>NC_134356.1:212872335-214072335 GCF_048569485.1 Anomaloglossus baeobatrachus | reverse complement strand
AAGGGAATATGCTTAATCTCAGACATACTCGATAACGATAAGCTGAAACCCTACCAAGACTTAGCAAAAGAATTCAAACTAACAAAGTTAAATAAGAAAACTTGGAAGATAATAGAAAAAATATTCATGAAATCTAGCACCACCCTCCACCTTCAAAGTAACATCACAGCTCTCTTAAAGAATCCAAATAATCAAAACACTTGGAAAACCAAATATGTGTACCAAATTTATAACGTAGACACAAATCTCCTTAACTTAAAACACTTGGAAAAGTGGAAATAGAGTTAAAAATCCCAGAAAATCAATTTGAAGAAAGATTTCAAAAGTCATTGGCCACAGTCTACAAAAATATACCTTGCATTGCTCTTATAGAAACCAATTATAAGATAATAACCCGCTGGTATTACACACCCCATAAATTGCCTTTAATTAACCCAGATACCTCAAACAAATGCTGGAGAAACTGTGGAAATTCAGGCAATATAACTCACATATTTTGGTCGTGTCTAAAAATTAAGAAATTCTGGAGAAGACAAACTCTAGCACAGCGCCACCTAGAGTTTGTCTCCTTTACTGGAGAGACAATTTGAATATTTCCCAGAGGGGCATTGCAGCTATAAGTCCCCTTACCTGGCAGCCAGACTGGCTTGCAAAGTCTCCTTAAGGAGAATAGTGTTCCCCCGTGGAATTTTAGGGGCATTGCAGCTATAAGTCCCCTTACCTGGCAGCCAGACTGGCTTGCAAAGTCTCCTTAAGGAGAATAGTGTTCCCCCGTGAAATTCTGGAGAGACACTCAATCACTTATAAGGTGCATTACACAGCTAGATGTAACTCTAACTCCAGAATTAGTTCTTCTTCTCTTAAACATTGAAGCGATACCTAAACATTTTAGGCCCATAGTAATACATATTCTACTAGTGTCCACTAATCTCATTGCATCCAAATGGAAAAGTGAGAAAGCTCCTAATATTCAAGAAGCTAAGGAGAAACTAACTCTACATAAAACTTTAGAGTACTACTATGCCATAAAAAATAATACTCAAACAAAGTACCTCACCAAATGGGACCCATGGCCAGAGCCCAATCACCGACAGACCATAAAGCCCAACTGACGTTAAGAAAACACTAACTATATTCGAGAAATACAAGCTCACTAATAATTCCAGGCTTGAAGCTCTAGTCTTTGATACCTCCTTGATCTAAAACTCACTAGAATTATATGTTTCTGATCTCGCAAATTTGCTGGACTGTCTATGGAATCCGTGTCAGGAAGTTGTTAATTTTATTTGTTGTTTAGTTCTGTTTTGCAAAAGTTAATTCATAAGCAATTGATTTGACCAACAAAATATACTGCTTGATGTATCAACACTAACAAACTGGAGGGTCAAAATATGTGCATTTTCTTAATCTTGTTATTACTATCTACAGTCATATGAAAAAGTTTGGGCACCCCTGTTAATGTTAACCTTTTTTCTTTATAACAATTTGGGTTTTTGCAACAGCTATTTCAGTTTCATATATCTAATAACTGATGGACTGAGTAATATTTCTGGATTGAAATGAGGTTTATTGTACTAACAGAAAATGTGCAATCCGCATTTAAACAAAATTTGACCACTGCAAAAGTATGGGCACCTCAACATAAAATTGACATTAATATTTTGTAGATCATCCTTTTGCAAAAATAACAGCCTCTAGTCGCTTCCTGTAGCTGTTAATGAGTTCCTGGATCCTGGATGAAGGTATATTTGACCATTCCTGTTTACAAAACAATTCCAGTTCAGTTAAGTTTGATTGTCGCCGAGCATGGACGGCACGCTTCAAATCATCCCACAGGTTTTCAATGATATTCAGGTCTGGGGACTGGGATGGCCATTCCAGAACATTGTAATTGTTCCTCTGCATGAATGCCTGAGTAGATTTGGAGCGGTGTTTTGGATCATTGTCTTGCTGAAATATCCATCCCCTGCATAACTTCAACTTCGTCACTGATTCTTGCACATTATTGTCAAGAATCTTCTGATACTGAGTTGAATCCATGCGACCCTCAACTTTAACAAGATTCCCGGTGCCGGCATTGGCCACACAGCCCCAAAGCATGATGGAACCTCCACCAAATTTCACTGTGGGCAGCAAGTGCTTTTCTTGGAATGCCATGTTTTTTTGCCTCCATGCATAACACCTTTTTTTATGACCAAACAACTCAATCTTTGTTTCATCAGTCCACAGGACCTTCTTCCAAAATGTAACTGGCTTGTCCAAATGTGCTTTTGCATACCTCAGGTGACTCTGTTTGTGGCGTGCTTGCAGAAACGGCTTCTTTCGCATTACTCTCCCATACAGCTTCTCCTTGTGCAACGTGCACTGTATTGTTAACCGATGCACATTGACACCATCTGCAGCAAGATGATGCTGCAGGTCTTTGGAGGTGGTCTGTGGATTGTCCTTGACTGTTCTCACCATTCTTCATCTCTGCCTTTCTGATATTTTTCTTAGCCTGCCACTTCTGGGCTTAACAAGAACTGTACCTGTGTTCTTCCCTTTCCTTACTATGTTCCTCACAGTGGAAACTGAAAGTTTAAATCTCTGAGACAACTTTTTGTATCTTTCCCCTGAACAACCATGTTGGATAATCTTTGTTTTCAGATCATTTGAGAGTTGTTTTGAGGAGCCCATGTTGCCACTCTTCATAGGAGATTCAAATAGGAGAACAACTTGCAAGTGGCCATCTTAAATACCTTTTCTCATGATTGGATACACCTGCCTATGAAGTTCAAAGCTCAATGAGGCTACAAAACCAATTAAGTGCTTTAGTAAGTCAGTAAAAAGTAGTTAGGAGTGTTGAAATCAAGAAATTGATAAGGGTGCATCAGTTATTAGATATATGAAACTGAAATAGCTGTTGCAAAAACCCAAATTGTTATATAGAAAAAAGTTTAACTTTAATAGGGGTGCCCAAACTTTTTCCTATGAATGTATATGTCCTTACATTTTGTAACGCATGATTTCAAGATGTGTTAACTACAAAACCTAATAAAAATCATTTGAATAGAGAAAGAGAGAGAGGAGGTGCCATCAGCAGCCCTAGACTCAATGTGATTGATTAGTCATATGGTGTAGCTGGCACCTCTTTTACTGCATTTTAATTACAATTACACAGTTTTTCTTCATTCTTATTGCACTAGAAAGTAGAATCGAGACTGCACAATAGTTTTTACTGAAAACTAAAAGAGATATATAATTAGTATCAAAAGATTAAAAAAGAAAATTCCCCAAAATCCAGGACCATAATTTCTTCCCACAGTAGCCAATTTTAATTTTTTCATTTTCAATTTTAACTCCCCCCTTCCAAAATGTTACACATCTGTTCAAGGTCTATGATCTACTCTTTCCATCCTAGTACACTTTCTTGTGGTTTCTTGTTCATAGGGCTTTGCAAATAACCCACTGTGCTCCCATGTGATGAACTTCCTATGATTATTTAAGGGATTCCAAGACACAAACCTAGGTTTTTGTATTAAGACTTAGTTTGTGCACTGCAAGCAGCCAGCAGTCTTTAGTCCCCTGTTTTCCTGCTGCTTCGCGTACCTCTACAACCTTTCTGTGGCTTCCAATTCCACACTTACCTACCTTCCTGTAATTTCCAGTATTGAAACCTTCCAGCACTTTCCAGTATTGCACAACCTGGATGCAGTTGCCAGCAAACCTTCCTGGCTGTCTGCTGTTTTTAGTTCCACTGTTGTCTACTAGCCTGCAGTGTCCAGTATCGCTATCTAACTGCCTGCAGTTTCCCATATCACACAACTTGCATGTAGTTTCTAGGATGTCTTACTAGCTGTCTTTAGCTTCCATGATATTCACAGTTTCTAGTTTCTGCAGAGTTCTGTCTACTACCTGCCCCCTGGTCTTCTAGAACCTCTTCTATCTACTTGTCCATCTGCGTTTTTGTCTGCCACCTATCTGTGGTTTTCAGAACATCTTCCTAGTTCTCTGCTGCTTCTCGTTCCACAGTTACATACTTGGCTGCATTTTCCAGTATTGCACTACTTGCCTGCCATTTCTAGCATTAACTGTCTGCCTGCGGTTTCCAGTTCCTCTGTGTTTGTACCCTGTATGCTTCACCCACCTGCTGCACCAATACCTGTGGCCAGTGTGCCCACCTGGACCTTGCATTTGGATGATCCACCTCAACTAGTGAGTATCCTAAAATAAAAGCTGTAACCTTTTTATACTTCCATCGACATAGATGTTTGAGTGCTTGTTTTTTACAGGACATGTTGTACTTTTGAATGACACTATCCATTTTATCACACAAGGTATCAGAAAATGAGAAAAATATCATAGTTAAGTTATATTGTGAAAACAAAAAACAATTCCAACATGGCTTTTGGTGTCTTATTTTCACAATATTTCTTGCACAGCAAAAATTTACCTTTCATTAAGATTCTTTAGGTCAGTGCAATTATGAAGATAGCAAACCTGTCCAATTTTTTGTATTATTTTAATGGTAAATTCCAAAATTGGTAAAAACAAAAAAAAATCTTTGTGTTGCCATTTTCCCGAGACTGTAACATTTTTCAGTCCAGTCTTGTTTTTTGCATGAAGATGAGCAAATGTTTTTATTAAAATCTCGTAATATGACCAGATTCCCCTTCTGTATTTCACAAATTGTTTTAATTAGCTTATTAACAAAAGTTATGTGTCCCTTATTGAGAGCATAAATATTTACTAATGTAAATAGGCAATTGTTGATTTAAGATATCAAAATATGATAGATTCAATTTTCACCTGGAATTTCTGAAATATATTCAAATGAAATCGTATTTTAATAATTATCACTCTCGTGTTTTTTCTAATGCTTGAGGATTTTAAGATATGCAGATATTTTTTGTTATTAATATTTGAGACATAATTAGAATACAGTTTCTACATTTGGAGTCCTATAGTATCTGACTTTGGATTTTTTTATTTTCTTTCCAGGCCATAAATCTTTTTTTTTAGGTCTGTTTAGACCTTTGACAAAAAGAGATAAAATATTTAGACTCATTTTTAAATGTCGAAAGGATTCAATGATTTAGCTAGATATAATTTAAAATTGCTGAAAAAAACTTATATAAACTATGTCTGAAAAATACTTGAAATAGATGCCCAAAGGGAGAAAAAAAGATTAAGAGATTTTACCAAATAAGAAACAAGTCCACAAATAGACTGCTTCCTAATCCTTTGGGAGGAACCTGCTAGAATAAAATCTTTGTTCACATCCATACACGATGAAAGTTCATTCCAATTCCTGTGTGGTTAGCCTCATTGTAAGAGTCTCAAAGGCATATATTTTGTTATCCAATAGGAATGTAGACTTATTCCACCATAGTCTAAAGGGAATATCCAGTATGGGTTCATCAAACTAAGTCACCATTTATTAAGTATCGATGTTTAGTTTTGAAGAATGTTTTAATCCTTCTTCCATAGATTGAGTCGAGATTGGAATGACACAAGCAATTTGGTACAAAAACCTCAGGCACTGAGGAGGGGCGGGCCAGCGCTGCGGAGAGGAGGGGCGGCACGGAGGAGGGGAGGGAGGGATTTATCTCCCTCTTTCCTCCGTAGCCGGCTATTGCCATTCTCGCCCTGCACGGTGTACCGTGAGTGCAGTGCGATTTTTCTCTCGCCCCATTGACTCGAATGGGTGCGAGAGAAATAATGATCGCATTACAATCGCAGCATGCTGCGATTGTTTTCTTGGTCCGATTAGGGCTGAGAAAATAATCGCTCACGTGCGCTGGCACATAGGCTAATATTGGTCCGAGTGGAATACGATTTTTTTATCGCACTCCACTCGCACCGTTTTATTGCCATCTGTCTTAGGCCTTAATGCCTTTATTTCATCTAGGACTGTTTTCTCTTCATAAATGTTTATGGGTTGTTTTTTCCAATATTTAGCCTTTAATTTTCACTACATTCCATGCTATATGTATACATATCTTCAATGGAGGATTGTACGGAATTGACTTGTTATTTTATATCTGTTTGCAATTAAATTTTAAGTGCCAGACTTAAGACCGCTTTACACGCAGCGACATCGCTAAAGCGATGTCGTTGGGGTCATGGAATTCGTGACACACATCTGTTAGATTATAGTTTCACTCTTCATTGGCAGTATTTGGAATGCTAGTGTGGCGCCCCAGGATCTGGTTGCCACAACAGTGTTGCCCCTCCAAAGGGTTAATGCTGAGCCTGGAGGTAATTGGGGAAGTCTATTGGCCAGTAAGTACGAACATCCAACACTGTTCCTCTCTCAGGCCAGCAGAGGGAGCTCTAAACCTGGAGTTCCAGGGAGCATTTCCTTAAGCCTGACCTAAGGGAGGAGTTAGTTAGTCTGTTAGGGAAGTTCAAGGAGAAAGGAGCTAAGCAGAGAGTAGTGCAGTCTTGCGAGCTGGGGCCTGGGGCTGAGATAGCTCAGTCCAGAAAAGCAGGAGCTGCAGAGGCACAGAGAGAAGATTCTGAGGAGAACAGATTTGTTCCGGTTCGCCTTAGAAGAGAACACTGAAAATTAAACATCGGAGTCTGTGGTTGCCAGTGTGTATAACCCTTTCCTGGTAGCTGAATCCGAAGGGCAGGAGAGCTGCAAGTCCCCTGGCCCATAAGCAACCTGAAGGTACAGCTGCATCACAGGGGCCTGGTGTGGACTCCAGCAGAGAAACACCAGAGAGGGCCCACGCAGCCTACCACACAGGGAGAGGGACGTACCACCGGTCCCAGCAGCAAGAGCGCCACTGCTAAACCAAGAGTGCAGGGTCCTATAGAAACAGAGAAGAGCAGGGAGTAGGCCTCATACTCAACTGGCCAAAAAGATCACCCCAGGTACTTCCAGGCCGACTGGATTCCCTTTTACCACCTGTGACGGTCTCCCAGGACGAAGTTGTTGCAAGTAAAAAGAAAAGAAGGTAAAGGTTGTTTGTGTTAGTTCTTCCCGCTGCCCTGATTAGCCCTGCGCCATCTCCAAAGCACTATAGACTTTAATAGGCACCAACGGTTGCCCCGGGGTACCGCTCCACCTGTGGGGAGCAGAACCATCCCAGCTGCTAATCCATCAGCCCCGGAGGTCCCATCCAGCAGCGGCGGCTCCATAGCCGCATTCCACAGGTGTCATCACGAATAACCTACAAACTTTATTATATATTACCATCCCCAAGACTGCCATATTAGTTGACCCCGCCAGGGTCACGTAGTCGGGCCCCGCCACCACTGACTACCCCCGGACTAGTCCGGCCCGACACCGGGTGCCCCATAGCCCTGGGGTGGGCGAGTCACTAGAAGATATGTGACTGTGATCTGCAGCCTGTTATTTCTGCCATGGGCAGTTGTAGTAATGCTATTAAGAGAATTTCTGTGGTTTGCAGGCTGTCATTAGCAGTATCCACTGCTGTGTGCCCTGTGTGCCGTCCTGTGCAGATCACAGTCACATATCTGCTAGCATTCTGCTAGCATACTGCCAATGAAAAGAGTGAAACTATAATCTATCTCAATTCATCTTAGGCGCTAGTTACTGATGAAGGCCATGTTTGGGCCGCAACGTCTGACTTGACTATACTGAGTATGAAATAATAAAAAATCATCATATTTTACTAAATTCAGGAGTGCCTTGCATGTATTACCGCCATCTCTGTGTGACTCCTCATTGCCCACAACAATTTGATGAGGTCGAAGCGTGATGACCTCATTACACTGCTGCACGCTGGGCCACGGGATGACACACACTGCTCTGCCTCTCTGCCTCACTGCCCCTGGCACCACCACATGGCTAATTTGCATGGAACGAGCCTGAAGTGCACGATATGCAAATTAACCATGTGATAGCGTACAGTAAGATTAAAGTGGCCAGAGCAACGCCTGTGCTGCAGCCATACTTTCTGCAAACTGCAGCTATGATGTGGCCTGGGCCCGAGGCTTAATATAGTGAAGTAATTAGACTGTGGCTTGGGTCCCACCTTCACTGAGTCTCATAAGCCCCATATACCTGTAACGGTAGTAATGCCCTGATCAGGGATTATAGACGGAACAGTTCAGCCTTTCCCATGTTTCTAGGTTTAACCCCTTAACGACCCATGACGTACTGGGTACGTCATGGATCGTGTGCCGGTAAGCCCCGCCCCCTGCCGCCGGCAGGCGGCCGCGATCCGCGCACATATCAGCTGTTATCAACAGCTGACATGTGTGCCTGCTAGCCACGGGTGGAATCGCTTCCACCCCCGGCCATTAACCCCTTACATTTCACTGCCAAAATCTGGCAGCGATATGTATATGGGCGCCGCCATGACAGTCACTTACCCCGCCCCCGCCGAAAGTCACGTGACATGATCACGTGACTTTCGGTGGTTGCCATGGTAGCACAGGGTCATGTGATGACGCCTTTAGCTAACATGACTCACTTCCTCTCATTCCGGAATACAGCCGGCATTGAAAGTAAAGCAGCAAATCTGCAGTTCTCAGCTCTGTAGCTGAGATCTGCAGATAGTGCAGAGCGATCGGATTGCTGATCGCTATAGCCCCCTAGGGGGACTAGTAAAATGAAAAAAAAAAAAAAGTAAAAAAAAAAGTTTTAAAAAATTAAAAAAATAAAAAAAACCTAAAAGTTCAAATCACCCCCCTTTCACTCCATTGAAAATTAAAGGGTTAAAAAAATACAAAATACACACATATTTGGTATCGCCACGTTCAGAAATGCCCGATCTATCAAAATATAAAATCAATGAATCTTATCAGTAAACGGCGTAGCGGCAAAAAAATTCCAAACGCAAAAATTACGTTTTTTGGTCGCCGCAAATTTTGTGCAAAATGCAATAACAGGCGATCAAAACATAGCATCTGCGCAATAATGGTACCGTTAAAAACGTCAGGTCGAGACGCAAAAAATAAGCCATCACTGAGCCATAGATCCTAAAAAATGAGAACGCTACGGGTTTTGGAAATGGCGCAAAATGTGCGCCACGTTTTTTGGACGTGCTTGTGAATTTTTTTTAACCCCTTAGACACAAATAAACCTATACATGTTTGGTGTCTACAAACTTGCACTGACCTGAGGCATCACATAGATATCTCAGTTTTACCATATAGTAAACACAATGAATAAAATATCCCAAAAACTATTGTACGATCACACTTTTTTTGCAATTTTTTCGCACTTGGAATTTTTTTGCTGTTTTCCAGTACACTATATGGTAAAACTTATGGTTTCATTTAAAAGTACAACTTGTCCTTCAAAAAACAAGCCCTCATATGGCAAGATTGATGGAAAAATAAAAAAGTTACGCCTCTCGGAAGAAGGGGAGCAAAAAACAAAAACGCAAAAACGGAAAGTGCCCGGGGGCTGAAGGGGTTAAACATGCTAGTTTGAGAAACGTCTTGTTAAAAATCTCTCTGGTGTCTTCTGAATTCTCGAATTGGGCTTGATAAATCGGTGCTGCAGGCTGAGTCATCACACTGCGAGGTCAACAATCGCTCCAGCAGTGGCAGGTTCTTGGAAGTTCTTGTCTTCTTGCATGATTTTTCTTTCTCTATAGGTTTTTCTTTTCTTTTTTGGTAGGAAACTTTGGAACCTCCAGGGAATCAGGGACCCGGACAGGTAATTTGTCTTCCCTTTGCTCAACTTCTCTGATCCTTAAGTGGCTTGGGCACAGGATTTTGCTGCTTACTTGCCTCACGTTTAAGCCACTCCCCAGCAAATGTTTTCATTAACACCATTTTTTAATAAATATAATGTTTTCATTTCTTCTTTCATTTTTTTCTGGCATTGCATTAGTAAAAAAAAGTGCAATTGTTGTGCTTTGAATTGAGGCAGCACCTTGGCTCAGTGGTTAGCACTGTTGCTTTGCAGTGCTCGGGTTCTGGATTTAAGTGACATCAAAGACAACATCAGCAAGGATATTGTAGGTTCTCCTCATTTTTCTTTGCGTTTTCCCAAGATTGCTCACACGCTACAAAGACATACTGATAGGGAATTTAGATTGTGAACCCCAATGGAAACAGAGATGATAATGTGTGCAAAAGCACTGCTGGGGAATATTATGACTCATATTATTTTCATTATCGTGCATTTCTGAATGCGGTGATATCAAATATGTGTATATTTTTTATTTTTTTAACCCTTTAATTTTCAGTGGGGTGAATGGGGGGTGATTTGAACTTTTAGGGTTTTTTATTTTTTTTTCAAAAACCTTTTTTTAATCTTTGGTTTATTTCTAGTCCCCCTAGGGTGGCTATAAGTATCAGCAGTCTGATCGCTCATTCATTTCTGCTGATCAGAGCAGCATCGTTCTGATCAGGAAAAATGTTGCATTAATACAGCTGGCGCTCTTTTGGCTGTAACAGGAACTATGTCATGATAGCGACAGGAGTCATCACATGACTCTGTGGTACCATGGTAACCATCAGCTCCCCGTTATCATGTTACAGGGGCTCCGATGGCAGCAGGGAAAAGTGCCTTCCCTGCTGCAGCGCTTTAAATCGTGCTGTCACATTTTGACAGCGTGATTTAAGGGGTTAATAGGCGTGGGTGGATCGCGTACCCACGTGCACATTTGAGGCACACATGTCTGCTATTCAAATCAGCAGACATGTGCAGGGATCACCGTAGTGGCCGGTGGTAATCACCCCTTCATGATTTAGGATGTACCGTTACGTCCTAGGTCATGAAGGGGTTAATTGCACAGCGCTTTATAGATGTGATCATCAGACTTATATGGATGCGTTAATGCCAAATATATTTTGATTTCTGTGCTTAGCATTTCTTCTTGGAAAAGGTTGAATAATTTGTGTTGAAAAGATTGTCAAAACAGAACTACATTGTTGTAGGAAAAGTATATAGAAAGAATACTTGGCAATGGTAATGGATGCGGTAATAGAGAAAAAAAAACCATATCTCACGGGTAAGAATGTGTGAGTTGTGAGCAGCAGAAGCACCAACACTACCACTGGCACCAGCCTTCTGTGCAAGTAGTATAACCAAACATAAGTCACAATTGGCCTTGTTTGCCTCCGGCAAGTTAGTATTAGCTGGGAGTAAGCAGCATCGATTAAGGAACATATCGCATATCAATCGTATCAGTTACAGAAGGTTGATGTTACCTTTAACAGTCACACAGTCAGTTTGAGTTTTGTGTTTGTGTTCTACACAAATTTGTCTGCCTAATCGAAAATGACAGAGGGGATATCTTTTGGACCATTTTTTTCCATCTTAAATAGTATAAAAAGTTTGTCAGTGCACTTTGTTATAAAATGGGCTGATATACTAAGGGGCACTTTGCACACTGCGACATCGCAGGTGCGATGTCGGTGGGGTCAAATTGAAAATGACGCACTTCCGGCATCGCATGCGACATCGCAGTGTGTAAAGGCTGGATGATACGATTAACGAGCGCAAAAGCGTCGTTATCGTATCATCGGTGCAGCGTCGGCGTAATCCATAATTACGCTGACGCGACGGTCCGATGTTGTTCCTCGCTCCTGCGGCAGCACACATCGCTGTGTGTGAAGTCGCAGGAGCGAGGAACGTCTCCTACCGGCCTCACTGCGGCTTCCGTAGGATATGCGGAAGGAAGGAGGTGGGCAGGATGTTTACATCCTGCTCATCTCCGCCCCTCCGCTCTGATTGGCCGCCTGCCGTGTGACGTCGCAGTGACGCCGCACCACCCGCCCCCTTAACAAGGAGGCGGGTCGCCGGCCACAGGGACGTCGCACGGCAGGTGAGTGTGTGTGAAGCTGGCGTAGCGATAACTTTCGCTACGCCAGCTATCACCACATATCGCTGCTGCGACGGGGGCGGGCACTATCGCACTCGGCATCGCAGCATCGGCCTGCGATGTCGTAGTGTGCAAAGCCCGCCTAAGTCTGAATGTTTGAATCTGTGCAAATTTTCCTGGGAAATTCGATTCACAGAGAAGTTATTTTCTACAAATTTAGTGTACCTTAATTTGCTTTGGAGTTCATCTACAACCCAAAACATAATACAGTCATATGAAAAAGTTTGGGCACCCCTATTAATGTTAAACTTTTTTCTTTATAACAATTTGGGTTTTTGCAACAGCTATTTCAGTTTCATATATCTAATAACTGATGGACTGAGTAATATTTTTGGATTGAAATGAGGTTTATTGTACTAACAGAAAATGTGCAATCCGCATTTAAACAAAATTTGACCGGTTCAAAAGTATAGGCACCCTTATCAATTTCTTGATTTGAACACTCCTAACTACTTTTTACTGACTTACTAAAGCACTAAATTGGTTTTGTAGCCTCATTGAGCTTTGAACTTCATAGGCAGGTGTATCCAATCATGAGAAAAGGTATTTAAGGTGGCCACTTGCAAGTTGTTCTCCTATTTGAATCTCCTATGAAGAGTGGCAACATGGGCTCCTCAAAACAACTCTCAAATGATCTGAAAACAAAGATTATTCAACATAGTTGTACAGGGGAAGGATACAAAAAGATGTCTCAGAGATTTAAACTGTCAGTTTCCACTGTGAGGAACATAGTAAGGAAATGGAAGAACACAGGTACAGTTCTTGTTAAGCCCAGAAGTGGCAGGCCAAGAAAAATATCAGAAAGGCAGAGAAGAAGAATGGTGAAAACAGTCAAGGACAATCCACAGACAACCTCCAAAGACCTGCAGCTTCATCTTGCTGCAGATGGTGTCAATGTGCATCGGTCAACAATACAGCGCACGTTGCACAAGGAGAAGCTGTATGGGAGAGTGATGCGAAAGAAGCAGTTTCTGCAAGCACGCCACAAACAGAGTCGCCTGAGATATGCAAAAGCACATTTGGACAAGCCAGTTACATTTTGGAAGAAGGTCCTGTGGACTGATGAAACAAAGATTGAGTTGTTTGGTCATATAAAAAGGCGTTACGCATGGAGGCAAAAAAACACGGCATTCCAAGAAAAGCACTTGCTGCCCACAGTAAAATTTGGTGGAGGTTCCATCATGCTTTGGGGCTGTGTGGCCAATGCCGGCACCGGGAATCTTGTTAAAGTTGAGGGTCACATGGATTCAACTCAGTATCAGCAGATTCTTGACAATAATGTGCAAGAATCAGTGACGAAGTTGAAGTTACGCAGGGGATGGATATTTCAGCAAGACAATGATCCAAAACACCGCTCCAAATCTACTCAGGCATTCATGCAGTGGAACAATTACAATGTTCTGGAATGGCCATCCCAGTCCCCAGACCTGAATATAATTGAAAATCTGTGGGATGATTTGAAGCGGGCTGTCCATGCTCGGCGACAATCAAACCTAACTGAACTGGAATTGTTTTGTAAACCGGAATGGTCAAATATACCTTCATCCAGGATCCAGAAACTCATTAAAAGCTACAGGAAGCGACTAGAGGCTGTTATTTTTGCAAAAGGAGGATCTACAAAATATTAATGTCAATTTTATGTTGAGGTGCCCATACTTTTGCACCGTTCAAATTTTGTTTAAATGCGGATTGCACATTTTCTGTTAGCACAATAAACCTCATTTCAATCCAGAAATATTACTCAGTCCATCAGTTATTAGATATATGAAACTGAAATTGCTGTTGCAAAAACCCAAATTGTTATAAAGAAAAAAGGTTAACATTAACAGGGTGCCCAAACTTTTTCATATGACTGCAAATGTGATATGAAAAAAAAATTACTTACTTCTCCTCCCACCTGTCCAGCCCCTCCGGCCAAAAAATAATTAGAATTATATTATTCAAGAAAACATATAATAACGCAGCCAATGAGAGTACGACTTTTTTCATTACACCTGTCAGCAATGAGCATGCTGCGTGAGTACAGCGGAGATTTGAGGATTCCTACATGCTGATAATTACTTCATTTCAGAAAAATAGGTGCTTGTAAGATTACTGTACACTGCTCACAAAAAGTTAGGGATATTTGTTTTTCGGGTGAAATTTCAGGATGATCCTACAATGCCCTCTAACCTTTTCAGGTGAACTTATTGTGACCTTCTCTAAGCTTTTGAATACACATGTACAACTCTTCAATGTTTCACTACTTTTTACACAACATGTTCTCTAAAAAGGAGCTTAATGGAAAAATTTACAATAGGTGTCTTATCCAGGAATCGCCCAATAAATGACAGGGCTCACTAAGAATTGATATTTAAACAGTCCTCTTCATGATGCCATTACAAGGTTTCAAGCAGGATGTTGTAAGATGGAAGTGGCTACTGAGCTTAGCGTGTCACAGAGTGTCATCAGCAGGTTGCAACAGAGATACAGAAACTTGAAGAGTCACAGACAGGCATAGAAGTGGACACATTCCACACTGACTGCTTCATTCTGGACAATGCCCTTCAAAACCAGATGATGAATGCCATACAACTCCAGGCACTTGTAAGGGTTGTGAGGGGTACCCATGTGTCACATCAGATCATTCAAAACCATTTACATCAGTGTGGTATGTGTACAAAGGGAAAAAGGGGAGATTCCAGCTCACCACATGGAGATATGGGGTAGACCATGCAAGAAGCTAGGCAATTCTAATTCAGCATAAAGGAAAAAATCCAGCATCCATGTCAATATGGAATAAAACTTCGTCTTTATTGCAAAACTTCTTTAGAATTCCATAAAATCAATGCTCAAGAAATGCTCAAAAAATTCTTGAGCATTGATTTTATGGAATTTTAAAGAAGTTTTGCAATAAAGACGAAGTTTTATTCCATATTGACATGGATGCTGGATTTTTTCCTTTTTGGTCTGCGTACAAGATAACCTGCAAGAGTACCTGACCACACCACTAGGCACAAAAGTATCTAAGCTGGATGAGGGACCAGTGGGCCTCAATGCTGTACATTGAAGAAAGTCGATTCATGCTGAGCAGAACTGATGGCCGCCAATGATGTTGTAGATGTCAAGGAGATCATTTTGCATCAGCCACTGTTTTCGCCAGACGAGTCTTTGGTGGTGGTGTTACTGTGTGGGCAGATGTGTCTAATTAGTACTGGTACAATGACAAGGCCTACTACTTGAATAACATAATTAATCCAGTTATTGTGCCTCTCCATCAACAAAACTGGCCTAACTTCAACTTCATGGACAACAATGCTCCAGCTCATCGAGGTCTCATCATTAGAGATTAGCTCCTGGAGACTGCGCTACCTCAAATGGAGTGGCCTGCACTTTTTCCAGACCTAAATCTCATAGAAAACCTATTGGATCAGCTGAGTCACTGTGTAGAGAGTCAAAATTCTGTATTCCAGAGCTTCAGTGACCTAAGGGCCACCCTTCAAGAAGAGTGGGGTGCCATGCCTTAGCAGACAATAACTCCAATTGTGAACAGCATGAGATGGTGTAGTCAAGCTGTAATTGATGCTCAAGGCCACATGATAAGTTATTGAGATATTGCAATTTTGGGAGGGTATACGAACCACTGTTTCTGGTTTTTGTTTCAATAAATTGTTTGTGATGAGGAAATCACCATTGCATGCTTTTAATACAATATGTAACATGAATTTTTTCGCGTTTTCCATAAATTTCACCCAAAAGCCAAAAATCCCTAACGTTTTGTGAGTACTGTGTCAAGACTTAAAATAGATATATTAGGTTGTTCAGCTCTCTTATATCATGATGTGTAAATAAAGTACTATACATTTATTTAAAACTAGCTGTACTACCCGACTTTGCCCGGGTTAATAACTGTTGTTAACAAAATAGAATGTATTAACAAAAATATATTCTGCACACAAAAACCACAAAACACATAAATAGAAATGTAATTATTAAAAGGCAAAAACTAAGCTAATAGAAGCATTTCGCAACATATATTTCAACACCACAGATATTCCACACAGAATTAACTAAATTGGCCAAGTAATGTGCTCCGCCTGTCTCTTTCCAGGTCTGTCTCTTTCCAGGTCTGTCTCTTTCCAGGTCTGTCTCTTTTCCCATCTGTCTCTTTCCCCGTCTGTCTCTTTCCTCATCTGTCTCTTTCCTCGTCTGTCTCTTTCCCTGTCTGTCTCTTTCCCCGTCTGTCTGTCTCTTTTTTTGTCTGCCTCTGTCTCTCTGTTTCTTTCCCCATCTGTCTCTTTCTAGGTCTGTCTCTTTCCCAGGTCTGTCTCTTTCCCCATCTGTCTCCCCGTCTCTTTGTCTGTGTCTTTTCCTGTCTGTCTCTTTCCCTGTCTGCCTGTCTCTGTCTGTCTCTTTCCTTGTCTGTTTCTATTTCTCTGTCTCTTTCCCCGTCTGTCTCTATCGAGGTCTGTTTCTTTCCCAATCTATCTTTGTCTGTCTCTCTGGTTGTCTCCTCCTTCCCTGTCTGCCTGTCTCTGTCCCTATCTGCATGTCTGTCTGTCTCTGTCCCCATCTGTCTCTTTACCCATCTGTCTCTTTACCCATCTGTGTCTTTCCAGGTCTGTGTCTTTCCAGGTCTGTCTCTTTCCAGGTCAGTCTCTTTCCAGGTCTGTCTCTGTCTGTTTCTTTCCCCGTCTGTCTCTTTCACCGTCTGTCTCTGTCTGTCTCTTTCACTGTCTGTCTCTATCTCTCTGTCTCTTTCCCTGTCTGTCTCTCTGTCTGTCTCTATATGTCTCTCTGTCTGTCTGTCTCTCTGTCTGTCTCTCTCTATCCGTCTCCCCACTGACATCTTATTACCTCACATATAAGCTTCTTATACTATGAATGTCTTTTGTTACTATAGCAACCAATCACAGCTCCTACTAATAACCTGTAGTTAAAGGTTCCATTTACTTTAATGGAGCCATGTTTTTTGGAGAGTAACTGTAAAGCGCAGGGTTACATTTTCCTGTCAAAACATAGTCTGCGAAGTTCCCTGGGTCACATGAGGTGTCTGTGCAAAATTTCGTGATTGTAAATGTAACGGTGCGGATACACTTTCCGTTTCACTTTTTCCCCATTATGTAGATAGGGGCAAAATTGATTGGTAAATTGGAACACGCAGGGTCAAAATTTTGCCTCACAACATAGCCTATGATGCTCTCAGGGTCCAGACGTGTGAGTGTGCAAAATTTTGTGGCTGCAGCTGCGACGGTGTAGATGCCAATCCCAGACATACACACACACACACATACATACATACATACATACATACACACACATACACACACACATTCAGCTTTATATATTAGATATTCATGTCTTATACCATAATAATATATGTTTCTGATGAGTAGAACCTCTATGAAATTAGCATAAGTCTGAAAATAAATACTTTGCATTGCTACTTCCAAAGAGCATATCATTAGTCATGTGTGGGTTGGTACCTTAGGGGCACTTTGCACACTACGACATCGCAGGTGCGATGGCGGTACGGTCAAATCGAAAGTGACGTACATCTGGCGTCGTTGTCGACATCGGAGTATGTGAATCCTTTTTAATACGATTAACGAGTGCAAAAGTGTCGAAATTGTATGATCAGTGTAGTGTCGGGCATTTCCATAATGTCACTGCAGCGACAGGTACGATGTTGTTCCTCGTTCCTGCGGCAGCACACATCGCTGTGTATGAAGCCGCAGGAGCGAGGAACATCGCCTTAACTGCGTCCCGGCTGCAATGAGGAAGGAAGGAGGTGGGTGTGATGTTTACGTCCCACTCATCTCCGCCCCTCTGCATCTTTTGGCCGCATGTCGTGTGACATCGCTGTGACACCGCACGACCCGCCCCCTTAGGAAGGAGGCGGTTTGCCGGCCAGAGTGACATCGCAGGGCAGGTAAGTGCATGTGATGCTGCCGTAGCGATAATGTTCGCTACGGCAGCTATCACAAGATATCGCAGCTGCAACGGGGGCGGGGACTAACGCGCTCTGCATCGCTACCATCGGCTTGCAATGTCGCAGCATGCAAAGTACCCCTTAGTGTCAAAGTTTGGTTTCCTTATGTGTTAAAAGTAATTTGTCAAGAACACATAGGGACTGAAACCCTGACTTCAACAATGTGTCACTTACTGGTGTGCATGCTGTTATTTTGATACTATCACTGTTTCTATAATTCAGAACTAGCAGTGCTCAGAATACTAAGCTCTGTATAACTCCACCCATACCACTGGTTGGCAGCTTTCTGTGTATATTGTACATTGATGAAAAGATGCTAATCAGTGGTGAAAGTTGGGTTACAAAGATCATGTTGACCAGGAGGCAAGAGACATCTAATCATGCAGTGATAATTTCCTGCTGATCAAACATTGAGTTTATTGAAACAACATCATATTCCGTGATATCGCTGGAATAAGACTCTCACGAGCTACATAATGCTGCTCTTAGGTTGTATATCAAAAAACACTGATAAATTCTGTTTAAAGGGGAATACATTTAAATAGACTACTCTTAGGCTTTCAGTGTTTCATTAGTAACGTTTAAGCCCAGGAACCTTCATGATTTAGCACAGGGGTGGGGAACCTTTTTGCTGCCGGGGGCCATTTGGAAATTTCTGCCAACCTTCGGGGGCCACACAAAATTATCAATGTGAAAATGAACCAACTATATTTGGTCAAACAGTTAACTCACCCCTATTGTGGTGGCCGGAGCGGCTTCTCTTTTGTGCGGCTGTGATGTTCGGCGATACTTATGTTGCTTCTCTCTTCTCCAGGTTTGTCACGGTCTGGAGCGCAGGCAACTCTTTGTAATAATAAGATTGGTAGACTATATACATCACACAACAGAGACAGGGACTGGTGTATATAAATCACAGGACACATACATCACTGAAGGGGCTGTTGGCATATACATCACATAGGAGACGCTGGGACTGCTGTATATACAAGAGACACCTACATCACAGAAGACACTGGGGGCACATACATCACACGAGGGGCTGGGACATGTATATGCCCCCAGCTCCCTCCTGTGATGTGTATGCTTTCAGCCTCTCCTTTGATGTATATGCGCCCAGCCCCTCCTGTGAGGTATATGCACACAGCCTCTCCTGTGAGGTATATGCGCACAGCCTCTCCTGTGAGGTATATGCGCACAGCCCCTCCTGTCATATGTACAGCCCCAGCATCTCCAATGTGATGTATATACCCCAGTGTGTGACGTATATATCACAGGAGGGGTTGGGGCATACACATCACAGGAGACGCTGGGGCATATCCATGACAGGAGGGGCTGGCAGCATATACATAACAGGAGATGCTGGGGAACACAGATTACTAGGTCACAGGGAGGCATAAACATTGCTGTGGGACACAGATGGCACTGGGGGGCACACACATCACTAGGGCGACACAGAGAGCACTAGGGGGGGCACGGACATCACTAGGTGGGCACAGGCATCACTAAGGGGGGGGGCACACAGGTATCACTAAGGGGGGGCACACAGACATCACTAAGGGGGGGCCCACAGACATCACTAAGGGGGGGCACACAGACATCACTAAGTGGGGGCACACAGACATCACTAAGGGGGGGTCACACAGACATCACTAAGGGGGGGTCACACAGACATCACTAAGGGGGGTCACACAGACATCACTAAGGGGGGTCACACAGACATCACTAAGGGGGGTCACACAGACATCAGTAAGGGGGGTCACACAGACATCACTAGGAGGAGACTTGGGGGCACAGACAGCACTTGCAGAGCACAGACTTCACTAGGGGGTACACTGCACTTGGGGTGGTTAGGAGCACTGGAGAGAACTCAACAGTGGGGGTGATCCACATCGCTGGGGAGTCTGCACACAGCACTGCAGGGGGCACGCTGCACCGGAGAAGGGGCAGAGAGCGGGTGGCACACAGCACGTGGAGCTGCACGCTACACCGGAGAAGGGGCAGAGAGCGGGCGGCACACAGCACCGGGGAGCAGCAGTACACAGCACGTGGAGCTGCACCGGAGAAGGGGCAGAGAGCAGGTGGCACACAGCACCGGGGAGCGGCAGCACACAGCACGTGGAGCTGCACGCTGCACCGGAGAAGGGGCAGAGAGCGGGCGGCACACAGCGCCGGGGAGCAGCAGCACACAGCACGTGGAGCTGCACGTTGCACCGGAGAAGGGGCAGAGAGCGGGCGGCACACAGCGCCAGGGAGCGGCAGCACACAGCACGTGGAGCTGCACCGGAGAAGGGGCAGAGAGCAGGTGGCACACAGCACCGGGGAGCGGCAGCACACAGCACGTGGAGCTGCACACTGCACCGGAGAAGGGGCAGAGAGCGGGCGGCACACAGCGCCGGGGAGCGGCAGCACACAGCACGTGGAGCTGCACGCTGCACCGGAGAAGGGGCAGAGAGCGGGCGGCACACAGCGCCGGAGAGCGGCAGCACACAGCACGTGGAGCTGCATGCTGCACCGGAGAAGGGGCAGAGAGCGGGCGGCACACAGCGCCGAGGAGCGGCAGCAGAGAAGGGGCAGAGAGCGGGCAGCACACAGCATTGATTGAGGCACGCTGCACGGGAGAAGGGGTGGAGAGCGGGCGGCACAATGCAGGAAACGGTGAAGCTGCTGTGGGACGGAAGCGCAGAGCGCTTAACCCGCCCACAAAGTCAGTCCTGAGCACGCTGGCACCTGCCAGGGAAAGAGCTCATTGGTGCGCGCAAGCAGCGCATGTGAAGCCTTAAAGGGCCGGCGCCCGGTAAGACCACGGCAGTGGCCGAGCACTGCCACCCCCGGGAATCTGTCATGGCGGGCCGCATGCGGCCCGCCGGCCGGAGGTTCCCCACCCCTGATTTAGCAGAAGAAAAGGCAGTTGAAATTTGCATCCAGGCATTTTAGCAAAACAGTATATGTGTCTGTGCCTGATTCTACAGCTTACCTTCATAAAAAATAACTATGGCTGAGCCATTAGAAAGTTTTGTGCCCTTTTTGATCTGCTGACTGAAGTGAGTTTCAATAAATTGGACCTTACCAATGTTGGAGAGAATACAACAACTGTCATCTCCCTGCTGTTTCGAGACTAGTGACAGCCTTAGGACTGGAGCCTCCCGTCTCCATCTAGACTTCTCATTTAAAATAAGTTTCCTTTCCATTGGCGTCTCATGAGTTAATTTGAGTTTTGTTGCCAGCAGCTCTGAGCAGAGCAGGTCAGTTGTAGCTGCTTTGAGCCCACACCTATTTAGGTTTAAATTCTGGAGCTTTCCCAGCAGTCCTTGCTGCTGTTAGAATTCATTCTACTCTGGCCAGCCTGGTGGAAGGAGCTGCTAAGGAATGTGCCAATTCATCTGCTACTTTAGAGTCTGTCTGCTGCTGTGAAGTTTGGTGTTTGTATCATTTTGTGTATTCCCCCATTTGTCTTTCTTTTCCTTCCATGTTTATTAGTTTAGTGGTGAGTCTAGTAAACTTGTCAGCATACTCATTAGGCAGGGTCCGAGGTATCCTGCTCCCCAACAGGTTGAAAGAACGTGTATAAGGATGGTAGGAAGCTCAGAAGTCCACTTGAGGTGAATTCAGGAGGTGCCCCCTCAACCCCTCTCTCTAGTGGCAGGGATCTCTGTTGTATCGTGACCCTGGTTTTTGTTTATGGTGTTTTTGTAGGGTGTCAGACGCCCGTCGGTCTGAACTCGTGTGTCACGCGTTACATACGGACATATACTCCGTGCGTGACATTATGTTGTGGAGATGACTCTGTGCTAAATTTTACAGTTTGTTAATAGTTTAGTGTATGACTTCTATCATTCGTATAATACTTCCTACTGTGGCAGTGCAGATTGTGGTTGCTTTATTTCCTTTGGAAAACAGGCCATTGTCCTACAATGTCTATTGTTGCAGTGGTTTTGCTGAAAGCTAAAATTTGCAGCAAAAACATGAATTGCCTTTTCTAAGGATAAATCATCAATTATATGTTTAAAAAATAACTGTAATCTGATTATGTACAGGCTATTATTATAAAGCTAAATGACACAAAAAGAGTAGGTTGGGGTCTAGTGGGGAGGGGGCAAGAATAATCTTGTAAATTGCTATGTGGCTAGTTTAATAAGTTTCTGTATCTATTGATGTTGTGAATAGAGGATGTACAGTGCCTTGCGAAAGTATTTGCCCCCTTGAATTTTTCAACCTTTTCCTACATTTCAGGCTTCAAACATAAAGATAAAAATTTTAATGTTATGGTGAAGAATCAACAAGTGGGACACAATTGTGAAGTTGAATGATATTTATTGCATATTTTAAACTTTTTTAAAAACTAAATAACTGAAAATTGTGGCGTGAAATATTATTTGTCCCCTTTAAGTTAATACTTTGTAGCACCACCTTTTTCCGCGATTACTGCTGCAAGTCGCTCTGGGTATGTCTCTATCAGTTTTGCACATCAAGAGACTGAAATTCTTGCCCATTCTTCCTTTGGAAATAGCTGGAGCTGAGTGAGGTTGGATGGAGAGCGTTTGTGAACAGCAGTTTTCAGCTCTTTCCACAGATTCTCAATTGGATTCAGGTCTGGACTTTGACTTGGCCATTCTAACACCTGGATATGTTTATTTTTTAACTATTCCATTGTAGATTTTGCTTTATGTTTGGGTCATTGTCTTGTTGGAAGACAAATCTCCATCCCAGTTTCAAGTCTTTTGCAGACTCCAACAGGTTTTCTTCAAGAATGGTCCTGTATTTGGCTCCATCCATCTTCCCATCAATTTTAACCATCTTCCCTGTCCCTGCTGAAGAAAAGCAGGCCCAAACCATGATGCTGCCACCACCATGTTTGACAGTGGGGATGGTGTGTTCAGGGGGATGAGCTGTGTTGCTTTTACACCAAACATATCATTTGGCATTGTGCCCAAATATTTCAATTTTGGTTTCATCTGACCACAGTACCTTCTTCCACATGTTTGGTGTGTCTAAAAGGTGACTTGTGGCAAACTTTAAACAACACTTTTTATGGATATCTTTGAGAAATGGCTTTCTCTTTGCCATTCGTCCATAAAGGCCAGATTTGCAGATTTGTGCAGCATACGACTGATTGTTGTCCTATGGACAGACTCTCCCACCTGAGCTGTAGATCTCTGCAGTTCATCCAGAGTGATCATGGGCCTCTTGGCTGCATCACTGA
This sequence comes from Anomaloglossus baeobatrachus, assembly GCF_048569485.1. Taxonomy (NCBI): domain Eukaryota; kingdom Metazoa; phylum Chordata; class Amphibia; order Anura; family Aromobatidae; genus Anomaloglossus; species Anomaloglossus baeobatrachus. The sequence continues at coordinate 214,049,366 of NC_134356.1, read as the reverse complement.
TCAGTCTTCTCATTGTTTGAGATGAAAGTTTGGATGGACGGCCGGGTCTTGGTAGATTTGCAGTGGTATGATACTCCTTCCATTTCAATATGATCGCTTGCACAATGCTTCTTGGGTTGTTTAAAGTTTTGGAAATCTTTTTGTAATCCAATCCAGCTTTAAACTTCTCCACAACAGTATCATGGACCTGCCTGTTGTGTTCCTTGGTCTTCATGATGCTATCTGCGCTTTAAACAGAATACTGAGACTATCACAGAGCAGGTGCATTTATGCGGAGACTTGATTACACACAGGTGGATCATATTTATCATCATCAGTCATTTAGGACAACATTGGATCATTCAGAGATCCTCAAACTTCTGGTGTGAGTTTGCTGCACTGAAAGTAAAGGGGCCGAATAATGTTGCACGCCCCAATTTTCAGTTATTTATTTTTTAAAAAAGTTTAAAATAAGCAATAATTTTTGTTCAATTTCACAATTGTGTCCCACTTGTTGTTGATTCTTCACCAGAACATTAACATTTTTATCTTTATGTTTGAAGGTTGAAATGTGGGCGAAGGTTGAAAAATTCTAGGGGGCCAAATACTTTCGCAAGGCACTGTACTGTTAGCAATGAGTTTCTTTGTTCTCGTACCGAAACTGTAACATTTGTTTACAATCGAGTTAGTTTTTTTCTTGCTTTTTTTTATAATTTACTCTCATTTTCTATTTTCAGCTTAAAAACAAACATGAATATTAATTTAATAAATAAAGAAATGCATTCTCAATCCTCTAAAAGTATTTAGCGTTTATACCAGGTATGTGACAGGTGAAATGTTTATAAATTGTTACAATAAAAAAATATATAACTGTTACTTAGCCAATTTAAAACTAAAGCAAATTCAGCATCTTAAGAAGCATATCATGCAAAAATGTCATTATTTTTTATTTCGAGAGAATTTCAAAGTAAACATGGATATGAATCCCGCATATTTCGATAAATATTTTAAGTGACATGGGTGGTGATCCTCCCTGTAGGCATTCACAAGAACAATGATTACAGATATTTTTCTAACTTTGACTGCATATTTATGGTCTGATATTACAGCTGGAAACAAAAAGTAAAGCACCTGGTGGGTGCACTGATGAGGATCTAAATTAATAGGATGATAGTCTCCACAGTTGCAAAATATAGACTCAAAGCGAATCACTGCTTGCCTGAACTATCATTTCTGGTCTATAATTATGGCTAGAAATATAACTGGAGTTCAGGGGTGTACAAAGGATGCCTAAAAGCTCCTCTGCCTTGGTCAAGCTACTTTGATCAATGATGTACTGAAGATTTGTCTCTGATAAGGAAAATTATTGTTAAACCATAAAAAAAAGGTTACCATGATTCCTATGTTGGGTTGGGTTGGTGTTGGAAGGTTTTCAGGTACAACAGTGCTGAAAGTAACCTACTGTGGATTAAAGGTTAAAATCATGTTAGTGCTGCAGAACCCTTGTGGCTAGAGATGAGCAAACCTAAGGATCGGTGTTCGGTGTTTGTACCAAACACAGATCAGTGACTTCCATTGGGGTGCAGGTCAAGTCCAGGTTCCAAACTAAACTTTATCTAAAGGCCGGCTGAACCCGTCGAACCAAACTTCCACAGGTTCGCTCAGCTTTACTTGTGGCATGTATCCAAATTGTAATAAAAACTGAAAATTCCAATAGTAAACCTACATATACACTATCCGACTGTGGCTGTTAAACATCCACTATAGGCAGATGGCTTAATAACTTGTTTAGACTTTCTGACCAAACTTTTCATATGCACAGAACAAGTGTGAGTATGACTGCTCTGTTCACACACACAATATCATTGTGTCACGATGTGGCAGGGTATAACAAGGACCGGGGCTCCTAAACTGGCCCTCATGCTAAGGGACCCTAGATGTCCTTTATCCCAGAGATGTGTCTGTTGTGATGATGTCTGAGCTTTCTTTCTAGCACTGCTTCAGATCAGCCCTGATCTAGTACCCCCTCCCTCCCTATCCTGGAAGGGGGGTCGGGACAGGTGCATGTAAACACCAACAGTGATAGGCAAACAGGGGAAACCAAAACGCTATCACACAGCACGATCACACAGAATGATCAGACAATAAGTGATAAGGAGGAAAACTGAAGCAGAGAGGAAATAACCATATGACAGGAAGAATTTCACAGCACACCAAGTAACACGCAGTAAATCACCAGACTAGAAAACAACAGCACACTGACCGATGTAGCAGAAAGCTATAGTTGGCAAAGGAAGACAAATTCCTCCATCTTAAAAAGGCAGGGACCTGTAATAGGTCTTCTGCAACATGTGATCAAAAAGGTAACCAGCAAACTAGCAGAAATTAACTCTTGCTAGATCCATCACTAATGAACACACAGTTGGTCGGCGCTTGACCCTGCCTGTGCAACTAAGAAGCACTACAGAAAGTATAGATTTGATGCCGCCAGGACACTCGGTGAGTCTAGAGAAAAACACCATGTGTCACATTGCTTTCAACAGCACATGCCCTGCTTATATAGGGTGATATACTGTCAAGAGCAATGATTTTTAAAGGGAATGTCACCAAGTTTTCATTACCCCATCTGAGAGCAGCATAATATAGGGGTAGAGACCCTGATTTCAGCAATGGATCACTTATTGGTTTGTTTGCTGTAGATTTGATAAAATCCCTGTTTGCCGAATGATCTACCATAGATCTAGCAGTTCTCTGAATGCTGAGCTCTGCAAAGCTTCAGGTATAACACTGATTGACAGCTTTTTGTGTACACTGTGCATAGGCCAAAATCAGTAATAGGGTGGGATTATACAGAGCTCGTGAAGTTGCAGGACTACCTGGGAGCAGGTTTACTAGTCCTCTAATGATAATGTTCTGTTAAAATAGTGATCTTATCAAAACTACACCAAAGAATCCAGTAAGTGACACATTACTGGAATCATAGTCTCTTTCTCACACCCCCAACAAATCCCAACACAGGAATTCCCACAGCATTATAGACACTTGAAATCCCAACACAGGCAGCCCCCAGCATTGTGCACCCCAAAAACTCACCACAGGCATCCACCCAAGCATTATGCACCCCACAAAAACCCAAACACAGACACCCCCCCCACCCCCCGGAATTATAGATGCACCCCCAAATCCCACTACAGGCATAGCCACAGTAGTGTAAATAACACCCCTTTGCCCTTTTATACCTGCAGCTTCTCATTGATACAGTGAACAAGGACTAATGACGGGAAGTGTGCATAACATCTCTCCTGAGTCCCACTCACTTTGTGGAATGGTGCGCTGCGCTCTGGACCGGAAGTGATGCCAACAACATCTGAGAGAAATGATGTCACACCTACCAGGAGCCCATAAATTCTAGCATCTACCGTTTGTACTACACATGGCAGCCTCTTTAGCGCATACACAGTACAAACTGGCAGAAAATTTTAAAAAATCACAGACGGTGCTTTATCTGCCAGATGCCATGGACGGAAGAGAAAAGCACCCTGGTTTTTACTGGCAACACATCTCATGGGCCACATAAAATTATGTGATGGGCTGAATTTTGCACGGGGGCATTGAGTTTGGAGCCCCTGCTTTACTGTATACGTACAAGTGGGGAGATAATTTATAATAGAAGAATGCAGGTGATGAACCTTTTGCTGATATCAATGCTGCAGAAGGCTGGTGAATAGACTGGGAAAAAGCAGGGGTTTGAAAGCCTCTTGCGGCAATTTTTTTACAGAAATGAGGCAAAAATCTCTCAATGTGATTTTAAATATTTCATAACTTTCCATGCTGGACAAAATGATTTAAAAAATGATAGGATATTTATTTTTAGGAACATAACAGTTAGGGGTACTTTACACGCTGCAACATCGCTAACGATATATCGTCGGGGTCACGTCGTTAGTGATGCACATCCGGCGCCGGTAGTGACATCGCAGCGTGTGACAGAAATGAGCGACGATCAACGAGCGCAAAACGTGTAAAATCATTGCTCGTTGATGCGTCGTTCATTTCCTTAATATCGGTGCTGCTGCAGGTACGATGTTGTTTGTCGTTCCTGTGGCAGCACACATCACTATGTGTGACGCCGCAGGAATGACAAACATCTCATTACCTGCGTCCACCTGCTTCTATTGTCCGGTCGCTTAGTGACGTCGCGAAGACGTCGCGGTGACATCACCGTGACGCCGAAGGCACCTCCCCCTTGAGGGAGGAATTGTTCGGCAGTCACAGGTATGTGCGTGTGACGCTGCCGTAGCGATAATGTTCGCTACGGCAGCGATCACCACATATCGTTACAACAACGGGGGCGAGTGGTATCGCACGCGACATCGCTAGCAATTGCTAGCGATGTCGGAGCGTGTAAAGTAGCCCTTAGACTGAACCATAGTCAATTGTGAGGTTCTGATGAGGCACTTACTTGGTACTTATACTGTAGATATAATTGTATTCCCTCCATTCACTTTATGGTTATAAAAGACATTAGGGACTGGTAAATAAGTCAGCAGCACATACGATTTTCAATTATTCTTGATGTCGAGTCCAATCAGCCAGTGAAAGTACACTGCATAAAAAACGCGACTAAAACACATCATGTGCACGTAGCCTTAAAAACCAAACATTCAATTCGGTTGGCCAATAAAAAGCTAAATTGCATAAAAGTAAAATCAAATAAATCACTATACTAAGTAGTCCAGTAGAAAAAAATGAATATTCTTACCCTTATTTTGTCAAACCTAATTTGTCCCTTTATTTAGTGAGTCTCTAAGAATAGGAGGCTCTCCATATCAGAGATCTTGCCCTTTTTCCTTAAAGGTGCTCCACGAGATTGGTTTTGTTCTGCTCAGGTCTGTCATACAAGAGGAACATACCGTATTTTTTTTGTTTTATCACAGGCGCCAAATTATAAGATGCACCCCAAATTTAGGGGAGGAAAATAAAAAAACATATATTTTTAATGTTAAAATGAGGGTCCGTCATATAATCCTAGTGCGTCTTATGATATCTCACCAGGGGGGAGCGGCGGAGGTGGAGCGGCTCAAGAAGGTCACAAGAGGACGGGTAGGCGATGCTGGGGGCTCAGAGGTGGGGGTGTTACGGCTGAGGAAGGTCAGTGGATGGATGGTTGGCGATACTGCGGGCTTGGGGGGGTCACAGTGGCAGGTGCCATTGACCTGCTGGCAGTCTGCGGGTTCCATTGAATTGCCCACGCTTGACAAGATTGATCTGAAGAAAATGTCCACAGAGGCAGCACTTGCTCAGATAGGACTCAGCAGCCATTTTCTTGAAGTCCATCACGCCAATCTGTGCATGCGTCTCCTCCGCGGCCATTTTCTTGAAGTCCATCGCATTAACTGTGGGTGATTCAATGGAGCCCGCAGCCCGCTGTCAGATCAATGGCGCCCGCTGCATCACCGACCCTCCGTCCCATGACCCTCCTGAGCTGCTCCATTGCAGTGACACCCCCTCCTCTCTACCCTCAGTATCGCTGACCCTGCCTGCTGTCACCCCGCTCCACCACCGCCACACCGGTAAGCAATATCCAGATTATAAGATGCATGCCCATTTTACCCCCAGTTTTGGAAAAAATGTGTTTTATAATCCAGAAAATATGTGGGTTTTCAAAAGGCCTTCTCATATATCCAATAAAACTTTCACTTCAGCCCTCATATCCTTGAAAAAAATAAATAAAAATAAACCTAGTCCCTTCGTACACATAATACTCTGTAATGCTGGTGACCAGGTCTGTCTGTAAGCCTAATTACCATCTTTATACCAACTTACCTACCCACAATTATAATTTTTGGCAGGCATTGTGTACTATTTTGTATTAATGAAAGGGTTAACTCTAGAAATGAGCTAAGCTTTTCACATTCAAATTCACAAGCTTTGGTGAATTTTTCAATTTTATTTGCAGTAAATCGGTTTACCATGAATTGTAAGTTCCTCTGAAAAGATGTGTATAACATTCTGAGGTCTCCTAAGACTGGATTTAATCCCTTTCAAGAAGTTCAATGCACACACACCCTTAAGCCTGCTTTACATGCTGCAACTTCTCGTGTGATCACATTTGCGATCGCACCCGCCCCCATCGTTTGTGCGGCACGGGTAATTTGTTGCCCGTGTCGCACAAAGTCGTAAACCCCCGTCACAGGTACTTACCTTCCAAACGACCTCGCTGTGGGCGGCGAACATCCACTTCCTGAAGGGGGAGGGACGTTCGGCGTCACAGCGACATCATACTGCGGTCGGCCAATAGAAGCGGAGGGGCGGAGATGAGCGGGATGTAACACCTCCTTCCTTCCGCATTGCCGGCGGGACGCAGGTAAGCTGCCGTTCATCGCTCCCGGGGTGTCACACGGAGCGATGTGTGCTGCCTCGGGAACAATGAACAACCGGACGTTCGATTTTTAGAAAATGAGTGATGTGTCAATGAGCAACGATAAGGTGAGTATTTTTGCTCGTTCACACTCGCTCGTAGCTGTCACAAGCTACGATATGTCAAACGATGCTTGATGTGCGTCACTTACGACGTGACCCCGACAACATATCGTTTGATATATCATAGCGTGTAAAGCCCGCTTTAGTAATGTCAAAGTGACCTCAATATATATGGCTGTGTGTCAAAGGAAGGTAACCGTTCTTCACTGCTATGTTGTTACACACTAACTGGACAGTTTCTTCACTGTTTTATGCCTTTCTCTACCTATTTCTATTGCTAAGTTATGACATCTTCTCACTTTTTGATCCACCCCAAAATGGGTGCTGCGTTCCCTACCTTTGCTTTTAGTCAACGTTTGCACAATGTTATTATGGTGAGTTTTTGATGTTGAGTATTTTCGCTGTTTCAAAACCTCAGCATCTTACAGTTCCAGCAAAGTAGATGGGACTCAGAGAAATCTCTTGCCCACTGGGCTTCTCTCAGTTTCTCTTGTGGACATGCTCAGTTTTCTCCACGGATTTTCATCATAGTCTTGCATTAAATGCAGAAACTTTGCAGGTCACAAAATGTTCATAGGTTTTTAATGTGTTTCTGCTGCAGGAACATATGAAAAACACACGACATGTAATCCACACCTAAGTAGATCCACAAAGTTTTGTCAAAACCAAATTTTGATTCATGTGTTTTCTATGAATTCACTCAACAGTCCTACGTATTTATTTTGATGTAAAGATCATGGAGTCTTTGTATGTTTTTTTCATACTTTTAATGTGGTTTGTTATGCAACTTTGTATTCTTATGCTAATTATAATTCATAGTGCGCATATAATACTTCCATAAGATGTATGACTCCTGTTCTAAACTGTCCCTAATACATATCACTGACCCATGCCTCTGCTATTGCATCGTTGCTTTGTCCAGTTCATATTCCCAGCCATTAGATGATTTTATAGATCCAACTAATGTAAATGGCAGAGGTTCATTGACCTGATCACCTATCCCTAGCATAACATCATTAGATGAATCAATATTCCATAAATAGGCAGCATTTTCTCTGGATGTCCTCCACAACATATATTTTGATATATAGATTGTCATGAAAAACTTATTTTTTTCATACTGTATGCAGGAAGAATCTGTAAAATCTAAAGCAAGGTATATCTTTTTATATTAATGTTTCAGGACTTGAAAATAAATATGGTAATATCATATGCCTGCTCTGGAAGGCACAGACAGAAGAGAGCTCTTGTGCAAGGACACAATACGTTGGCCCTTTTCAGTTCAATAGTCATAATGCACAATTCCACCTGTTTTTTCCCCCCTCACCTCCTGGGCCCTGTGCAGTTATACAGGTTGTATTAAAGGAGTTGTCCGACATAAACTCAAACATTTTTGGTAAGCTAATCTATGCTGTATTGTCATATAAAACACCCCTACATTGTTATTTTTTGTTTTCTAACTTTTGTTCCTCTTGAATTATCCCTTTTATTCTCGGCAGCTTCTTGTTTACATTCAGCTCCAGCAAACTGACCACTTCCTGTGCTGAACCTCAGTCAGAGCTGTCACCACCCGGCCTCAGTGTCCAGCCTCGGCCTCTGCCCGCCCCCTGCACACACATTCCCTGTCAGTATTCTTCCCCAGCACCTGACCTGTTATCACTACAGCATTGCAAATAGCCCCACATCAGGCTCTGCACAGCACACCACATCGGGCTCTGCACCGCACACGCACACATATGGCTCTGCATCGCACACGCACACATATGGCTCTGCACCGCACATGCACACATATGGCTCTGCACCGTACACGCACACATATGGCTCTGAACCGCACACGCACACATATGGCTCTGCACCGCACACGCACACATATGGCTCTGCACCGGACACGCACACATATGGCTCTGCACCACACACGCACACATATGGCTCTGTACCGCACATGCACACATATGGCTCTGCACCGCACACGCACACATATGGCTCTGCACCGCACACACACACACATATGGCTCTGCACCGCATACATATGGCTCTGTACCGCACACGCACACATATGGCTCTGCACCACACACGCACACATAAGGCTCTGTACCGCACACGCACACATATGGCTCTGCAACGCACACATATGGCTCTGCACCGTACACGCACACATATGGCTCTGAACCGCACATGCACACATATGGCTCTGCACCGTACACGCACACATATGGCTCTGAACCGCACACGCACACATATGGCTCTGCACCGCACACGCATACATATGGCTCTGCACAGGACACGCACACATATGGCTCTGCACCACACACGCACACATATGGCTCTGTACCGCACATGCACACATATGGCTCTGCACCGCACACGCACACATATGGCTCTGCACCGCACACACACACACATATGGCTCTGCACCGCATACATATGGCTCTGTACCGCACACGCACACATATGGCTCTGCACCACACACGCACACATAAGGCTCTGTACCGCACACGCACACATATGTTTCTGCAACACACACATATGGCTCTGCACCGCACACGCACACATATAGCTCTGCACCACACACATATGGCTCTGCACCGCACGCATATGGCTCTGTACCGCACACGCACACATATGGCTCTGCACCGCACATGCACACATAAGGCTCTGTCCCACACATGCACACATATGGCTCTGCACCGCACACGCACACATATGGCTCTGCACCGCACACGCACACATATGGCTCCGCACACGCACACTCACATATGGCTCTGCACCGCACACGCACACATATGGCTCTGCACCGCACACGCACACATATGGCTCTGCACCGCACACATATGGCTCTGTACCGCACGCGGTGCTCTGCACCGCCCCCCCCATCCCCATCCCCATCGAGAACACATGTAGGGAGTACATACTCACCCGTCCTCGGTCCCCGCCGCTCCTGCACGTTCGCGTGCTGTCTGTGCTCTGGCCATATCAGCACAGTAGTGACGTCACCGCTGTGCTGAAGAGAGCACAGACAGGGGGAGGGACAGTGATGAGAAGCAGCGCTGCGCTGCTTCTCATCAGCACTTTCAAATGTACCGGCATCTGTGATCTGTGATGCCGGTACATTTGAATGTGTGATCCTGAGCAGGGGGCCCGGTGCTGGAGATGACACCACGGCAGCCGCCGCCATGGCCCGCCCCCAGGTCACAGACCCCACAGCAGTGCAGGGGGAGGTTACGGGGGGAGTAAAAGAGGTGCGGGGAATGTGTGGGGGGGTGCAAGGAAGGGGGGCGGTGACTCACGCACAGTACCCGCCCAGCAGGGAGGCGACATGCTGTTCCAGATTTGAATGTCAACAAGGCTCTGCCCATGTTGACATGAAATGACCGGAAGCAGCAAAATCGCGGAAGGAGCAGTCACATGACCGCTCTGAGCCGGGGGAGAGGGGCTGACAGCAGGGTAGGTAAGTTCTCTCTATCTACTTACCTGCCCCAATGTAGCCCAATAGGGAAATAAAAAAAAAGTCAAAAGAAGCCGGATAACCCCTTATCAATATGTCTGCACTAGAGTTGAGTGCGGTTCGCGGTTCTCCAGTTCGCGGCTCGAGTGATTTTTGGGGCTGTTCTAGATAGAACTAGAACTCAAGCTTTTTGCTAAAGCTCGATAGTTCTAGATACGTTCGAGAACGGTTCTAGCAGCAAAAAGCAGGGCTTTTTACAGCTACAGTGTGCAGGAGCCATCGCTGGCAGCCTGCCAGAAGCTGGTAACCAAGATAAACATCGGGTATCCAAGCAAAGCGCTTTGGTTAGTAACCCGATGTTTATCCTAGTTACGTGCAGGAAGCCCACACTTTCCCGCTCAGCTCACTCCGCCCCCTCCTGCATGTGGCATGTACACACACACTCACACACACACACACACTCTCTCACACACACACACACACACGTCCGCAGCCATGCAGTCCACGACACTGACGTCCTCCTGGCACTCTGAACATATGGTCCCGCTCGACTTACCTGCGGTGATGAAGTCCCGACCTTAGCGCTGTCACTCTCCTCCATGGCCACCGCTTGTCACATCACCTTCTCTCGCTTCCGACCCGAGACTGACTAGCGGTGACGTCACGGGCCTCTCGCGATACTTGGCTGTGAAGGCGGCGGTCATTGAACTCAGTGACAGGTGCTGTCAAGAGTGCAGGAGATCAGCGCAGGTAATGTACCTCGCTGACAGCAGCACTTGTCATCCCCCTGCAGTGACCTGGGCTGACCCATTGATGTTAGCTCAGGTCACTGTAATGCTCTCCCAGCCAATGGGGAACATCCTGCTCTTCATTGACTGGGACAGTGTGGATCGTCATGGCAACCCCTTGGATTACACCAGACCTGGATTTGTTTTTCTTTCTAATAAATTGGTTAAAAATTGGGGAGTGTTTTTTCAAATAAAAATGTGTTTGTCGTCTATTTTTTTTTATTACTGACTGGGTTGGTGATGTCGGGTATCTGATAGACGCCTGACCTCACCAACCCCAGGGCTTGATGCCAGGTGACATTACACATCTGGTATTAACCCCATATATTACCCCATTTGCCACCGCACCAGGGCACGGGATGAGGGGGCGAAGCACCAGGATTGGCGCATCTAATGGATGCGCCACTTCTGGGGCGGCTGCGGCCTGCTATTTTTAGGCTGGGGAGAGTCCAATAACCATGGACCTCCCTAGTCTGAGAATATCAGACCCCAGCTGTCTGCTTTACCTTGGCTGGTGATCCAATTTTGGGGGGACCCCTACGTGTTTTTTTTTTAATTATTTATTTAATTTAAAATAACAGCGTGGGGTGCCCTCAGTTTTGGATTACCAGCCAAGGTGAGGCTGCCAGCTGTGGTCTGCAGGCTACAGCCGTCTGCTTTACACTAGCTGGCTACAAAAATAGGGGGAACCCTACGTCATTTTTTTTTTTTCATTTTTTTGGCTAAATACAACGCTAAGCACCCCTTAGTGCCACATGAAAGGCACCAAAGGGTGCAAACTTACAAAATGCAGGAGAGTGGGACATTATGTGTCTTTCTGCCATTATAATGACAGAAAAGACTGATATGAAGTGTACAAGCACAGGAAAATCACCAGAGCGCTCTACGCTGTGAAAAGCAGTAGAAAATGGCACTGGAGTGAACATGTGACCGCCTCATGTAGGTTGAAGCTAAGGATCCTGGGTAAATTTATGTATTTTCCCTCCTTCAGTTTTTTTGCAGCACACAAAAAAAACGGAAGGCACACGGATGACAAACAGATGACATACGGACTGTCTACGGAACGGAAACGGATGCCACACGGATGCACCCGTGAAAAAAAACGGGCTGTTTTTTGCAGACCACAAAAATGGATCGGTCGTGTGAATGTAGCCTTATTCTGATCTGCCGTTTATAAACAGCAGGCAGAAATAAGTGAATAACGCCCCCCAGCGTCAGAAAATCTCCGGGGTTTCAGGGCTAGCTGAGACCCTGGAGATCATGATTCAGGACGGTTTTTCTGGTCCCCGCTCACGTGATCACAGGTATACACCGTATACCGATGATCACGTTACAGTAAATGACAGCACCGGTAAAAAATTATTTATCTCCCATCTGGCATGAACAAACATGATAAATCTCCTCCCCGGTCCCCCGGTGTCGCCAAAGTGCCCCCCTGATGCCCTCCCAGAAATCCAAGATGGCCGCACGCACAGCAGCGCGCCGGCCGCATTCACCCTACTCCTCTGATTTCTGTCGCATGTGCCATGACACATGCGACAGAAAACTCCTCCCCAGGCCCTGCCAGGTCACCCCCTTTAACCCCATCGGTGTTCCCCGGTGTCCCACGGTACCTGTGCAGCGTTGATCCCCCCACGTCCCTCTCCTTCACAATAGACGCTGCCGCATGCACAGAGCGGCTGTCAGCTCAGCTTCCTGTGTTCAGACACAGTAAGTGGTGGTTATGCATCTGTAAGCTAAATGGGCGGCACGGTGGCTCAGTGGTTAGCACTGCAGTCCTGGGTTCAATTCTCACTAAGGGCACCATCTGCATGGAATTTGTATGTTCTCCCCGTGTTTGCGTGGGTTTCCTCCGGGTACTCCGGTTTCCTCCCACACTCCAAAGACATACAGCGCTATGGAATTAATAACGCTATAGAAATGAATAAATTATTATTATTACTGCAATGCCCTGCTCATGAGGTAAGGAACATAATTGATCAGGAGAGCTATATACTACATTTCCAAATGGAGGGATTTGCTTTTATAGTTTCCCTGCTGAACGACTACTAAACATGAGAGTCCATTATACGCCACAAGAAAACACATCTAAATAGCGAGCTCTGTTGTTAAGTATTTATTCAGCTGGATAACTGGACTTAAAGGGGTATTCCATCTCCAAGATCCTATCCCCAATATATAGTAGGTGGAATAGCAATAATATCAGCAAATACCAATATTTGGAAATGTAGAATAGTTCTCCTGATTAGGCATGCCCTTAACTCATGAGCAGGGCATTGCAGCTTTGGTAGCAACCATTACGACATGGACTCTGCTGCTGTGGACCCGGGGAGAGTGAGTGCAGATTCATTGCACCCACACTCCTCACATGAAGGGTCTGCACTCCTAGAAAATGGGGGATACGTTCCCTGAGTGTCTCCCCCCCATATTCTAGACGGTCCAGAGTCGTCGTGGGACCCCTTTAATTTTTTTCTTACAATAAATTGGTGAAAGAGGAAATGTTTTGGGGACTGTTTTTTCAAATAAATTTCTTTTGTCGATTTTTTTTTTGTTAGTACTGACAGTTTATGATGTTGGGTATCTAATAGACGCCATGACATCACAAACTGCTGGGCTTGATCTCAGGTGACTTTACAGCTAGTATCAACCCGATTTATTACCCCGTTTGCCACTGCACCAGGGCACGGGATGAGCTGGGGTGAAGCGCCAGGATTGGCGCATCTAGTGGATGCCTCACGTCTGGGGTGCCTACGGCCTGCTATTTTTAGGCTGTGAAGGCCCAATAACTATGGACCTTCCCACCCTGAGAATACCAGACCACAGCTGTCCGCTTTACCTTGGCTGGTGATCCAATTTGGGGGGGACCCTACTTTTTTTGTGTAATTATTAATATTTATAAAATAATTATAAAAAAAGAACCTGGGGGGACCTCCACATTGGATCCCCAACCACGGTAAAGCTGCCAGCTGTGGTTTTCAGGCTACAGCCATCTGCTTTACCCTAGCTGGCTATCAAAAATGGGGGGACCCAACGTCATTTTTTTTTAACTATTTTTTAAATAGAAAAAATTAATGGGCTTCCCTGTATTTTGATTGCCAACCAAGGTAACGGAAGGCAGATGGGGGTGGCAACCCATAGCTGTCTGCTTTATCTGCGCTGAGAATCAAAAATACTGCGGAGCGCTACGTCATTTTTTTTAAAGATTTATTTTTACAGCACTGTGATGTCCAGCAATCAAAATACAGGGAAGCCCATTTTGTTTTTAGTTATTTAAATAAATAATTAAAAAAAATATATATGGGCTCCCACTGCATTTTTTTTATTGCTAGCTAAGGGTAATCCAAGCAGCTACTGGCTGCTAACCCCCACTGCTTGGTGTTACCTTCACTGGCAATGGAAAATCCAGGGAAGCATTTTTTATTTTTTTTGCCAAAAAACTACAAAAAAAGGACGTTAGCTTCGCCATATTTTTGTATGCTAGCCAGGTATAGCAGGCAGGTGCTGGAAGAGTTGGATACAGCGCCAGAAGATGGCGCTTCTATGAAAGTGCCATTTTCTGAGGCGGCTGCAGACTGCAATTCGCAGCAGTGGGGCCCAGAAAGCTCAGGCCAACCTGTGCTGTGGATTCCAATCCCCAGCTGCCTAGTTGTACCTGGCTGGACACAAAAATGGGGCGAAGCCTACGTCATTTGTTTTCTAATTATTTTATGAAATTCATGAAGTAATAAAAAAAGGGCTTCCCTTTTTTTTTGGTTCCCAGCCGGGTACAAATAGGCAACTGGGGGTTGGGGGCAGCCGTTCCTGCGTGCTGTACCTGGCTAGCATACAAAAATATGGCGAAGACCACATAATTTTTTCAGGGGTCAAAAAACTTCTGCATACAGTCCTGGATGGAGTATGCTGAGCCTTGTAGTTCTGCAGCTGCTGTCTGTCTGTATGGAGAAGAGCAGACAGCAGCTGCAGAACTACTAGGCTCAGCATACTCCATACAGGACTGTATGCAGACGTTTTTTGCCCACTAAAAAAATGACGTGGGCTTCGCCATATTTTTGTATGCTAGCCAGGTACAGCAGGCAGCCACGGGCTGCCTCCAATCCCCAGTTGCCTATTTGTACCCGGCTGGGAACCAAAAATATAGGGAAGCCCGTTTTTTTTAATTATTTCACTTATTTCATGAAATAATTAAAAAACAAATGACGTGGGCTTCGCCCCATTTTTGTGTCCATCCGGGTACAACTAGGCAGCTGGGGATTGGAATCCGCAGCACAGGTTAGCCCGAGGTTTCTGGGCGCCTCTGCTGCGAATTGCAGTCCGCAGCCGCCCCAGAAAATGGCACTTTCATAGAAGCGCCATCATCTGGCGCTGTATCCAACTCTTCCAACAGCCCTGAAGCCGGGTGGCTTGTTGGGTAATAATGAGTTAATACTAGCTTTGTTTTACTAGCTAGTATTAAGCCAGAGATTCTTAATGTCAGGCACGTTTGACCCGGCCATAAGAATCTCCAATAAAGGGTTAAAAAAAGACACCACACAGAATAAAAATACTTTAATAGAAATAAATACACAGACACATTAGAGACTCCATCTTTATTACCCCCTGTCAGCCCTCCATGATCCATGGTCTTCTGTATTTCTCGTTCAACAAATGCAGCTCTGCTCCATCACTGCTGAATGGGGGAAGACGCTGCTTCCCGTGCAGCGTGCAGCCTTCACTCCGTGTGAGATCAGTGCTGCTGGCTGCAGGCGGTTACAGACACGTTACCATAGCAACAGGGCTCCGATCATGTGATTCCCGGAGCCGCGGTTAGCGGTGACGTCACCGCTAACTGCGTTGCTATGGCAACGGTGATCTCCGTTAATGACCGGCTGTGTCAGCCGGTCCCTAACGGAACGGGGAGTCGACCGTGTGCTAGAGCATGTCGCCAGTACACGGCGATACACAAATGTGCACCGTGTACCGGAGAGATGCACTCGCAGGTCCTACATGACACGTCATAGTCATGTGACCAGTCTGTAGCCAATGAGATAATAGCCACGGGACTGGTCACATGGCTATTTTGACATCACGATAGGTCCTGCATCACTGCTGGCAGTGCTGGTCACCGGGAGGATTCAGAGGTCATCGGATGGAATAGCGGCAGGAGACAGAGTGCAGGAGGGATCGCGGGGACCGGTAAGTGTTATGGCAATGTTTATTAACTGTATGTGTACATTTATAATGCGTTTTTATGTGTTTGTGATTGCCTCCCATTATATCCTATTGGTTCCAGTTCGGTTCGTCGAACGTTCGCCGAACCGAACTCGAACCGAACTCAAGCCGAACCACGGCCAGTTCGCTCAACTCTAGTCTGCACCTGTTCCTTGTAATGACTATACCTGTCCTGCAAGCCAGTACTGCCCTAATACACAACTGTCCTGCTGGCCTAGGATGCAGCTCATTAACAGTGTATCACAGAGGAGGGGAACCTTTTTCTGCCAGGGGCCATTTGGAAATGTTTAACTCACCCCTACACTCCTACTGTGGTGGTTGAAGCTCCTTCTCTTTGGTGCAGCTGTGATGTTCGGTGATATTGATCATGTTGCTTCTTACAACTGCTTTTCCAGGTTTGTCTTGGTCTGGAGCGCAATCAACAGATTGGTAAATCATATTCATCACATAGGAGCCACGGGGGGCACATACATCAAAGGAGGGGCTGCATATATACATCACAGGAGGGTCTAGGGACATATACATCACTAGAGAGGTTGGGGCATAGACATCACAGGAGATGCTGGGGCATACACATCACAGGAGACACTGGAGGGCATAAATTACAGGAGATGTTGAGTGCATATACATCACAGGAGGGACTGGGGACATACAGCTCTTGCAAAAATTAAGAGACCACTTCTAAATTGTCTACAAATTTCCAAGCAAAAAAATTTGTATTTATTTTCTGAAAATGAGAAATGGTCAAAATAACAAAAAAATGCATTGCTTTCAGACCTCAAATAATGCACAGAAAACAAGTTCATAATCATTTAGAAACAACAATACTAATAATGTTTTAACTCAGGAAGAGTTCAGAAATCAATATTTTGTAGAATAACCATGATTTTTAATCACAGCTTTCATGCGTCTTGGCATGCTTTCCACCAGTCTTTCACACTGCTTTTGGGTGACCTGATTCCACTCCTGGCGCAAAAATGTAAGCAGTTTTTCTTTGTTTGATGGCTTGTGACTATCCATCTTCCTCTTGATTACATTCCAGAGGTTTTCATTGGGGTTCAGGTCTGGGGACTGGGCTGACCATGACAGGGTTCTGATGTGGTGCTCCTTCATCCACACATTGATTGGCCTAACTGTGTGGCATGGCACATTGTCATGCTGGAAAAAACAGTCCTCAGAGTTGGGGAACATTGCCTGAGCAGAAAAAAGCAGCTGTTTTTCCAGGATAAACTTGTATGCGGCTTGATTCATTGATTCCTCCACCCGATTCTTGTCATGTATTTAATATTTTGTATTGGTAATAAAATCGAATTGTAGTAATTGGGCCTACAGATAGTTTGTTTCCTTTTTTGTCTTCATAATTTTTAGTGATTGCCCATGTTTACGGTCCCCATATATTATTATTGTTCTAAATTGACAATTCTTTGAGTTTAGATATGGTTTAATTATAATTATATCAACATGTATGGATTTTTTCTGATTTTTTGGCAATGATTAACAATCTCCCTAATTTATCTATATAATATATATATATATATATATATATATATATATATATATATATAT
Organism: Anomaloglossus baeobatrachus; assembly: GCF_048569485.1. Classification (NCBI taxonomy): domain Eukaryota; kingdom Metazoa; phylum Chordata; class Amphibia; order Anura; family Aromobatidae; genus Anomaloglossus; species Anomaloglossus baeobatrachus. The sequence goes on along the minus strand of NC_134356.1, from coordinate 214,031,897 downwards.
ATATATATATAGTAGATATAATTAGTGATGAGTGAGCGTGCTCGGCACTGCTTGGTACTCAATCAAGCATCTGGGTGCTCGACATGCTCAATATTCAGTTGAGTATCCTTGTGCTTGGATGCCATGCTCAAGTCCCCATCCCGCAGGTTTCACCCCTCATGTTTCACCACCTATTTTTCAGCCACTAAACATGCAAGGATTGCCTGCCAATCACGGTAATGCCATAGTCATGTTTAATCGGCCACATCTTATCTTTGGGTCTTGTGAGATCCAGGCTCATGATGCTTGTCACACTCTACCATGAAAATAATGTAGGGAGAGCTCCTGGTGAAAAAAGGGATAGTATATAAGACTGACTCTAGCTTTACAGCTCATCCAGCTACAATATAAAAAAATCTATCAGATTTTCCAACAATACCATTCTTAGCTGCATTTAGGGTAGGGCTAGCTGCTTGAGAAGGGATAGTGTATTAGAGGCATGTAGGCAGGGATTCCAGCCTTATTATTATTATTATTATTATTATTATTATCTATTATTATAGCTCCATTAATTCCATGGTGCTTTACAAGTGAGAAAGTTTATACATAAAAACTAGTACAACAATCATTAACAGTACAAAACAGACTGGTACAGGAGGAGAGAGGACCCTGCCCATGAGGGCTCACAGTCTACAGGGGATGGGTGAGGGTATAATAGGTGAGGACAGAGCTGATTGTGCAGTGGTGTACTGGACTGAAGGGTTATTGTAGGTTGTAGGCTTGTCAGAAGAGGTGGGTCTTCAGGTTCCTCTTGAAGCTTTTCACGGTAGGAGAGAGTCTGATAATGCTGGGGCAGGGTGTTCCTGAGTATGGGGGAGGCACGGGAGAAATTTTGTATGTGATTGTGGGAAGAGGAGATAAGAGAGGAGTAGAGAAGGAGATCTTGTGAGGATCTGAGGTTGCGTGCAGGTAGGTACCGGGAGACTAGGTCACAGATGTAGGCTTATAGACCTTCCTTCTGCTATATTAACTCAAAAGTCCTTTTCAGGGCTAATTCAATTTTATTCTATGTTCTAATAAGATGGCTCTTAGCTGCAATTAATGTAGGGAGAGCTGTTGAAGAAGAGACAGTATAGTAGAAGCATGTAGGTAGTGATTATTGTCTTACATTCTTTGTTGCTGTTAGGCTAACCTAAAAGTCCTTTTCAGGGCTAATTCAAACTTATTTTATTCTCTAATAAAGCTGTAAGCTGCAATTAGTGTAGGGAGAGCTGCAGGAGAAGCGATAGTGTATGAGAGTCATGTAGCCAGGCATTTTAGCCATACAAACCTTGCAGCTGCTATGTAAAAAACAATCTATTTTATTCTATAATAATACCGCTCTTATTTGCCTTTACTGTGGGGTGAAGCTGCTGGAGAACGGAGAGTTTATTAGAGGCATGTAGGCAGGAATCATAGCTTTACAGACCTTGCTGCTGCTATGTTAACCCTAAAGTCATTGTAATCTATTCTATTTTTTAATAATACCATGCTTAGCTGCAATTCATCTCATTGTCCACATGTCTAAATAGCAACATTTCCAGGGCAAACAGTCAAAATATGCAAGCACATAGCACTCTGTGTACCTTCTTTCTTCTTCTTCACCTGGTCCACATGCAAAGCTTCCTCTTTAATTGTGAGTGATGAGAGATTGAGTAGAAACAAAAATGGTATGGTTATGCTGATTATGGCATCATCAACACTCACCATCTTGTTTGATTCCTCAAAGTTTTGTAGAACTTCACAGATGTCAGACATCCATGCTCACTTGTTGGTTGTTATGTGAAGAGGCTGACCGCAATACCGACATACATGTTGTAGCTGCTATTCAAATATTGCGCTCTGCTGCACACAAAGCCTTGCTAACATGTGTAATGTGGAGTATCAATGTGTGGTCACATCGCCTACCAGTGGGCGAGCTGCACTTGCAGGTGCTGTTGCAGCACTACCAGACTGGCAGCAGCCGTAGTTGACTTATGAGAGGAGGAGCTGTGGAGAAATTAAAGCGCAATAGGGTCTTACCCTTATAGGCACAGGGCAATAGGCAGGGGAGCAATTATACTCACCAACTGTAGTTGTGACAGTCACAACTACTATGATCGCATAGACAAATGGATCCAGGCAGCGGCAACCCCAGGAGGCTTGATAACAGAGAACAATTGTAGAAAAAGGGTTTTCTATACCGCGCCAATGATCACAAAATGGAAATCAGGATTGATGTGGCTTTATTGTAGCACAGGTCTACGCGTTTCAGGAGCTCTGCTCCCTTCCTCAGGACCATAGAAACAACATCAAATCTACCGTAGCAAGTACACACATACATTAAATAGATCCAGTGACGTAATAGTACCGCCCCGTATAGAAAAAACCGGCGGGAACGGCTGCAACGTATGGAATAATCTTAACGAAAACTTTCTTTAAACCTGTGGATTCGAATGGATATATAAATTTTACTAGCAGTCATTATGAAAAATGGTTGCTTAATATCCCTGGGAATCAATACCAGAGGATCAGAAAGAATTGCACACTTGATAAAGACTTTAATGAACAGGCATTGATCCTCAGAGAAAGATTCAGGGAAAAGAATTACCCTATGGCCACCATAAAAAAAGCCTTCCGGACAAATAGGAATCTTAAACAATCCGACCTGATCCATAAAAAGGAGAGTGATATGAGTATAGTTCTGGATACCCCGGGAACAAGGTTTGCTTCCCATTTCATTACCACGTTTAGCAGCGATGGGAATTTAATCAAAAATATCCTCAAAAAACATTGGGCTATTTTGCACAATGATCCGTTCCTGAAAGATGTATTACCCAGTCATCCTGGGGTTACATACCGTAGAGCTTCTACCCTCAAAAATCATTTAGCCCCTAGTAGGCTTAGAGACTCTAATTATCCCATTGTCACGAATAAAAGTGTGGGTGCCTACAAATGTTATGCTAAAAATTGTATGTGCTGTAAAAGCATCCAGCATGGAAGGCTGAATTTTGGTTTAGAACCGGGAGGAATGGATTTTTGTATAAAAGGTCATCTTACCTGTCAGTCGGACTATGTCATCTACCTTATCGAATGTGATTGTGCAAAGCGTTATGTTGGTAGGACGACGCAGCCGTTGCACAATAGGTTAAACTCACATAGACATAACATAAAGATTGGTTTCATGTTACATGGCCTGTCCCGACATGTGACCTTACATCACGATAAAAAAATTAGATTAAAAATAACTCCTATTGAACAAATACCCTCACATGTATGTAATAGGGCCGAGGTCCTAAATAAGAAGGAAACGTATTGGATATATAAACTGAACACTTTGAAACCTCAAGGCTTGAATGAAGTTACAGACCTGTTCCATTAATACCACCCTGTGATATACATCATTTATCAGAGTGGAGGGTTGTGGATATAAGTGCCCATGTGTTGAAGACAAATTATGGTCCATCAACTCCTCTCCAGGGTTTGAGCATTTTAATCCCATTTTTTAGAATCGGTTTAATTTTTATTATATATATATGTTTTATAGTATACATTAGATATTTATATATTTATTATGTTTTTATATTTTATATTTTTTATGGTTTATATTTCTTATGGGTTTTAGATGGTGTGTCATAAATAATTCGTAGAATTACTGTGTTCAAGTGGCGAGTGTTCTTGGTTAACACCGGCATCACCATATCCCTTTTATTGGTTGGGGCAGTTTAATTGTATATTTTAGTATTAATTTTTAAAATTCATGTGTGGTTGTAAGATACCATCAAGTATTAAAATGTTGTTATTTATATTTATATATTTGTTGATTTTGGTGCCATAGGTAGATAAGGGAGTTGTGTGTCTCCCGATTTTCGTCCTTTATTTATATATTATATCAGGTCTACGTTTTTTGGGGAATAGGATTTGTACATGTCCCATTATTAGGGACATTCTCCCCGCCCCTCCTGACTTTTTCCCGTAGTTTTGCTTTTTCATACCCCAAAAAAACCTCCTTGTTTTTCCCCCATCCTCTTTTTTTGCCCTTCATTGGATTTTTTACTAATCCACCATAATGATCATATCGTTCCTGGGTTGGAACCTTATGATGGTAATATCACAATGGGAGCCGTGCTATGAAGGCGGTATTTATACACATTTGGGTTTTTCCTAGCACTGTCTATCTGGGTTTTCACATCCTTCTTATTTTCACTTTTCATTTTTGTGTTAGTGTAGCGACCGGCGCATGCGCGCCTATGTTTTTTCCCACGGGTATGAACTTGTTTCACCCCACTCCTCTGATACTTGCTGTTTGCGCAGCCGCCGTGGGTTTTTTTCCCACGGTCTGAACTTGTTTGAACTCACGCTCATACTAAAGGTCGGTAGCGGTTCACTGCTTCTTCTATCACACATACCCCTTGTGAGAAGGGACTATGTATGTTACACTGTTAAGGATCGATCACGATAGTACACTTTGATTTTTTACCTCCCCCCTCCTTTTTTTGTGGTTCTTCCCGAGCAGGAAAATGAGCTTTATGGTTTCCACCGCTATATGTACCATATAATGGGGCACTTTTTATGAGTTAAATAAAATGCATACCATCCTTCTCGGGAGATTTCTTTAGTCTGATATTTGGATACTCTTTATCGCAGTGTTATTGCGGTCTGTTTTCACGGTTTGGACTATAACGTTCTCCATGGTACGGCGGGTTGATCCCGCTGTAGTTTGGATCTGGAGTCACTCACTATGAAGTTTCTGTCACCCTGTCTGAGTTCTAGGTTCACTTTGCACTCCAGCATTAGATTGATCCGGTATATTTCATTGATCGGTGTATGTGTATAGAGATATATATATACGCTGGTACCAATTGTTTATTAACTGTTTTTATTTTTATACACATATTTGAAACAAGTTATTTTTCGATGTCCAGTGAATGTACTATGATCTGTCAAGATGTGGGTCACTTACAATGTATAAGAGCTATATGTTTTTCTTCTGATCTTGTTCTTTTCTGTATTGCGTCATGTTTTCTTCCACGTTGCAGCCGTTCCCGCCGGTTTTTTCTATACGGGGCGGTACTATTACGTCACTGGATCTATTTAATGTATGTGTGTACTTGCTTGTGTGTACGGTAGATTTGATGTTGTTTCTATGGTCCTGAGGAAGGGAGCAGAGCTCCTGAAACGCGTAGACCTGTGCTACAATAAAGCCACATCAATCCTGATTTCCATTTTGTGATCATTGGTGCGGTATAGAAAACCCTTTTTCTACAATTGTTCTCTGTAGTTGACTTATGGAAAGAAGCATACATGGCGTACCTTCACAAGTAGCTCAGGAAAATCTGGGTACGTTTTCTGGAAAATGCTGAACCACTAAGCTGAGCACACGGACCAGGCATAGTATGTGTGCAAGGTTGCCAAGCTTCCGAGCCACCACCAGGTTACAACTTTTATCACACATGACCATGCCTGGTTGTAGGTTCAGCGGCGAGGGACACAAATCTCTCTGGTTTGTTATACCTTTCAACAATCTTGCAACAGTGTGCTATTTAGTCACTTAAATTAGGTTTAGCAGAGCCTGTAGCCGCTTTGCTGCAGTGCTGCAGTGCATACAGCTTGTGACTGATATGATCAATGTGCTCCGAGATGACAATTGAGAGATTGAGGAGGTGGGGGTGCAGGAACTGATGTAGAGTTGGAGGAAACCCTGATGGAATTGGGCCAACAATCTGGGTCGGTAGCACGTGTGCCATCCCAGGATCCTACTTGGCCCCAAACTCCACATTGTTTGTCCAGTGTCACTGGACACAAGCACTTGTCCACGTGTAGGTGGTTTGCCCAGTGTTTGTCCAGTGTCACTGGCAATAAGCACTTGTCCATGTGTAGGTGGTTAAGTGAACCTTCCCAGTAATTGCGCTGCTTAGAGCACGGGTGATGTTACCTGACATGTGCTGGTGTAAAGCAGAAATGGCACACACTGAAAAATAGTGGCGGCAGGGGACTGAGTACTGCTGGATGGCCCTCTAAAAAATATTAGTGAAGGCCACCTGATAGCCCTCTAAAATGTATGAGCGAGTGCTGAATGATGAATTTCTGGATGTGGAGGAGGAGAGGGAAAAGAAAAAGAAGAAACCATGAACCATATATTATTTTTTTGTGTGTGAAGGGGTGCATGGGAATGCGCCAGAAAAATAAGAAGCATTTGAATTAACTTTATGTTCTCCCAATGTCCTCTGGGGACTGAAAAGCTGGCTTTAATCCAATCCATGTTCATTTTGAGAACATTTAGCATGCCAGCATTTTCAGTTAGTGCAAGGTACAGTTATTGTATCTGACATGGAAAACCAGAGCCCATTTTGTTGTTGTAACTGGACCATATATGAGAATCTTTTCCTCCCCAGCCTCTCCCGCCACCCAATTTTTACCTTTTGTGCCTCCCCTATTTCCTCATAAATTGTAAGCTTGTGGACAGGGCTCTCACTCCTCTTGGTATCTGAATTTTTTAATGTCTCATCTTGTCTGTATATGTTCCCTTTGAATTGTAAAGTGCTGCGGAATACGTTGGCGCTATATAAATAAAAATTATTATTATTAACTAAAACTAGTTTCCCGTTGATGCACCCCAGGGCTGTGGGGTACTCTGTCCCGGGCCTTGAATCATGGGGACATGTCACTGGGGTGGCCGTTGTCTGGTTCCATGACCTTGGGGGTCACTTAAAAAGGGGTTTTAAAATAAAGACAATGTTTTTCGTGACGCCACTTGCGGTATGTGGCTATGTGGGGAAAGCCGCCGCTGCAAAGTCTCTCTGTCCTGGGGCTGGTGGTATTGAGCAGCTTGGATGTTATGGCCTTCCATAAGTAGTGCTAGGCCCCAGGGGAGGATGATGGTGGTTGTAGAATGGTGAAAGTTAATGATGCAGACATGTACGAAGAATTCACATCTGCTTAGTGCTTGAAAATAACAACGCCCCACTCCCACCCTCAAGTATCATCTTTTAATATCAGTGTTTCATTACTGATTTTGACTTATGGAAAAAAAAAATAAAAAAATATTTTTCAAAACTTCTGCTACCCACTGGAATGTTAACGAAGAGGCTGAAAAGACAAAAGGCGCAAAACTGGTATCTTGTCTTTGTTGGAACCAGTATAATGAGGTGCAAGGAATCACTTACCTGGTGAGTTGTGCAAGTCAGAACTCTTGTAATGTGCCTGTTAGCATGAAAAAATGGTTGCTGTAGACCCACAAGGTAAAACATCAATCAGTGGAATAGAAGAAATGGGTTGTAATGCCGCACTGCCGGATAGATTCAGGAGAGCAATCGATATGATCAGCAGATCATGAATGTACATTGCTATTGTTGGTTCCTGAGGAAGGAGCATGCTAGCTCCGAAACGCATAGAACTATGAACAATAAACTCTGCTGATCATATCAATTGCTCTCCATAATCTATCCGGCAGTGCGGCATTACTACCCATATCTTTTATTCCATTCATTGACCCACTAGAATGTTTAAATGGATAGCAAACCAACTGCACACAGTTGGCCATCTCTGTTGTCAGTGATTTTTCATGGATGGGTGGACTTGTATGGTTAGGTTTTATCTGCGTCTTGGATCCAAAACAGACATGTTCATATAACCATGTATACGGCCACATAGACTATAATGGGTACATGTTCTATTTGGGAAAGATATGGCCCTGACATGCATTATTCACAGATTTTTTTAATAAGGTTTAACTGTTTAATGGTTTACTTGCCTGAACGAAATGCTGGTTGTCCAGTACTACCAGAATGAAGTATGATAGCTAGGAGGACAGGAGCAGAGAGACAGAGTTCTGCCCCCACTTCATTGAATCCATCTCAAGGTCCCCGCTGCTAAAGAAGAACTAAAGTGGACAACAAACAGTGTACAGTAAGTAATTCAGAGAGAAGATATGCAGTGTCAGCTGAAGTGATAGTACATTATATATCAGATTCTTCAAGTTACTGTATCTGAAAGTACAGTGGCAATTAAAGGATAAAGATATAGATTTGGTTCCTATAAAATGTGATATGCGTTATATGTAAAGGATTGTTAAAAATCCACATTTAACTTTTGGGATCGCTACTTCCGATAGGTGGCGCTGCGCTAGAGTTTGTCTCCTGTCCTGGAGAGAAAATTTGTATAAAATGTGACAAATTCAAGCTACAATTAGCTCAACAAACTTCATAGATTCCATCATACTGTATATACAGTGTTGCCAACTTGATTTTCTACTTTTTCTGGACAGCTTCTCAAAAAATCACAGAGACAACATTTTTTATGGAGACATTGCAAAACTCTAAAAAATCATTATTCTCATTGATCCATAATTCTGGTATGAATACATCAGCTGCAATCACTATAATCTGTAAATGGATGATAATTCCTACCAAAATAATCTGTATAAGTTTCTACAGCTTAACCCGTTCACAACCCTGGACATACCTGTACATCAAGGCCGTGTCTGCCCTTTAATGCGAGCTCGCCACGCAAGCCCACATTTTTCCCCGTACATGTTGGGTAATCTTTTAGCCAGTTAGATTGCGGTCACAAACTCTGACGTCATTCCCCGCCACCATTGGTGGCCCCGTGATGCGGTCATGGGATGTAAATGTGTAGTCATGACAGCCGAGGGTCAGATGATGACCCCTGTCGCTATGTTCCTGTAACACGAAAGCATTTGTGCTGTACAGAGCGGTGCTGAAGCATCGCTCTGAACAGCAGAAGAGATCGGACAGTGTCAGTTTCAAGGCTCCTAAGGGGACTAATAAAAGCACCAAAAAGTGTGAAAAAATGTTTTTAAAAATTTGAAAAAATAAAAAACCCATAAAAGTTCAAATCACCCCCCTTTGGCCCCATTGAAAATAAAACAATAATAATAAAAAAATACATATATCTGATATCTCTGTGCTCAGACATGCCCAGTCTATCAAAATATAAAGGGCGTAATGAGAAAAAAATCAAAATGCCAGAATTACGTTTTTTGGTCGCAGCAACATTGCAATAAAATGCAATAAGAGGCTATCAAAACATTGCAGCTATTCAAAGATGGTTAAATTAAAAATGGCAGCTGAAGATGCAAAAAAATAAGCTGTCACTGAGGCCCAGATTCCAAAAAATGAGAACGCTACAGGTTTCGGAAAATAGCTCGTCAGACCTAAGGATTAACCATTATGAATGGTAATTTATATTTTTTAGGGAGGAATAGAAAAAAGGAATTCCTAACAAATTTGTTATAAAAAATGTCAATACAGCACGGCAGTTCTTATGGCTGTTACCTTCATACTGCAGACATATGCTCTCCAAGAAGCAATGCTGCTAAATGAATGTTATTTCCATCGTACCACAATTACAGTAAATTGTGTGTAACACCTACAGTTATATTGTGACTCTGCCTAAAATGACGTACTGAGCATGAGATTGGCAATATTATCAGTATTATGGCTCCTTAAGGGCCAGTTTTTACATATAGATTCCCACCAATTATATTTACAATTACCGATAGTGCGAGATTCAGGAAGATAAATCTTTCATTCCATCAACCACTGGGCAATCATTGATGTTTGTATTCCCGACAAGCTCATTTTATCTCCGGTGCAGCCACAATTATATTGTATATAAAACATACAATTACATTGTGTATAACACCTACATTTATGTTGAGAATCTCACTAAAATGACTCATTGAAACATGGAAATATTGTCATTATTATCTAGATTGTATGATTCCAGTATATTATGACAGTCTTAGGCGGGCTTTGCACACTACGACATCGCAGCCCGATGCTGCGATGCCGAGTGCGATAGTGCCCGCCCCCGTCGCAGCAGCGATATGTGGTGATAGCTGGCGTAGCGAAAGTTATCGCTACGCCAGCTTCACACACACACTCACCTGCCGTGCGACGTCCCTGTGGCCGGCGACCCGCCTCCTTGTTAAGGGGGCGGGTCGTGCGGCGTCACTGCGACGTCACACGGCAGGCAGCCAATCAGAGCGGAGGGGCGGAGATGAGCAGGATGTAAACATCCTGCCCACCTCCTTCCTTCCGCATATCCTACGGAAGCCGCAGTGAGGCCGGTAGGAGACGTTCCTCGCTCCTGCGACTTCACACACAGCGATGTGTGCTGCCGCAGGAGCGAGGAACAACATCGGACCGTCGCGTCAGCGTAATCATGGATTACGCCGACGCTGCACCGATGATACGATTACGACGCTTTTGCGCTCGTTAATCGTATCATCCAGCCTTTACACACTGCGATGTCGCATGCGATGCCGGAAGTGCGTCATTTTCAATTTGACCCCACCGACATCGCACCTGCGATGTCGCAGTGTGCAAAGTGCCCCTTAGAGATAACGGCAAATAAAGTATTTTACATATAGATTCCTGTCAATTACATTTACAATTATCTTTAGTGCGGGATTCAGAAGAATAAATCTCTTATTCCATCAACCACTGAGCGAAACCTTTATTATAATGCAATGTGGATTGCATATTAAATATAGGTAGTAAGAAGCCCTTTATACCATATGCATCTATCACTATCATTTAGTCACTATCATAAAGAGCTGCAATGGTGACAGTTCCCTTATGAATCTATATTGTAGGATTCAATTCTAACATATTTTCGGAGGTATCATTATTGGGTACAAACATGCTTTAATGATAAACATAATTCTTTTTTATTTAGGGTTTTTATTTTTTTTCTTGGTGTGTTTTCCGTTTCAGTTTTTAAAACAATATTTTGATCTTGAAGGATTTTTCGGGAGTTATGTATTGATAATCTATCTGGAAGGATTGGAGAGATCCAGGTGACATTTGCTCCAGCAACGGATGGTTGTATGTAATATATTCAGTGGAAAATTGAAGCTCTAATTGTTCATTGGCCACTGTCAGTACTTTTATTTATCTTGTGATGGGGTTACTCACACAGATTGTGTGAAGCCCACCTGCAGTAGTCGCCCCAGGGACATCACTCCACCTTCAGGGACGCCACATGGTCTTCTTTTGGTATTTCTGGCAACAGGTATGTCGGTTTTGTATGAATATGAGTCGTGACACCACTCACGGTTTGCGGTCAGAGATATGGGTGACCGCCACTGCAGTTTTAACAAGCGTCTGGGGCTGATGGAGTCTGCAGTCAGATGGTGTGGCCTCCCGTGAGTGAGGCTGGCCCCAGGGGCTCGGGTCTGTAGAACGACAGGTCCCAGAATAACTCAGTCTCAGTCCAAAATGTCTTGCAACTGATCTTTACTCACTTTTAGATGTTTTGTGAGGTGCCCGGGCAATGTTAAGATTAAACCAGGTGGAACCAGAAACTCCTTTAGGCTGATTTAAGGGTAACCATTAACTCGCCTTCCTAGCACTTCTTGTTTCGGATAACCCCTGACTTGAAGTACCGTGGGATTCATCCAGGGAAGTCGCTACTGCCTTTTCTCCCCTTTTTGACCAGTTTGTCGGCAGCATGGACCAAGTGAGATGGCTCCAGGCTCGATCCCTCTTATGGGCCCCCTCATTGCAGCTGAGGCTCGGACTCTAGATGGTTGGTGAAGGACTTGTGGTTCCCCTCACCGGCAGGTTTAGCAGGTAGTTAAACTTGAGCCTGCTCTGGGAACCTGTATCCCGTACGTGCCTAGTCACCAGGAGTCCCCGTACTCGACCGCCTCTCTTCAGGTGTCTTTCTGACTGACTGATAACCGTTCTCCCCCGCAAACAGCTACTACATGTGCACGGTCTGACTAGTGTGTGCGCGTGCCTGCGTCTCCTAGCAACCGCTGCGCTCCACCAACAGACTGGCTCATTCCCCCTCTTTCCTGACAGCCTCTGCAACTTTAGCTCCCAGCCCCTCCACTACACCACTTGATGAGATGTGGAGGCAAGCCCCCTCTTGAATCTACCCAAGGGTCCCCTCTCAAGGTGTGGAAGACCTGGTCGCTATGTGTCTGTGCATACACACTCTATTCCAGCCTTTAGGATTACCTGAAAGTACTGCCCCAGCATGGGTGCAGTACTCAGTGGTGCCTGACCAGGTCAGGGGTGCCACACTTGCAGTTTAAGGTGGCACAAAGGAAAGCTTTCCATTAAAAAGTCTATTTGATTTATTTAACACGGGACTCCTGATATGATCACACAGCTTAAAGGCACACACATGGCACACAGTCCATTTAACTCGTGGTATGCCTGCCCAAGGTTCAGATATACTTCTTTTCAGAAGTATCCCAGTGGAGGTATTTCCCTCTCCACTTACTGACCCCATTCAGTAAACACACTCCTCTGCATGAGGTTCCTTCAGGAGATGTCACAAAACTCCACACACTGATCCTGATTAAAAGAAGTGAACCCTACTTTCATTTAGAGGATTCATTCTAGAGGCATCAAAACTTCTACCAATGTGTGACCATGTGTCAAACAATCAGTCTCCATTTTAAGATCTGAGACATACCCATAGGCATAGGTATGTGGATAGCCATACCCTCCCGTATTTCCAGCTATCCATAAAATCTAATCTATCCCTGAAATTCCCTAATAAGTCTCATGAGACTGCAAGTACCAGAGTTGACATCCAGGTTTACACAAGCTTCATACCCACCGCCATTTTACAATCTCATCTCCCATTCACCTAACCCCTTCCCAAAATAGGATATACGTTTACGTCACAAGTTGGATCACTCTTCTTATTGCTCATCTCGACCCCCATTTTCCTCATCACCACCACACAATTGGGTTGTCATGACACTGAAAACCCCTGTTTCTGTCATGACTGCGCTCCTACGAAGCCCAACATGTAGTTGGGTTTCATAGGAGACTGTGAATTTTACAATGATATTGCAGTATATACAGTCATGGCCAAAAGTTTTGAGAATGACACCAAAATTATATTTTCACATGATCTGTTGCCCTCTGGTTTTTAATTGTGTTTGTCTGATGTTTACATCACATACAGAAATATAATTGCAATCATATTATGAGTACCAAAAGGTTATATTAACAGTTAGAATGAGTTAATGCAGCAAGTCACTATTTGCCGTGTTGACCCTTCTTCTTCAGGACCTCTGCAATTCTCCGAGGCATGCTCTCAATCAACTTCTGGATCAAATCCTGACTGATAGCTGTCCATTCTTGCATAAGCAATGCTTGCATTTTGCCAGAATTTGTTGTTTTTTATTTGTCCACCCGTCTTTTGATGATTGCCCACAAGTTCTCAATGGGATTAAGATCTGAGGAGTTTTCAGGCCATGGACCATAAATCTCTATGTTTTGTTCCATGAGCCATTTAGTGATCACCTTTGCTTTATGGCAAGGTGCTCCATCATGCTGGAAAAGGCATTGTTGGGCGCCAAACTGCTCTTGGACAGTTGGGAGAAGTTGCTCTTGGAGGACATTCTGGTACCATTCTTTATTCATGGCTGTGTTTTTAGGCAAGACTGTGAGTGAGCCGATTCCATTGGCTGAGAAGCAACCCCACACATGAATCGTTTCAGGATGCTTAACAGTTGGCATGAGACAAGACTGGTGGTAGCGCTCACCTCTTCTTCTCCTAATAAGCTGTTTTCCAGATGTCCCAAACAATCGAAAAGGGGATTCATCTGAGAAAATGACTTAACCCCAGTCCTCAGCAGTCCACTCCCTGTACCTTTTGCAGAATATCAGTCAGTCCCTGATGTTTTTTCTGGAGAGAAGTGGCTTCTTTTCTGCCCTGCTTGAAACCAGGCCTTGCTCAAGCAGTCTCCGTCTCACAGTGCGTGCAGAAGCACTCACACCAGCCTGCTGCCATTGCTGAGCTAGCTCGGCACTGCTGGTAGTCCGATTCCGCAGCTGAAACAGTTTTAAGATATGGTCCTGGCGTTTGCTGGTCCTTCTTGGGCGCCCTGGAGCCTTTTTGGCAACAATGGAAGCTCTCTCCTTGAAGTTCTTGATGATGCGATAGATTGTTGACTGAGGTGCAATCTTTGTAGCTGCGGTACTCTTCCCTGTTAGGCCATTTTTGTGCAGAGCAATGATGGCTGCACGTGTTTCTTTAGAGATAACCATGGTTAACTGAAGAGAAACAATGATATCAAGCACCAGCCTCCTTTTAAAGTGTCCAGTGGTGTCATTCTTACTTAATCAAGACTGATTGTTCGCCAGCCCTGTCCTCATCAACACCCACACCTGTGTTAATGGAACAATCACTAAAACAATGTTAGCTGCTCCTTTTAAGGCAGGAATGTAATGATGTTGAAATGTGTTTTGGGGGTTGAAGTTCATTTTCTTAGCCAATATTGACTTTGCAAGTAATTGCTGTTAAGCTGATCACTCTTTATGACATTCTGGAGTATATGCAAATTGCCATTAGAAAAACTTACGCAGTAGACTTTGTAAAAATTAATATTTGTAGCATTCTCAAAACTTTTGGCCATGACTGTAGTATAGGAAATCAGTTGATCACATGCTCAATTCCTCTAAAAAGGGACTACAAAATATGGTAAAAAGTTTAAAAAATGTTTTTAAAAAATATAAAATTTTGAATCACACCCCTTTTCTTCCAACAAAAAATAAGTAAAAAATAAATAAATAAAAAATGAAACATATTTGATATCACCACATTCATAAAAGTCCAATCTATCAAAATATAAAGTGATTTTAGCCTGATTGGAAAAGGCGAAAAAAGATAAAAAAAATGTATATGCCAGATTTGCTATTTTCAGACAGAAAAATGTAATAAACAGCTATCAAAATAATCTATGTTTTGTATCACTGTACTCAAACTCAACTGCAGAATCATATTGCCGGGTCATCTTTACAGCACAATCAATGCTGTAAAAACAAATCTTCAAAAAATTACAGAGTTGTGTTTCACGATTTTAGTGCACTTGGAATTTTTTCTCTGTTCTCCTGTCGATTAAATGGTAAAATGAATGGTGTCGTCCAAGCCAACGACTCATGACACAAAACACAAGACCAAACAAAGAACAGAAAAATTAACACATGGACTTCGTGAAAATAACTGCTGAAAGAGGTCTACCCTGTTCACACTTGAATATGGTCCAAATGTGGAAAATGAGAGAGAGAGAGAGAGAGAGAGAGAGAGAGAGAAAAACACAAACGGATCCAGATTGTGCACCCCGGGTACTGAACCGTGCGGATCCGGATTTTTCAGATCCGGGTCCGCTCAACACTACTCAATACATTAAAATTCATGGATGTTTGACGCATTATTTATTTGAGACACATAATTGGACTTCAATGTGAACGAAGTTCTTCTTCAGTATTATGAAAATTATTTATAGTAAGCAATTATTCTTTCCTCTGGATTTTTTTCCTATGAATTCACATAAAATTGAATCTAAACAAATATAATTATGATGCCGTTAATTTTTTATTTTTTTTCAATTTGTATCTACGCAGTCCATGGAAAAGTTGCTGAAATAGTTTATATGGTGATGTAATAACTTGTGATTGAAAAATACACACAAGACCTCATGTAGTGGCATGCAAAGGTTTGGGCACCCCTGGAAAAAATTACTGTTATTGTGGGCAGTTAATCAAGTTGAAGATGAAATTACTTATAAAACTCATAAAGTTAAAAATTACACATTTCCTTTTGTACATTAGGCAAAAGTATACTTTTCCATTTTAAAGATAACCAAATTAAAATGGGCTGATGTAAAAGTATGGGCACACTGCATAGTTAATACCTAGTAGCACTTTCAATGTTGTTCAGATCAGGGGATTGTGAGGGCAATTGTCAAACCTTCATCTTGTGCCTATTGAGGTAGGCTAATGTGGATTTTGACATCCATTTGTACAAGCCATGCTACTCAAGCTTCAGCTTTTCTACAGCAAAATATCTGTGAGAGCTGCTCATAGGATTGCTAGAAAGGCAAACCAGAACCCCCGCTTGACTGTAATAGACCATCAGGAAGATTTAGCAGACTCTGGAGTTGTGGTACATTGTTTTACTGTTCAAATATACCTGCACTATTATGGCCTTCATGGAAGAGTCATCAGAAGAAATACTCTCATGCGTCCTCTCCACAAAATTCAGCGTCAGAAGTATGCAAAAGAACATCTAAACAACCTGATGGATTTTGGATACATCCTGTGAACCAATGAGGTTTCAATGGAACTCTTTGGCCACAATGATCAAAGGTATGTGTGGAGAAAAGAGTACAAAATTTCAGGAAAAGAACACAATCCCAACAATTAAACATGGGGGGGGATCAATTATGCTATGGGATGGTGTTACAGATCTTAAAAGAAGAGGAGACAAAAATGGAAAAACAGAAAATTGTCTGTTCTGGAAGTGGTAAAATGTGGGCTTATCTACAGCACCTGGGAGCAGCTACTAAACAATTTACAAATCTGCCATGTTCGGCTCCGTACATTACTTATATCCATCTGCAGCTGGAGAAGATATTAGTTGGACCCCCACCAATCTCATTTGCATGGATAGGTCATCAATATGCTATTTATAGAAAACCTAATTAAGATTTGCAAATTGTTGTGTTATGTCAATTGCTTGATAATCTAGCAAATAAAAAGGGAAGGATGGTGCCATGCAGATCCAGTAGTATGCACAGCAATGATTGGGTGATTAAATTGGGAGCAGCATCATTTTACATGACTATACATTTTGACATTAGTATCCAATCTTAGTATCATATAATCATCATTACCGTAAGATGGTGACCAGCTACTTTGTAAATGGACAGTATACATCCTAGATGTGGTTGTCCTCTGGGATGTAAACCTGAAATGTCTACTCTGGTACTTATAGTGCCACTAGCTTTGTTAAGGAGTTCAAGGGCCAAGTTTACGAATAGCTGGAGAAATGGGTGGGTCTGGCTATCCATATACCCCTACTCATAGGTGTGTCTCATAAATTTTAATGAGACTGTTTGCCCCATGGCAGTCAGTGTATGGAGATTTTTGGGATACCTTCAGAAGGTATCTCTATAAAGAGGTATGTGTACTGCGCAGGGTCAGCGAGTGGAAAGTGGGTTACGTCTGAGGTGTACCTGAACCTGTACTGCCATAACGTGAGTTAAATGGACCTGAAAACCTTGTAGTGGGCGTTTAAGCCAGAAGAGGATTTGTGATGTTACCAGCCGGTTAATAGTGTTTTTGGACATGACAGGTTCCCATTACGAAGGTCCTAATATTTACATCTAATGGAAACCTTTGACGTATGCCACTGTATAGACATAGCATGCGTCAAAAATGTCCCTAGGTATTTGAAAATGCTTTCCTGTATGGTCAAAAAAACAATAAGATGCAAAGGCTCAGCATTTGCAAGAAGGACCTTGTTTTTACATATACTGGGTGCATGAGGGTTATGTACACATTCACTCTTTACTTTAGGAATTTTACTTAAGCATAGACTGAACATTAAAAAAAATGCTTATTGTTAACAGGACTTTAGTTGTAAACTATAATGTGCTAATCAATAATCATATTTCTGCATAAATGGAGACCAATGTGACTCCATTTCTACAAGGATCAGTAATTTGCTTCAGTATTTAAAGCAAAGGATTGTTATAAATGGAGTATATTCACTCCTGCAGTTTACATGTTAGTGCCTGGTCACAATTTTCTTAGCTTTTTTAATGCAGGAGTACATATTTTATATAACTCATCTCAATAGTTCAGCTCTTATACCTGGTTATCTCTGTGTTAAGATAGACATAAATGCTATCTTTTTAAAACATTATGGGAGAAAATGTTTTAAGGCATATTTATTACTTTCTGCAAAGTCAAAAGTTTACATACATTTAATTAGCATTTGGTACCATTGCCCTTAAACTGTATGACTTGGGTCAAACGTTTTGGATATCTTTCCGCAAGCTTCTCACAATAGTTGATAGGAATTTAGGTCCATTCTTCCTGCCAGAACTGGTGTAACTGAGCCATGTTTGTAAGTTGCCTTGCTTCCAGCTACTTTTTAAGCTTTGCCCTTAAATTTTAAATAGGATTGAGATCAGGGCCTTATGATGGCCACTCCAAAACATTGACTTTGTTATCCTTAAGCTAGTTTGTAACAAGTTTGGCAGTATGCTTCAGGTCATTGTCCATTCGGAAGACCCATTTCCACCCAAGCTTTAAGTTCCTAGCTGATGGCGTTGTCCCAATTTTCCGCTGGTTGTCTTAATCATTATGCTGGGGCATACTTACAGCTGACATTCACTGTGTATCGATTGGTGACTGTAGCCACTCAAGCAAGCCTGCATGACTGAAAGTAATAGGCTGCCAGGAGGATTTAAATTTATTTCAGCTTTGGATCGCTATTAACCTACTTAACCCCTTTTCTCCAGGCTAATAGTGTTTGGGGACAAGACAGGTTTGTGTAAAGCAAGAGAACAAATAGCAATTAACTTGTTAGAGCCAGAACGTTTCACAAAACGTGTATTACAAAATCCCACGGAATTTGCATTGCTAAAATTTGATATTATCATAACATCACTTATTTTTGCGCCTCACTGCTGGTGGTGACATATAGGTGGTCTAGTATTGTATTTTATTGTGTTGTCCACTCCACTGGTAACATATTTTCAATTTGTATGTTACCCATTTTTAAAATAATGCAACTTATACTTGCTTTTGTTGCCAGTCTTATTCAAGTAGTGTCGGCACTGTCTCTCCAGGGATCACATACCAATGTGATATCATGTTATTCCAGTGACTAATCAGAAGCCATTCACTTTCCCCACCTTTGTCCAATGGTATGGTGAGTGAAGTGACCACTAATTGGCTATGGGGATCACGTGACATCATACTGGTAAGTGATCCTGGCAGAGACCGACACCGCTGGAATGGCGTCAGCACCAGAGGTGATTATAGGTATTATTATTTTACTGTGCGGAAGCATACGGATTGAGAAGGGGTTGTCCAAGTATTGGGCAACCCCTTAAATTTTTGTCTGTTTTTGGCGCATAATTTAATAATGCTGATGTGAATAGTGTCTGATCAATATGCAAGACAACTGTATCCTTATATTCTTCTATTTTCTATTTTACACTACAATGATTTCTTGAGAGGTTCTATTTATACTTTGCCTCCGAGAAGACAAAATTTACAGGTATTGATACGATATAAACTTTTAATTTACTAATTATACAGATACTATGATGATGGCCACACCTTAATGATGATTTTTAGTTTTTCGTTCTAAATGAAAATATCTTTTAATATGTTGATAATATTCTAGGGTAAATGTTGGATCCACTCCAGTTGCATGATGACTTGTTCATTCTGTACTAGAAGCTGTCATATCATGCAAGATGCCATCAAGCTGTCATACTATTGAATTGTTTTTCTTTTAACACTTGGCATAATTAATTTTTCGATGGCACGTCATGATGTTGCTGAATTGCCTGCTTAGTTAGTCCTTTTCCCATTTTAAGAAAGCCAAGGTAACAAGGAATGGTGCACCTTGAAAATGATTTTAGAAGTATCATGAAATGGTATGTCATCTCTTGGCATTTCTTTTACATGCACGAAAAATAAGCTATTTGCCAAACTGTTAATCTCATAAGACATACAGACAGGATTCACATAAATTCTTGGCAATGTGCTGATTATGTTAGCTACCTCAACATGATCATAAAACTGAATGTTGGTTTAGGTGGAAAAATGACAAATGGACCATTCTTATGGAATATTATCATAAGACGCAAGATTTGTGTCTGAATTTGATGACTAATATTAGAAGAGTCCAAATAGATTTAGCCATTATTTGCATATATATTATTCTGGAAGTCAAATCACAGACTGATGTCTTACAGAGAATGAGTGTATTGGAAGAATAAATGGGCATGAAATGTTATTTATTAATTGTAACATTATGTTTGTATTAAATCATAATGTAAACCTCAATACTGTGTGTAATTCAATGTGGTTAGTTCTGGGGATAAGTATGCTCTGTAATTTCTTTAACCCCTTCACGACCTTTGATGTATATTTGTATCAATGGTCTTGTTCATGACTTTGTGCAAGCCCACATCTTTTCCTGAACAGGAACGCTGATCTTATTGCCCGTCATGAGCCTCTAACGGCCCCGGGTGAATCGGAGCTGTTAACCAGTTAAATCCCACTGTCAATCTCTGATAGCAAGATTTAACACACGCTGTTGGGGAGCGTATCATTTCCTGGAGCGTGTAATTTCCTGCTCCCATTGGAGCGCCCATGACCTGATTGCAGGGCACCGATGGGTTATCACGACAGCTGGGGGTCAGCTGATGACTCCTGTGTCTGTCATGGTGATCTTCCTGCGAACGCAGCTAGCCAACATTCATAGAAGATCATGATTTTTGTTATACATAGCAGTGCTAATGCACTGCTTAGTATAGCACAAATGTTCGGACGAAAAAAGTTTAAGAACTATAAAAAAAAGCCACAAAAGTTGAAATCAGCAGCTTTTGCCCCATTTGAAAACAAAACAATAGAAAAATCGCACATATTGGGTACCACAGTGTTCAGAAATGTCCTTTCTATAAGAATAAAAATAAATTAATCTGAATGGAGGTAGTAGAGATGAGCAAACCTGAGGTTTGGTTTTCGAATCGAACATCAAATTTAAAAATCAAGGTTTGCGTTCCGGGTTCGGATCCTTTACGTGCAAATTTCACTTGTGCGAGCAATGCTGTGCTCAGGTACACTTGGTTCTCAGCCCAGTGCGAGCCGCTTGCAGTGTTTGATTGACTTGCACTGGGGGTAACATCAGTATGATTGCATGTAGTGTGCAACCCAAAAATTTGTTTGAAAAATCCCGCCCACTCTCTCTCGGAAGAATTTTGCTTATGGCTGGCTGTCTGTGGGCAGAGACTCAAACTGTCAGTTACTTGCTCCAGGGTTCAGGTCAAGCTTGAGCCTTTGGAGCTAGGCTCATTTGCTACCGGTGAGCCAATCCTCCACAGAACCGCTCATCTCTAGTAACATAACACAACAGAAAAAAAATTAAAAATGACAGAATTAAATTTTTTTGCAATATAACAGAATAAGAGGAGATCAAATCATTGCATATACTAAAAATGGTATCAGAAAAAACATTACCTTAGGGAGCAAAACATAAGCCATCACTTAGCTCTTGATCTTGTAAAATAAAAAAGTTAAGTTTCTCTGAAAATTGCGCCAAAAGCAAATTTTAAAAAAAAAACTTCTGATTTTTTTTTACCATTTAAATTAAAAGAAAACTATACATATTTAGTCTTTCCGTATTTGTACTGATCAGGAGAATCATACTGCCAGGTCAGTTTAACCATATAGTAAACATGTAAAGGAAAAAAAAATCCAAAAAACAGTATATAATTGCACTTTTTGTGAAATTGTATTACACTTGCAGTTTTTTTTTCTTATTTTCCAGTATACTATAAGGTAAAATGAGTGATGTCATTCAAAAGTACAAATCTTCCCACAAAAAAACAAGCCCTCTTATGGTAATATTGAAGAAAAAATAAAAAGTTATAAATATTGGAAGAAAAGGAGAAAAAAAGCGAAAAAGGAAAATGGGAAAAATTTAAAGGCCCTGAAGGGGTTAAGCATGTTCCAGTGTAACATATAAATGTGTTTAATAATTGAAAGATTTCATAAAGTTGTACAACAAAAATCAAATTGACATGTACAAATGTTTTAAAAGCTAGAGAATAATTAGCAGAAAACCCACTTAAATCATAATAAGGAAAACAGAATACTCAACTCATCTATTAATTCAACATATATATAAAACTGCTTACGGAGAAGGCGCATGACAATGAGATAAATTGTTCTGAAGGTATCCTGTGAAGAAAGTCCCAATAAATGCAGTGTAAGACAACTCTAAACATAAAATAACCCATTTACTGAGATCCACTCCTGACCAAGATTAGATGTTCTCCTCATCCATTAACGAGTCTCTTGAGATAGATGTCTTTACTGAAACCACCATTGATCAGCATCCGTGTGTTCATAAGGCAGAACATCCAGGGAAGTAACCCTCCGGCGGTACTTCTATAGGACTGATAACTATCCAACCATAGTGTAAAACACTGACGTTAGTCTACTATGTCTGAGGTAGTACACTTGCATAGATAAATTAAACAGCTTTTTAAAAATCAATATAAAATTCAAAGCCAACACTCTTTCTGTATCTTCCAAAACTCTGAGTTTCACCCTACAAGCTTTGTCCAGAGCATATAGGCTTATATTCCAAAAATCATTTATTATCCACATTTACACAGTTTAAAGATATTTAAAACCATACAAAAACACATGAAAAAATGCAATAAAAAAATAAACGCCATACAATTCTAAGTAATTCCAAAGAGTACAGATTTCAAAATTCTTCATACATGCATACAGCTCTGGCAAAAATGAAGAGACCACTGAAAAAATTTCAGTTTTTCTGATTTTTCTCTTTATAGGAATATTTATGAATACAATGTAAATTGTTCTTTTATTCTATAAACTACTGATGACATGTCGCTGAATTTCCAAGCAATGCATTTTGTATTTATTTTCTGAAAATGAGAAATGGTCAAAATAACAAAACAATGCAGTGCTTTCTCACCTCAAACAATGCAAAGAAAACAAGTTCATAATCATTAGAAACAACAATACTTATATTTGAATTCAGGAAGAGTTCAGAAATCAATATTTTGTGGAATAAACATGATTTTTAATCACAGCTTCATGCGTCTTGGCATGCTTTCCACCAGTCTGTCACACTGCTTTTGGGTGACCTTATATCACTCCTGGCGCAAAAATGTGAGCAATTCTTGTTTGCTTTTTGGCTTGTGACTATCCATCTTCCTTTTGATTACATTCCTGAGGTTTTCAATGGGGTTTAATTCCAGCCTTGCTGAAGCGTCACCAGATCATCACGTTCTTCCACCAAATTTCACAGTGGGTAAATGACTTTGTGGCTTGTACGCCTCTCCAGGTCTCTGACTAACCATTAGATGACCAGGTATTGGGCAAAGCTGAACATTAGACTCATCAGTGAAGATTACCTTACTCTAGAAATTGGGCAGATTAAACTTAGCGAAGGACGTATTGATTAAGCCTCATATAAGGTTATCGTGGAAAAACAGTTGCTTCCTTCTGCTCAGGCAATGTTCCCCAACTCTGAGGACTGTTTTTTCCAGCATGACAATGTGCCATGCCACACAGTTAGGCCAATCAATGTGTGGATGAAGGAGCACCACATCAGAACCCTGTCATGGTCAGCCCAGTCCCCAGACCTGAACCCCAATGAAAACCTCTGGAATGTAATCAAGAGGAAGATGGATAGTCACAAGCTATCAAACAAAGAAGAACTGCTTGCTTTTTTGCACCAGGAGTGGCATAAGGTCACCCAAAAGCAATGTGAAAGACTGGTGGAAAGCATGCCAAAACGCTTGAAAACTGTGATTAAAAATCATGGTTATTACACAAAATATTGATTTCTGAACCCTTCCTGAGGTAAAACATTATTAGTATTGTTGCTTCTAAATGATTATGAACTTGTTTTCTTTGCATTATTTGAGTTCTTAAAGCAATGTATTTTTTTGGTTATTTTGACAATTTCTCATTTTCAATAAATACATACAAAGTTTATTGCTTGGAAATTCGGAGACATGTTGTCAGTAGTCTATAGAATAAAAGAACAATTTACATTTTACTCAATAATATACCTATAAAGAGAAAAATCAGAAAAAACTGACAATTTTGCAGTGGTCTCTTAATTTTTGCCAGAGCTGTATATTAGGATTCAATTTTAGGTCCCAAGTGGTAAATAGCAGGAATTCACAAGAATTAAACCAATTAAAAAAATTCCAATAATCACATAGTATAAACTAGACTATAGGAAATCATTAACTTGACCCAGTCCCATGATTAGATAGTCGTAGGGTAGACCTCTTCAGTAATTCCCGTAGTCACCTAGTACATTATGATATACTATGAATGAATGCAGTACATTATTATCGCACGGTCTTACATCTATTGATAAAATTGTTGCCCAACCACATACTGTAATTGTTACATGCAAAGCATAACCAGTTAGGACCTGACACTTTTCTTCATTTACAATTGTTATGTGCCAGAGTTAGATTAGTTGAGGAATGGATGACAATAGAAAAATGAGCTATAAGGAGGAGATGCTTGGCTTGCCGTCCCTATTGGGGTTGACTTTCATCTAAGGTGTATGGAGGCATGTTATATTTAGCGATGCTCTAGATTAAAGTTGAACATCTATAGAAAAAAAAAAATTGTTTTGTTAACCCCTTCACGACCAATGATGTACCTATACATCATTGGTCGTGTGTGTCTTTTTAACCCCTTCACCCCCGGGCCATTTTCCGTTTTTCATCTTCGTTTTTTCCTTCCCTTCTTCCGAGAGCCATAGCCTTTTTATTTTTATGTCAGTCTTGCCATATCAGGGATTATTTTTTGCAGAACAAGTTGTACTTTGGAAATAATTCATTAGTTTTACCATGTAGTGTACTGAAAATTGGGGGAAAAAATCCAAGTGAGGTGAAACTGCAAAAAAGTACAATTGCACGATAGTTTTTGGGGTCTTTAATTTACCGTGTTCACTATATGGTAAAACTTATGTCTCAGTATGATGCTTGAGATTGGTACGAGTTCGTAGATACCAAAAATGTATACTGTTACATTTATCTAAGGGGTTTAAAAAATTCAGAAGTTTGTCCAAAAAAAGTACTTTTGTCGTCATTTTCTGAGACACATAGTGTTCTCATTTTTCGGTATCTATGGCTCAATGACAACTTATTTTTTGCGCCTTGAGCTGATGCTTTGATTGCCTGTTTTTGCATTTTAAATTTTTTTGCGGCTACCAAAAATGTAATTTTGGCATTTTTGAATTTGTTTCTTGCCACACCGTGTACTGATCAGATGAATTGATTTTATATTTTGATAGATCAGGCATTTCTAAATGCGGTGATACCAAATATATGTATAGTTTTTAAACTGTTTTACTTTCAAGGGGGCAAAAGGGGAGTGATTTGAACGTTTCGTTTTTTTACATTATCATATTTTTTAAAACTTTTTTTCCATTTTTTTATTTATTTTACTAGTCCCCATTAACACTATACTGTCTGATCACTTGTTCATTTCTGCTGATCAGTGCAGCATCGCTCTGATCAGCAGAAATGCAGCGTTCCTGTGAGTTCTGGCACTATGTCGGCTCTCACAGTAAGTTCATCATGGTAGCGTGAAGGGTCATCAGCTTACTCAGCACTACCATGGTAACACATTGGCATCCCATGATCATCTCATGGTGACGCCGATGGCAGCAGGGAACAGCATGGTGCCTGCCACAGCCAATGAAATCACTCTGTCAGTATTTGACGGTGAGATCTAATGGACTAACAGATGTGGGAAGATCTCTGATCCCCCTGCACCTGTTAGCTACACATCTTTGCTGATCAGATCAGCAGAGATGTGCGGGGATTACAATGGGCTTTCTGCCAGAGCCTGCGGTAACCAAAGAGAGGTGACCAAGGACGTACCAGTACATCCTTGGTTGAAAAGAGATTAATGTGGACTCACACATGTTAGCTGATCCGATCATCTGACATGTGCAGCTAACGTGTGGTTGGATTGGAGATCTATCCACACCTGTTTACTCACTAGGTTGCGCTGACAAACTCTGTCTCCTTGATATAGCACACTCCATCAATTGATTGTCATGATAGCCGGGGGTCAGCTGATGACCCCTGTAGCTGTCATTACTCACTTTCTATGTACTGGCATTCACAGAAGATCAGCATTTTTTCTGTTCAGAGAGATGCTGAAGCATCGCTCTAAACAACAGAAGCAATCGGATAGTGAAAGCTTCAAGTTCCCTGAGGGGACTAATAAAATGAAGAAAACATGTAAAAAAAAGTTTTTAAAAATCTGAAGAAAATCTAAAAGTTCAAATCCCCCCGCTTTTGCCACATTGAAAATAAAACAATAAAAAAAAAAAAATATGTACCGTATATTTGGTATTGCCACTTTCATAAACACCTGATCCATCAATATATAATATCAATTAATCTGATTACGTGCGTAGCAAAAAAAAATAAAAATCACAACCCCAGAATTACATTTTTTTGGTCACCGAAACATTGCATTAAAATTAAATAACAGGCAATGAAAACATTGCCTCTACCCAAACATGGTATAATTAAAAACATCAGCTCAAGACTAGAGTTGAGCGCGGTTCTAGGTTCGAGGTTCTCCAGTTCTAGGCTCGAGTGATTTTGGGGCCTGTTCTAGATCGAACTAGAACTCGAGCTTTTTGCAAAAGCTCGATAGTTCTAGATACGTTCGATAATGGTTCTAGCAGCAAAAAAACAGCTAATTCCTAGCTGGCTTTCCGCTGTAATAGTGTAAGTCACTCTGTGACTCACACTATTCTGAAATTTCAGTGTATAGTGTGCGTGAACAGCGCCTTCAGATCACTGCTGTTTGTATAATGGCGATCGCCATTTTTTTTTTTTTTCCTTGTCTTCCTTCCCTAAGCGCGCGCGTCTTGTGGGGCGAGCCAGCATGTCAGCCAATCCCAGACACACACACAGCTAAGTGGACTTTTAGCCAGAGAAGCAACGGTATGTGTGATAGGATGTCCATGTCACATGTCCCTGCATTATAAAACCGGACATTTTCCTCCAGCACGCCATTAACTGCCTTCTGCGTCCTTGGTGTCAGACATCACTGGCGCAGCTCCGTCCTTTGTCCTATCGCCAATACTGCTGTATGCGCTCCATACACAGCGCTGGACAGCTTAGGGAGAGCCCTTTCTATAAGTCCTTTTAAGGGCTCGTACCAGCAGGGTCAGAGCCATAGGTGACAGGTCCTGAAAACAGAGACAGCGTCTGTGTAGCTAAGGTCAGGGATTTCGTCGCTGCATTTCCCCATTAGGAGGGAATAGAAAGGCAGGCTTTCTTTCCTCTACCCAGAGCCCCACAACCCTGGCACTGTACCCTCCTGTCCTCTGCACACCCCAACTCATTATAACTAAGCCATTATACTAGCAAACACTCAGTGTACCTAGTGTCATCCTAAACGTGGCTATTGGACTTTTGTCTAGTCCCACTAGTGCAAAGATATTTGCAGCACGTCTGCCTGCATTGCACACTCCAACTCATTATAACTAAGCCATTATACTAGAAACACTCAGTGTACCTAGTGGCATCCTAAACGTGGCTATTGGACTTTTGTCTAGTCCCACTAGTGCAAAGACATTTGCAGCACCTCTGCCTGCATTGCACACTCCAACTCATTATAACTAAGCCATTATACTAGCAAACACTCAGTGTACCTAGTGGCATCCTAAACGTGGCTATTGGACTTTTGTCTAGTCCCACTAGTGCAAAGATATTTGCAGCACGTCTGCCTGCATTGCACACTCCAACTCATTATAACTAAGCCATTATACTAGCAAACACTCAGTGTACCTAGTGGCATCCTAAACGTGGCTATTGGACTTTTGTCTAGTCCCACTAGTGCAAAGACATTTGCAGCACGTTTGCCTGCATTGCACACTCCAACTCATTATAACTAAGCCATTATACTAGCAAACACTCAGTGTACCTAGTGGCATCCTAAACGTGGCTATTGGACTTTTGTCTAGTCCCACTAGTGCAAAGATATTTGCAGCACGTCTGCCTGCATTGCACACTCCAACTCATTATAACTAAGCCATTATACTAGCAAACACTCAGTGTACCTAGTGGCATCCTAAACGTGGCTATTGGACTTTTGTCTAGTCCCACTAGTGCAAAGACATTTGCAGCACGTCTGCCTGCATTGCACACTCCAACTCATTATAACTAAGCCATTATACTAGCAAACACTCAGTGTACCTAGTGGCATCCTAAACGTGGCTATTGGACTTTTGTCTGGTCCTACTAGTGCAAAGAGATTTGCAGCACGTCTGCCTGCATTGCACACTCCAACTCATTATAACTAAGCCATTATACTAGAAACACTCAGTGTACCTAGTGGCATCCTAAACGTGGCTATTGGACTTTTGTCTAGTCCCACTAGTGCAAAGACATTTGCAGCACGTCTGCCTGCATTGCACACTCAAACTCATTGTTACTTACTAAGACATTATAATACCAAAAATTGAGTAAACTTAGTGGCATACAAGAAGTGGCTGTTGTACTCCATTAGTGCCCCACTGGTGCAAATCTATGTGCAGCACCTGTGCAGGACACCCTCCTGCTCTGTTTTTAATAAGCTATAATGATAGCAAAAAATACTGCCATTTAGTGGCATCATAGAACTGGCTGTTGTATTCCATTAGTGCCCCACTGGTGCCAAGCTATTTCTAGCACCTGTGCAGGACACCCTCCTGCTCTGTTTTTAATAAGCTATAATGATAGCAAAAAAATACTGCCATTTAGTGGCATCATAGAACTGGCTGTTGTATTCCATTAGTGCCCCACTGGTGCCAAGCTATTTCTAGCACCTGTGCAGGACACCCTCCTGCTCTGTTTTTAATAAGCTATAATGATAGCAAAAAATACTGACATTTAGTGGCATCAAAGAACTGGCTGTTGTATTCCATTAGTGCCCCACTGGTGCCAAGCTATTTCTAGCACCTGTGCAGGACACCCTCCTGCTCTGTTTTTAATAAGCTATAATGATAGCAAAAAAATACTGCCATTTAGTGGCATCATAGAACTGGCTGTTGTATTCCATTAGTGCCCCACTGGTGCCAAGCTATTTCTAGCACCTGTGCAGGACACCCTCCTGCTCTGATTTTAATAAGCTATAATGATAGCAAAAAATACTGCCATTTAGTGGCATCATAGAACTGGCTGTTGTATTCCATTTGTGCCCCACTGGTGCCAAGCTATTTCTAGCACCTGTGCAGGACACCCTCCTGCTCTGTTTTTAATAAGCTATAATGATAGCAAAAAATACTGCCATTTAGTGGCATCATAGAACTGGCTGTTGTATTCCATTAGTGCCCCACTGGTGCCAAGCTATTTCTAGCACCTGTGCAGGACACCCTCCTGCTCTGTTTTTAATAAGCTATAATGATAGCAAAAAATACTGCCATTTAGTGGCATCATAGAACTGGCTGTTGGACTCCTTTATTGTGCCCCACTGGTGCCAAGCTATTTCTAGCACCTGTGCAGGACACCCTCCTGCTCTGTTTTTAATAAGCTATAATGATAGCAAAAAATACTGCCATTTAGTGACATCATAGAACTGGCTGTTGGACTCCTTTATTGTGCCACTTGTGCCAAGCAATCTCAAGCACCTCTGCATCATACCCTCATGCACATTTAGCTATGCTAATTTTATAGCAAACTCAGGGAATTCCTTGCTGCATTTGATCATTCGGAGGGATAGAAAGTGAAGCTTCTTTTACTGTCCTGGTACCCACAGAACACGGCCCCTGTACCCATCTGTACACTTTTGCCATGCTATTTAATTTGCCCAAAGAGCTGACTCTTTTTCTGCCATCCTAAAATTGTCTGGAATACTAAGTTAGTGTTCCTTTGCTGCCAAGCAAGGTACAACACATGTGCATTCTACACTCCTTTCCATTTCTGGAATACAATTATTAACTGCAGGTAGTCCAGCCAATCTGTGATGAAGGTGCAGGCGTGGATATAATGTAGCCTGCATCCAATGATGGTTCTCTCGATGTCTGACAGCTCAACAATACCTTCTGTTTCCACTTCCAAAACAAGTGATGACCTGCCAATCACACTCCCTGTTGCGGGTAAAGGAGTGGAAGTTCAGTGTGAAAAACCATGTGTGACTGCTGTCCCCACAGTCACAGATGATGAAGAGCACGCAGATGCACTTGATGGGGCAGGCGGTGGTTGCACAGGCACGCTAGGCTGCATTGTAGCACAGTGAAATTCACATTGCGACTTATGCTTCATTTTAAGTCGTGTACAGGGTGGGCTCCCCAGTATGCAGCAAAACCAGGCAACAGGAAAAGGAATCTAGGCAGTTGGGTTGATAAATGATTGTTTAACTTTACCAAAACAAACAATAAGAACCATGCATACAATTTAAATAATTGAACAATCTATTCTGTTGCCTACTACCTGCTAATCCCTCTGTGTAGCAGTAATTGTGTGTTTGTGTGTGTGTGTGTGCGAACACGACTTACCAGTGGCGCATCACAAGAGCTTCCAAGTTACCTACCTAAACATAGACAAAACACATTACCCCCCCTGAATACCCTTGTTAGCTGAAGCCTCACAGATAATGCAGATGATAACAGTGTGCAACACAGTCATGGAAATCTTGAAAAGCAACAGTCAATGCAAACATGTGTTGCTGTCCCTCTATGATTTAAACTGTATGTGACAATTTGACAGTGCAGAGGCAGCAAGTCTTATAGTCTATAAATAGTCGGCCTACCCAGAACAGATATGTGTTTTGCTAATAAAACAAAGTGTTGCGTGCCCGCATTATTGTCTGGGCACAGCCTACCGTACCCGGGTACTCTGATGTCCAGTTGCCAGAAATACAGACTTTACGCTCCTGTCACGGTAAACAGTATAGACAGCACTGTAAGAATGTTGGTCTGTGGCACAGGATGCTGCTCACTGGCATTACGGGGCTCATCATCAAAGTACAACATGACTCCCCTCACAATTGAACGAAGTGTTTCCGCGGTGGCTCCTTGCTGTAACACACACCTTTAGCTTTTCCTTCTGTTCATAGACAGCATCTCCAAGTCCACACCCGAAGAGCAATTTGATATTGCTATAGTGACCAAACAAAGGCAGATCCAAAATAACAGCAGCCCCTTGTGTGTAGTCTGCAACAATGCATGCAATGGCAAATTAGCATGTTGCATTGACAGTGGCTAAAGCTGAGCAATACACCTTCACGCTATCAATTCATATCCATGTGACACTTCATGGAGGAACTACTCAAAGATGTGAGTTTTTGCCTTCTACTTACAGATTGTTGACAAATCTTACAGATTCCATGACTTGGGTGATCCTTTGCGATGTCCAAAAATTCACAGGCTAGGCAAGGCTTACAGCCCATGCGACCTGCATAGCCAACACGACTTCTGCTCAGAGTCAAAGTTGTGGTCCAGGATTCAGTTGTTGACGTGCTTCCAGTACTTTGTCTCTGGGCAGGAAGACGCAACGTAACCTCGTCGTCAGTAGCATCCTCCTCCACCTCCTCTGCTGACCTCATCGACTGGCTGACTTTGGTTTGACAGTAAGTGTGGTCTCCAACCTCATCAATAACCCTGTGTGTTTTCATTCTCCTCGTCCTGAGTCCTCCGAGACAACCTCTTCCTGCCCTGACCGAATAGTAAAGTTGTCATTCCAATCAGGTATCTGTGCTCCTCACCATGTTCCCCATTGTCTCCACCAGGAGGATTTACTTTTTGGAAATGAGGGTGTAGATTAGGCTCAGCACCTTCTTCATCGGGGATTGGATCCCACTCACAAAGCTTCTGGCCATCTGCGCAGATCATTTACCCTGTCTCATGGAACTCGCTACCTCAACACGTCAGATTATCTGCTACACCCGCAAACTTCAAACTGAATCTGAAAACTCATCTGTTCAGAAATGACTATAACCTTCAATGATACCACCACCATACGTACTTGACGCACAACCTAAACCACTCCTACTGTCTCCTCCCAAAAATCCTTTAGAATGTAATCCCGCAAGGGCAGGACCCTCTTCCCTCTGTACCAGTCTGTCTATAGTTACTTGTATATGTATTCTGTATGTAACCCCCTTCTCATGTACAGCACCATGGAATCAATGGTGCTCTATAAATCAATAATAATAAAAATAATAATAACTTCCTTGTCTGTACTCATTGCAGCTTTGGAGCAGACCTCTGATTCCCAGGCTATAGTGCGACTGAACAGCTATGCAAACTCAACCATCTCTGTTACCCCATACTCAGCAGGGCTGGTGGAAACTTGAGAGCTGTTAGGAAGCAAGTGCGATTGGATTGACACCACAAAGGAATGGAGTATTTGGGATCTTGAAATTGGGGTGGAGGAGAGGCCACTTTATGGAGCACTTGAGATCCATTGAAGCAGCTGCTGTTTTGGCCTCATCTACATTTGTTAGCGATGGTTGTGTCAGTGAAAAAAAGGATCATATCAGATTATCCATGGGAAGAAGTACACCTGTTCTTTTGGATGGTATTTGTTGTTACAAAACCTGTAACCTGAAGCCTGCTGCGGTTTCATTTGCGCCCAGGCGTCAGCTGCCATTTAGGGCTGTGCCTTGGGTTGTCCAGCTGGCTACTTTCTCCTCCACGTCTAAGTGTGGAGAGGCAGCTAGTGCGCATGCATGTGCCGATTTACCCCAGCCGCAGCCTAACTACAGTGTTTCGCCTAGTGAGTATGCTCAGCCTGACTGTGCCATTGCTAAGGCTAAGTCTTCATTTCGGGATACAGCGCATGCTCCCACACTTAGTGCGAAAAGCCTCTTTGCACAGGTACTTGCATTCCGTGCCGGGTCTAAGTCCTGTTTTGTGCCTAGACACCATGCTAAAGCTGATAGTCTTTTTTCAGAGACTGTATTTCATGCTACTAAGCATGCTCAGGCACTTACTGCATCAGAGACTAGGTCCGGTAATGAACTCTTTGGCCCTGCCCCTGATGTGGGGGTCCCATATAGACCACAGGGCATCAGGTGTCCTGACGATGTGGCCAGGCCACTCCCAAATGGCTTGCAGAGGCCCACCCCTATGACTTGTCACCGCATTATTGATGGTCAGACGATGACTGGTGAGGTGTTTGGGTCATGGCAGCCATGAGGTCATCATTGAAGTTGCGGTTCTAAATAGGACGCTAGTTATGACACTCATGACGTGTCACTCTGCTTTTGTCTCCAGGAGGTGCATTGTGGTTCACCCTGGTTTGGGGCGGACCCAAGTTATAAAAGGGGCTGGAGCCAAAAATGAGGTGCGCAGTCTTCTATTATGCTCCTAAAGAGCACACCTCCATGTGTTGAACCCATTGCGGCTTTAGGCCAGAGCTAGGCAGGGATAGGGTGTCGATGCAGGCCACCACCACAGTTGGTAACGCAGAACGGTTAAGACCAGCTCCTGTCCTACCAGTCCTGCTTGTGCAGCCCAGTGGCATTAACAGGCCTGCTGCTGCTGATGCGCCTGCTGTCCACAGGTGTGGCCCCTATGCAAACGGTCAGCATACTCAATGGCCCCTGTGTTGTTAACAGGGAGTTCCTGGGCTGGGTGGGCATGTGGACCCTGTGACGCTAACAGGGCTCCCAGTCTCCAGATCCGAATGGCGTCTAGCTCGGTTCAGGCTACTATTAGTTTCATAGCCACACAGCTCTGTATCCTCCACCAAACCTTCCAGTTGCCAACCTCTCCTTTTCCATCTGGGAGCACGGTGGACACTGACTGCTGATGGGGATATATACCTTTCTCTTTCTTTTCTTATTAATTTTCGTTATATAGCGGTAACATAGTATATACCACCTTATCCAAATCTGCCAGTCCCACTGTAACAGATGGTGTTTCTTCAGCAAATGTTACTGTTGCTTAACCACCAAATCCACGGACCAAAACTTTTTTCCCCTTTCCAACACACCTGTTCCCCTTTCCACCAGCATCTGTCCTTTTTCAACTCATTTTGGTATATGACCAAAAGTGCAACTCTGCAGGGACACCATACTCAACGCCATCTCAGCACAGCAGCCAGCCCTCGGTCCCTCAGATGTGGACAAGTAAAAGACCATTTCCTCCTGTCCATGACAAAGTGTTGAGATTCACTCTGTGCAGCACTGGTGTTTAGTGGAAAAGCAGATCTAAGATTGCGTACCATATTCTGCAGATACTCCTGTATACGTGCGTCCATTTCTATGGCAGGAATTATTTCGCCAAATTTTGTCTTGTACCGGGGATCTAACAGTGTGGCAACCCAGTAGTCAGGATTACTTTGAATTCGTACAATCCGAGGGTCATGTTGTAGGTAGTGCAGCAAGAAGGCGCTCATGTGTCTTGTGCATCCAGGAGGACCAAGTCCTTGGTGTGTTGGTGGCAGAGAGGTGAGAATCGTGCCTCCTTCCTCTGCCCTCTCCCCACAACCTCGCACAACCGAAATGTGAGCAAGCTCTCACTCATCTGCTGAGTCTTCCATGCCCATCGCCAGTTCGTCCTCCATTTCTTCATGGGCTCCTGCACCTTCCTCAACACTTTTTGCTGATACTATGCGCCCTTGTTAATCCCTCTCCCTCACCATGACTGCCGCCTAGGTGCCGCTGACCATCTGGACCTCGTAGATCTTGTTATCCCTTCCGCATATGACTCCTCCTGTACTTCCTCCCCTTCCTCTTGTCCCAACACCTGACTCCGATTAATAATTACAGTGTGCTCCATCATGTAGATGACCAGAATTGTCACGCTGAGAATGACATCGCCAGTGCTAAACATCTTCGTCGACATTTGTAAACTGTGTAGCAGGGTGCATAGGTCCTTGATCTGACACCACTCCAGCAGCGTGATCTGCACCACCTCTGGATCAAGTTATCCCAGGCTATATGTCATAACGTATTGCAGCAGGGTTCGGCGGTGCTGCCACAAACGCTGCAACATGTGCAGATGCAAATTCCTGCGTGTCGGCACATCGCATTTCAGGCGTTTAACCACCAGACCTAAAGACTTCTGTAGTGACGAAAGTTGTTGAGCTGCTGTGTGCGCACGATGGAAGTGAGCACATAGCGAGCGTGCCCGCTGCACAAGGCCATGTAGGCCGGGATGGTGTTTTAAAAATTGCTGGAGAATTAGGTTCAACACGTGAGCCATACAAGGCACGTGTGTCACATTGCCCTGACGATGGCCCGCAGCCAGGTTTGCATCATTGCCGCACACGGCTGTTAAGTCACCAACGGAGTCCGCTCCGTCAATTTGTACTCCGGTCGCCAGGTGACAACGTGTTCCTTTCATGCATAGTGCTGATGATGGGAGAGGAGTCGATGCCAGCGGCGCAGGTGGACGCAGGTTATGCTCACCCACTGGGCTGCATTAACTTGACAGATGCAGAATCTCTGGCTGAATGTATCTGGTGGGTATCTCACAGATGAAATACCATCATTCAGCTACAACCAATGGGAAGACACCACACCCTTTTTTATGCCCATCCTGTCTGCAGACCACTGCCAGACATAGCTATGAACCTCTGGTTACTTTTACCCCCAGTTCAGTTTTATGATTTTGTGTGCTTGTTACCTGACTACTTTTCCTGCTTGCTGTTTATGTACCTTGTTGGCCGATCCGCATTTCACCTCTGCTTGTTTTCTGATTAAGTCCTGGCCGTCCCATTCTGTTCCTGTTCCTCAATTAATGTTTTGACACTGCCTGACTACTATTCTCTGGAACTGCAGCCTTCCACAGGTATTGATCACCTTGGGCCCTGTGTAATTCCTAATCCCTGTATAGGGGTTAAAGGGTTTCAGGGTTCTAGGGGTCCTGCTTGGTGAGTGGCTTCCCTCTAGCCTATCATTTACAGCCCATCTGAGTGTGTGGATCAAGTAAGGCGTTACACCGTTCTCTCTGCAGAAGGCCATGTGGGCCAGGATAGTGCTTTAAAAATTGCTGGACAACCAGGTTCAACACGTGAACCACACAAGGCACGTGTGTCACATTGTCACAGCGAAGGGCCGCACCCATGTTTGCATTATTGTCGCACCCGGCCTTCCCTGGCTGCTGGTTGAGTGGAGACAACCATTGATGAAACTCGGTCTCCAGAGCTAACCGTCCACAACTTCTCAGCGGTGTGACTCACATTTCCCATACATTTCAAAGTAAACCTTTGACCGCCTGATGGCATTGAGCTCTGCTGCCAGCATAGTAAGGAGGTGTGTGGTATTCCTTGTGCGCAGTTACAAGGAAGGGTGGCCTGACCACACAGGGTTTGCGCCAAGGTGGAGGACCCACACGAGATTGAAGAGACAGAAGCAGTGTATTAACTTCTACATACAGAAGAAGGATTGACACAACTCGTGGGGACGGCAAGACTTGTGCAGCAGACCCTTCTCCATCTCTCCCCACAGTAACCCATTGCCCAGTCAGCGACATATAACGCCCCTGTCCATGCTTACTGGGCCAATTATCTGTGGTGAAATGCACCCTGTCACACAGAGTTTCTCAAGGAATCAGTGATGTTTAGTGCGACATGCTGGTGTAGCGCGTGCACGCCTTTGTTGGAGAAGGAGTGGCGCCTGGGCATCGGCTCTTGGGGCACTGCGATGGGCATAAGGTCTCGAAAATCCTCGGTTAAAAAGGTTGGAAAGGCAGCATTTTGGTAGCCAACAGTTTCCAGATGCTGAAAGTCAACCTCTAAGCCATGTCATGCCCTTCTAAAAGCATGTAAAACACAGTAAGGGGACTCCAACCACAGTCTCCCTTGTTTCCAAAAATTGGGCCACACACACCCCACTTGACTGGCATCAGTTGACCCCCATTTTCAAGCTTACAAAGATGCTTTGCATGAAGCACTATCAAAAATACGCGTGCCTTTCGCCTCCCCTGGCTGAGCCAGGGGAAGAAAAGTCCTCTGAGAGCCATGACTTGTTCATCTTGGTTCTTTTAGAAACACAGCGAGGGGACTCCAAACACAGTCTCCCTCGTTGCCACTAATTGGGCCACACACACCCCACTTGACTGGCATCAGTTGACCCCCCTTTTGAAAAAGAAAAAGATGCTTTGCATGAAGCACTCTCAAAAATACGCGTGCCTTTCCCATCCCCTGGCTGACCCAGGGGAAGAAAAGTCCCCTGAGAGCCATGACTTGTTCATCTTGGTTCTTTTAGAAACACAGCGAGGGGACTCCAACCACAGTCTCCCTCGTTTCCACTAACTGGGCCACACACACCCCACTTGACTGGCATCAGTTGACCCAATTTTCAAGATGAAAAAGATGCTTTGCATGAAGCACTCTCAAAAATACGCGTGCCTTTCCCGTCCCCTGGCTGACCCAGGGGAAGAAAAGTCCTCTGAGAGGCATGACTTGTTCATCTTGGTTCTTTTAGAAACACAGCGAGGGGACTCCAACCACAGTCTCCCTCGTTTCCACTAACTGGGCCACACACACCCCACTTGACTGGCATCAGTTGACCCAATTTGCAAGATGAAAAAAGATGCTTTGCATGAAGCACTCTCAAAAATACGCGTGCCTTTCCCGTCCCCTGGCTGACCCAGGGGAAGAAAAGTCGTCTGAGAGCCATGACTTGTTCATCTTTGTTCTTTTAGAAACAAAGCGAGGGGACTCCAACCACAGTCTCCCTCGTTTCCACTAACTGGGCCACACACACCCCACTTGACTGGCATCAGTTGACCCAATTTTCAAGATGAAAAAGATGCTTTGCATGAAGCACTCTCAAAAATACGCGTGCCTTTCCCGTCCCCTGGCTGACCCAGGGGAAGAAAAGTCCTCTGAGAGCCATGACTTGTTCATCTTGGTTCTTTTAGAAACACAGCGAGGGGACTCCAACCACAGTCTCCCTCGTTTCCACTAACTGGGCCACACACACCCCACTTGACTGGCATCAGTTGACCCAATTTTCAAGATGAAAAAGATGCTTTGCATGAAGCACTCTCAAAAATACGCGTGCCTTTCCCGTCCCCTGGCTGACCCAGGGGAAGAAAAGTCCTCTGACAGCCATGACTTGTTCATCTTGGTGCTTTTAGAAACACAGCGAGGGGACTCCAACCACAGTCTCCCTCGTTTCCACTAACTGGGCCACACACACCCCACTTGACTGGCATCAGTTGACCCAATTTTCAAGATGAAAAAGATGCTTTGCATGAAGCACTCTCAAAAATACGCGTGCCTTTCCCGTCCCCTGGCTGACCCAGGGGAAGAAAAGTCCTCTGACAGCCATGACTTGTTCATCTTGGTTCTTTTAGAAACACAGCGAGGGGACTCCAACCACAGTCTCCCTCGTTTCCACTAACTGGGCCACACACACCCCACTTGACTGGCATCAGTTGACCCAATTTTCAAGATGAAAAAGATGCTTTGCATGAAGCACTCTCAAAAATACGCGTGCCTTTCCCGTCCCCTGGCTGACCCAGGGGAAGAAAAGTCCTCTGAGAGCCATGACTTGTTCATCTTGGTTCTTTTAGAAACACAGCGAGGGGACTCCAACCACAGTCTCCCTCGTTTCCACTAACTGGGCCACACACACCCCACTTGACTGGCATCAGTTGACCCAATTTTCAAGATGAAAAAGATGCTTTGCATGAAGCACTCTCAAAAATACGCATGCCTTTCCCGTCCCCTGGCTGACCCAGGGGAAGAAAAGTCCTCTGAGAGCCATGACTTGTTCATCTTGGTTCTTTTAGAAACACAGCGAGGGGACTCCAACCACAGTCTCCCTCGTTTCCACTAACTGGGCCACACACACCCCACTTGACTGGCATCAGTTGACCCAATTTTCAAGATGAAAAAGATGCTTTGCATGAAGCACTCTCAAAAATACGCGTGCCTTTCCCGTCCCCTGGCTGACCCAGGGGAAGAAAAGTCCTCTGAGAGCCATGACTTGTTCATCTTGGTTCTTTTAGAAACACAGCGAGGGGACTCCAACCACAGTCTCCCTCGTTTCCACTAACTGGGCCACACACACCCCACTTGACTGGCATCAGTTGACCCAATTTTCAAGATGAAAAAGATGCTTTGCATGAAGCACTCTCAAAAATACGCATGCCTTTCCCGTCCCCTGGCTGACCCAGGGGAAGAAAAGTCCTCTGAGAGCCATGACTTGTTCATCTTGGTTCTTTTAGAAACACAGCGAGGGGACTCCAACCACAGTCTCCCTCGTTTCCACTAACTGGGCCACACACACCCCACTTGACTGGCATCAGTTGACCCAATTTTCAAGATGAAAAAGATGCTTTGCATGAAGCACTCTCAAAAATACGCGTGCCTTTCCCGTCCCCTGGCTGACCCAGGGGAAGAAAAGTCCTCTGAGAGCCATGTCCACATTGTCAGTGGACAGACACGTGTGCTTATCTGCCAGCAGACTCCCAGCAGCACTGAAGACAGGTTCCGAGAGAACGCTGGCTGCAGGACACGACAAGATCCCCAAGGCGTACGTGTCGAGCTCAGGCAATTTATCCAGATTGCAAGCCTAAAATGAGCAGGGCTCAAGTTGCACAGTAATGGCATCGATGTTTCCTTGCATATACTCATATATGTGTCTCCTCCTCTTTTTCCTTGGCCAGCTCTTTTGTTTTCGCATGCGTATATGTCCTTGTCATTTTCCCATGTGCTTGTGTTGTGTTGTGAGTTGTTTATCACCTTTTGGACACCTTTGAGGGTGTTTTCTAGGTGTTTTTATGTGTTTGTGATTGCCTGCCATTGTTTCCTATGCAGTTCGAGTTCGGTTCGTCGAACGTTCGACGAACCGAACTCGAACGGGAGCTCAGTTCGGCGAACCGACCTCGAGCCGAACCGGGACCGGTTCGCTCATCTCTACTCAAGACATGAAAATTAAGCCATCACTGAGAACCAGATCCTGAAAAATAAGAACACTGCAGTCTTGGAAAATGGTGAGAAAGGCGTAAATCTCTTTTTTTTAATAAGTTACGGAATTTTTTTTCACCACTTAGATAAAACTAAAATTATACATGTTTGGTATCTGTGAACTCGCATTGATGTGGGGAATCATATTACCAAGTCAGTTTTACCTATATAGTGAACATCATAAATAAAAAGACTTAAAAAGAAACTAATGAAATTGCACTTTTTTTGCAATTTTACTAGACTTGTAATTTTTTTCCTGTTTCCAGTACAATATGTGGCAGAATGAATGGTCTCATTCAAAAGTACAACTGCGTCATTCAAAGGTACAACAAAGCACACGCCCTCTTATGGCTATATTGACTGAAAAATAAAAAAAATTAGGGCTCTTGGAAGAAGGGGAGGAAAAACTAAAAACAGAAAATCATCTGGGGATGAAGGGACTAAACAGTATGATATTTTGATATTTAATATTTTTCTTTCATTTTCGTCCTAAAGTGAGGCAGAGTTCAGCTACTGTGCCCAAAGAATGCTTTGATAGCACCTTCCAGTTCCTAATCCAAATGTTCCTGGCACAATTAAGGCCTGTTTCACACGTCAGTGAAAAACACAAACGTTTTTCACTGACGTGTTAAAAATGCCTATGTCCCTCCATGTGCCGTGATT
The DNA here is from genome assembly GCF_048569485.1 of Anomaloglossus baeobatrachus. NCBI lineage: Eukaryota > Metazoa > Chordata > Amphibia > Anura > Aromobatidae > Anomaloglossus > Anomaloglossus baeobatrachus. Next base: position 213,991,762 of record NC_134356.1, on the reverse strand, counting down.
CACAGCACACGTATGTTGTCCATGTGCAATCCGTGATCAGTGTCCATCATCCGTGATAGCACATGGAGATATTCTCACCTGTCCCTGCTCCTGCTCTCCGTGGTGCTGAACTCTCCGACTCTGCTGTATCCAGCACGGTGTCTCTCACCTCTGCAGCTACTTCCGGGTCGGCTGTTGCTGCATAACTGAATATGCATGCCATAATGAGCCGGCCAGGAAGAAGAAGAGAGCAGAGGCAGAACAGACCATCGCTGGAGAAGGTGAGTTGAAAATGTTTTTTATTTTAAATGTGCGTGTTTTTCTGGTATGTATTTCACAGATCACACCATAGTGTGGTCCGAGGGACAACAGTGATGCCAGAAGAAAACGGAATTGTCTCCGTGTGGCAATCACGGACACGCGTGTACATTGCATGGAGACAAGGTCAATGAAAAATCACTGATCTGTGAGCAGACCCATTGATTATTATGGGTCTGCGTATGTCCGTGATTCTGGTACATATAAAAACTAGCAAATACATACCAGAATCATTGACGTGTGAAAGAGGCCTAAGAGTGATATTTAAAAGGTAAAACTATTGCATGCTTACTCCGATTCCGGCGGTTAATCTCAGGTTTCAGGAGTACAATGCTATATGGAATTGGCTCAGGTCTTGGCTCCGCTACAAACTTAATTTTGCAAATCTACAGTAAATTTCATAGTCTGTTTAAAAGCTTAGGCAGGGAGTGCAGAGGCCATTTTAGGGTGTTTTAAAAAAAGTCAGAGGGCATTAGGAGGTCACACTTGAGTAATAAAGATAGGAATAGCAAGCCATAAAACATTAGACAAATACTCCAGTACATTTTTGTAACAAGCAACTGTACTGAGTTTCTGCAGTTCATATGCAATGCTTTCTGTGAGCAAGCAAATTGTTCAAAAAAAGAACATACCAAAAATACAGACGTTTTATACTGACTGTCTCCCTCGCATAAAGTTGATGATGCAAGCAATTTTTTCCATCTGTTTTACTGGTCAAAGTTCACATCCATGTTCTATTACAGGTGGTATTGTTTTGGATGTGAACTAGAGATGAGCGGTGTTTGAATCGACCTGTTCGCCAATCTCAAATTCGACCTGTTTTAGGTGATGTTCGACTCGTTCGACGAACGTGAACAATTAGCTTCAAGTTCGACAGTTCGAGGTTATGTTCTATAACGGTTCGATCACCAAAAGCGTAACTGGCTTTTCACAGTAATACTGTCATTCAATGTTAATACAGTGGAACCTTGGTTAACGAGAACAATCTGTTCTGGGAGTGTGCTTGTTAATCAAGTTACTCGTTCAGCAAAGCAAGATTTCCCATAGGAAATCATTGCAATACAGATAATTCCTTCCACAACTTGTTAACTGTCCCATCCTGGTCCCCTATTGTACATGCAAAAACACACACAAACACACACAAACATACACAAACATACACACACGCACACACACATATTATGCTCACCTTACCTTCCATTCCAAGATGTGTAACCATCGCAACCGATTCCGGAACCTCCGCTGCCAGAGCACTGACGTCAAAGGCAGGAGCCGCTTGCCTCTGATTGGCCAGCGCGCTGCCTTTGAGTAGCGTCTGATAGAGGAAGTTCCTCCCTCGTCGCGATGGTTACCCGATACACGTAGTTCGCCGCTACACGATGTGTATCTGGTAACCATCGCGATGAGGGAGGAACTTCCTCTGTCACACGCTACTCAAAGGCAGTGCGCTGGCCAATCAGAGGCAAGCGGCTCCTGCCTTTGATGTCAGCGCTCTGTCAGCGGACATTCCGGCATTGGTCGCGGTGTTTACCCGATACACATCTTGCAACGGCGAACTGCAAGTCCCAGGAGGCCGACGATGGAACGGAAGGTAAGGTGAGCATATTATGTGTGTGCGTTCGTCTTTGTGCATGGTTGTATATGTTTGTGTTTGCCGGCCATTGTTTTCAATGGTGTTCGAAGGTGTTTGAAAGTGTTCGACGAACGTTCGTCAAACATTTGAAGAACACACTCGCTCTTCGACGAACCGAACCGAACTCGAACACTAGGGTGGTGGCTCATCTCTAATGTGAACCTACCTATTATTTCTTATCACATCATTTTTGGGAATGAGGTTAAATTTTGCAAAAAAAAAAAAGTGTTAAAGATATAGACATATTACTTATTCCTGTCTGTTTTCGCATACTTGTTTTACCAGTCTACTTTGACCACTGTACATGCCATATCTATAGTATGGCCTAGTGCCAAATTTTACTTTATCAATTTATACTTACTCACCTAACATTTCTTGTTACGTCATTTTTGGCAAGGGTTGAATAACTAAGTTTGAAAATGTAACTTTAGTGTTGTACAAAATGTATGCTAAAAGAAAGAGGGGCAAAGGCAATAGGTGTGCTACTGAAAAATAAAATAAAATCCATACTATGGCTAAGAATACGGAAGCTGTTAGGAGCAAAAAGCGTCACCACTAGAGATGGGCGAACTCACAGCAAACCAGGACAGGCGGTTCCCTGCTAATTTTTTTAAAAATCCGGTTACAGTCCGGAATCCAGTACCCATATAAGTCTATGGGAACCAGAATCCGGTGATTAACCCCTTCACGACCAGCCGATTTTGCGGTTTGTTTTTTTTCACCACCCTTCTTCCGTATCCTTTTTATTTTTCCTTCAATATAGTCATGTGAGGACTTGATTCTTGTAGAACGAGTGGTACTTTTAAATGAAACCATGAGTTTTGTTTTATCATACAGTGTACTGGAAAACGGCAAAAAATTTCAAATGTGGAAAAATTGCAAAAAAGCGCCATTGCATGATTGTTTTTGAGATATTTTATTCACCATGTTCACTATATGGTAAAACTGATGTCAGTGTGATGCCTCAGGTTGGTGTGAGTTTGTAGACACCAAATATGTATAGGTTTACTTTTATCTCAGGGGTTAAAAAAAAATCTGAACTTTGTCCAAAAAAGTGGCGCACGTTTTGCACCATTTTTCACGACCCATATACCGACGTCACACGGTACTATATATAGGGTGATATGTCGTTGGGTCATGTCGTTAGTGACGCACATCCGGCATCATTAGAGATATCGTACCATGTGACACCTCCGAATGACTGTGAACGAGCAAAAATACTCACCTTATCGTTGCTCGTTGACACATCGTTTATTTTCATAATGTCGTTCCTCCTTCTGCACGCCGGTTGTTTGTCATTCCCGTGGAAGCACACATCGCTCCGTGTGACACCCCGGGAACGATGAACACAGCTTACCTGTGTACCGCCGGCAATGCGGAAGGAAGGAGGTGGGCGGGATGTTACGTCTCGCTCATCTCCGCCCCTCCGCTTCTATTGGCCGGCCGCTGTGTGACGTCGCTGGGATGCCGAACATCCCTCCCCTTTCAGGAAGAGGATGTTCGCCGCCCACAGTAACGTCGTCCAGTAACGTAGGTGCGTGTGACATGACGTTAACGACTTTGTGCGCCATGGGCAACTAATTTCCCGTAACGCACAAACGACGGGGGTGGGTATGATCGCTCGTGCGATTGCACGATAGATCGTACCGTGTGACGCTGGCCATAGTGTTCTCATTTTTCGGGATATATAGCTCAGTGATAGCTTATTTTTTGCGCCTCTTGCTGATGTTTTTAATGTTACCATTTTTGCGCAGATGCTACATTTTGATCGCTTGTTATTGCATTTTGCACAAAATTTGCAGTGTTCAAAAAAATGTATTTGCAGCGATTTTTTTTGACACTACGCCATTTACCAATCAGATTAATTGATTTTATATTTTAATTGGCCGGGCATTTCTGAACGTGGTAATACCAAATGTGTGTATATTTTTTATTTTTTTAACCCTTTAATTTTCAATGGGGCAAATGGGGGGTGATTTGAACTTTTAAGTTTTTTGGTTTTTTTTTAATTTTTCAAAACTTTTTTATACTTTTTCCTCATTTTACTAGTTCCCCTAAAGGGCTATAATGATCAACAGTCTGATCGCTCATTTTTTTCTCCCGATCAGAGCAACACCACTCAGATAGAGAGACATGATCATCTCTTGTAACCTGCAGTACTCAGCTGCTGGTTACAGGACCTGAGTCATGTGAGCTACAGGAGTCATCACAAGACCCTGTGCTACCATGAGAACCATCGGATCCAGATGATCACGTCACGTGACTTCTGTTGGTGGGCGGTGAGTAAAGCTTTAGCGCAATCGCAATTAAAATAGCGCTGTCACATTTTGACAGAGCCATTTAAGGGGTTAATGGGTGGACAAAGATTCCACTCGTGCCTTCAAGGCACACATGTTAGCTGTACAAATCAGTTGACATGTGTGCGGATCCCCACTGGCAGCCCACAGCAGCCAGTGGGGATTAACACTATGAAGGCTAGTACGTAACTTTACTGCCTGCGTTCATTAAGGGGTTACAAGTGTTGGTGGAAGGGATGGGGGATAGGAGCGCACATGATGTACTCACTGAAGCTCAGTGTCATGGCGGACTGCTGCTTCCAGGACACGCATTCACGAGTCAGATAGATGCTAGAATGTACGGGCTTCTTCCAGGTATGATGTAATTTGTCACGTGATGTAGCGTGTTCAAAACACAAAATGTTTAGAATATAAATTCTTTTTCTAAGTCCACGTGGCCATGGAGGCTCCGTCTGAGCTTCGCCTGCGATGATGTGTCCTCCTCTGCTCATCCTGGGCCTCCTGCTGCATGAACCAGGAGACTCAGGATGAGTGTGATGTGTCCTCCTCTGCTCCTGCTTCATGAATCATGATTTTGACCCACAGACAGCGCCTGTTATTGGATGCAGGCAGGTGCTGTTACACAGGCTATGCCGCAGGCAGGCCGCAGGAGCAGTGTGACAGCCGTGCGAGAGCAGCGTACATCTGTACTCGGTAAGTATGAAGCCCTCACTTCATATTTATTTTCTTTATTTTTTTTCTTTATTTTTTTAAATTTCTCGAGTGTTGGATGAGGATCAAACACCCGAAATCCCGGGTCCGGGTCCAGCATGCGGGCACCTTTGAAACAGCGCGGATCCGGACTTTTAGAGTTTGGGTGCCCCCATCTCTAATCACCACCACTTTCACCAGCTATCCGGATAGTAGTACTACTAAACATAGGCCATAATTGGCCTACTTTGTCTCCATCAAGTGTTTTGTTGTGGAGGAAACAGAACTTATTATGGAATAAAAGGCAGACCACTTATCTCATGACTGCGACACTGTCATTTTGAGTCTCTGTTCTGTAAAGAATTGTTTGTCTAAACACAATTTACTGAAAGGGAACACTTTTTGACCACTTACAAATGTTAGTAAACCTGAAATGTTAGTCAGTGTGATGTGTTATTAAATGGGCATTGGTTACTACTGGGTTACCTTCTGTTCCTATTAGTAGATCACTTTCACATTACTGAGTCTGTGTTTGTGTTAAAAAGCCTGAAAGTAGTTACTAGTTAGATGCATCCCAAATAGACATAACAGTGTTACATACAGTTTGTCTTTCAGGGCAATTGGAGATTTTTAAGGCCAGCTTACACGCAACGACATTGCTAACGAGATATCGTTGGGGTCACGGGATTCGTGACGCACATCCGGCGTCGTTAGCAATGTCGTTGCGTGTGACACGTACAAGCGACCGCTAACGATCCAAAATACGCACCACATCGTTGATTGTTGACACGTCATTCATTTTCAAATTTTCAAAATATCGTTGCTCGTTCTGGACGCAGGTTGTTCATCGTTCCTGAGGCAGCACACATCGCTACGTGTGACACCTCAGGAATGACGAACAACAGCGTTACTGCGTCCTCCGGCAACAAGGTGGGAGTGACCGTTATGCGGCTGCTCTCCGCCCCTCCACTTCTATTGGTTGCCTGCTGTGTGACATCGCTGTGACGCTGCATGAACTGCTCCCTTAAAAAATAGATTGTTTGCCAGCCACATCGACGTCGTTAGGCAGGTAAGTCTGTGTGACGCGTACCTCCGATATTGTTCGTCACGGGCAGCGATTTGCCCGTGACGCACAAACGACAGAGACAGGTGCGATCACTAGTGATGTCACAGTGTGTAAAGCAGCCTTCAAGCAATTCAGTTTTCAACAAATCACTTTTTTTATAAATTTGCTGAACATGACAAATGTGAAGATTGGACTAGATTTAGCGAATATAACCAATAGGGCCATTCAGGATTCAAATCCTTTTGTGAGTTAGTATTTCAAAACATTTCTTTCAGATTATTTGCCTGTATTATATCACACTTTAACTTCCAAACCCCAGGTAGGTCATTATAGTGGCAGTAGGCTGGGCCTATATTTGACTCATTCCTCCTTGTGAAGTGGTAAGACAGTCTAATACAATTTTGTGCTGGTTAGTCACTAAAATCTACTATTCTGTAAGTATAGAAAATACATTTAGAGCATCAGACACATAATTTAGCTGAGGTCCTGGACTTGGCTTCCAATGCTTCTCTTAACATGTGTTCTGTCATGTTGTAAATTGGCTGGTCTTTTTTTCTCAGATTCATGTGGCTTGCTGAAGCCAGGCAAAAGTGCATTTTTCTCCCTTAGGTAGAAGCTTTATGAGCGTTATGTCCACAAACACTGTACTCTTCAGAGGGTAGTTGGTATTGTTGGCCATTATTTAACAAGTCAATCAAATTCATAGAGAAGGGGGACTGTTAATACTACATCAACAATTGTCAGTGTTGTTTTCAAAGGGACTATAATATGTCAATTGGATGCAATTTTCTCCTTCATTCTCCATTTGGACCTTCATATTTTTACATTGTGTAACACTGGTGTCCCTGCAGGGACACCGACTCACTCACTCTCACGGCTAGGCTGAATCCTTCCTCGCACTCCCACAGCCGTCGACCTGTGCTTCTGCTTCCTCCTCCTCCGGAGTCCTGTGCATGCAGCCCAAGTCTCCCAGGAGTATGCTCAGGTCATGCGCGCGTGCATACCTGCCGTTTTCTTAAAGGGCTAGTGCGCCACTTCCTGGAAGTGCCTGTCAGCATATGGCTGAGATGTACTAGGTATTTAAGGTATCCTCCCACTAGGGGAGGTGCTTGTGAAATGCCATTAGTTAGTCTTCCATCTGCTAGCGAATTGTCAGGTCCCATAGTTATTTTGACCGTCACCTGTTCCTATGTCCGCCTTCCCATACCTGCCTGTCCCTGCCATGCCCACCATACCTGTCTGTCCATACCCGCCTTTCCTGTCTGCTTCAGCCATCTCGTCTCTACTTTTTTGCACCTGTGTTAATACCTGGGTCCATCTCCTGTCCTCAGGGTCAGCTTCCACAGTCCTGGTTACTTATCTGGGAGTGGTACCTGGTGTCTGCCTCTCGGCAGGAGCTTGGTTAAGTCCCTTCCACAAAAGGGTAAGCTCAAGTTCCCCCTGTGGTCCAGTAAATCCTCTCATTATGCATAACTCACTGTCACATTCGCTGCTTCCTTACTTGTATTTTCCCTGGGTGGGAAACTCACTTGAGTTTACCTATCAGGTGTTTTTCAAATTTATGAGCTTTATTGGTCTATTATCTCATTCTCCTTTGGTCTCCTTCTACATGTCCTCAGATACTTGTATTTGGCCTCAAATATGATACAGTAGCGACCTGTATAACGATCTCAGCAGTCACTGTGACCCTGTCACACAATGTCAAACACAGCGATGCGTCCTGCCCAGCACGACATCACCTCTGAAGAAAATGGCCTGGACCATTCTGCAACGACTAGAGATCTCACAGCAGGGGCCTGATCGCTGGTAGATGTCACACATAACAAGATCGCTAACGGGATCGCTACTGCGTCACAGAAACCGTGACTCAGCTGCGATCTCTCTAGCGATCTCGTTATGTGTGACGGTACCTTTAGATAAATATATTTATCTGAATCACATGCATGATGAGGTCTAACTGATATGCGCTATTACTTAAACCATTTTACAGTGAGAAGCATAAATTCAACAGATCTTTCCTTAAAGATAAACTCGAGGTTGGGGTAGTTAGTTGGCCTTGGAAAGGTCCTTCAAACTTAGTCCTCAAAGTTTACATGCTCCTTAGCAACCACCCAGTCTTTGACCTTTAGTGAATTAACCTCTTTAGTGTTGCTGTGGCTGGTATAGAAGCATAGATAAAGCATAGTGATGAATTTGTGACAGGGTCTACTGTAATGTACTGGCATATTCTGTCAGGATATATAGACTTCCCCCACAAATGGTAATAGAAAGAGAGCCCTGTATTTATGTCTTCTTTGAGCAACCAGTTCTTGATTTTTTACCTTTAGTGTCTCATTCGGTCTCTCAACATTTCCATTGCTCTCAGGATAATAAGGGAAGTGCACTGCCTGTTGTATTTCTAAGACTCCTAAAATCTTCACCAGTACTTTTTCTGTAAAATGTGTCCCCCTATCACTTTCTATTATCCCCAGAACTCAATATTGGCTTATTACTTTAGTTGTCAGCTTCTTGGCTACTGCATCTTGGCAGTTGTATCTTGGCAGTTCCATCATCATGAGGCCAGACCTCAGGCCACCCTGGAATGAGATTCACACAGACAAGTACATACTCATGTATGCTTACCTTTGCTAAGAATATTAAATCAGTCTGTTTTTTATGAAATGGGGATGATGGCTTTAAGCTTCATAATATTAATTTAAGAAGTATGTAATGGTTTTACTTGGGATATGGAGCTCACTAGCCAAAACATATGCCATAGAAACCAGGTTGAATCTTGGTGCTTGCCAATGTTGATTCACCATACTTACCATGGCTTTTTAACACAGTGAATTGAGTCATGTACCAAATGGTCATCATTGAGAAAAGTGATCTCCGAAGGCAACACATCTCATCCGATCTCCACACAGCATACATGTTGCTGCTTTACTCCTCCAGTCTTCTTTTTCTTTGTCTGCTGTAGTTCACCTAACAACTCAAAGGTCACAAATATATTCTGTTCGGTGCTGGATACATAGTTCTCTGGTAGAGGCATAATGGGAGCTGATTTAGCAGCATTATCCACCAGAATATTATTCTGGGCTTTCCTTGCCTTTTCCTTTGTGTGAACCTCCTATTTAGGCAGCTCCAAGGATCTGAATAGTTGTAAAATATTTGTAGCATTGCATGCAGGCTTACCTGAGAACCAAAGTACAGTGCAACCTTGGTTTACAAGAACAATCCATTCTGTGAGTCTGCTCGTAAACCAAGTTACTCATCTAGCAAAGCACATTTTTCCATAGGAAATAACTAAAACTCAGACAATTCGTTTCACAACTTGTAGCAATATCCCATCCTGGTCCTCTATTGTGCCATTCCACACATGCACAAACACATGCAAACACACATACACACACATACACACACACACACACACACACATATTCTTGCTCACCTACCCTCCGTTTTCTCGGCGGCCTTTAACCTGGTTCTTGTAGTCTGCAGGTATGTGGTCAGCGCTTAAACAGCAGAAGTCATACTCATGAGCCACTCGCCTCTGATTGGCCACTGCGCTAGCGTCAAAGGCATGAGCCGCTTGCCTCTGATTGGTCAGCGCGCTGCCTTTGGGAAGTGCTGACAGCAGAAGCTCCTGCATCGGTCGCGATGGTTACGGAATCCACATACCTGCAAACTACAAGAACCAGGTTAGAGGCCGCTGAGGGAACGGAGGGTAGGCGAGCATAATATGTGTGTTTGTGTATGTTTGTGTGGACTGCAAGAACGAGTCAGCGAGATGAAAGTATGGAACTGGAAGTGTGTGCAGTGAGTATTTGCTCGAACAGCAAAGCATTGCTCGTGTTACAAATTTGCTCGTATAGCAAAATGCTCGCACAAAGAGTTACTCGTAAACCAAGGTTCCACTGTATCTGCTCTTACAGATATGTTCATAGCTATTTAACTATTCAAAGTCATGCCAGAAATTGGTGTAGATGTTTTCTGCCCTATCTTTTGCCATTGCACATGCTGTAGTGAGTGCCTTCAGTTCTAACACCTTTGTTGATTAAAAGAGCGGGAGTGATTCCTCTATCAACCCATCTTACAACCTTATCAATGCACATTATGTGCATTTACTTCCCACATGGAATTACTTGGAGCCATCTATAAAAAATCAACTCAAAATCTGAAATAGCATTTGGGACAACAACATTTTAAAGTTCTTTTATCACAGTTTTCATTGGTTCCAAACAATCATAATATTCTTCACACATTTAGACAAAAAGGCTTTACAAGAAGGTTGGGCATTTACTCTTGACCCTATAATCAAATTCTTTTTCTCAGTCTTATCTTTTCTGTACTTTCACTGTAACTTGTACATGCCAGATGATCTTTTCCTCCCTACTGTATGCTCTGACTTTTATCTGGCTTTATTAAACATTTACAGCGTACAGTAGTGTGCAAACATTTTAGGCAGGTGTGGAAAAATGCTGAAAAATACATTATGCTTTCAAAAACACAGATGTTAATAATTTATTTTTAACAATTGACAACATGCTAAGCGAAAGAATAGAAAAATTGAAATCAAATCGATATTTACCGTGACCACCCTTTTGATTCAAAACAGTGTTAATTATTCCAGGTATACTTGGACACAGTTGGAGATTTTGTAGGATTATAGGCAGGAGTTTGAGTAACCAATTAGACCAAACAGGTGATAATTATCAATACTTGTAACAGAAATAGTTATGTAGGAGGCTTAAAACTGGATGAGGAACAGTCATACTCTGATAGAAAGGTGAGCTGGTGGATGGAAGGTTCATGTCACAAGTCATAAACCTCGGCAATAAAGTAGGTAAACTTCGGCACTCAACAAGAAAAAATGGGAAAATTCAAAAAATCTTAGAAGTATGTTTTTTGTGATATCAAATGAATTGTACTGTCATGGCCAAAAGTTTTGAGAATGACACCAAAATTATATTTTCACATGATCTGTTGCCCTCTGGTTTTTAATTGTTTGTCTGATGTTTACATCACATACAGAAATATAATTGCAATCATATTATGAGTACCAAAAGGTTATATTGACAGTTAGAATGAGTTAATGCAGCAAGTCAATATTTGTAGTGTAGACCCTTCTTCTTTAGGACCTCTGCAATTCTCCCTGGCATGCTCTCAATCAACTTCTGGAGCAAATCCTGACTGATAGCTGTCCATTCTTGCATAAGCAATGCTTGCATTTTGCCAGAATTTGTTGGTTTTTGTTTGTCCACCCGTCTCTTGATGATTGCCCACAAGTTCTCAATGGGATTAATATCTGGGGAGTTTCCAGGCCATGGACCCAAAATCTCTATGTTTTGTTCCATGATCCATTTAGTGATCACCTTTGCTTTATGGCAAGGTGCTCCATCATGCTGGAAAAGGCATTGTTGGGCGCCAAACTGCTCTTTGACAGTTGGGAGAAGTTGCTCTTGGAGGAAATTCTAGTACCATTCTTTATTCATGGCTGTGTTTTTAGGCAAGATTGTGAGTGAGCCGATTCCCTTGGCTGAGAAGCAACCCCTCACATGAATCATTTCAGGATGCTTAACAGTTGGCATGAGACAAGACTGGTGGTAGCGCTCACCTCTTCTTCTCCTAATAAGCTGTTTTCCTGATGTCCCAAACAATCGAAAAGGGGATTCATCTGAGAAAATTACTTTACCCCAGTCCTCAGCAGTCCACTCCCTGTACCTTTTGCAGAATATCAGTCGGTCACTGATATTTTTTCTGGAGAGAATTGGCTTCTTTGCTGCCCTCCTTGAAACCAGGCCTTGCTCAAAGAGTCTCCGCCTTACAGTGCGTGCAGAAGCATTCACACCACCCTGCTGCCATTGCTGAGCTAGCTCGGCACTGCTCGTAGTCCGATCCCGCAGCTGAAACAGTTTTAAGATACAGTCCTGGCGTTTGCTGGTCCTTCTTGGGCACCCAGGAGCCTTTTTGGCAACAATGGAAACTCTCTTCTTGAAGTTCTTGATGATTCGATAGATTGTTGACTGAGGTGCAATCTTTGTAGCTGCGGTACTCTTCCCTGTTAGGCCATTTTTGTGCAGAGCAATGATGGCTGCACGTGTTTCTTTAGAGATAACCATGGTTAACTGAAGAGAAACAATGATACCAAGCACCAGCCTTCTTTTAAAGTGTCCAGTGGTGTCATTCTTACTTAATCATGACTGATTGATCGCCAGCCCTGTCCTCATCAACACCCACACCTGTGTTAATGGAACAATCACTAAAACAATGTTAGCTGGTCCTTTTAAGGCAGGAATGCAATGATGTTGAAATGTGTTTTGGGGGTTAAAGTTCATTTTCTTAGCCAATATTGACTTTGCAAGTAATTGCTGCTAAGCTGATCACTCTTTATGACATTCTGGAGTATATGCAAATTGCCATTAGAAAAACTTAAGCAGTAGACTTTGTAAAAAATAATATTTGTAGCATTCTCAAAACTTTTGGCCATGACTGTACGTCCTGTCCGACGTTTCGGCTCTAGCATTAGCCTTTATCAAGGATATGCCCTATCTAGACAAGGGAGAGATGCAATATCATGTGTATTGTCAGCTAAGGCTGATCCCAAGCACCCTGGACATTCGTCTCTGGCTATTTTCCTATACCCATTGTCCCTAAGAAATGTGCACTGTAATTATACCTGTCACAATTTTTCCAATATAAGATTGGTGATGCTAACATAACGCAGGTCCAGATGCATGGACTCCACATCAATATTGACACCCATTAGTTCTCTGATTGAGATCTATACATATTTTGGAACCCATAAAGTATATCAGGTATACCAGGAGCATACGCTATAAATGTATCACCCTATATTACCTGGCCAAATGCATTTGGAAATATCCCTGATTTCACCACTACAATATATAGTGACATGTACACATATGTTGAAATACCTACCTGCAGGTCGTTTTTCCCTCCATTCACTGGCAATAGCTGACAATACACACGATATTGAATAGATAAGTTCCTATCCTTTATAAAGGCTCATGCTAAACTGCGAATCAAATGAATTATTTGATATCACAAATAAAAACATACTTCTAATGGTGTTTGCCACGATCAATATTTGCAGTGGTTTGGACGCAACCTACCTCAGCTGCATCAAAACCGCTGTGTTGTACAGTACAAGCATAATGCATGGGATTTCTAGAAAACCCGTGCCCACTGTGCTTTTTTTTCTGCAGCAAACACTGACCTGCGGTGTGGCTTTCCAGACCGCAGCACGTCAATTGCCTGTGTCCTCTGTAGGGAGAACACAAGCCAGAGACTGAACCTTGATCGTGGGCACTGACAGCTGCGTTCCCCTGTGGAGGAGGCATGCCCCCCCCCCCCGGTAAGGACTCGCTGCATTCTGAATGCAACGAGTCCTGATCGTGGGCACATACCATTAGATTTGTTGAATTTTCCCATTTTTTTCTAATTGAGTGTCGAAGTTTACCTACTCCATTGATTGTTTTTTTACTTCAGAGCACCACATATTTCAGTTGAGCCAGGTTCTACCCCTATATATCTTGGCAAGACTGAGCACAGCTTCATGATACAAGATAGTTATACTGCATCACAAAATTATCTTCCAGACAACGATTTCAAAACAGACTGGACTTTCAAGATGTGCTGTTCAAGTTCTTTTTTAAAAAAAAATTAAGTGTTTTATTTTTTTTTTTTTATTAAGGGCACTACAGACAAGTAATTTTCCCATTCCCCAACCGATCTCTCAAACCAAAACACAACACAATAAACATTCTCTATTAAACATGGTGGAGGTAGTGTGATAGCTGGACATGTATGGCTTCCAATGGCCCTGATTACTAATGTTTATTAATGACGTGACTGAAGACAGAAGCAGCCGGATGCTATACTTTCTGCTCAGATTCCACCAAATGCAACAAGGTTGATAGAACAGCACTTCAGAGTACAGATGGACAATGACCCAAAACATACTGCAAAAGCAACCTAGGAGTTTTTAAGAAAACAAATTAGAAAATTTAGCAATGGCAGAGTCAATCACTAGATTTCAACTCTATTGATCATGCATTTCACATGCTTAACTCCTTAACGACCAGGTGATTTTTTTTTATTACGCTTTCATTTTTTCCTTCCCTTATTCCAAGAGCCATAACTTTTTTTTATTTTACCATCAATATAGTTGTGTGAGAATTTGTTTGCAGGATAATTTGTACTTTTAATTAACATCTTTCATTTTATCATAAGATCTAAAGGTAACCAGAGGAAAAATTCCAACTGGGGCAAAAAAGTGAAAGTCTACAATTGTTTGTTTTTTTTTTTTTTTTTTAATTTTACAATAACACTGACCTGGCTGTAAGATTTCCAAGATCAGTACAATTAAGTACATATCAAACATGTAAAGTTTTTGTAATATTTAAGTGGTGACATTTTTTTAGAATTTCTAAAAATAAATAAATAAAAAAATACATCTTGAGCAGTAACATTTTTCATTTTTCTGGACAAGCAAAGATGTAGTTGAAGAAGGCATTGCTCCCACCCAGGAATCCCCATTGGCATAAGCAAAGAACAATGGATAATTAAAAGAGAGAGAGAGAATAATGTGCCATACATGTGGGATCACTAAACCATAACAATGTTTATTAATGCAGATACACAAAGAGCAATAAGACCAAAAAGTGTACTAAAATACAATGAAAAAGTCAGAGGCTAAAAGAAAGCATACAATCAACCCACATGATAATATGAAACATATAATAAACCCATACAACTCGGACAATAAATGATTGACAAAAAATTGCTATTTAGGTGACAGCACTAAAATGATCTTGTGAATGAGAAATACGCACAATAATAAAATTCAATACCAAAATGAATCCTGCAAGAAAGAGGTATTTTGAATAAAATACAACATAAGAGCCAAAACCCCACAGAGCAAAAAATTATTATTACTGTTGCAGACACTAACTGAACACAATGCAAATGACTACCTGGATAAACAGATTTCAGTTTTTGTTGCATACATCACTAGTCCGGAATGTAGAGGTTTGGTGATCCCATGTGTATGGCACATTCTCTTCTCTCTTTTCATTACCCATTTTTAATTTTTGGGATATGGAGCCTCATGAGGGCTTGTTTTTTTGCGCCAGGAGCTGATATTTTTATTGATATTATTTTGGAGCATTTTGATATTTTTACATTTTATTCTGTTGTAGTAGTGTCCAAAAAACTGTAATCCTGCCGTTTTTACTCTCGCTGTTTATGGATTGGATTAATTTATTTTATATTTTGATAAATCATACTTTTTTAACGAAGTTAACAAAAAGAAACTTTAAGCTCACCGTTCACAGGTATCCCAATTCAGTCCTATGGGAACGCACAGAAGACAGAGGTAGCCACAAGTAACGTTAAAAATTGGTTGAAAAACTCAGCGCAATCCCGTAATATTCTTTAAAACTTCATGCTTTATTTAGTTATATCTAGGAATGATCGAATACCTCAAATATTCGGCTTCACAAATATTTTCCGAATAGGTCACCGCTATGCGAATATTCGTTGCGCAATGTAAATTTATGGGAAGCCCGAATAGTTCCAAATTGTTGTTATTCAGGTTTCTCATAGATTTACATTGCGCATCGAATATTCGCGAATAGTCGAATAGCGGTGACCTATTTGTAAAATATTCGCGAAGCTGAATATTTGAGGTATTCAATAATCCCTAGTTATATTCATAAAATACAAAGGTGGGACATCCAACTCAAATACGTGCCAAGGTCAGAGCAATGCGTTTCGACAATGTGTCTTAGTCATGGTTTGTAATTTATAGATATAACTAACTAAAGCATGAATTTTTTAAAGAATATTATGGGATTGTGCTGGGTTTTTTAATGAAGTGATACCAAATATATGGTTTTTTTTTGGGGGGGTTATTTCTTAATCGTTAATGTGGTAAAAGAGAGTGTGATTTGAACTTTTATATTTTTTAAAATATTTTTTCCCACTTTGTACTGTAATTAATGGTCCCCTTATGGGACTTGAACCTGCAATAGTCTGATCACTTGTTCTTTATACAGCAATGCCACAGAATTGCTGTATATAGAAGAAATCACAGTACCCTATGAGCGCAGGTTTTAGTAGGAGTACTGTGATGACAGACACAGGAGTCCTCAGCTGCCTTCTGGCTATCATGACAACTCATCGGTGTCCTGCGATCATGTCGCAGGAGCTCCGATGAGAGGATAGCACAGTGTGCCCCCTACTGGTGACTGTCAAATGCCATTGTTTGAGATTGAAAGCAGCATTTAACAGATTAACAGCTATGGGGCAGTTAGTAGCAAATGTCAGCTAATTAAATCAACCGACATATGCAGGGAAAAATGTGAGGTAGGCATGCTAGCCTGAATCAAAGGCAAGGAGACGACCCATGACAGACATAAAATGTCTTGGGTTTTTAAGGGGTTAAGACAAAACTTAAGGCAGAAAGTATCACACACAAGCAACAACTGAAGTCAGCTGCAGTAAAGGCAAGCAAAGCATCACATAGGAGGAAACCCAGCATTTGGTGACATCCATGGCTTCCAGACTTCAGGCAAAGGATTCTCTATATAAAGTATTAGGAATAAACATTATTTTATAGCAAAGTAAATTTGTACAATTAGTTTTATTTTTATAATTGCTTACTGCAAAGTATGCACTTATTTTGTTTCTATCTTAGCTCTTGTCTATTAAATGACCACAGTGTGAACATACTCCTATGAGTTGCATGTATACCTTCTTATGATGTGGATCATTTCTTTGGTTTTGCCTCCACATAAGAACTGTAGGTTAGTTCTCCAAGATATATGGACCAGCCTACCTACTGAGTTTCTTTAACAATCGTAGGCAAGTATACTTAAAATTGATCAATGTCTGACAAGAAATAGTACAACACATGAGGCACCAGCCGGCTGCCATGGGTTTCACTCACTGCAATCCCGACTGCTCAGCAGGACTTACTGGATGAGACTGGAGGTGCTCTGCCTGTCAAAACCCAGTGATAGGTAAAGCGGAGATCCAAGAACACAAAAGAACAGCGGCACACATCAATCGTGAAAGTTTTCTTCTTTTAATAATCCAGGTATCCGAAAAAACAGCAACTATGGTAATCGGGGAAATGGGGAGAGGGTACAAACAGAGGCACTGAGCCGTTTGATGGCCATCTTGCGCCACTTGTCACTTCTATGGGTCAAACAGCGCAATATGGCCATCGTCCGGCTTAGTCCTCCTATTTGTACCCTCTCCCCTTGTTTCCACGATTACCATGATTGCTGTTTTTTCATATACCTGGATTATTAAAAGAAAACTAACTTTTACGATTGAAGTGTGCCGCTATTCTTCTGTGTTCTTGTATTACCTAAAATTGATGCTCCTTTGAAAGCAAAGGATGGTCACACCAAAAATATAATTGATTTATATTTCTCTTTTGTTCATTCAGTTTGCATTTTGATAACATAAAAATAAACAGATTAACACTTCGGTTGTTTTTTTTTTTTTTTAAAGCATTCTTATCTTTCAGTATTTTTCTACACCTGCGTAAAACGTTTGATGTCCTGAGGAAGAAGGCTGCGACCTCCGAATCGCTTTGACCTGACCCTTGCAATCTAATAAAGACATGCAATAATTGTATCCACTTCGTTTGATTGGTGATATAGTGGCAAGACACCCGGTGAACGGTATAATCTGAATGCAACAGTGTATTCTAGATTTACACATTTCTGTCCCGAATTCTTAAAACTGAAATATAGTTTCACACCTTATATAAAAAACATTTACAAAGATTGTCATCCATTACACCACACAATACATGTATCAAATCTTCATCCCACATAAAAGAGAATCACAAGAAAGCAAATGTATATATTATACATCTTCTCACAAAACTTCACCAACTTTCAATTATTCTCCAGTTAACACACTCCTCTCCAGAAGATGAATCAAATTCCAGCAATGTACTCTTGGTTGGACTAAAAGTGATCATGCACTATCTGAAAACACCATACTTTACTTCATTAAGGCTATGTGCGCATGCTGCATTTTTCGCTGCGTTTTTGCACGTTTTTTGGGTGCGTTTTTGGTCTAAAAACTGCATGACCTTTCTTCCCCAGCAATATCGATGAGTTTTCATTTTTGCTGTCCGCACAGTGCAGTTTTGTTTTAGGTGCATTTTTGTGGTGACCACAAAGATGCAACATGTCAATTATTTCTGCGTTTTTGCCAGCATTTTTCACCTATGCAATGCATTGCAAAAAGCGCAGCAATAAAAAGGCCGGAAAAAGCAGCAAAAAATGCACAAAAACGTCCAAAAATGCATGTGTTTTTTTGGATACATTTTTAACTGTGGTTGCGTTTTTTGCGGCCAAAACCGCACAAAAACGCTGCATCTTTGTGGTCACAAAAAAAGGCAACGTGTGCACATTGCCTAAACGTTGTCAGACCCTTCACTTTATCAGCTTATACATGAGCTAATACACAACTACACCCTCACAGTCAAACCAACAACTGGATTGACATTTGTGGGAATAAATGAGCACATACAGGACTTAAGACAGGAAGGACAGCAAGAGGAAAAGTTGCAGAAAGAAAAATACTCTTAAGCCTGCTTTACACGTTACAATATATCTTACGATGTGTCGGCGGGGTCACGTCGTAAGTGATGCACATCCGGCATCGTAAGGTACATTATAGTGTGTGACAGGTACGTGCGATTGCGATTGAACAGTAAAACGTTCATCGCACGCACGTCGTTCATTCCTCATGAATTGAACGACAGGTTGTTCATCGTACCCGGGGTAGCACACATCGTAGTGTGTGATACCCCGGGAACGATGAACTGATCTTACCTGCGTGTCCCAGCCAGCTATGCTGAAGGAAGGAGGTGGGCGGGATGTTTACGTCCCGCTCATCTCCCCCCCCTCCGCTTCGATTGGCCGGCTGCCGCGTGATGTCGATGTGACGCCGAACGTCCCTCCCACTCCAGGAAGTGGACATTCGCCGCCCACATCGAGGTCGTATGGACAGGTAAGTACGTGTGACAGGGGTTAATCGTTTGTGTGGCACATTCAACAAATTGAACGTGCCACACATACGATGGGGGCGGTTACGATCGCGTACGATATTGTATGCAGAATCGCAACATGTAAAGCAGGCTTAAGTCTCAAAATCTGATACAAAACTTTGTGCTGATGGTATGTGCTATTTCATCTGTCTCAGTATCTGCTTTCCTATTCTAACCTTGATTTGGAGATAAAACATATAAAGGAGGAACCCTACCAATGTAGATATTCCTGCACTAAGTTCCGACCAGTCTTCCTCATACATGCTGTGCTGCAAGTGAACATTTCTCAAACTCAGAGGCGGACATGTCATTGGTGCAACCTGTCTGGCCACACAGAGGTCCAAGCGGTAAGGGGGTGTGACGCCCTGACAAAATCAGGGTGTCACAGATGACTGCACCCCTCTTCGAGGTGCAGGATTTCCTCCTCCTTGGCCTTCCAACACAACCCCACACAGGTACATACACCAGGCACAAAAGCCTAGTCACCCCCCAGGACAAAAGGGACACACCAGTGGGTGGGGCCAGGCAGATGGTGACGCCCACCCTGGGGTTCTGAGGTGTCAAGGGGAGGGAACAACAGTCGAGCGGGGGAGTTGTGAAGAGACAGTGAAAGTGAGAGGAGTGACAAAATATGCAAATTAAACGCGGCGTTTAGAAACACAAAGTGGTGTCAGGAAATCCACTTTTTCCATAGACTTCCATAGGTGCTTCTCAAAACGGACCTAAAAAGCACCTAAAGTGCAGGTGGAAATGCAAAGTGGGGCCCTAGCCTAAGAGTAAACTTTATACGGTGAATCATGAAACAATTGCACTCACCTATGAGTTTTGTACTACAGGTACAACACTGTCTGTTAGCACTGACAGAGAGATCCAGGTAGCTGGCCAACACGGATCCTGCTGAGGATGGTCACACAGCAGTCTTTGATTTCACCGCTGCTGGTGCTCAGAGCTCCTGCAATCCTCCTGTTCGGGTCGGCGTCTCACTGCACTCCTGGATCAGGTAGGAGGAATTCATTCCCACCGGTCTCAGAGCCAGGCTAATCTGATGTTAAAGTCAATGTAACTAGATCTCCTAACCCTGGAGCTGCGGGACCCCGTGGACTCCCAAAGGAGTGATAAGGTATCCAAAGAAGAAGAAAAAAGCCACGGTATAAAGGGCGCAGCTCACAAGGGAGATAGGAGATAAAATAGTGAAGATTTATTTGAGCTACAAGGCGTTTCCGGGATACAATAATACAATAACTTGCCCCTTCCTCAGGTAGCATAAAGATAAAAGTGTAGCAGACACACACATATATATATATATATATATATATATATATATATATATATATATATATACATATATATACACAATGAAAGGATAAGATAATGCACAGACCCTCCCTCAGGGAAATTTGCTATTTTCTGGTTCTCTCAAAATATATTTTACACTCCTAGGGTATAGCTCTAGATAATATTAGCAATTGAAAAATACAAACATCATCCTTAATCTTATTTTAATTTGCATGTCATAACTCTTCTGCACATTTGTTCTAATTGAATTAATATAACCCCTGACCCCAATGATTCATCCCATAATAATCCAGTTCCGACACCCCAGATTGTTGTTTGGAGATCTGAGGGTTAATTACGTATGGGGTAATCAATTCTTAATTGGGACCAACACTGAGGGAGGGTCTGTGCATTATCTTATCCTTTCATTATATATATATATATATATATATATATATATTTATATTTATGTGTCTGCTACACTTTTATCTTTATGCTACCTGAGGAAGGGGGAAATTATTGTATTATTGTATCCCTGAAATGCGTTGTAACTCAAATAAATCTTCCCTATTTTATCTCCTATCTCCCTTGTGAGCAGCGCCCTTTATACCGTGGCTTTTTTCTTCTTCTTTGATTACTCCAGAACCTGGAATTCAATGTTAAAGTGGGAACAATTTACTGTAAGTATGTCTCCTTCTATGTTTTGGAAAACTGTCCTTCGGGGTTGGTATTGGGCTTCCATGATACCATATTCAAAGTTCTGTCACTGATTGGGGTCGGAAGGATATTGTTAAGTGAAGTCCCCAATGTCATAAAAAATGTGTTCATTCCATGCAGGTTTTCTCTGCTACCCTGGAGGGTTTTTTGGAGTACCTGAAAGTCTTTGGGTGTGTCTTACCACCCTGTCCTTATAACTGTTCTATCAATCTTATTCTCACTACCAAATCACCTAAGGCTCTCCTATATAATCTATCAGATCCTGAAGACTGAAAAGTGGCGACACAAAGCCTTTTTTTTTTAACAGTTATTATCGTATGAAAAATATTTAAAAAACTAAAAAAATATATGTTTTGTACCATCTTAATTATACTGACCTAAAAAAATCACGTCACCATTAAGTAATGCCACCTATCACCCCCCCAAAAAAAAGCAGAAGTTTAGGTACTTCATCCTTTTGCCCCACTTAGAATTGTGTCCAGTTTTCGCTACGTTAAATGGTAAAATGAATGGTGTCTTTCAAAACTGCAATTACATCCATCAAAAAAAAAAGCTTCCATACGGCGTTGTTGATGTTCTAAAATATATAGCACTTTAAAGAAGAGGAGGAAAAAAATCTAACGAACAAAAACGAAAACTGTCTTGGTCAGGACAGAGTTAATATTTAATAACTGGACGTGAAGAGCAGTTAGTATGGAAACCAGTAATTAACAGGTGACTGGTGGATATGGGACGTGTCAAAGAAATTGCAATAAGTGTAATTCCAAACAATTATGTAAGCAATGGTTTTGTGAGTCATTATGAAGTAGAACATTGTCTTCTTTGTAGAACGTTTTCATATGTAATCATTTCTGAACATTATGAATAACTTATAGGAAGCCATAAAAAATATAATAAGTAAAATGGATGGCTATTAATCACTTAAGAAATAATAGAAACAATTTGCAAAGTTGGAAAATCAATTGAGAAAATATTTTTTTTAGATTTAAAAATGTAGCCACTATTATCATATAGTATTAGGCCTGATGCAAATGAAGGTATCACGGCTCCGTACAACCTTCCAAATTTTATAGAGCCATTATTAAGAAAAAATTATAGCCTTGATTCATTGTATTCTATAATAAAGCTCTTTTCCTTTTGGAAGCATTGCTTCTAGAAAAGGAAGTCCAAGTATTTGGTACTGTATAGAGCAATATACGGCAACACGTTGAGTAAGGGTCATGTGCAAGATTTTGTAAAGATGGATCAGACAATACTTGCATACTAAATCTACATTAAAAATCATATATATATATATATATATATATATATATATATATATATATATAAAATAGATACATCCAAGCATCATGATGTATACTGTAGCCACTTCTGGCAGGTTTTTTTTTTGAGAGTTGGGCTAGGTACAGCAGGACATGATCACTCAAGGTAGAGGAGAGGTGCAGATGCTTGAGCTATGAAGAAGTCTTCCCTTCTTATCTTTCACCCTACTGCTGTCTGCATGAAATGCTGACTATTATCTTTTGATGGAAAGTAAATATATCTGCTAGAGATGAGTGGATCAATCCTCGGAGGATTGAGTTTGAGTTGAATCTCCTGAATTCCACAGTTTTAAGCATTTGACCAATTTGTCATGATCAGCGGTTACCAGTTAAGAAAAAAATGCCCAGCACCATTTCAAACATGCTTCACACTCAGTGAGCAAGATAATGGCTTCTAGTGTGGCAATGAAGGCTTCTCCATAATGCCCTGCAATAATCCGATCACGTGGTATAGCACAGCCAATCAAGAGGGCTATTGCAGGCAATATAAAACATAGGAGATGGTCAAAGAATGCAGTTTTATGCCTGTACTGTTTAGGGATAGGAGCACTCAGAGCATACAGGATAGGGCTAGATAGAAGCTTAATTTAACTCTGGTGTAATACTTCAGTGCTGGTGTACTATATTGAAAATGGGAGTGACAGTCAGTCTGTGAGTAAAAATCCAATATTCAAGTGATATATACAGTGAACTGTTATATAGTCTGATATCACCACTCAATGTGTAACTGTGAATTATTTCATCTGTGATACATAGTCTTTACTGCAGCTTTTTTTTTGTTTTCCCAAAGTGAAATTGTATTAAACTCATTGCATATTTTGCAATTAAAGGGAACCTGTCACCAGTTCTCCGGTCCCGGAGAACAGCGCCGCCCACCGGGCCAGAGAGCACCGCAGCAACCGGTTTAGGTGAGTATTATAAGGCGGGGGGGCAAAAAACTCCTGCATACAGTCCTGGATGGAGTATGCTACAAGGCTCAGCATGCTCCTTTCACTAGTGTATGCAGAAGAGCAGACAGCAGCTGCAGAACTACAAGGCTCAGCATACTCCATCCAGGACTGTATGCAGGAGTTTTTTGCCCACCAAAAAAATGACATGGGCTTCACCATATTTTTGTATGCTAGCCAAGTACAGCAGGCAGGTATGGCTGCCCTCAAACCCTAGCTGCCTATTTGTACCCGGCTGGGAGCTAAAAAAATAGGGAAGCCCTTTTTTTAACCCTGCTGTACTGTTCGGGTCACTATGACCCGAAATGATTAATGAGACCCTGCAGATTTTTTTTAATGAGGATTTGAAACTAGTGGTTCCTTGACTTCTCCTCATTTGTGGAGCTCTACATTTTTTATTTTTGTTTACTTTTTGCTACACGCTGATTGTTACACTTGTACTGTTTGGGTCAATATGACCCAATAGCATTTTATACTGTTCTACAGGTCTCTGATTATTTCTGACTGCAAAAGTTATGTTTTTTTATGTGTACTTCATCTCAAAATGGTGTATACAGGAAAAACCTCTGATGAAAGACCTGAAAAAAATCAGGGTATGCGTGTTGTTCTAGATTTGACTCATGGACTAAAAGGACAAAATGTCACATGTGACAACTTTTTTACATCCTATCAACTAGGCCACATGTTGAAGAAAAAACAACTTACCATGCTGGGTACTAAGAGAAAAAACAAACCTGAACTACTGCAAGGTATCCTTACCAAGAGAGAGGTGTACAGTTCTACTTTTTATTTTTCTGGAAATACAACTGTTTTTTCTTATGTTCCCAAAAAAACCCAAACAGGTAATTCTAATGAGCACAATGCACCATGACAATGCCGTAAGAGATAGAGAAGACAGAAAGCCTGACATTATTTTGGATTATAATGCCACAAAGGGAGCATTTGATACTTTAGACCAAGCAATATCAACATATACATGCAAATGCAAAACCAATCGGTGGCCAATGATTTTATTTTATAACATACTCGACGTTTCTGCATACAATGCATTTGTCTTATGGAGAGAAATCGACCCTGATTGGAACCGGAATAAGCTGCATAAAAGAAGATTATTTCTTGAGGAATTGGGAAAATCCCTGGTGAGGCCATATATTGAGAGCAGAAAAGTGACCCCCAGAAGTGATGGAGCAACAGCCATTGTAAAAAGTGTCCAGCATGCTCAAGAGAGAGACTCCACATCCACGGCCTCCACCAGCACAGCTACCAGCAAAAAGAGGAAGAGATGTAGCTTCTGTCCATCTTCCTGTGACAATAAGACTAATCTGACATGTGCTGGATGTTCAAAATATCTGTGTAAAGGACATGTGTCTTATTATTGTGTTCAGTGTAAAAACCGTATGAACATGTTCAGTTTTTTCTTTTTTCTTTCTAAAAAGGTTGAAGTTTTTATGATTTCTCATTTGTTGATTTATAAAATTTGTTTTCAAAAAGTTAAATTTCATGTTTTAGTAATAGTAATGTAAAGCTTCTTTATTATTTGTGTGCAGAATGTCAACAATCGAAGATATTTGCAAAAAGTCTGAGTAACCTTTTTATGAAAAAAAAAAAATAATTAAGTTTGAATTTAAATTTTTCATTTGTTTATGATCAACCATGTTCACATACAGTATTTCAATGAAAAAAGTATTCAAATAAAACAATTAGAGTAGCTAAAAATCAAGAATTAATAGGTCGGGTCATATTGACCCGGGAACAGTACAAGTGTATAGCAAATGCGAACAGAACAGCAGGGTTAATTATTTCATGAATTTGATAAAATAATTAAAAAAAAAATCGACATGAGCTTTGCCCCATTTTGTGTCCAGCCAGGTACAACTAGGCAGCTGGGGATTGGAATCCGCAGCACAGGTTGGCCTGAGCTTTCTGGACCCCTCTGCTGTGAATTGCAGTCCGCAGCTGACCCAGAAAATGGCACTTTCATAGAAGCGCCATCATCTGGTGCTGTATCCAACTCTTCCAGCAGCCCTGAAGAAAGGTGGCTTGCTGGGTAATAATGAGTTAATACTAGCTTTGTTTTACTAACTAGTATTAAGCCAGAGATTCTTAATGTCAGGCAAGTTTGACCTGGCTATTAAGAATCTCCAATAAAGGGTTAAAAAAAAGACACCACACAGAGAAAAAATACTTTATTGAAATAAATACACAGACACACTTAGAGACTCCATGTTTATTACTCCCTCTCATCCCTCCACGATCCATGGTATTCTGTCTTCTTTCTCCTTCAACCCATGCAGCTCTGCTACATCAGACAGTGCAGCATGGGAGGAAGACGCTGCTGCTCCCCGTGCAGTCTATTGAGCCCACTGTTGGTGGCCGCAGCTTATAGGCCATAAAACTGGTGACAGGTTCCCTTTAAATCTGAATTGTGATTCCTGTGTTTTGATATGATTAATATGATTAATATGTAATTTAGAAATCTCCCAAATTCTAATACTTAAACATAAGTGTTCATCTAACAAAAACTGCACATTGTTTGAAATATTTTTTGAGCCCGCTTCATTGCTATAATAATCTATTGTTAGATGTGTACAAACCTCTTCTGAATACATCGACCAGTTATGCGGGCTTGCTACTGGACCTTATTTCTACCTACTGTATATGTCCTGTTACCAAATAGTCATTTTGTTTCTTCCCCTTTATTATAAAAGGTTTTTTTTATTTGTGTAATATCTGTTCTAAATGTTTAATCTAGATACCATACAGCACACAGCCATTCTGCCATTGTTGCTGCATAGTTGTCCCCAGTCGTAACGCTACTTTAGCAATGTTACAACCTAGTATTTTAATGTTTTAGCATTTTAGGTTTCATTAACTTACTTTTCATTTACATTACATAAAAACAACAACAGTAAAATTTTAAAGGGATTCTATCAGCACAAAATGACTGTTTATACTAGGTACGCATACTCAGCGCATCATGGAGTGGACACATTTAAGTGCTTCTTCTCACCTGCTGATTTTTCATCTATCACCACTCATCTCTGACATCAGAAAAACATCTTCCAGTTGATATTTTGGAAGACATGAAAAGTCAACCTTTCTTCTTGGAAGACTTTGTACCGGAGGAGATGGGCAACACAATTCTAATGTCAATCTGTGTTGCAGATTCTGCGAGAGCTGAGCTGGTAGGGACACTGTCCAAAGTAGTAGCAGTCTGAGGCAGGCAAACCTCGGTGTGAGACTCAGGTGGCAGGGAGTAGAGTTGAGCGCGGTTCTAGGTTCGAGGTTCTCCAGTTCTAGGCTCGAGTGATTTTGGGGCCTGTTCTAGATCGAACTAGAACTCGAGCTTTTTGCAAAAGCTCGATAGTTCTAGAAACGTTCGATAATGGTTCTAGCAGCAAAAAAACAGCTAATTCCTAGCTGGCTTTCCGCTGTAATAGTGTAAGTCACTCTGTGACTCACACTATTATGAAATTTCAGTGTATAGTGTGCGTGAACAGCGCCTTCAGATCACTGCTGTTTGTATAATGGCGATCGCCATTTTTTTTTTTGTTTTTCCTTGTCTTCCTTCCCTAAGCGCGCGCGTGTAGTGGGGAGGGCCATTATGGCAGCCAATCCCAGACACACACACAGCTAAGTGGACTTTTAGCCAGAGAAGCAACGGCATGTGTGATAGGATGTCCATGTCACATGTCCTTGCATTATAAAAACGAGTATCTGCCCGTCCGGACGCCATTATCTCTTCTGCGTCCTTGGTGTCAGACATCCCTTGTGCAGCTCCGTCCTTTGTCCTATCGCCGATACTGCTGTATGCGCTCCATACACAGCGCTGGACAGCTTAGGGATAGCACTTTCTATAAGTCCTTTTAAGGGCTCGTACCGGCAGGGTCAGAGCCATAGGTGACAGGTCCTGAAAACAGAGACAGCATCTGTGTAGCTAAGGTCAGGGATTTCCTCGCTGCATTTCCCCATTAGGAGGGAATAGAAAGGCAGGCTTCCATTCCTCTACCCAGAGCTCCACAATCCTGGCACTGTACCCTCCTGTCCTCTGCACACTCCAACTCATTATAACTAAGCCATTATACTAGCAAACACTCAGTGTATCTAGTGGCATCCTAAACGTGGCTATTGGACTTTTGTCTAGTCCCACTAGTGCAAAGATATTTGCAGCACGTCTGCCTGCATTGCACACTCCAACTCATTATAACTAAGCCATTATACTAGCAAACACTCAGTGTACCTAGTGTCTTCCTAAACGTGGCTATTGGACTTTTGTCTAGTCCCACTAGTGCAAAGATATTTGCAGCACCTCTGCCTGCATTGCACACTCCAACTGATTATAACTAAGCCATTATACTAGCAAACACTCAGTGTACCTAGTGGCATCCAAAACGTGGCTATTGGACTTTTGTCTAGTCCCACTAGTGCAAAGATATTTGCAGCACGTCTGCCTGCATTGCACACTCCAACTCATTATAAATAAGCCATTATACTAGCAAACACTCAGTGTACCTAGTGGCATCCTAAACGTGGCTATTGGACTTTTGTCTAGTCCCACTAGTGCAAAGATATTTGCAGCACGTCTGCCTGCATTGCACACTCCAACTCATTATAACTAAGCCATTATACTAGCAAACACTCAGTGTACCTAGTGGCATCCTAAACGTGGCTATTGGACTTTTGTCTAGTCCCACTAGTGCAAAGATATTTGCAGCACGTCTGCCTGCATTGCACACTCCAACTCATAGTTACTAATCCATTATACTAGCAATTTATGCTGCCAGTTTAAGGGCCGTAGTTGCATTGTCAGGGATATTTATTCTTTATTATTCTGCTGTTAATAAAGCTAGACCACCGCTGCAATCTACACCACCTCTCAATTTTTACTACCACATTTTCAGTGCACAATCTTGTCGCAATCAACATGAGTGGCAAAATGACAGATGCTGGTGGAAAGGGGAAGAGGCGTGGTGGAAAAGGAAAAAAAGGTTTTGTCCGTGGGGAAGGTGGCAAAGCTCCATTATCATCTGCTGAAGATAGACCATCTACCAGCAAAAGTAAGATGTCTAATGCTTACCGTGGACAATCCGATGTGCTCCCTTTTTTACGGACACAAACAACAGGAACAAAGGTAGATGATGGCCAAAAAAGGAAAATGCTTGAATGGATCTCAAGTGGTCCAACAAGTGCCCTCTCAGCCACTTCAAGTACCGCATCCAAAAAACACCAGTCCTCTGAGTTGTCATCCCAATCAAACTTGCTTTCTCCCAGCTCTGAAGTCTCCATCAGCCCTGCACAGTATGGTGGAACTGAGATGGCTGAGTCTGCAGAGCTGTTCAGTCACACTATAGCCTGGGAATCAGAGGTCTGCTCCCAAGCTACAGTGAGTACAGAACATGAAATGGTCTGCAGTGATGCCCAGAACCTTTGTGACTCTGATTCAGGCCGTGAGGACCAAGTTTCTGAGCATAATGTTGACCCTTTGTCACAAACTGTAACACCTGTGGTTATAGACAATGAGGAACATACTGATGAAGATGAGACGCAGATACCCGATTGGGATGACAACTTAAATATTCGGTCAGGGCAAGAAGAGGCTCAGTCTGAGGGGGAGGGGAGTGCAAACACAACAATTGATGATGAAGTTCTAGATCCCACCTACTGTCAACCCACAGTCAGGCACTCGAGGAGGTCAACAGAGGTGGTGGAGGAGGATGCAACTGATGACGAAGTTACCTTGCGCCTTCCTGGACAGAGTCGGAGTACTGGTAGCACGTCTACAACTGGATCCTCAGCCACCACTCTGCCTCTGAGCACTAGTCGGGGTGGATCAACAGGTCGCATGCCCTCTAAGCCTTGCCTAGCCTGGTCCTTTTTTGACATAGCAAAAGATCGCCCAAATTATGTGATCTGTAAAATTTGTCATGGTTCTATTAGTAGAGGTCAAAACCTCAGCAGTTTGACAACTTCTTCCATGAATCGTCACATGAATAAATATCATATGTCCCGGTGGGAAGCTCACCTTGCTGCAATGCGGCCTAGCGGAGCGAACCATCCACCGCCTGCCCCTTCCAGTGCATCCGCGCGCTCTTCATCTTCTAGGACTGTGGGGACAGCTGTCACACCTGGTTTTCCACGCACAACTTCCACCACTGTTACCGCAACAGGCAGTTTGCTTGGTAGGTCGTCAGTTGGTTTGGAAGGGGAAACAAGTGAGTGTGTACAGCTCTCTCAGACATCGATAGCACCAACATTGGATGAAGGCAACATCAGGTCTCCGCCTGCACTTTCCTCACAAACCTGCATTTTTCCAGGGACACCCTACTCAACACCGTCTACCCACAGCAGCCAGATCTCTGTCCCTCAGATGTGGTCAAATAAAAGGCCACTTCCTGCGACCCATGACAAACCTAAGAGGTTGACTCTATCCCTCTGTAAGCTCTTGGCTACCGAAATGCTGCCTTTCCGCCTAGTGGACACACAGGATTTTAGAGACCTTATGTCTGTCGCTGTGCCCCAGTACCAGATGCCTAGTCGCCACTACTTCTCTAAGAAAGGTGTGCCCGCGCTACACCAGCATGTCGCACACAACATCACCGCTTCCTTGAGAAACTCTGTGTGTGAACGGGTGCATTTCACCACCGATACTTGGACCAGTAAGCATGGATAGGGATGTTACATGTCGCTGACTGGGCACTGGGTAACTATGGTGATAGATGGTGAAGGGTCTGCTGCACAAGTCTTACCGTCCCCACGACTTGTGTGTCAATCCTCTGTATGTCCAAGTTCCGCCACTGCTTCTGCCTCCTCCACCTCATCTGTGTCCTCCACCTCCGCCCCAAGCCTGCCTGGTCAGGCCACCAGCGTTCTCACTGCGCAGAAGGAATCACGCACGCCTCATTACTATGCTGGCAGCAGAGCGCAACGGCATCAGGCGGTCTTTAGCTTGACATGTCTTGGGAATAAGAGTCACACAGCTGAGGAGTTGTGGTCAGCTCTGCGGTCCGAGTTTAATAAATGGTTGTCTCCGCTCAACCTGCAGCCTGGTAAGGCCGTGTGCGACAATGCTGCAAACCTGGGTGCGGCCCTTCGCCTGGGCAAGGTGACACACGTACCTTGTATGGCTCACGTGTTGAACCTTGTTGTCCAGCAATTCTTAACACACTATCCCGGCCTAGATGGCCTTCTGAACAGGGCACGAAAACTGTCTGCTCACTTCCGCCGTTCAAGCGCCGCAGCTGAGCGACTTGCATCGCTCCAGAAGTCTTTCGGCCTGCCGGTTCATTGCCTGAAATGCGATGTGGCGGCACGCTGAAATTAAACTCTCCACATGTTACAGCGACTGTGGCAGCACCGCCGAGCCCTGGTGCAATACGTCATGACGTATAGCCTGGGCCAACGAGATGCAGAGGTGGGGCAGATCACCCTGATGGAGTGGTCTCAGATCAAGGACCTATGCACCCTTCTGCACAGTTTCGACATGGCGACGAATATGTTTAGCGCTGACAATGCCATTATCAGCATGACAATTCCAGTCATTTACATGCTGGAGCACACGCTAAACACTATTCGGAGTCAGGGGGTGGGACAACAGGAAGGGGAGGAACTACAGGAGGATTCATATGCCCAAGGGACAACAACATCACCAAGGTCCAGACGTTCATCATCACCAACGCGGCAGGCATGGGACCATGGGGGACAGGGATCAACAAGGGCGCATGGTAGCAGGCTAAATGTTGAGGAAGGTGCAGGAGAACATGAAGAAATGGAGGACGAACTGTCCATGGACATGGAAGACTCAGCGGATGAGGGAGACCTTGGTCAAATTTCGGTTGAAAGAGGTTGGGGGGAGATGTCAGAGGAAGAAAGAACGGTTAGCACCTCTATGCCACAAACACAGCGTGGACTTGGTCCGCATGGCTGCGCAAGACACATGAGTGCCTTCTTGTTGCACTACCTCCAACATGACCCTCGTATTGTCAAAATTAGAAGTGATGATGACTACTGGATTGCCACACTATTAGATCCCCGGTACAAGTCCAAATTTTGTAACATACCGTAATTCCAGCCATAGAAAGGGACGCACGTATGCAGGAGTATCAGCAGAAGCTGTTACTCGATCTTAGCTCGGCTTTTCCACCAAACAACCGTGCAGGTGCAGGGAGTGATTCTCCCAGTTGTAACTTGACAAACATGGGACGGTCTCGTCATCTTCAACAGTCTACCCGTACCAGCAGCACCGTATCTGGTGCTGGTAACAGCAATTTTATGGAATCTTTTCATAATTTTTTTAGACCCTCCTTTGCAAGGCCACCAGAGACAACAAGTCTGACACATAGTCAACGGCTGGAGAGGATGATACAGGAGTATCTCCAAATGAACATCGATGCCATGACTTTGCAAATGGAGCCTTGCTCATTTTGGGCTTCAAATCTAAAAACATGGCCAGAGCTATCCAGTTACGCCTTGGAGATTTTGTCGTGTCCAGCTGCCAGCGTTGTCTCTGAACGTGTCTTCAGTGCTGCTGGGTGTGTGCTGACAGATAAGCGCACGGCTCTGTCCAGTGACAATGTGGACAGACTGACGTTCATCAAAATGAACAAGTCATGGATTCAGAAGGAATTTACTACCCCTGTGTCATCCTCGGGAGAGTAAATGCTTGTGGATTTGGAATGTGCTTGATGCAAATCAAAACATCCTGTTTGCAACTAGGGCACAAGTGCTGCCACTGATAAGGTGTCTGTGTGGCCCAATTTTTGGAAAAAAAGGGAGACTCCGCTTGGAGTAACCCTTGCGTGCTGTGTTTTTTAAAAATGATCCAAGATGAACAGAGCTGGGATCAGGAAAGACTTTGCTACCTACCCCGTTGTCATCCTGGGGACGGTTAATTATGGCATATTTTTGAATGTGCTTGATGCAAATCTAGCTGTGAAGTGTACAACTGTGGCACAACTGCTGCCACTGAAGGGGTGGGTGTGTGTGGGGCCCAATTTTTGGAAAAAAGGGAGACTCCGCTTGGAGTAACCTTTGCTTGCTGTGTTTTTTAAAAATGATCCAAGATGAACAGAGCTGGGATCAGGAAAGAGTTTGCTACCTACCCCGGTGTCATCCTGGGGACGGTTAATTATGGCGTATTTTTGAATGTGCTTGATGTAAAACTAGCTGTGAAGTGTACAACTGGGGCACAACTGCTGCCACTGAAGGGGTGGGTGTGTGTGGGGCCAAATTTTTGGAAAAAAGGGAGACTCCGCTTGGATTAACCCTTGCTTGCTGTGTTTTTTAAAAGGAGCCAAGATGAACAGAGCTGGGATCAGGAAAGACTTTGCTACTTACCCCGGTGTCATCCTGGGGACGGTTAATTATGGCATATTTTTTAATGTGCTTGATGCAAATCTAGCTGTGAAGTGTACAACTGGGGCACAACTGCTGCCACTGAAGGGGTGGGTGTGTGTGGGGCCCAATTTTTGGAAAAAAGGGAGACTCCGCTTGGATTAACCCTTGCTTGCTGTGTTTTTTAAAAGGAGCCAAGATGAACAGAGCTGGGATCAGGAAAGACTTTGCTACCTACCCCGGTGTCATCCTGGGGACGGTTAAGAATGGCGTATTTTTGAATGTGCTTGATACAAATCTAGCTGTGAAGTGTACAACTGGGGCACAACTGCTGCCACTGAAGGGGTGGGTGTGTGTGGGGCCCAATTTTTGGAAAAAAGGGAGACTCCGCTTGGAGTAACCCTTGCTTGCTGTGTTTTTTAAAAGGAGCCAAGATGAACAGAGCTGGGATCAGGAAAGACTTTGCTACCTACCCCGGTGTCATCCTGGGGACGGTTAAGAATGGCGTATTTTTGAATGTGCTTGATGCAAATCAAAACATCCTGTTTGCAACTAGGGCACAAGTGCTGCCACTGATAAGGTGTCTCTGTGGCCCAATTTTTGGAAAAAAAAGGGAGACTCCGCTTGGAGTAACCCTTGCTTGCTGTGTTTTTTAAAAATGATCCAAGATGAACAGAGCTGGGATCAGGAAAGAGTTTGCTACCTACCCCGGTGTCATCCTGGGGACGGTTAATTATGGCGTATTTTTGAATGTGCTTGATGCAAATCTGGCTGTGAAGTGTACAACTGGGGCACAACTGCTGCCACTGAAGGGGTGGGTGTGTGTGGGGCCCAATTTTTGGAAAAAAGGGAGACTCCGCTTGGATTAACCCTTGCTTGCTGTGTTTTTTAAAAGGAGCCAAGATGAACAGAGCTGGGATCAGGAAAGACTTTGCTACCTACCCCGGTGTCATCCTGGGGACGGTTAATTATGGCATATTTTTGAATGTGCTTGATGCAAATCTAGCTGTGAAGTGTACAACTGGGGCACAACTGCTGCCACTGAAGGGGTGGGTGTGTGTGGGGCCCAATTTTTGGAAAAAAGGGAGACTCCGCTTGGATTAACCCTTGCTTGCTGTGTTTTTTAAAAGGAGCCAAGATGAACAGAGCTGGGATCAGGAAAGACTTTGCTACCTACCCCGGTGTCATCCTGGGGACGGTTAAGAATGGCGTATTTTTGAATGTGCTTGATGCAAATCTAGCTGTGAAGTGTACAACTGGGGCACAACTGCTGCCACTGAAGGGGTGGGTGTGTGTGGGGCCCAATTTTTGGAAAAAAGGGAGACTCCGCTTGGATTAACCCTTGCTTGCTGTGTTTTTTAAAAGGAGCCAAGATGAACAGAGCTGGGATCAGGAAAGACTTTGCTACCTACCCCGGTGTCATCCTGGGGACGGTTAAGAATGGCGTATTTTTGAATGTGCTTGATGCAAATCAAAACATCCTGTTTGCAACTAGGGCACAAGTGCTGCCACTGATAAGGTGTCTCTGTGGCCCAATTTTTGGAAAAAAAGGGAGACTCCGCTTGGAGTAACCCTTGCTTGCTGTGTTTTTTAAAAATGATCCAAGATGAACAGAGCTGGGATCAGGAAAGAGTTTGCTACCTACCCCGGTGTCATCCTGGGGACGGTTAATTATGGCGTATTTTTGAATGTGCTTGATGCAAATCTAGCTGTGAAGTGTACAACTGGGGCACAACTGCTGCCACTGAAGGGGTGGGTGTGTGTGGGGCCCAATTTTTGGAAAAAAGGGAGACTCCGCTTGGAGTCACCTTGCGGTGTTTTACATGATTTTAGAATGGCATGTCATGCCTATATCTGTGTGTCCTCCACTTTTTCCTTGTCCTGCTCTTTTGTTTTCGCATGAGTATATGTCCTTGTCACTTTCCCATGTGTTTGTGTTGTGAGTTGTTTGTCAAATTTTGGACACCTTTAAGGGTGTTTTCTAGGTGTTTTTATGTGTTTGTGAATGCCTGCCATTGTTTCCTATGCGGTTAGAGTTCGGTTCGTCGAACGTTCGACGAACCGAACTCGAACGGGACCTCCGTTCGGCGAACCGACCTCGAGCCGAACCGGGACCGGTTCGCTCATCTCTAGCAGGGAGTAAAGCTAGCTATTTCAACACAGAGGCATCTCTCAGCCTAATTATGGATGATGATGATGATGATGATGATGATGGAGATAATGATTCTGTGTTGTTCAAAACTTGGGGTCCAGTCAGTTGTGACAAAGAGTTGAGGTCATCAGAAAAGCAGATTACTGGCATCAGCTATACACAGTGCAAACGCCATGTGTTAAAAACATTCAATGGGTCTAAATCAGCTTTCCTGTAGTAAGTTGTGGAGTAAGTAAGGTAGTAAGTATCTGCTTCCATGTCGCAAAAATAAGCAACTGCGGATAAAAGGCAGCCCAGGTCCCAGCGTGTGTAGCAGACGCCACACATACCAGGACAATATCTTCACAGTGCCAGACCAGCAACTTAAAATAGGCGGACCAGACCCAAGTATGGTGCTTAATTAGCATTGCCTGTGGAAAAGGGCAAGGCAGCTGATTTTGTGACAGCCATCAACAGGAGGAATATATATTGCTAACCAAAGTCAGGCGTGCAAGGAGATAGGGAGATTAATCCCTCCTTCTCCTCCTCAGCTGTGACTTGATCTCAGGAACAGATCACAGTCACTTGACATACGGATCATGCTCACAGCAGATCCTGAGCTGAGGGTCATTATCATATCGCATCTGTTGCTCTCGCAACAGAAGCGATACGCAAGTGTGACTCTGCCCTAACAGACAAAAAACAAAAAAAAAAGTTTGGAGCCTAAACTAAGACAGGTCTGAGAAAGACCTTGCCTCCAAATGACACTGCACAAAACTGAGGAGGCCTGATGCTAGTAGGCAAAGTGTAATCCATGAAGGAGTAGCCAATTTTCATTTTGGATGTAATAATAGTGTCAGACTCCTTATTCCATAGTTTCTGTGTCCCCCAATGGGATGAATGACAAATATTTTTATGCATAGGCTTCCTTCAGAAGTATAGTATTGTGGCAATATTCCAATTTACTAACCTGAAATTTTGGCAAGGGAGAAACACAGTCACAAGGATTCAGTCAATTTTTTCATTATTTTGAATAGCATCATGTGTCACAAAATAGACCTTGATGACGGATTAAGATCTAGATATTATTGCTGTAACATTTTTAACTTTTAAATGTTACCACATACAAGGAACCAGAATCTGATGAGGTTGTGTTGAGTGTCTCTATGCCCTACGCAACCCTCTTTTGGTTTCATGACACATCACACTTCGTAAAATGTCAGTGTCACCTGGGGGGATACGGAGTAATGAAAGACTGGACCAACAGAAGTAGGGAGACACCTGCTGTGCGACATGTTATTGTGAGAAGCTGCTGCCAGTTTGATGAATTAAATATCAATGTATCTGGAGCCGCTTATCCTGAATGCAGTATACCAAGTCTTGATGAAGTGAGATGCAGCACACAGCATGGTGCAGAGTTAAAAAACATAGCGCTGAATGCACATGGGGGTCAGAGCACATCAAGCAACATATCAAGCAATGCTCTCTTCATATGGGTGTAACTTGTCCTGTGTACATCAACATGTGCTCATTATGCCTTCCTTTCTCCTGGAAAAATAAAAGCTATTCATAGTCACACATTGAGCGTTAGCAAAACACGTATCATCTTGCTTTACAGGTACAAAAAAAAATACAAGATGCCTTCAATTATCTAAAATGGGAATCAGATTGAAAATACATTTGTAAATTAAATATACCATTTTCTAGCTAATAGATTGGTAAGTGCACTTACACAGTGTCAATCTATTCCAGGCCTTTATATCATGAGATTTTTGCAATTGTCTATACAATTTTCAGAAACCAACATTTGACACCCCAGGGTGTTGAAAATAATCTGCAATTGGTCTTCTTTGCAGAGGATTCTATTTCATAGATATAGCAGATGAATTTATGGCTTATAGAGGAGGATTTCACTATATCTGATTATCCTGATGCCTTGTAATGCCCAATCATAACATCAGTACAGTACAGAATAGCAGCGCTGAGTGAAAAACAGAAAAAATGTAAAGGCAGATCTATGTTGGGCAATAGTGACATCTATGCTCAGTAAAATTCATGCATTCTTTAATTGAAAGAGACGTAGCAAGTAGAAATGCGCGGATTGGGCAAAAGTCAAATTCACTTGTTGGCATGGATTTTCTCGGGAAATTCAATTCTTCGGAAAAGTTATTCTCCAATATCTAAATGTCTCTTATATAAGGATAATATGTAAAAATGTTAAAAATCATTGTCACACGTCACTGTTCACCTCTCCAGCCCTGTCTGCACCTCACCATTACCCATCCGGACCTCGTTATGATCCACGTCACTTGGTCTGAAATTCCTTCTCCTGCAAGGCCATATCTTCTGGCTTTAAAGGGAATCAATCACCAGGATTTTCGTATATAACCTAAAGCCAGTGCTATGCTGGCACGATCAGGCTGATTCTATACATACCTGTAGTGGTCAGATCGGATGTTTAGGTTTTGATATCCAAGAAAGTGAAGTTTGTAAAATGAGCAGCTTCTTGAGTGACAGTTGCACTGGAGCAGATAATATATTCATATATTCATATCTCCTCCCTCTGTTAGAATTAGCATAAGTATTATACAAACAACTCACTTTGTCTAGCAGGACCTGTGGTGAGGTCATACCCATGTGACCTGGTATCCAGCTTTGGTGGCTGAGGCCCCACCCCTTCTGGTCACATGGGTATGACCTCACACAGGTCCTGCAAGAGACAAAGTGAGTTGTCTGTATAATACGTATGCTAATTCTAACAGGGGGAGGGGATAACTATGAATATATTATCTGATCCTCAGCTGCTGTCACTCAACAAGCAGCTAATTTTATAAATTTTACTTACTTGGATTTCAAAACCTAAACATCCGAGCTGACCAATACAGGTATGTATAGAATCAGCCTGATAGTGCCAGTATAGCACTGGCTTTAGGTGATATACGAAAATCCTGGTGATTGGTTCCCTTTAATGAGGCCAAGTAAGGATTAATTCAAGCGTGCAGAAAGTCACAACGTAATGATGTCACAACATGCATCGCCACCCTGTTCGTGCGCAAACAGAATGCTCCTGGGATTCATTAGAGCCGGACGTCCCAGGTCAGTGTAGGAGACTCAGGGATTTAATCGCAAGCATCGGGATGAGAAGATGTGGTGAGATGTGGTGAGAACTGGACTGGTGATGGTGATAAACAGAGGGGCTGAATAGGTGAGTGGTGATGTATCATTAAGGCCCAGTGCCCACGCTGTGTAGTTTTGACATGTATTTTCAGAAATCTGCAGCAAAATCTGCATGTCCATTGTGAAGCCAGCAAAGTCTATGAGAATTCAGAAATGCTGTGCCCACGTTGCTTATTTTTCCCTTGCATATTTGGTTCAGATTTGGTGCAGAAAAAAGGAGGTTGAACTAGATGGACCTAGGTCTTTTTTCAACCTAAGTAACTATTAGTGATGAGCGAGTACTAAAAAGCTCGGGTGCTCGAAGCTCGGGCCGAGCCTCCCAAGATACTCGTGTACTCGGCCCGAGCAACGAGCCCAATGTTATCCTATGGGAGACCCGAGTATTTTTGTGAAATGACCTCCCGGCAGCATGGAGAAACCCTAAAAATGTCACAAAAGTCTCAGAAGAGTGCTCAAATGACATGGCAACAGCATGGGGAAGACCCCTTGAAGCATTTATCACTCAAAAGTCACAGCTGTGAACAATTTTGTCCGCGTTTTACGCCATTTTTACGGACTCACCAGAAAACCTTCCAAAATGACCCCAAAATGATTTTTCATGGCGGAAATGTTAAGGGCACATACCCAATAGTGAGATAGAGCTGGTGTATGTTACTTTTTGAGATCAATACATGAAAGATTTTACGTGAAAACATTGTGTGGCACTCCGATGTCCCTGAGAAGAGACGTACATGAAGGCCTCTTGAGTCTAATGTGCCCATTTTGAGGAAGTGAGTCTTTGTAGTATTTTCCTTAGCCAGGGCAGTCCTAAATTGTGAGGTTCACCAATGCCCCTGCATACAGACGTGCATGAGGGCCTGTAAACCTGAAGTGCCCATTGGAAGGAAGTGGGTGTATTATAGTATAGCCCTTAGGCAGGGAAGCCAAACATTGGGAGGCTCCACGTTGTCCCTGGATAGAGACGTGCATGAAGGCCTGTAAACCTGAAGTGCCCATTGGAAGGAAGTGGGTGTATTATAGTATAGCCCTTAGGCAGGGAAGCCAAACATTGGGAGGCTCCACGTTGTCCCTGGATAGAGACGTGCATGAAGGCCTGTAAACCTGAAGTGCCCATTGGAAGAAAGTGGGTGTATTATAGTATAGCCCTTAGGCAGGGAAGCCAAACATTGGGAGGCTCCACGTTGTCCCTGGATAGAGACGTGCATGAAGGCCTGTAAACCTGAAGTGCCCATTGGAAGGAAGTGGGTGTATTATAGTATAGCCCTTAGGCAGGGAAGCCAAACATTGGGAGGCTCCACGTTGTCCCTGGATAGAGACGTGCATGAAGGCCTGTAAACCTGAAGTGCCCATTGGAAGGAAGTGGGTGTATTATAGTATAGCCCTTAGGCAGGGAAGCCAAACATTGGGAGGCTCCACGTTGTCCCTGGATAGAGACGTGCATGAAGGCCTGTAAACCTGAAGTGCCCATTGGAAGGAAGTGGGTGTATTATAGTATAGCCCTTAGGCAGGGAAGCCAAACATTGGGAGGCTCCACGTTGTCCCTGGATAGAGACGTGCATGAAGGCCTGTAAACCTGAAGTGCCCATTGGAAGGAAGTGGGTGTATTATAGTATAGCCCTTAGGCAGGGAAGCCAAACATTGGGAGGCTCCACGTTGTCCCTGGATAGAGACGTGCATGAAGGCCTGTAAACCTGAAGTGCCCATTGGAAGGAAGTGGGTGTATTATAGTATAGCCCTTAGGCAGGGAAGCCAAACATTGGGAGGCTCCACGTTGTCCCTGGATAGAGACGTGCATGAAGGCCTGTAAACCTGAAGTGCCCATTGGAAGGAAGTGGGTGTATTATAGTATAGCCCTTAGGCAGGGAAGCCAAACATTGGGAGGCTCCACGTTGTCCCTGGATAGAGACGTGCATGAAGGCCTGTAAACCTGAAGTGCCCATTGGAAGGAAGTGGGTGTATTATAGTATAGCCCTTAGGCAGGGAAGCCAAACATTGGGAGGCTCCACGTTGTCCCTGGATAGAGACGTGCATGAAGGCCTGTAAACCTGAAGTGCCCATTGGAAGGAAGTGGGTGTATTATAGTATAGCCCTTAGGCAGGGAAGCCAAACATTGGGAGGCTCCACGTTGTCCCTGGATAGAGACGTGCATGAAGGCCTGTAAACCTGAAGTGCCCATTGGAAGGAAGTGGGTGTATTATAGTATAGCCCTTAGGCAGGGAAGCCAAACATTGGGAGGCTCCACGTTGTCCCTGGATAGAGACGTGCATGAAGGCCTGTAAACCTGAAGTGCCCATTGGAAGGAAGTGGGTGTATTATAGTATAGCCCTTAGGCAGGGAAGCCAAACATTGGGAGGCTCCACGTTGTCCCTGGATAGAGACGTGCATGAAGGCCTGTAAACCTGAAGTGCCCATTGGAAGGAAGTGGGTGTATTATAGTATAGCCCTTAGGCAGGGAAGCCAAACATTGGGAGGCTCCACGTTGTCCCTGGATAGAGACGTGCATGAAGGCCTGTAAACCTGAAGTGCCCATTGGAAGGAAGTGGGTGTATTATAGTATAGCCCTTAGGCAGGGAAGCCAAACATTGGGAGGCTCCACGTTGTCCCTGGATAGAGACGTGCATGAAGGCCTGTAAACCTGAAGTGCCCATTGGAAGGAAGTGGGTGTATTATAGTATAGCCCTTAGGCAGGGAAGCCAAACATTGGGAGGCTCCACGTTGTCCCTGGATAGAGACGTGCATGAAGGCCTGTAAACCTGAAGTGCCCATTGGAAGGAAGTGGGTGTATTATAGTATAGCCCTTAGGCAGGGAAGCCAAACATTGGGAGGCTCCACGTTGTCCCTGGATAGAGACGTGCATGAAGGCCTGTAAACCTGAAGTGCCCATTGGAAGGAAGTGGGTGTATTATAGTATAGCCCTTAGGCAGGGAAGCCAAACATTGGGAGGCTCCACGTTGTCCCTGGATAGAGACGTGCATGAAGGCCTGTAAACCTGAAGTGCCCATTGGAAGGAAGTGGGTGTATTATAGTATAGCCCTTAGGCAGGGAAGCCAAACATTGGGAGGCTCCACGTTGTCCCTGGATAGAGACGTGCATGAAGGCCTGTAAACCTGAAGTGCCCATTGGAAGGAAGTGGGTGTATTATAGTATAGCCCTTAGGCAGGGAAGCCAAACATTGGGAGGCTCCACGTTGTCCCTGGATAGAGACGTGCATGAAGGCCTGTAAACCTGAAGTGCCCATTGGAAGGAAGTGGGTGTATTATAGTATAGCCCTTAGGCAGGGAAGCCAAACATTGGGAGGCTCCACGTTGTCCCTGGATAGAGACGTGCATGAAGGCCTGTAAACCTGAAGTGCCCATTGGAAGGAAGTGGGTGTATTATAGTATAGCCCTTAGGCAGGGAAGCCAAACATTGGGAGGCTCCACGTTGTCCCTGGATAGAGACGTGCATGAAGGCCTGTAAACCTGAAGTGCCCATTGGAAGGAAGTGGGTGTATTATAGTATAGCCCTTAGGCAGGGAAGCCAAACATTGGGAGGCTCCACGTTGTCCCTGGATAGAGACGTGCATGAAGGCCTGTAAACCTGAAGTGCCCATTGGAAGGAAGTGGGTGTATTATAGTATAGCCCTTAGGCAGGGAATCCAAACATTGGGAGGCTCCACGTTGTCCCTGGATAGAGACGTGCATGAAGGCCTGTAAACCTGAAGTGCCCATTGGAAGGAAGTGGGTGTATTATAGTATAGCCCTTAGGCAGGGAAGCCAAACATTGGGAGGCTCTACGTTGTCCCTGGATAGAGACCTGTTAGGTTCTTAGTGCCTCCGTGCTTGCATTTAAAAACCGCACGTGTGTGCCTGTTGTTGGCAGCTTTCCGCTGCATTTGTGTGAGTTTTGCACAAACTTGGATATAACACACAAGTCTAGTGAATACACATCAGCACAGCATTGCAAAATGCGCAAGGGCGTTGTCAACGAACAAGGAAGTGGACGTGATGGTGGTGCAGGCAGACACCGAGGTTGTGTGCAAGCTCTAATTTCGCCACAACAAAGGGCCACATCTAGTCGCTCGCACGTCCTGTCCCAAATTCTTGGGGACCGCAGCAGTACACCCCTCTTGAACCAAGACCAGTGTCAACAGGTTGTTAGTTGGATAGCGGATAATGCTTCCAGTCAGATTGGCACCACCACAAACACTCTGTCTTCCACACGGTCAAGTGTCAGTAGCCGTGATACTGCACCGCACATTTCAGAACCTGATCCTCCTTCCTACCACCAGGCCGAGTACACGTCCACGGACATTACTGATCCCACACTTGGACACTCGGAATAGCTGTTCGTTCACGTTTCCATTCAC
The DNA here is from genome assembly GCF_048569485.1 of Anomaloglossus baeobatrachus. Taxonomy (NCBI): domain Eukaryota; kingdom Metazoa; phylum Chordata; class Amphibia; order Anura; family Aromobatidae; genus Anomaloglossus; species Anomaloglossus baeobatrachus. The sequence continues at coordinate 213,949,451 of NC_134356.1, read as the reverse complement.
AAATTCTGGCCTCTCGCCAGCTCCTGTTGAAGTGGGCCATGACGAGATTGTATGTACAGATGCACAAATATTTGAGCAGCCACGTTCTCACGAAGTTGGCAACGTGTCTCAACAAGGGGTGGCCGATGATGAGACACAATTGTCAGGAAGTCAGGAGGAGGAGCAAGGTGCGGAAGAGGAAGACGACGTGGTGGATGATCCAGTAACTGACCCAACCTGGCAGGAGGATATGCAGAGCGAGGACAGCAGTGCACAGGGGGAGGGAGGCGTAGCATCACAACAGGCAGTAAGAAGCAGAGTGGTGGCCCCAGGCAGACGTCAGTCAACTGTTCCCCGGAACAACACGACACAAGGTGCCTGTACAAATGTTAGGTCTTCCCGAGTCTGGCTGTAATACTATTGTATGTATTGAGGATTTCGATTGCGTTAGGGCAATGACAACCAGAGACGAGTTCTTGGTGCAAGACATTTATAATATGCAACCAGCAAATATGTACATAAACGGAACAAAAACACAGTAGAACATAAATACAGGAAATACCTTCCAGGGACTGAGCGAAAGGGAATTCCCGGTACCGCGCACCGGACTCCCCCAGGGAGACCACCAACAGCAAACCCCTATACAGGGACTGTCTGGCAATCACCCCAGAAGCCCTAAATGCGCAGCAGCCGGGACACAAAAGGGCAATAGGTAAGTCGAAAAATGTCTGTACGTGATGTGAGTCCAGAGTGGTATTAAACGGAAGGAACCGGGCAGAAGTTCCGACCAAAGACGGCAAACGGAGTCCAGGTACAGCTAGATGATACCAGATGAAGTCCAGAGTCGGTGTCGGTTGTTTTCCAAGAGGATCCGAATAACAATCAGGAACCAAAAGCAGCAGGGCAGGAGTACACAGGAAGCAGTATACTCAGGCACTGGACTAAGCTTTAGGGGCGGCTTTTAAACAGATGGACAGGAAGTAGGGCAACATAACAGAAAACTCCATGTTAACAAAGGGCAAGCTCTTTCAAAAGAAAACTGGAAAACCAGGAACTCTGACACTGGCAGTTTTTTAAGTTGGCTCCAGATGATTCTAAAAAGGCCATTTGCAACACCTGCCATGCCAGCATCAGCAGGGGTACCAAAACTAGCAGCCTGACCACCACCAGCATGATCAGGCACATGTCAGCCAAGCACCCGACTTTGTGGGAAGTACAACAGAGTCGAGGAGCAGTGCTTGCTGATGTCACTGCTACGTCTTCGCTGGTTGTGCATGCGAGCCAATCCCCTGTCCATGCTGCCTGCGAACAAGCCTCCTCCACTCCTGCACCTGCAGTTGCCTACGCAGAAAGAACACCATCATCAAGCACGTCCTTGTCCCAGCGCAACGTTCAGTTATCCATTCAGCAAACCTTTGAGCGCAGGCGCAAATACACTGCCAACACCCCACATGCCACAGTTCTAAATGCTAACATTTCGCGACTGCTTGCGCTGGAAATGTTGCCTTTTAGGCTGGTTGAGACAGAAGCATTCCGCGAACTGATGGTGGCAGCTGTCCCACGTTACTCGGTCCACAGCCGCCACTATTTCTCCCTGTGTGCCGTCCCCGCATTGCATAACTAACCACGTGTCACAAAACATCACACGTGCCCGGAACAACGCTGTTTCAGCCAAAGTCCACCTAACCACAGACACGTGGACAAGTGCATGTGGGCAAGGCCGCTACATCTCGTTGACGTCACACTGGGTTAATATTGTGCAAGCTGGGACCCAGTCTGAGCGAGGGACGGAATACGTCCTTCACACACCAAGTTTTGCAGGCCCTACCTCAGTCAGGGTTTCACACACACTCTACAGCTCCGGAATGTCATGCTCCTCAGCCTCCTCCTCCTCCTGCGCATCCTGATCCACTTTACCCTCCACACCAGTCCCAAGCTGTAAGTGTCGCTGGCGGAGGAGGGGACGGTGCGCTCTCCCACTGCTCGGGTCCGGCTGACGCAGCTCTACGGCTGCTGCTGCTCGTTGGCTCGAGCGATGGCCGGATCCCGGGGACTCGAGCGGCGCTACTCGCCCGTGAGTGAAAAGGGGTGGTTTGGGTTTTGGGGATATTGTCCGTGACGCCACCCACGGTTGTGGTGATTGTGTGGACACCACCGCTGCTCTGGACGGGGATCCCGGGAGCCTGTGACAGGGAGCAGCTTTGTTGTTATTTCTCCCCTACGTGGGTAGGGGGGTTGGTTGTCCCGGGGCCTGGTGATGGGGTAGAGATGGATGACAGGCGGGTTGCGGGGCCTGATGAAGTGCATGGTCGCAGGGGCAGCGCTGTGCCGCACGGCACGGAGGTACTCACTCAGCCCAATGATGATGACACAGTTCAGGGTAAAACAAGTGGCTGGATGGACGGGTCACTCGGACGGCTGCGGTTGTTCCTCCCTGCAGGTTAGTGATGACTGTCTCTCCCTGCACCGAAGTTAAGTGTTGGTAGTGATGGTTTCCCAACGGTAACCCGCTCCCTGACCTGGATATGGGCCGGAGGAGCCCCTTTTGCCCACAGGCGCTGGCCCTGGGAGACGGTTGCCCTTGCCGGTGGCTGTGTCTCCCCTTCACGGTTGTACGGTTGCCTTCTATCTGGACTTGGCTGTTTGGAAACCCTGAGGTCCCCTTCAATAACGGATTTGGCAAATTCACGGCGACACCAAGCCTTGCCGGGATCCGAAAGTCCTCTGCCAATGGTGCTGGCTTCGCTTTGTATACCGGTCCGGTACGGCCGGGTCACCACCCGTCCACGGTCCTTACGGCAGACTCCAATCGGCCTCCACTGCAGACGGTCACCACATCCTGCCAACCTTGCTGTCCTGTCCAGGCCACACACCCGGACCAACTTCAGGCTCTTTGCTGTCACTTTTCTCCTCTCTACTACTTTCCTCCTTCCACTTCCTTAGCTTAACTCTCACTGCCTGTGTTTTCCCTCCTCCTCGGTGGGTGGAGACCAACCGCCTGGCTCCACACCCTGGTGTGGACAACAGCCCCTGGGGAAGGCAACAAGGATTTTGTGTTTTGACTATGATATGCCTGCAGGGAGTGTGGGGTGTTTAAGTGTTGTGCTCTGTGGCCCCTGGCTTGTCCAGGGCGACACAGAAGCACTGCAGCACTGCCTCGGCGAAGCGGCAACAGGCAGTGCTGAAGCTAATCTGCATAGGTGACAAACCCCACAATGCAGAAGAGGTGTGGACAGCTCTGAAACAGCAGGCAGATCACTGGCTCACAACTCTGAACCTAAAGCCAGGAAAGGTGGTGTGTGACAATGGCCGGAACCTGGTGGCGGCTTTGAGGCGAGGCCAGCTGACACATGTTCCATGCTTGGCCCATGTGCTCAACCTCGAGGTTCAGCGGTTTCTAAAGTCATAGTCAGAGCTGTCTGATCTGCTGGTAAAAGTTCGCCGCCTGTCTGCACATTTTCGAAAGTCACCTACTGCTTCAGCCGGCCTTGCCGCCTTAAGACGCCGTTTGCATCTTCCGGCACACAGACTGGTGTGTGATGTCCCCACGCGTTGGAATTCAACTCTGCACATGTTGGTCAGGATATGTGAGCAGAAGAGGGCAGTTGTTGAGTACCTGCATCACCTAAGCCGTCGGGAAATGGGTCAAACTCCACACATAACACCTGAGGAGTGGAGATGGATGTCCGACCTATGCACCATCCGCCAAAACTTTGAGGACTACAACAAGATGGTGAGCGGCGATGACGACATTATTAGCGTCACCATACCGCTTCTCTGCCTTCTAAAATGGTCTCTGCTCAGAAAACAAACATGATGCATTGCAGGCGGAGCGCGATGAGTTTCAGCAAGAAACAGTAGTGGGTGTGGGTGATGATAACACACAGCCCAGCCTCGTCTCATCACAACGTGCAGTGGAGGACTATGACGAGGAGGAGGATGAAGACATGGAGCAACTCTCTGGCCAAATTGAGGATATGACATGCAGTCATATCCTCGGTTCAGCGTGGCTGGCCAGAGGACAGGGTAGATGATGAGGAGGAGGAGGACAGCATGTTCAGTCATCGTGTCGGTCAGGATACTGAAGTGATGGCTGTTAAGAGTCTGGCACACATGGCTGACTTTATGGTAAGCTGCCTGTCTCGTGACCCTCGCGTTAAGAACATCTTGGCCGACAATCATTACTGGTTGGTAACACTGTTAGACCCACGCTAAAAGGAGAACTTTATGTCTCTTATTCCCGAGGCGGAGAGGTCAGGCAAAATGCAGCAGTTCCAGAAGGCCATAGTCACGGAAGTAGGCAAAGCATTCCCCTCACAAAACGCTAGCGGCATAGGTCATGAATCAGTGGACAACCGAGGCGTACAGCCGAGAGAGGCACAAGTCCAATCCGCCAGAGGTAGGGGAACAGTCTTTAAGATGTGTGACAGTTTTCTCAGCCCCTCACGTACCACAGCCCCTGAGGTGCGGGGTAGTGCCACAAGAAATCCTAAGTTTGCCCAGATGCTGAAGGAGTACCTTGCAGATCGAACAACTGTACTCCGACATTCCTCTGTGCCTTACAATTATTGGGTATCCAAGCTGGACACGTGGCATGAATTGGCTCTCTACGCCTTGGAAGGCCTGGCCTGCCCTGCTGCTAGCGTTTTGTCAGAGCGTGTTTTTAGTGCCGCAGGTGGAATCATTACAGATAAACGCACCCGCCTGTCAACTGAAAATGCTGACAAGCTGACTCTGATCAAGATGAACAAGGGTTGGATTGGGCCAGACTTCACCACACCACCAGCAAATGAGAGCGGAATTTAAAGTTTGCCATGTACCTCCACTCACCCATGGGTACACACTTCTGGAGTTTGGCTAATCGCTGGACTGCTCCTCCTTCTCCTCATGCGCCACCATGATGATGACCGTTACAAATTGCAATACTTAGGCCTTTGTTTCAGGTATACCCCCAGTGGTAAATTTTTTCGCCCATTCTTTGCAGAATGGACATTACAACGACAGGAGACCCACTCCTTTGCAATGGGAACAATGTTTTGAGGCCCTCATGCACGTCTCTATCCAGGGACAACGTGGAGCCTGACGCTGCCACCGACTGCCACACACGTGCTGTTTTTAAATGCAAGCACGGACGCAATAAGAACCTAACTGGTTTTTAGGAGCGACAATTACTGAGAAGTCTGACACTATCAGACACTGCTGACTGACGTGTATTATACACTAGACTTGTGCGTTATATAATAGTTTGTGCAAAACGCGCACCTGTACCCTGCCACCGACTGCCACACACGTGCTGTTTTTAAATGCAAGCACGGACGCAATAAGAACATAACTGGTTTTTAGGAGCGACAATTACTGAGAAGTCTGACACTATCAGACACTGCTGACTGACGTGTATTATACACTAGACTTGTGCGTTATATAATAGTTTGTGCAAAACGCGCACCTGTACCCTGCCACCGACTGCCACACACGTGCTGTTTTTAAATGCAAGCACGGACGCAATAAGAACCTAACTGGTTTTTAGGAGCGACAATTACTGAGAAGTCTGACACTATCAGACACTGCTGACTGACGTGTATTATACACTAGACTTGTGCGTTATATAATAGTTTGTGCAAAACGCGCACCTGTACCCTGCCACCGACTGCCACACACGTGCTGTTTTTAAATGCAAGCACGGACGCAATAAGAACATAACTGGTTTTTAGGAGCGACAATTACTGAGAAGTCTGACACTATCAGACACTGCTGACTGACGTGTATTATACACTAGACTTGTGCGTTATATAATAGTTTGTGCAAAACGCGCACCTGTACCCTGCCACCGACTGCCACACACGTGCTGTTTTTAAATGCAAGCACGGACGCAATAAGAACCTAACTGGTTTTTAGGAGCGACAATTACTGAGAAGTCTGACACTATCAGACACTGCTGACTGACGTGTATTATACACTAGACTTGTGCGTTATATAATAGTTTGTGCAAAACGCGCACCTGTACCCTGCCACCGACTGCCACACACGTGCTGTTTTTAAATGCAAGCACGGACGCAATAAGAACATAACTGGTTTTTAGGAGCGACAATTACTGAGAAGTCTGACACTATCAGACACTGCTGACTGACGTGTATTATACACTAGACTTGTGCGTTATATAATAGTTTGTGCAAAACGCGCACCTGTACCCTGCCACCGACTGCCACACACGTGCTGTTTTTAAATGCAAGCACGGACGCAATAAGAACCTAACTGGTTTTTAGGAGCGACAATTACTGAGAAGTCTGACACTATCAGACACTGCTGACTGACGTGTATTATACACTAGACTTGTGCGTTATATAATAGTTTGTGCAAAACGCGCACCTGTACCCTGCCACCGACTGCCACACACGTGCTGTTTTTAAATGCAAGCACGGACGCAATAAGAACCTAACTGGTTTTTAGGAGCGACAATTACTGAGAAGTCTGACACTATCAGACACTGCTGACTGACGTGTATTATACACTAGACTTGTGCGTTATATAATAGTTTGTGCAAAACGCGCACCTGTACCCTGCCACCGACTGCCACACACGTGCTGTTTTTAAATGCAAGCACGGACGCAATAAGAACCTAACTGGTTTTTAGGAGCGACAATTACTGAGAAGTCTGACACTATCAGACACTGCTGACTGACGTGTATTATACACTAGACTTGTGCGTTATATAATAGTTTGTGCAAAACGCGCACCTGTACCCTGCCACCGACTGCCACACACGTGCTGTTTTTAAATGCAAGCACGGACGCAATAAGAACATAACTGGTTTTTAGGAGCGACAATTACTGAGAAGTCTGACACTATCAGACACTGCTGACTGACGTGTATTATACACTAGACTTGTGCGTTATATAATAGTTTGTGCAAAACGCGCACCTGTACCCTGCCACCGACTGCCACACACGTGCTGTTTTTAAATGCAAGCACGGACGCAATAAGAACCTAACTGGTTTTTAGGAGCGACAATTACTGAGAAGTCTGACACTATCAGACACTGCTGACTGACGTGTATTATACACTAGACTTGTGCGTTATATAATAGTTTGTGCAAAACGCGCACCTGTACCCTGCCACCGACTGCCACACACGTGCTGTTTTTAAATGCAAGCACGGACGCAATAAGAACATAACTGGTTTTTAGGAGCGACAATTACTGAGAAGTCTGACACTATCAGACACTGCTGACTGACGTGTATTATACACTAGACTTGTGCGTTATATAATAGTTTGTGCAAAACGCGCACCTGTACCCTGCCACCGACTGCCACACACGTGCTGTTTTTAAATGCAAGCACGGACGCAATAAGAACCTAACTGGTTTTTAGGAGCGACAATTACTGAGAAGTCTGACACTATCAGACACTGCTGACTGACGTGTATTATACACTAGACTTGTGCGTTATATAATAGTTTGTGCAAAACGCGCACCTGTACCCTGCCACCGACTGCCACACACGTGCTGTTTTTAAATGCAAGCACGGACGCAATAAGAACCTAACTGGTTTTTAGGAGCGACAATTACTGAGAAGTCTGACACTATCACACACTGCTGACTGACGTGTATTATACACTAGACTTGTGCGTTATATAATAGTTTGTGCAAAACGCGCACCTGTACCCTGCCACCGACTGCCACACACGTGCTGTTTTTAAATGCAAGCACGGACGCAATAAGAACCTAACTGGTTTTTAGGAGCGACAATTACTGAGAAGTCTGACACTATCTGGACTGTTTTACACTGTGTACACCAGCCCCAGATATGATGAAGGCTGGTATACGGTCACCACTAGGAATGGCTATATATACCCTGCCTGCCTGCCTGTATACTGCTACAATAGTCCTGACAAGGACTCTTCTGGTCACTAGCCTGTATTCCGACCTGGCTATACCCTGCCTGTATATAGCAACAATAGTCCTGAGAAGGACTCTGCTACTGTACTCCGACCTGGCTATACCCTGCCTGCCTGTATACAACTAGAATAGTCCTGAGAAGGACTTCTGGTCACACTGTTTGCAGCCCTGCTCCGGAACTAACTATAAAGGGCCGCAAAGCTTTCCCTGAATCAGCGACACTCTCCCTACACTCACTGTCAGAATAGCTGTGAGCAGAGCACAGCGCGCCGGCCTATATAAAGGCTCGGTGACGCTGTGCAGGCCGGCCAATCACTGCAATTCCACAACTAACAGGGCTGTGGCATTGCAGTGGTCTGCCAGCCAATCCCTGCATGAGGGCTGGCTCTCAAAAGAGCGCCAACATGCAGAAATGAAGACCACGAGTAAAGCACGAGTATCGCGAGATTACTCGGTCCCCGCCGAGCAGCCCGAGTACAGTGATACTCGTGCGAGTACCGAGTAGTGACAAGCATGCTCGCTCATCACTAGTAACTATGTAACTATGTAAAAAAAAAAAAAAAAAAAAGAAATCTGCACCAAATACGCAAGGAAAAAATACTCCACGTGGGCACAGCACTTCTGTTTTCATATATTTTTATTAAAATAAGGTTAACAAAATAACATATCAAATCCACACAATCAAGATATTATCATGCGTAGCATACCATTATTTGAATACATGTGGGGATCTATTGTATGAATAAAACTTTTCATCTGGGGGCGAAAGGTATAGGAAAAGAGAAAGGAGAGGGGAGGGGGAGGTAAACAATAACTTTATAGGGGATGAAAAAGGGGAGGAGGGTGAAGGCAATGAAAGGTGAAGAGGGAGGAGGGAGGGAGTGGGTAAAAGGAAGAACAGCACAGCACTGAATTCTCAAAGACTTTGCTGGCTTCACAATGGACAAATGCAGATTTTGCTGCAGATTTCTGAAAATCTGCGTCAAAATACACATAAGAATACACACCATGGGCACAGGGCCTAAGTATTTTTTAACCTTTTGATATCACTTCAAGGGGTTAGAAAAATGACGCCCAGTAGATGCTATCTTGCTGGATTTTTGAAGAAGCAAATTACAATATGAACTCTAGGAGAATTCAATTCCCCCCAAATTTAATTGCTCAGCTCTAGTAGTAATCTTTATTATCCAAGGGATAAAGCTATTTTTAGATTTATTTTTTTTATTTTCTAGTATTGGCATATAGAATAGGAAATCATAAAGTTTTTGTGCAAACATGTGTTTAAAATATGTGGAATCAATAATAATACCTTCTATACAAAGGAATTAATACAACACAACTTAGCTAATCAAAAACATGTTTTTATTATTAACAAAACACAAATTTTACAAATAATATATTCATTTACTAATTCATTTTAATAGAGTGCCTAACTATGCAACCAAATATCAGCACTCTAGACTGTCTAATAATGGTAAGGCTCAAAATAGATCTGTGTAATATATGTATTTACACAGTAACTGAATAGGACCTAAAGTGAGTGGGCAATTTATATTTTAGCAAAAGTTTTGAGGACATGTTTTGTAGCACTTATTAGTATGTAAGTATTAATAACAAGAAATCCATGAAAGGAAAACAACATGGATATCAGGAGGATCCTAAAAAATATAGGATCACTCACGACATATACAGTAAGCAACGCAAAAAACATGAGAAAAACCAGGAGAAAAGAGAGAGTTGAACTGCTCAAAAAAGTACATTTTATTTAGCATAGCACAAACACATAATAAATATGTGGATATAAAACAAAAAATGGGAAGGAAAGGGCACAAATGAGGGACACATGGATGGAAAGGCAGTAAAATGGCCTCAAGAGGTCAGAAAAAAGGATATATATATATATATATATATATATAAAAAAAAAAGCTTTTCAATTGATGAAACTGACACAGATGAAAATAATACTCAAATGGAGTTCAAAGGGTTAAAGTGCTATGGGCAAACATCAGCAGCTCTTAGGGGTACTTTGCACACTGCGACATCGCTAGCCGATGATGACAGAGATGCCGAGCGCGATAGTACCCGCCCCAGTTGCACATGCGATATCTTGTGATAGCTGCTGTAGCGAACATTATCGCTACGGCAGCTTCACACGCACTTACCTGCCCTGCGACGTCGCTCTGGCCGGCGACCCGCCTCCTTCCTAAGGGGGCGGGTCGTGCGGCGTCACAGCGACGTCACACGGCAGGCAGCCAATAGAAGCGGAGGGGCGGAGATGAGTGGGACGTAAACATCCCGCCCACCTCCTTCCTTCCGCATTGGCGGTGGAGGCAGGTAAGGAGAAGTTCCTCGCCCCTGCGGCTTCATACACAGTGATGTGTGCTGCCGCAGGAACGAGGAACAACATCGTACCTGTCGCTGCAGCGAAATTATGAAAATGACCGTCACTACACAAATCACCGATTTACAATGCTTTTGCGATCGTTTATCGGTGCATCTAGGCTTTACACATTGCGACGTCGTTACTGGCACTGGATGTGCGTCACTTTCGATTTGACCCCGATGACATCGCAGTAGCAATGTCGCAACGTCCAAAGTACCCCTTACTCATATTACTGTGGTTTGATCAGTGCTTGTCATATAAAAGAGTACATAGTTGCACACAAATTTCCATATCCATGTAAGTAAAGTGTCAAAAAATGCAGGCAGGCCAGTGGCACAGAGCAGAAGATCCCCCGAGGAGAGTGACCCTGACATATGTTTCACAGTTTCACAATCACTTTCTTCATCAGGGTGAATACAGTGGTCACAGTAAGGTGGATCTATATAAGTTGCGTGTTAATTTACGCAGCTGTACAGCACCACTAGGGTCAATTATTGTGGCACATACGCGTGCAGCCATTCCCTCATCCATTCTCCCCCATGGCTGTCAAGGAATCTCCGCATATGTGCGGGATCCAGGACGCGTCTCCATAGCTGCCAGGCATGCGTGGACACCATACAGACAACCAGAGAGAACAATGTGAGGGACGCAGTAGGCGCATGCGCACAACGACCCAGCGGCGCTAGTACATAGTAAATAAAATCACAGAGAAGACGCTTGAACAGTGGGGAACAGACGTGGTAAGAAGTAATAGACTGGCAGAAAACAAAAGCAATCACTCCTTATCAACATAATGCATAAAACCAATACAGAGTACAATGTGAACAGATAATTAGATCCGTATGATGCACAATGGAATCTACAGGTCACGCTAAGGGATGCAGGATACATGTCCACTGAGTCATCTGCAGGTGTGCTGTCTCAATATGTTAGATCCAGAATCATGATGTACAACAGTGATGAACTAAGAAAAGGAAATTATAAAATAATATATGAAAAAAGGAAATTATGAAAAAGACCACCACACAAGACACCAATATAGGTTATAAACTAGTAATATTTATGTTAAAAACAAGGGAAATTCCCAAGGAAACATAATAAGGCGGTGATGTTGCAAAAATGATACAAAGCTCAATGCCTCATTGAGACTAGAGGGGGCAAGTGTACCAAGTATCACCATCTATTAAGTGCTACAAAACCATTTACCCAACATATTTGTTAAATTAAAGATAAAGTGGACAACCCCTTTAACATGGTATTGATCATGTGACTCTCACATCTGTCATGTCACACAATCAGGCAACACGCATAGAACTGTATCTAACAGGTCATTGGTGATTTTTGGGTAGCATCATCATTTTTTAAAATCAAGAGACTACTAATCAGTTTACAGTTTAACTAGGTACAGGCAGCCATGTTTGTTATCACCTTGAGACATGTAGTCATACTAAAAATCACCTAGATAGTGACAGAGCAGTTATATCAACCTCCTCTTTATATCTGCATAATTGAAGCTAAAAATCATAAAGTTTCAATATTTTTATTTTTCTTGCCACTTTATATAGCTAACACCCCCAGAACACCCCAATGCAAATTCCAAACAACACAATGGAAGAAAACATTAATGAATATGAATATATATATATATATATATATATATATATATATATATTATATTGCTTTTGATTCTGCTTCTTGATTCTTTACATATATATTTGAAAGAACTCAGCACTGAGGTTGTTCCAAACATCTTGGAGAACTACAGATCTTATGTGAATATAGTTTTACCCAAATTTTTCAGTCGTTTCATATAATTCCATTCTCGATAATGTTGAGGTAAGGGCTTTATGGATGCCATATCATCACTTCCGGGAAGCCTTTTTCTTCTTTTATGTCACAGTCCATAGAGAGAAGGGTTGCACACCAGTGACTGTGTAAGGGGAATAAATGTAAAGCAGAAACTGCTGTGTGAATACTGACATCAAAAATACAATAGCTATATATGAGAATGAAAATATGAAAATGGAATCTGCATTACTGCCATGAACATATGAATAAACAGAAATTTAGCTATTGAATTGATCAATACAACAGAGCCCCAACACCTCGTCACGGTATTCTCTTACATTGGGGTCCCTTGCTAATGTGTGTCCTCTCATGCAGTTAAAAAACTTAGTGTATGGGAAGCTGAGACCCAGGCTATATATGTATAATGTGGACTGGTAATAGGTGTGAGTGGGGTGGGTTCACAAACGAAAGACTACAAACCAATTAAGAAATAACGAATGGAACACCATTCTAAGTCTGAACTGGGTCCACCATGGCGACACTCAACACGGCAACAACATACAAGATTGTATTGCATCAGTAAAGTCTCTACTAAGCACAAATATCAAAAACAGACTGGAGTATGCCTTCGACTTAAAACTGACTTGAGGTATAAGTGAATAGCATCACCTGATGGGTGAAAATGAAGCAGCTGTAGGCTGTATACTACAGCTGACACCTTGCTGCATCAGTCACCATCAGTGTTGTCACCGACCATGGCTGCTTAACCCCTTAGATGCTGCTATCAATAGTTACTACAGTATCAAAATGGTTAACAGTGTGGGGTTCTCCCTCTTTAACCACATTGGAATCCTGCGTTGTCCTTATGGTTGCCATGGTAATTCGTGACCTATTCAGACATTTAGGTGGTAAAAATTACATTTTTCTTTCCTGACATGCCACTTTGCATTAATGCAAAGCACGTGAAGGGTTAACTTGACAGTAGTTTTGAATATGTCGAGGGGTGCTGTTTTGGGGGGTTTTCCAATACATAGGTCCCTTAAAGTCAATTGAAATGGAATAGGTCCCTAAAAAATAAGTATGGTAAATATCATTGAAAAAAACGAAAAATTATTTCTTTACTTGTAAAGCTTCTAACATTTAAAAAAAATTGATATTTTTTTATAGATGGTGCTGATGTAAAGCAGACATGGAGGTAAATGTTATTTGTTATCTATTTTCTGTGGTGTGACTATCTAGATTAGGCCGGAGTCAGGCAAGGATACAGTATGGGATGCAATATGTTAATGACATTTGGCTTAAACTCCACTGCGAATGTGCGCTGAGTGTCATTTTACTGTGATCCCATTCTCTCGCATGGGAGGTCACAGATAAGAAGAAGAGGGAAAGATTAAGGTCTCCATCTTCTCCATTGTGTAACGCTCACTGGGAGTGGACACACTGGAATACAAGGGGAATCCGGATTTAACCCTACCTGATAGGGGCTGAACTAAGTGCCTACCGAGTATTCACCAAATATTCAAATGGTAAGGATGGGCTTGTTCTGCCAGTAGACTCCAGGTACCACTCCCAGAGCAGTGTCCGGGACTGTGGCAGAAGACCTGCACGGTAGGGAATGCAGGAACGGACTCAGGTGCAGACCAGGATGGCTGATGCACAGACGGCTGGTGTAGTATGTGAAGCAGGTACGGCAGGTACAGCAGGCACTAGGATACAGGTACAGGTTAGGACTCAGGTAACAGGCACAACATACACGTCACCTGACCACTAGCTAACAAGCGAGACTAACTGATTAAGCACGTTGTGCAGGCACCTCTCCTAAGTTGAAGATACGTTAAGTATCTAGTGCCTCTCAGCCATAGGCTGAGATGTACTTCTGGGTAATTGTGCACTGGCTAATTAAGAGTAAAGGAGCATGCGCACTAAGCTTGCTTCTGGAGTACCAGTGCAGCATTGGCGGGGCCTGGCAGCAGGAGAACACATAGGCAGACATGGAAAGGCAAAGAAAAGCACAGTCCGGCCGCAGTGGTGAATATGTTGTTGTGCCTGCTGAAGAAGTGGGGCAGGACAGTGCAGGGATGCTGGTGTGGCGCCCTGGACAAGCCAGGTCGTCACAGGTACTACACCAACACACCCCACACCCCGGTTAGGCACACCAAAGCCAAACATAAAATCCTTGTGGCCTTCCTCCAGGGACTGATGTCCACACCAGGGGGTGGGTCAGGCGGTTGGTCCCGCCCACCGAGGAGTTCACAGTCCTGGAGGCGGGGAAAAAGAGTCAGTTTAGTGGAGTTGAGTTTTGAGGTTTGAAGTGAAAGGAAGTGAAGTGGTAGAGGAGCAGACAGAAAGCGGTCCAGGTGTGTGGCCCGGACGGTACAGCAAGGTTGGCAGACGGTGGTGACCGTCTGCAGGAGAGGCCGATTGGAGCGAACCGAAAGGACCGTGGACGGGCGGTGGCCCGGCGGTACCGGACCGGCGAGCAAAGAGAAGCCAGCACCAACCGGCAGGGCTTACGGACCTCGACAAGGCTAGGAGTCGCCGTCCAATTTGTCAAATCCGTTAGCGAAGGGAACCTCCTGGGTTTCCCAGCAGTCAAGTCCCGATAGAAGGCGACAGCTCAACCCGTGAAGGGAAACACAGTCACCGCCAAGGCTAAAGTTCCCAGGGCCAGAGCCTGCGGGCAAAAGGGGCTCCTTCAGCACCCACCCAAGCTGGGGAGCGGGTTACCGGTGGGAACCCATTGGAACCGTACACACTACACAGGTGCAGGGAAAGGCAGTCACCATCAACCTGCCGGGAGGAGAAACACCGCAGCCGTCTGTGGGCCCCATCCATCCAGCCGTTTGTTTTACCGGAGACTGTGTATTCATTACTGGCTGAGTGAGTACCACGGTGCCGTGCGGCACAGCGCTGCCCCCGCGACCCTGCACCTCACCAGGCCCCGTAGCCCACCTGCCAAACATCCCTACCCGCCTCACCGGGCCCCGGGACAACCAACCACCTACCCATGGAGGGAAGAACCAACATCCAAGCTGCTCCCTGTCATCGCTCCCGAGATCCCCGTCCAGAGCAGCGGTGGTGTCACCAATCTCACCACAACCGTGGGTGGCATCACGGACAATAACCCCAAACCCAAACCACCCCCTTTCACTCACGGGCAAGGAACGCCGCTCGAGTCCCCGGGATCCGGCCCACCGCTCGAGCCACCACCGAGCAGCAGCAGCCGGACCCGAGCAGTGGGTGAGCGCAGCGTCCCCTCCTCCGCCCGCGACACTGGCAGTACACATTGCCTGTCTCTGCACATGTTGGACTGCACTCAGATACGCTGCCAATAGCTGCATGCTGCAATTATGTTCCCATGCCAATTCAGCATGGGAAAAAAAAAATCATAGATCTGCTTCAACTCATTAAATAACATTGCTCAGAGTTCAATGAGAGATTCATACTCTCATGTGACTGTGGCCTTAAAGGGATAATCATTCAATGTTTAAAAATTGCTATTTTTAGAAACTTTTGTACAGTTTCTGATGATTTCATAAATAAACGCAAAACATATCCACCTAAATTTACCATAATCGTAAAATGAAATGAGACAATAAAAATCTCAAAATCACTGGGATATATTAGTTTCATGTAAATCAAAAAAAAAAACCCCATTAAAATGTAGCCTTTAATAATAAAAGTCAGAAGACCAACACAAAAAACCTATATAATAGTGAGGGTGAGGAAGTGAGGGAACACATTCCTAATAATAATAATATAAAAAATGCATAGGTAGGAAATAAAAACTCCCCCTATTGGGCCCTGAGTATTCCTACCTAGCAATGGAGAGTATGACGTCCTAGGGTTGTGGCGCCCCCATTCACAGACGGGAGACCCTAACAATCCCTAGATCACCCCACTCTATCAATAATGCATCAACCAAAAACAGGTGAACTAACAATTAGAAAAAAAACAGGTGAGTAAAACTAAGCATCAATAACGCCACATATATCATAGTTATTACTCATCTGATCTAGAGGACCAGTAGTCAGGTTAATCAAAATGTTGTATCGATGCGTTTCCCCCCATGAAGTAGACAGGGTTCATCAGGGGACATAATTACATAGGGGTCCAGGATGATGGATGTCACATCACAGTAACAGGGTGCTTGAGTCCAGTTCAACCTATAATCTAAAATGTTGATGCAGAGGATGGCAAAAACCCTATGGGTCCGACAGTAAGCTCCAAATTAGGCTAGGCTCACATTTCCATTGTTTATGATCAGTCACAATCCGCCGCTCTGATAAACAACGCAATCCGTTTGGCAGATTCCGTTGTTTCACATAGACTTGTATGAGCGGCAGATTACGACTGATGCCCTTGCGTTGCATCTGCCACCCGACTGATCAGTCGTGGAATGACTGACCGTCAGGCGGCAGGAACGCAGCATGTAACGTTTTTTGAGCAGCGGAATCCTTATGTTTTCACTGTGCATGCTCAAATCTTGTGTTTAATCATTCAAATGAATGTCTCTCTCTCTCGGCCCGGCGGCCGGCTTCTGTGAGCGATCAGCTGATCTCCCGGCCGCCGGTTTTTGAGAGAGATCAGCTGATCGTTCACAATAGCTGGCCAATCAGCCGATCGCTCTCAAAAGCTGGCGGCCGACTACTGTGAACGATCAGCTGATCGTTCTCTCTCGTTTTACAACGGAATCCGCTTTATCATGACAATGAATTCCAATTCTTGTCACCCGTTGTATAACGCATCAGTCACAAGCGTCAAGCAACGCATGTGACTGATGCAAAACAACGGAAATGTGAACCTAGCCTAAGGCAAAAAAACTGCTTCCCGAATCCACATATGGCAATTATTCTAGTTCCTTGAATCAACGCCCTATCACAGAATCTAGTGCATATAACCAGTTATATTAGATTTTTCCAGAAAGGTATCTAGGCCTTGAAATTTAAAGGATATGTAGCGCCCCTGAATACATCAGGGTGCTACAGGGAACTGCATCCTTTTACCCAGGGTGCAGGGCCTACCCCCATGGTTCCAAGTTCCCAGAAAATGGTGTCACCTCCATCAGCACCACAAATCCCTATCAACACCTCACATCATGACCTGTCAGACACACCAGTGGGTTGGTCTAGCTGGAAAAGGGCCACTCACCTAGGGCTCAGGTAGACTGGTAGGAGGGAAGAAGAGAGTCGAGTGAGAGCCCTCAAAGTGAGCGGAGCTGGGGAGTGTGAGCTCCCGGGGAGCTAGAAGGACCGAGCTTGGGTTGCAGACACTGGTCCAGAACCAGAGGAGTCGGGGACTGGTAGTATTGACATTTGAAGAGGGTGTGACGGACATAGTCTTTGAGGACTGTCGGCACCAGAAAGCCCAAAAGAACTGACCGGTACTGAGCACGAAGGGGGACAGGACCCTAGGTCAGGAGCCGATTCAACATTCTGACAATTGACCTGCAGAGGAAGGGGACCTTCAGGGACCTTCCCAAAGAGCTCAGAGATTGAGGGCATCAGCACACCGCGGGGGACAGGGTTTTCCACAGAAAGCAACCCACTAAAGTCCCAAGTGCCAGCCCTTTGGAGCAAGTCTTTACTTAAAAATTGAAGAGTGGGATCTTACATATATATGTAGGGACCTATACGGACACAAAACTGTGCATGGAGGCAGGCTCTGGATTACTGTGTGACACTGGTGGGACTGGGTACTTGGACGAGCTCCCCGCAGTGTTAGCGGCACACACAGAGTTTGGTTTACCTACAGTGTGTGTGTTTCCTTTATAAACCTCATCCAGCACCATGACTACCCACTGTGAGTACTTTGGTCCCCTACACCTTGTTCTCCCAAATAACTATCAACACCCTTCCCTACCTGTGGAGGGACTAACATCAGGCTGCTTAAGTCCATGTGCCCCAGTACTCCTTACAGCGGCAGCGGTACTCCCATTACCGCAACCCACAGGTGGCGTCATAAACGTCTCCCCTGTAAATATCCCCTTTCACGGATCAAAGTGTCCACCAAGCCGGGTCTGGGCCCCTCTAGCCACCGCGATCACGGATCCGAGCAGCCCGACCAACACCGGGGCAGCACAGATATCCTGGAAAGGTCTCTACCTATATTCATCCATGTGCAGCGACTTGTCATTCCAGGGCACTGGCAGGAAGAAACCATCAGGGACCTGCCTATCCTACTAGTCTACAGTGCAGCTTGGTCCCCGGTGGCTATTAAAAGTATGTTTTACTCTGAAACGTTGCAGCATTTCAGAGTCAAACACACTTGGCTGAGTTCATACAGCCAGTGGCTACTACATGAGGCCTATGGATTAGGCAGCATGTATCAGATGTCAGATTCTCTTTAAGTGATTGTGCAAGGACACAGTAGAAAGACATCAGCAGGGTTTCTATGGTTTAAAGCTGCATCATGTCCCCTGTGTCTGAACACAGCCTAAGGGTTTAGCTAATGGTATTCAAAGTCTGTAAATAATAGCTATACATTTTAGGATATATAAACTGTATATAGTTAAATTAAGCTTTGTCCAAACTTCAGCTTTGTCTTTACTGCACTATTAAAATTGACTTTGCAGTTTGTATATTATAGAACCATTTCGGCAGTTTCTTTTATTAATAAATATTTTAGCAATGTTATAGGAGGGGGGAGAAAACATATGACTGGATGATATCGGAAGTAAAAGAAGACAGATTGATTATGGGGTAGAAAACATAGGAGAACTTTATATTGAAGGCTGAATGCACTTAAACTGGGTTGTTTGTCATGCTCAGATTCCACTGACATCAGAAAACGAGCTAGTCTCTCCTTAACTGTGTTTTATGCCATTGAATCTCCTCCATGATTGTTTCTCCTTTATCTTATCAATCCCACACAATTCAACTAAATAGTGAATTTACTTATATTTTCTGCTTTTTTTTTTCTTTCCACTAAAAGCTAAAACAATAGCGTCCTTAATAAATTGGGCAATATATCAGTTAGTAAGCTCTACAAAAAAATCACACATGAACTTTCCAGTGTCTGTAGTGAAAATCAGATTGCAAACGTAAGGATACAGAAAAAGAAACAGCAAAGGTGAAAGAAAGAGTCTGTTAGAAACGTCAAGAGGTGTAAGAGAATTAAGAATCACACACTGACAATGCCAAAAACATACAGTGCCGAGCAAAAGGGTAACATTGTTTTGAACTTTTGACTTTCAGGCTCCATATCTCACCATCCACTAAAGTATTGACTGTGAAACTACCTGCATTTTATATACAATCATCTTGGCTAGCTGATATATAAATTTGACTTGCAACTATTTAGTATCTGATTAGTTATGCAGATAATTGTCATGTCACTACAATGTTACTGTTTTGCTCCTAAATTTTAAATTTGTATTATATTGTTAAGATTAGTTAATCCGCCCTTGACTTTTAACACCACTTGAATCCTTTTGGGCATACGCTGAATCAGATTGAAGCAAGTCTAAACCAAAATCCCAGATCTCTACTGCACATTCCCATTGTTGGTGCATACTAGTCGACTCACTTGGGTACTTCAATTCTACCCACAAGTTTTCAATTGGCTTGACGTCTGGGGACTCTGAGGGCCAATCGAGAACTTCTACTTCATTGTCATTGAACCATTTCTTTGCCAATCTTGATATACGCTTCTGGACATTGTACTGCTGGAACACTATGTCGTGCTTTTAAAAACCCATAGTACTCAAGTGTACAAAGTAACTCACCTTGTATGATACTCACATATAGCTCAGCATTGAGACCCTCATCGATCCTGGTCAAGTATCCATAACCTTTGGCTATGAAATATCCCCATATCATCAGGATTCCTCCACTGAATTTTATAATTCCTTCAGTTTCTCGATCCGTTAGCCCCTTTTTCCCTTGTTTCTTCCAGATCCATTTGCACCCATTAGAGTCTAGTCTATTGACTTTTGTCTTATTGCTGCAAATCACCCATTTCCAATGTTCTACTGTCCACATTTTGTACTTGTTTGCCAACTCGAGCCAATGCTTCTTATAACAATATTGAAGTCGAGGTTTCTTCACCTTTTTCAGGCCACCATTCCAGACTTGAGTAATGTGTGTTGCACAATGCTTGTGACAAGCCCACAGGGTCTTGGGGGTTAATCGCCACTGGGCCAGTGTCGATTTGGGTTGTTACAGTGGCCAGGCCCGGTTCCGTGACCCCAGCAGTGTCAATAAAGATGGAGATGGGGATGATGGGAGTAATTTATTCGTGACGCCACCTTTGGTATGTGGCCAGTTATTAGCTGCTGCTGCGGAAAGTCTCTCTCTTCTGGGGCAGATCGTGTTGCAGCTCGGGTGTTGCAGCTCTCCATAGATAGAACTAGGCCCCAGGGAGGATGTTGGGAGAGGTAGTCGCCTATGGCGCAGGGGCATGATGTTGAGAGCACCAGCAGAAATGGGACAACACGGAGGGTGCAGTTCAAGTTCTTTACTCACTGGAAGCACACCGCCGTTGGAGTACCAGGCTGCGCTGTGATGGACTTCAGCTGATCCCGGATACTTCAGAGGTCATGGCCGGTGTTTCCTTGTGTGCGTCACCTTTCGAGGGTTTCCCTCCACCCCAGCTTCTGGGCCGTGGAGCGGGTCACGGGTGCCTTCCGCGCTTCCCGTGAACCCTGGTATTCCCCTTCATCCTAACAACCCAGGTCGAGCATTCAGCTCCAGACCACGGCCCCCTGCGTATTCATGTCCGTGCTCGATTGTCCTCTCCTGGTGCTTGCTGCGAGATGGCTCCTAACTACCCCTGTTGGTGCCCCCCCTCCCGGGTTCCTAAACTAGTGGCAAGACATCCCATGCCTCGTGATGGCCACCCCAGGACCTACCCTAGCCCAGTCCCAATGGAAGAGCTCCAATCTTGGTCAAATTTCGGTTGAACGAGGTTTGGGGGAGATGTCAGAGGAAGAAAGCACGGTTATCACCTCGCCGCCACAAACACAGCAAGGACTTGGTCCGCATGGATGCGCAAGACACATGAGCGCCTTCTTGCTGTTCTACCTACAACATGACCCTCGGATTGTCCAAATTAGAAGTAATGATAACTACTGGGTTGCCACACTCTTAGATCCCCGGTACAAGTCCAAATTGTGTGACATAATTCCAGCCATAGAAAGGGACGCACGTATGCAGGAGTATCAGCAGAAGCTGTTACTCAATCTTAGCTCGGCTTTTCCACCAAACACCAGTGGTGTACAGAGTGAATCTCCCAGTTGTAACTTGACAAACATGGGACTGTCTTGTCATCAACAGTCAAACCGTTCCTGCAGCCCCGTATCTGGTGCTGATAACAGCAATTTTATTGAATCGTTTCATAATTTTTTTAGACAATCCTTTGCAAGGCCACCAGAGACAACAAGTCTGACATATAGTCAATGGCTGGAGAGGATGATACAGGAGTATCTCCAAATGAACATCGATGCCATGACTTTGCAACAGGAGCCTTGCTCATTTTTGGCTTCAAATCTTGAAAAATGGCCTGAGTTCGCCATTTACGCCTTGGAGATCTTGTCGTGTCCCGCAGCTAGCGTTGTCTCTGAACATGTCTTCAATGCTGCTGGGTGTGTGCTGACAGATAAGCGCACGCGTCTCTCCAGTGACAATGTGGACAGACTAACGTTCATTAAGATGAACAAGTCATGGATCCGCAAGGACTTTACTACCCCTGTGTCATCCTGGGGAGAGTAAAGGCTTGTGGATTTGGAATGTGCTTGATGCAAATGTACCTGTCAAGTTTGCAACTGGGGCACAAGTGCTGCCACTGAAGGGGTGTCTGTGGGGCCCAATTTTTGGAAAAAAGGGAGACTCTGCTTGGAGTCCCCTTGCTGTGTTTTTAATAACGAGCCAAGATGAACAAGTCAGGGTTCAGCAAAGACTTTTCTACCTACCCCGGTGTCATCCTGGGGAGAGTAAAGGCTGGCGTATTTTTGAATGAGCTTGATGCAAATGTACCTGTCAAGTTTGCAACTGAAGCACAAGTGATGCCACTGAAGGGGTGTCTGTGTGGCCCAATTTTGGATAAAAGGGAGACTCTGCTTGGAGTCCCCTTGCTGTGTTTTTTAAAAACGAGCCAAGATGAACAAGTCATGGTTCAGCAAAGACTTTGCTACCTACCCTGGTGTCATCCTGGGGACAGTTAAGGCTGGCGTATTTTTGAATGTGCTTGATGCAAATGTACCTGTCAAGTTAGCAACTGGGGCACAAGTGATACCACTGAAGGGGTGTCTGTGGGGCCTAATTTTTGGAAAAAAGGGAGACTTAGCTTGGAGGCACCTTGCTGTGTTTTACATGATTTTAGAAGGGCATGACATGCCTATATCTGTGTCTCCTCTTTTTCCTCGTCCAGCTGTTCTGTTTTCGCATGAGTATTTGTCCTTCTCACTTTCCCATGTGTTTGTGTTGTCTTGGGAGTTAATTATCACCTTTTGGATACCTTTGAAGGTGTTTTCTATGTGTTTTTATGTGTTTGCGATTGCATCCCATTGTTTTCAATGGGGTTCGAGAGGTTCGTCGAACGGCTCGCCGAACCGAACTCGAACGCGGCCTTTGTTCGACGAACCGAACCAAACTCGAGCCTCTAGAGGCTCGCTCATCTCTAATAATAAATTGGAGAATGAAGGATTGCGGGGGAGTCTTTATTTACCATTGAACCACATTGGAACTTGAAGGATTTTTTTAAAATAATAAATTGGTGAACAAGGGAGTGTGAGGGAATCTTGATTCAATTAAACTATTTCTAGCTATATGTGTTTATTTTTTACTTTATTCTTATGAACTTAGTAATCGGAGTGTCTGGTAGGCGCCTCACCATTACTAACCCCTGGGCTTGATGACAGCTGGTAATTCACAGATGACATAAACTTCAAAAATATTACTTTGATTGCCACTGCACCAGGGCAATCAGGAATAGAAGGTCAAAGCACTATAATTGGATCTTATATTGGAGGCTCCACTTCTCTGGTGGCTGCGGGCTACTATTTGTAGGCTGGGAAGGGCAAAAAAAACAAGGCCTGATAATACCAGCCCCAGCAGTCTAATTTACCATGGCTAGTTATCAAAAATAGAGGGGTACTCCACACCATCTTTTTAAATTATTTATTTAAAATAAATAATTAAAACAATGGAATGTGATCCCCTCTATTTATGATAGCAAGACAAGTTAAACCAGACAGCTGAGGGTTACAGCCACAACTCAAGAGGCTGGATGTCACTCGTAATCATCTTTCAGAGCAAAATATGGCTCTTAAGGTAAGAAGACTGTTGATGTAGAAGTATAGTAGGAGAACTCAGTGATCTCAAACTGGGAATTTTCTGGAACTGTATGTAGGATCCTTAAGACTTTTTATTAAGCAATCAAATTGAATCAAAGCTATTCTGTATGTTGTTATACCTCGCTTTGATTTAACCCAAACTGATTAATACTGCTTTAGCCTTTCATCTCTGCTTGACCTCTGAAATTTTTCAAGTCACCAATCACTTATTCTATCTCTCTGGCATTGACCTGGTTGCTAATTATTCTACTGTCAACTCACTCCATCACCCATCAGTTACTCCATGGTCACAAACCAGGAATTTCTGCATTGAAAAAGTGGAAAGGCAAAAATCAGAGTGGCCATGGGTCTTCTAAGCAGAGTGACTTATTCAAAGTCTAGCAATGTTAGTCCCTTTTAGGTTGATAATTTCTTACTCAACCTCACATAATACTCATATAGAGATATAACAAAATCCTTAGACTTAAAAATAGGACTAGTTTGTCCATTAAGTTGTAATCACAGACCATCAGGCTCCAGGGTTTTGCACAAGCCATGTCAGAAAATCAAAAACTATTTTCTCCTTTTCCTCCTACTGCTGCTTCTTTCTCTCCTAATCCTGGGCCACCCCATGCCACCTTTACACCCTCTCCCACCTCTCATAAAAACCCGGCTAACCTTATTAACCCCTTAACGACCGTGGGCAGTAATATTACGTCCTAGCGGTCACAGTATTACTGCCCGCGGTCTGCCGCCGGCAGCATGCCCCGATCGGTGCACATCTCAGCTGATTTTCACAGCTGAGATATGTGCCTGCTAGGAATGTGCAGAATTGTTATCTGCTCTTGCCATTTAACCCCTTAAATGGCACTGTCAATACGTGACAGCGCCATTATAATGGGATCGGCGGTAAACATTTACTTATCGTCCGATACCGGAAGTCACATGACGTGATCACATGACTTACAGTGGTTGTCATGGTAGCACAGGGTCATGTGATGACTCCTGTAGCTGACATGAATTACTTTCGGTTTAATTCGGCCCGCAGCCGAATGAAGCAGAAAGTCAGCGTATCTGCTGTTTACAGCTGTGTAGCTGTGATCAGCAGATAGGGCAGTGCGATCGGATTGTTGATCTATATAGCCCCCTAGGGGTCTTAGAAAAATAACAAAAAAAGATTTAAAAAATTAAAAAAAAAAAATCTAAAAGTTCAAATCACCCCCCTTTCGCCCCATTTAAAATTAAAGGGTTAAAAAAATAAAAAATATACACATATTTCGTATCGCCGCGATATGATTGCGAAACGCCCGATTTATCAAAATATAAATCAATTAATCTGATCAGTAAACAACGTAGCAGCAAAAAAATTCCAAACACCAAAGTTAAGTTTTTTGGTGACCACAAATTTTGCACAAAATGCAATAACAGGTGATCAAAACGTAGCATCTGCGCAAAAATGGTACCGTTAAAAACGACAACTCGAGAAGCAAAAAATAAGCTGTCACTGAGCCATAGATGCCGAAAAATGAGAACGCTACGGGTCACTGAATATGGCATAAAACGTGCGCCACTTTTTTCGGACAAACTTCCGATTTTTTCTTAACCCCTTATATAAAAGTAAACCTATACATGTTTGGTGTCTACGAACTCGCACTGACGTGAGGCATCACACCCACACATAAGTTTCACCATATAGTGAACACAGTGATTAAAATATCTCAAAAACAATAGTGCTATCGCACTTTTTTGCAGTTTTTCTGCATTTGGAATTTTTTTTGCCTTTTTCCAGTACACTATATAGTAAAATGTATGGATTCATTTAAAAGTACAGCTCGTTCCACAAAAAATTCGCTTTCACATGACCATATTGACTGAAAAATAAAAAAGTTATGTCTCAAAAAAAGAATGGCGAAAAAAAAAACGGAAAGCGAAAAATAGACCGGTCGTGAAGGGGTTAACATTAGTTATACACCCTCATCTCCCTCTTTTAATTGTGCTCTCTGGAATCCACGTTCTGTATGTAACAAGCTTTATTACATACACAACTGCATTCTCAATAACTTTCTTAATCTGCTAGCCCTTACTGGATTCAGTATTCTGACACTGCTTCCTCTGCTGCAACTTCTCATGGCGGCTTACACTTTTCCCATTCCTCGAGACCTGAGAACAGACATGGTGGTGTAGCCGGCTTACTCCTGACCCCACAATGCACTTTCCTGGTCATCCCCCCAGCTCCATCACTCTAACTTTTTTCTTTCGAGCTTCACACCATCAGGCTCTTATATCCCCTCTCCCTTAGAGTAGTGGTCATATACCGTCCCCCAGGCTCACCCATCCAGTTCCTTGACCACGTTTTGGCCTGGCTGCCGCACTACATGTCCTCAAAATAACCAACCCTTATCCTGGCAGACTTTAACATCCCCATGATCAGCCCCACCTCCCCATCTGCATTCCAACTTCTATCTCTAACCACCTCCCTTGGCCTCTCTCAGCTCTCATCCTCTGAGACACACAAAGATTGTAACACCCTTGACTTGGTCTTTGTCTGCCTCTGCTCAATCTCCCACTATGATAACTAGAGATGAGCAATGTTCGAGGCTCGAGGTTCGCCAATTTCATGTTCGAGTGATTTTGGGGGGTGTTCGAGTGGCTCGACGAACTCGAGCCTTTTGCTAAAAGCTCGACAGTTCGAGTAGCATTCGAGAACGGTTCGATCAACAAAAGCGTGGCTTTTTACAGCTATGTGTGCAGGGAGCCATCACTGGCAGCCTGCGGTAAGCTGGTAACCAGGGTAAATATCGGGTATCCAAGCAAAGCGCTTTGCTTAGTAACCCGATGTTTACCCTGGCTACGTGTGCAAACATCCCTGAAAGCCACACAGAAGCACTTCCTTGTGATTTCCGTCGGATGCCGCTGCAGTCTGTGTCCTGCTCCAGCCCCGCGGCTGCTGTCACTGCAGTGTCAGCATATGCCCGCACTGTATGGTATCCGCAGCTGCCCACACTGCAGTGACAGCAGCTTTGTGGATGACAAGCGCTGCCGTCAGGAGGTTAGTGAAGTTCCATACCTGCAGTGATGAAGTCCTGCCCTCCCGACGTCAGCGCTGTCACTGTCCTTGGCCGCCGCTTGTCACATCTCCTCTCACTGCCGACCCGAGACTGTCACTAACAGTGACGTCACAGGCACCCGCGATACTTGGTTGTGAAGGCGGCGGTCATTGAACTCAGTGACAGCTCTGCTATCAGGAGTGCAGCGATCCCCGCAGGTAATGTACCTCACTAAGCTCCTGACAGCAGCACTTGTCATTTCCTGCAGTGACAGCTCTGCTATCAGGAGTGGAGCGATCACTGCAGGTAATGTACCTCACTATCCTCCTGACAGCAGCACTTGTCATGCTCTGCAATGACAGCTCTGCTATCAGGAGTGCAGTGATCACTGCAGGTAATGTACCTCGCTATCCTCCTGACAGCAGCACTTGTCATGCACTGCAGTGACAGCTCTGCTATCAGGAGTGCAGCAATCACAGCAGGTAATAATCTCATCTCACCTCCTGACAGTAGCACTTGTCATGCCCTGCAGTGACCTGGGCTGACCTATTGTTGTTAGCTTAGGTCACTGCATTGCTCTCCCAGCCAATATGGAACATTCTGTTCTTCATTGACTGGGACATTGACTATGGTATGGATCATCATGGGAACCCCTTGGATTACACCAGACCTGGATTTGTTTTTCTTTCTAATAAATTGGTGAAAGAGGGAATGTCTTGGGGAGTGGTTTTTAAAAAAAAAATGTGTTTGTCGTCTATTTTATTTTTATTACTGACTGGGTTGGTGATGTCGGGTATCTGATAGACGCCTGACATCACGAACCCCAGGGCTTGATGCCAGGTGACATTATACATCTGCTATTAACCCTATATATTACCCCGTTTGCCACCGCACCAGGGCAACGGGATGAGCTGGAGCGAAGCACCACGATTGTTTTACTAGCTAGTATTAAGCCAGAGATTCTTAATGTCAGGCAAGTTTGACCCGGCCATTAAGAATCTCTAATAAAGGGTTAAAAAAAAGACACCACACAGAGAAAAAATACTTTAATAGAAATAAATACACAGACACACTTAGAGACTCCATGTTTATTACTCCCTCTCACCCCTCCACGATCCTGGTCTTCTGTCTTCTTTCTCCTTCAACCCATGCAGCTCTGCTACATCAGAAAGCACTGCATGGAAGGAAGAACGCTGCTACTCCCATGCAGTCTAATCACTCAGTGAGTGAGCAGCAGCTGTGTGCTTTAAGCGGTGACGTCACCGCTGAAAGACGGGTTACCATAGCAACGGTGCTCCGATCACGTGATTCCCGGTGCCGCAATTCACCGGCTGTGGCATCTAGTCCTTTCCTGTGGGCTGACTCTGTAAAGAGCGTCCATGCCTGTGGGCGCTCTTTACAGAGTCAGCCCACATGCAAGGATTAGATGCCACAGCCGGTGAATTGCGGCACCAGGAATCACGTGATCGGAGCACCGCTGCTATGGTAACCTGTCTGTCAGCGGTGACGTCACCACTTACAGCACGCAGCTGCTGCTCACTCAGTTGGGGAAGCCGACCATGTGCCAGAGCATCTCGCTGGTATACGGAGATGCTGGATCGATCACCGCGTACCGGAGAGATACACTGACAGGACCTAGCATGACGTCAGCCATGTGACTAGTCTGTAGCCAATGAGATAATAGACAGGTGACTGGTCACATGGCTATTTTGACATCACGGAAGGTCCTATCATTAGTGCTGGTTACCGGGAGGACACAGCGATTATCGGAAGGAAAAGCGGCGGGAGACAGAGTGCAGGACACGTCGCGGGGACCTGTAAGTGTAATGGCAATGTTTATTAAATTGTATGTGTACATTTATAATGTGTTTTTATGTGTTTGTGTTTGCCTATCATTGTTTTGAATGGGGTTCGAGAGGTTTGTCGAACAGTTCATCGAGCCGAACTCGAACGCGGCCTCCATTCGACGATCCGAACCGAACTCGAGCCTTTAGAGGCTCGCTCATCTCCAATGATAACTCACCTCTTCCCCGCTCTGACCATAACATACTGTCCTTCAAGCTCACAAATCCTTTCCCACCCCAGCACACTCCCACCTATCACACATTCAGAAATATACGGGCCATTGGCCTTCAGACACTTACAGACTCTCTACACTCATCACTGTCCCCTATCTCCTCACTTTCCTGTCTTGATCTGGCTATATATAGCAGGATAAGGCACATCCACAGTGTAAGAGATGATGAGGTGCATATGTAGGTTTCCACACCATATGTCCAGAGAATTAGAAACAAGACACTCTCAAATGGTGATACAAACGAAGAATTTATTCAATAAGTCTTATAGCAACATGTGACGTTTTGGCCAGGTGGCCTTCATCAGACAACTTGTTTTTAAGACTGTCAGGGTAGTGGTAAAGGCAGTGGTATCCACCAACTATGCAGCATAGTGGTGGATACTACTGCCTTTACCACTACCCTGACAATTTTAATGACAAGTTGTCTGATGAAGGCCACCTGGCCGAAATGTCTTATGTTGCTTTAAGACTTATGGAATAAATTCTTCGTTTGTATCACCATTTGAGAGTGCCTTGTTTCTAATTCTCTTGATCTGGCTATAAACCACTACAACGACACACTAAGAAGTACCCTAGACCAAGTAGCACCCCTCACCCTCAGAATCTCCAAACACAGAGTAAAACAGCCCTAGCTCACATCACAAACTTGATTTCTCCAGCGTTGCTCTAGGAGTCTGGAGGACTCTGGAGGAAAACTCACACACCAGAAAACTGTATCCACTACAAATTCATGTTAAAAACCTATAACTCAGCCCTTCACCTTGCCAAACAGACCTACTTCATCACCCTGATCTCCTCACTCTTCAAGAATCCAAAAAAGCTCTTAGACACCTTTCATTCCCTCCTCAGTCCTAAAGTACATACCCTTATCACAGACCTTCATGCTGATGATCTGGCCTCCTATTTCATAGAGAAAATAGAAATTATCCACTGGGAGATCAACTCCCAGCTACCAAGCGTCCAAATTCCTATTCCTTCCCACATCCTGTCCAGCTTACTTTCCACATTCGACCCAATCACAAAAGAAGAAGTCTCCAGTCTCCTCTCTTCTTCTCGTGCTACCACTTGCACTTCTGATCCTTCCCCTCACACCTACTCCAATCTCTCTCTCCTGTCGTCACTACTCACCTAACTAAAATCTTCAATCTCTCTCTCTATTCTGGTATCTTCTCCTCCTCCCTCAAACACTCTATAATTACTCCATTATTAAAGAAATCTTCTCTTGACCCATCCTGTCCAAGCAACTACAGACCACTCTCCAATCTCTCCTTGATCTCCAAACTCTAGCATGGCCTGGTCTATTCCCATCTCACCTGCTACCTCTCCCACTCTTCTAGATCCTTTACAATCTGGCTTCTGCCCCTCACACTGGAAAGAAACTGCCCTCTTCAAAGTGACCAATGACATTTTGACAGCAAAACGTAAGGGTGACTACTCTATGCTTATTCTTTTTCCCCTCTCTGCTGCCTTTGACACTGTTAACTACCATCACACCATCACCTTCTCTCTATTCTCCAGTCTATCGACATAAAGAACACTGTGCTCTCCTGGTTCTCTTCCTATCTTTCTATCCGCTCATTCAGTGAATCATTTGACAGCTCCATATCTTCTCCTCCTCATCTCACTGTTGGCGTCCCTCAAGGTTCAGTCCTAGGCCCTCTTCTTTTCCCTCTCTACAATGCCCCAATTGGACAAAACATCAGCAAATTCGACTTCCAGTGCCATCTTTATGCTGATGATACACAACTATACACCTCATCCCCTGACCTCACCATCGCTGAACTACAGGACTGTCTGTCTGCAGTTTCCAATATCATGTCTGCCCTCTATCTGAAACTTAACCTTTCCAAAACTTAGCTTCTTCTACTCCCTCTGTGGCGCCCCTGACCAGGTCAGGCACCACTGAGTACTGCACCCATGCTGGGGGCAGTGCAACACAGGTAAACCAGAAGGCTGACCGAGGTGTGACTACTCAGGCGCATAGTAATCAGGTCTCACACATCTACCTTTGGGAGGACCCCTGGGGAAACCAGGAGGGGGCGTGGCCTCCATGTCCACTGAAGGGGTGTGGTAGAGAGCCTGGTTGCTAGGTTGCGTAGGCAGGCACAGTGGGGAGGCAGGCGCAGTGAGCCAGTTAGTGAGTGAATCTCAGGGAGAGCAGACGCATGCAGCAGACCCTGGAGTCTGGCACAATCTGACAACGTACGCGTAGTGACTACCAACGGGGAAGATCGGTCACCTGGTAGTGCCACCCGAAATACACCCAAGGCTACAGAGAGCAAAGGAGTGGCAGAGTAAGGGGACTGCCAGAGAGGTACCAGGCCCAAAAGGGTAACGGGTCCCAGTGCAGTGATTTATTAAATTTTCTCTAACCTGCTGGTGGGGGCACTTCAGACCCACACCATACCACCACAGAGTCCGCAGCCACGTAGCAAAGGGAATAGTTCACAGGAGGCAAGCAGCCGGAGTGACCTGGTCCAGGCTACAAGCAAACGGGCCGAAACGAGGGGAGAACAGGCAGCAGCAACTTCCCTGGGTGACCCCTGTAGGGACTTCAATTCGGGTTCACCACAAAAACACACAGGGCTAGGAAGGCGAGTTGCTAGTCCCCCTCATCAGCCAACCGGAAGGATACCTGGTTCCAGCCTGGTTCATCCCAGCTACGCCCGGGTTACTCACCCTGCCATCAACTGTGAGTAAAAACCCTTAAAGACTGCCTGGACTGTGTTTGAGTCATTCTGCGCCTTATAGTTCCACACACTTACACAGGGCCCTGCGGCTTGCCTCACTCTCGGGAGGCCACAACAACTGACTGCACCCACCATCAACCCCAGGCACCCCTTAATCTGCAGTGGCGGTCACCCTGACCGCAATACCGAGAGTGGCGTCACGAAAATCCTAAAGAGAAGGTTCCCTAGCTGTGACCAGACCAAACTGTTCCTCCACGTGGAGTCCCTGAAGGTAATGCACCGACAAAACACCTGTGGGGCTTCACACCTCCATCTTCCAACCTTCCTAAACCTGACATCTGCCTCTCTGTGTGTGGTACTACAATAACTCCTAGGCAGCAGGCTAGCTGTCTGGGTGTTATATTTGACACTGATCCTGCCTTCACATCCTATATACAATCTCTTGACCGCTCTTGTCGCCTGCACCTCAAGAACATCTCTAGAATCTGCCCCTTTCTCACCATGGAAAGTACAAAAACCCTGACTGTGGCACTGATCCACTCCCGCCTTGACTACTGTAATTCCCTATTAATTGGCCTCCCCCTAACTAGACTTTCTCCTCTACAGTACATCCTTAATGCAGCAACCAGGGTCACCTCTCTGGCTAATTGTTACTTGGACGCTTCTGCTATGTGCTAGTCATTGCACTGGCTGCCCACACAACATCGGATCCAATTCAAATTGCTTCTTCTCACCCACAAAGCTCTCCATAGTGCAGCACCTCCCTACAACTCTACCCTCATCTCTATCTATCATCCTACATATTCTCTATGCTCCACAAACGACTTTCGACTAACATCTACACTAATTCAAATGTCCCACTCCCGGCTCCAAGACTTCTCTGAGCTGCACCAGTCCTCTGGAATTCTCAACCCCAAGAAACCAGGACAAACCACAACTACATAGCTTCAGATGCTCCCTAAAAGTACATCTTTTTAGAGCGCCCTATCGCACTCCCTAATGGCACTCAATTCAGAGTCCATCCACTAATTCTCAGAACAGAACCCTCCATCAAACTGCATGGCATCCAAAAGCATCACAAAGATTGGCTAAGGAATGGTTCATGCAGCCTTTGTTTATCCCCATTTCTTTGAGATGGCTGGATTGTCACTGTAAATAAGAATCTGTACCTCGACCCCCACCCCTACCACACCTGTTATGATCTGGTAACCGTGGACTATCACAAAAATCCCATCAGCAGAAAAACACAAAAAAAACCCACAAGAGTAGTTGGAATCTGAGCTGACCCCAATCCCCTATCTGTCAGACCACACTAGAAGTAGCCGTGGAGCGTTCCTAAACACTCCTAGATGCCTCATCACAGCCTGAGAAACTTACTACACCTCACAGATAGAAATGAGTAAACCTATCTTGCCTCAGAGCAGTCCCCAAAGGAATAGCAAGCCCCCAACATATAAAGCCACTAGTGATGTAAGAAAACGCAATACACAGATAGGAAATATAGATTAGCAAAGGCGATTCCCAACTTCCTAGATACAACAGGAAACGAAAGAAAACTGATTATTGTCAGTGCAAAACCATGCGGAAAAATACCAATCTCCTGATATACAAAACCCCTGAGACCACACGGTTTCTTCCCCACTATATCAGGTACGCTTGTAAATAATGGAATAAACAAAACACCAAAAAACACAAGAAATACAAAAGTTGCAAATTATCAAGTAGAACAGGGAGAATCTCCCTTTTCTTGCCGGGGGGCTTCCAGAGGGGGAACCCCCATGCTCATCAAAGCAGAAAGACAATTCCTCTCCTGCAAGAAAACAGACCTTAAGCAAAATGAAAAGAAACACAAACACCCTTAGGTGTGGATCAGGCAATAAGCCAAAGAACTTGCAACTTATCTAGACTGGTACAGGCACAGGATAAATGGAAGGACAAATTCCAAGCCAATTCAGAGACTGAGGAAAAACATCTATCACCACGCAAAGCCAGCAGACACTGCTCTTCTATATAGCACAGGCTGATCTGCAATTGGACTTCCCAAACTCCCAACTAACTGCCACACCTGTAGAGTCACAGTCAGCTCCAAATCATCACGCTCTCGGATGACATTCATAACACCTACCTCATTGTAGATTATAAGCTCTTAAGAGCAGGGCTGTGTTTAATTTTGCTCTAATTATTTTATTTTTCTAGAACTGTTACTTGTATGTGAACCTCTAAATTGTAAAGCGCTGCGGAATATGTTGGCGCTATAGAAATAAAGATTATTATTATTACTGATATCTTACAGATGTTCAACCATGTAATCAAGAAAGCTCATCATTTGTCACTAAGAATCCAATACAGTATTTGGGCAGGCTAGATACTAAATCACTCTTCATTGGTGATATATGGGAATAAAAAGTATCAGTCATACAGTTTATTGATCTGTTTTGGGTATGGATTTTACTTAGGAGCCACCACGCAGCCAAGGCATGACTGTGATTGTGGGCATGTCTGTGTGGTTTTCAAATGGACTGTTTAAATTAATCCAATTTTGCTCCTCGATTTGCAGTGTCATGCATACCCTTTCAGCATGCCTTAAGGACTTTTCAATTTTTCAGTTTTTGTACTTTAATAGTTTTTTTTTTATGTGGGACAAAATGTAACTTTGATTGACATAATTAATTTTTCCAAATAATGTTCTGAAATATAATATATACTATTTCAACATGATCCTTCAGGTTTTGACAATTCCATTGAAAGAGTTTAAAAGTAATTATTTGTATTACTTTGCTGCAATGGGTTGTTCCTCAAGTTAGGAAAATTGGTTTCTGCTATAAGCCTAGGTTACGCTGGCCAACCCATGGCCATAAATGACCACCAATAGGCTACATCGGCAGACATTTTATAGCCTGTATAGACAGTATGACTGTACTTTCCATGCACTGAGAACAGTCAGCGATGAATCATTCTGTGTTCATAGGCTACGATTATTTTTGGCAGGATGTGTCAGGCTTACCCAGTTTTATGTGCTGCCAAAAACATTGATTTTAACAAAGCAGAAAAATTATTTTACTCACAAGTGATTTGCTTATTCGTAGAGTGATGTTTCCATTGCCGATTACCAAGATGTGCCTGATAATCTGTTTCTGTGGTGATATTTCTGTGGGTGATGTTTCCATTGCCATTACGAGGATGTTCCTGATAATTGTACATTGTAAATACACCCTTATTCAGGTTTCTGCGTTCCTCTACATCAACCTCAAAGATAAGAGTTCAAACCTAAAAGAAGGACCAGTAGTGGACATGTCCTGTATCAGTTAACATCATACAGTTCTGATGCATTCTTCATAGATTCTGTTACAAACGGAACTGATGGGCAATAACTAATGAAGGGTACAAGCTTTAGTTATCCTTCAAAGAACTATATAATTTATGATGTCTACCCTTTAGTTGACCTGTGAACATTTTTAGACTATTACTGTTCTTTCCATAGCTCTCAAAGGATTTCCATTACTGCTGCTGAAGACATGTTATAAGGATACCATTCTTAGCTTGCGTTATTAAGTGAAAGCAAATATAGAACATTTTAACTACATAACACTTTATTTAAAAGAAAAAAATCTATATTAATTTTAATTATAACTTATTGCCCAGATTTCTGATTAGCTGTTAGTCTCAACACATTCCAATTAATTCTATAATTTGTTTAGATAAGTGAATATTTTTTTTCCTTCCATTGATTCCATCGAATGTGGGTCACTCAATAATTCATGCCACCATCTATACCAGCGAAATAAATCTTAAGTAGTTATGGTTATTTTAATTATTGTAGTTGTGTTTTGCTGAAGAACATATTGCATTATATAGTGCATATTATATTACTAGGCCTATACTAAAGCCAACTAATACCATTATGTAGCGCCCCACGGAGCAGGTGTTTTAACCTACTCGTCGCCGAGCCGGGGGTGCACATCCTCTGCATCATCACTGGGTAGCCTGGCCTGGTTCCGTTGCTCCGAGGCGTACAGAAAGGAGAGTTGGAGGGTGGTAGGGAGGATGGAGGTGGTAGTTGGAGGTTTGGAAATTCTTTTTAAGGATCGTGATGCCACCTGTGGTATGCGGCCAGTGATGGGCCGCCACTGCAGAGTCTCTCACCAGGGCAGATGTTGGGTGCAGCTGGGATGGTATCGCTCCCCACAGGTGGAGGGGGCCCTGGGAGGATGGCGGAGGTGCTGGTAGTCTCTGTTGGTGCCACAGCACTGGGCAACAGCGACGGTAAAGGAAAGGCAGAGACGGAGGCTGCAATTCCAGGTCTTTTACTCACAGGTAGTTCAGGCGCTGCCCCAGAGTACCGATCTCTGCTACGATGGGCTCCAGCCAATCCTGACTAGTCGGCAGTCAAAAAATAAAATAAAAATTATCGGTCTTGAACAAGGTTCTACGTTTACTGCATAGTGTTCATTCTTAAAAGTTACCAGAAAGTGAAGTTACACTTTAAATATTATTTTTTCTTAGTTCAATGTAAAAAAAATATATAATTTCCGTTGCTTAAGCAAAGTGATTGCAATCAAGTAAAAAGTCTCTTCACAAGAAATGAAAGATGTAGACTGCATGTGCATAAAATATTTTCTAATATATGATATCTTAACTGCATTGTCCAGTCTGACAGGACCTTGCCATACTGTCCTTGTGCTGAGAAGTCATTGCTTTTTGAATATCAGTAGAATTAGACAAATAAATAAATAAATTAAATGTCCATTGTTCATAAATTTAATGCGTGCCTGTCACTTTAGCTATTTTTTTCAGAATAAGCTGTTTTGTGTGTACATGACGATTAGCATTATTTCTGGCCTTTATCTGACTTGTATTCTGCACTTTCTCCAAGATTTCCTATATATAGGCTTGAATTCTCAGTTGTGTGTACTATGATGTCACCCATAAGCAGCTGAAATGAAAAATGAAAACTCCAAATTTATTGTTGTATAATTAAAACAGTGAGGGAGGAGGCAGGGTGCGCTAGGATGAAGGCTGTTTTGCATCTGATCACTCTTCAAATTGTCCCACGTCAAGGTGAAGCGTGATTGGATGCAAACGGCCGTTGTCCTAAAGCACCCTGCTACCTCCCTCACTATTTTAAGGATACCACAATAAATTTTGATTTTTATGGATGGTGAATACTACCGTGTTTCTTTGAAAATAAGACACTGTCATATATTTTTTTGTGCCAGAAAAAGCGCTAGAGTTTATTTTCGGGGTGTGGCTTATTCTTGGGGAAGATTCTCCTTCCCAAGAGATTCATACTTACCAGACCCCGGGCAACAGCATCACTCACAGGTCCTCCTGCGATTTTCAGTGGCCGCTCCCAGCAGGTATGCTACACACTGTCCTCCCCTTCTTCTGATCAACACACACTCATGCATGCATGCACACACTCATGCACACACACATCAGATTGCACACACAATTGCACACACACTCACCACATCCAACAATACCGATTGCTTTCAGCCGGCAGAGAATCCTGGGACACAGTGCAGTGGAACATGAGGACCTGCGGGTGGAACGCATAGAGGATCTGCAGGTTGAACTGCCGGGTCCTGCATGCATTCTACATACAAGTCCTCACACTCCAGTACACTGCGTCCCTGGTCCTTATGCTGGCCAGAGGCAATCGATATCACTGGATGTGGTGAGTGTGTGTGCAATCTGATGTATGTGTGTGATCTGATGTGTGTGGGTGTGCAATTTGATCTGTGTGTGATCTGATTTGTTTGGGTGTTTAATCTCATGTGTGTGTGAGTGATCTGATGAGTGTGGGTGCGCGATCTGATGTATGTGCGAAATCTGATGACTGTGGGTGCGTGATTTGATGTGTGAGGGCGTGCGATCTGATGTGTGTGGGTGTGCAGTCTACTGCAGGTTCTAACGATCAGAATCTGGTGAGTATGAACATGGGATCTTCTATCTTCTCTCTTTTGGTGGTGTTTGCTGTCTAAAATGAAGTGTCCTGCAGGATTCTTTTAACTTTTTTAACTGCACGGACCCTTTTTTTATTGAACCACGACAAGGGCTTATTTTCAGGGAGGGCTAATATTTAAACCTTATGACGAAAATGCTGAAAACTCTTGCTAGGGCTTATTTTTGGGGAAACACGTCATTTGATTTTTTAATTGTTGTGCTTGAAATTCACCGACTTTTTCAGGTTAAGCATCATCCATTTGTATGGGATGTTCACTCTAACTAGCCCACAGGTGTTTGAGTTGTGTCCCCAAGATTTCCTTTTTCTATTGTCACCCATATGCAGCTGTGGCGCCCTGAATTTATCAGGGTGCCACAGGATGCTGCAATCCTTATCAAGGGTGCAGGATCTACCCCCATGGTTTCAGGTTCCTAAGAAACCAGTGTCACTAACATCAGCACAAATCCCAATCACACCTCACATCATGACCTGTCAGATACACCAGTGGGTTGGATAAGCAGAATAAGGCCACCCATCTAGGGGTCAGGCAGACTGGTGGGAGGGAGGAAGGAGGACAGTAGAGGGAGAGCCCTCAAAGAGTGAGGAGCTGGAAGAAGTAGCTCCTGGGGAGCTAGACCGAGGTTGGGTCGCAGACTGTGGTCCAGGACCAGCGGAGTTGGGGACCAGTGGCAGCGACATTGGAAGGGTGCGACGGACATAGTTTAGGAGGACTGTTGGCATCAGAAATCCAAAAGAACTAATCGGTACCGAGCACGATGGGGTACAGGACCCTAGGTCAGGAGCCAGTTTATCGTCCTGATAATTAACCTGGGAGGAAGAGTCTCCTTATGAACTTACCTAGGTGCTAATATATTGAAGGTGACAGCACACCATGGGGGATAGGGCTTTCCAGTAACGCGGCTCACTAAAATCCCAAGTGCCAGCCATCAAGAGCACAGCTACACTAAAAACATAGTGAGTGGGGCCCCAACAGCTTCAAGCCAAGGGGCCACACAGAGAACTAACTTGTGCATGGAGATGGCTCCGGATTAATCAGTGACACCGGTGGGAGAGGACACCTGGACAGGCTCCACCGTAGAGACTGTGATGCACAGAGTCTTTGGTTTATCTTCAGTGTGAGTGTCTGCTTTATAATCCTCATCCTGCACCACGACTACCCGCAGTGAGTACCCTGGTTCCCCTGCACCCTGTGCTCTCAAACATCTCACCAAAAACCCCAGAGGCTGGGGCCTTCCCTACTTGCGGAGGGACTGACACCTTGCTGCTCCTCACCATCTGCCCCGGTACTCCTTCCAGCAGCAGCAATATTCCCATTACCGCAACCCGCAGGTGGGGTCACGAACTTCTCCCCTGTAAATAATCCCCTTTCAAGGATCGGAGCAAGTGCTGAGCCCGGGTCTTGAGCCCTTGAGCCACGACCACCCCAGATCCGAGCAGCCCGTTCTGCGTCGAGGCAGCACACAGCCACACAGACATAAGGGATTACTGGTCTTTTGTCCTCACACTACACACAGAGAAGCAGCGACATGGAAGACATAATACAAAAGCACTGAACAGTTTGTCTTTGAATCCAGCATTGAAGTGAAATAAATTTGCTAGACCCTGCAGAATTGTGTGCTTGTTTCTGCCTGGTCTTTCATTGTGCTGAGTGTCCCATGCTCCTCTTCCACTGACCCTACTTTATCCATACATTTAATAGGCTCTGTTATCTGGTCCCTCACTGAGCAGGCAGTTTGTCTTGCTTTGACCAAGTTGGATTTAATCTAGTTTCCAAGGTGGATGATGAGTTCAGGAGGCAAAGTGAGAAGATGAAATGGTTCTTCAGTGGAGAAAGAAGAATATTTTTATGCTAAGATATGTACCAACGTTTCTAATAGTTTCTTATACTATTAATTTATGCAAAGTTTGTTGAAATGACAGCATTGTGGTTCTTGATAAGGCTTATTGACAGTCCCCCTCCTTTCCCAAATCATTAAATGAAATTTTATATTTCTTTATATTAAAATACCTTTACGACTGTGCTATTTTGTCCTTACCTCTCCCAACTATCTCTTAAAATGGATGCCTTTTATATCAATTGCAAGAGAAAACAAAGCACATACCAAGGTACTCACTGAACTTTATAGTTATTCATAGGGTCCATTATACTAAAGGAATGTCATGTGACTTGCGCTATTATAGTTAAGGTTCTTATTAAAACAGTACAGCCCGTAGCCTTCCGTACTATGGCATATTTACTTGATGTGTTTTTTGCATTATTGATTGGAAAACTGGAGAACCCACTTACATAAAGTTGTTTGCATTCAGAAGGACACATCCCCTATTTAAAAATTTGCTAATGAACACATTATATCTTTATTAGAGTTTGGTGTCAGTGGCTTTAGCTTAATTGAGGATGCTTTTGTATAAACGTACCATGTTTTTTGTAATTCATCAGATATTTACTTCATTAAGTTAAATCCCTACTTTTTACATTTTTACACACCTGACCCTGATCCTGGCTTTGGATTCTCATGTCTTACCTCCAAGAGCATCTTCAAAATCCCCTCCTAGACCAACCGCAACAGAGCCTATACAAAATGGTTCAAAGAAATTGCCACCAGCCAAAATATCCCGTCGACTTGCCCAGGGACTGTGTTTATATTGTCATGAAATAGATCACTTCCGCACAGACTATTCCAAACTTAAGGCCAAACAGGGAAACTTTAGCCCTTAGGCGAGACAGGAGGTATCACCCGGGAGGGGGGGGGGCGTAAATGTCCTCCACAACAAATAAATTACTCATGCCTACAGTCATATGAAAAAGTTTGGGCACCCCTATTAATGTTAACCTTTTTTCTTCATAACAATTTGGCTTTTTGCAACAGCTATTTCAGTTTCATTTATCTAATAACTGATGGACTCAGTAATATTTCTGGATTTTAAATGAGGTCTTTTGTACTAACAGAAAATGTGCAATCCGCATTTAAACAAAATTTGACCGGTGCAAAAGTATGGGTGCCTCAACATAAAAGTGACATTAATATTTTGTAGATCCTCCTTTTGCAAAAATAACAGCCTCTAGTCGCTTCCTGTAGCTTTTAATGAGTTCCTGGATCCTGGATGAAGGTATATTTGACCATTCCTGTTTACAAAACAATTCCAGTTCAGTTACGTTTGATGGTCGCCGAGCATGAACAGCTCGCTTCAAATCATCCCACAGATGTTCAATGATATTCAGGTCTGGGATGGCCATTCTAGAACATTGTAATTGTTCCTCCGCATGAATGCCTGAGTAGATTTGGAGCGGCGTTTTGGATCATTGTCTTGCTGAAATATCCATCCCCTGCGTAACTTCAACTTCGTCACTGATTCTTGCACATTATTGTCAAGAATCTGCTGATACTGAGTTGAATCCATGCGACCCTCAACTTTAACAAGATTCCCGGTGCCGGCATTGGCCACACAGCCCCAAAGCATGATGGAACCTCCACCAAATTTTACTGTGGGTAGCAAGTGCTTTTCTTGGAATGCCGTGTTTTTTTGCCTCCATGCATAACGCCTTTATGTATGACCAAACAACTCAAACTTTGTTTCATCAGTCCACATGACCTTCTTCCAAAATGTAACTGGCTTGTCCAAATGTGCTTTTGCATACCTCAGGCGACTCTGTTTGTGGCGTGCTTGCAGAAACGGCTTCTTTCGCATCACTCTCCCATACAGCTTCTCCTTGTGCAAAGTGTGCTGTATTGTTGACCGATGCACATTGAAACCATCTGCAGCAAGATGATGCTGCAGGTCTTAGGAGGTGGTCTGTGGATTGTCCTTGACTGTTCTCACCATTCTTCTTCTCTGCCTTTCTGATATTTTTCTTGGCCTGCCACTTCTGGGCGTAACAAGAACTGTACCTGTGTTCTTCCATTTCTTTACTATGTTCCTCACAGTGGAAACTGACAGTTTAAATCTCTGAGACAACTTTTTGTATCCTTCCCCTGAACAACTATGTTGAATAATCTTTGTTTTCAGATCATTTGAGAGTTGTTTTGAGGAGCCCATGATGCCACTCTTCATAGGGGATTCAAATAGAACAACTTGCAAGTGGCCACCTTAATTTGGTTACAAAACCAATTTAGTGCTTTAGTAAGTCAGTAAAAAGTAGTTAGGAGTGTTCAAATCAAGAAATTGATAAGGGTGCCCATACTTTTGCACCAGTCAAATTTTGTTTAAATGCGGATTGCACATTTTCTGTTAGTACAATAAACCTCATTTCAATCCAGAAATATTATTGAGTCCATCAGTTATTAGATATATGAAACTGAAATAGCTGTTGCAAAAACCCAAATTGTTATAAAGAAAAAAGGTTAATATTAATAGGGGTGCCCAAACTTTTTCCTATGACTGTATATCTGTTTCCTTAAACGTCTCTGTGTTCACAAGACAAGCATTTGTTGATTATGTAGCAACATAGAATTTCATTGAATTTTCTGTGTCAAAAAAACTTTTTTTCCTCTGTGGACGCATCTAAAGCTAATCTGCTCAAAAGGCTTTGCAATTACAGAAGGGTGTATCAAATTCTGGATTCATATGGTAACTCTTCAAATTAGTCTACCACTGTTTGTGGACATTTTATTTAAAAGTTTTGCCACTCTCTAATGCGCCAGTGCTTTTGAGAATATATGGCTTCATATTCCAGTCATTGACTCATCGACTAACCCAATGAGGTCTATCTTGTTTAAAAAATTGCCTCAAAATTCTACCCCAGCCTCCTCCTGTGAAGCTCTACTCAGCATCTACTACCTCCATATTATATTTGCCCTATAAGGACTTCACAGATATTTTCCCCAAGTAGAGGGCTGAGACAATACCACCTCATCAGCTGTATGACAGTCCATTCCACTTCTTCTGGGCATGCAGCCGTCCAGAGGTAGAGTTTATCCCCTATCTCTCCCAGAGACTGAGGCAATATAAGCCTACATTAAAGAGAAAATTAAGATGGTTCTCTGAGACCGTGTCTAGATTATCGGGATTTGAACAAAATCTCTCTCAAAGATTGATATCTATTCCCTGATATTTCTGATTTATTAGACAGGATTATACATGCTACCATCTTCACTAACTTAGACATGTGGCAACTTATTAGTATGTCTTAGTTGATCATAACGATATCTTAATCTTCCCAAAGAGATGGACGCTCATCAGCTCCGTCTACACTCAGTTCAAGTTGCAAAAATGTCTGTTCATAGGCTACATCATCTCTTCTAGCGATCTTCCCATGGATCCAAAGAAAGTTTCCGCTATATTGGATTGGTCTTAGCCAGTCGGTCTCAAGGCTGTCCAAATATTCCTTTTCTTCTACCCCCAGCTTATTAAAAACTACTCTAAAATGGTTGCTCCACTAAAAGCCCAAACTCGGAAAGGCGTTAATTCTTGGAACTGGTCAGAATCTGCTGTTCCAGCATTTCAGGAACACAAGCCTTGTTTTTAGTGCTCTAGTCCTGTGCTCTCCTGATGTGAACAGACCGTTCTTACTTGAAGTGGACGCCTCCACTATTTGTGTAGGAGCACCTCTCTTGCAAAATTTTTCTAGAGCAGAGCAGTATACCATTAATGATTGTGGACTCATAAGTTGGGCCTTGAGGAATGGCAACATTTTCTTGAAGGAGCGAAGTTCCCATGACTATCTATAATGACCACAAAAAGTTGAACTACATGCAGTCTGCTCATAAGCTGAATCTCTGCCAAGCTTGGTGGTTGCTCTTTTTCTCACAATTTGATTTAATCCTCACCTATTGCCCAGCTGAGAAAAAACACAGGATTAACACTCTATCTAGGTGCTTATATTCATCTGATTCTGCTGAAGATCCTCCTGCACATGATATGGAGCCTGAACAAATTGTTGCTGCCATTTCTTCTTCCTCGAGTTCACCATCAAAGGGCCGTTCTCTTGTTTCAAAGACACTAGGTCTTGTCCTGAGCTCATTCATCTAACCTCTCCAGTCACCTGGGAGTGAAACGTACCACTGAATTTCTCTCCCATTTCTACTTGTGGCCCAAATTAAGACAAGACATCAAGGAGTTCATAGCTTCCTGCCTACGTGTGGACAGTTCAAACCTTCTCAGCATGTACCTTTGACGCCCTGGCAAAACCAGGTAGTCACACAGTTAGACCCCGGCATAACACCATCCCACACAGGGTTACACACAGCCGACCTGAAATCCTAGTCCCCCCCCCCCCAGGGAAAGAAAGGCACACCAGTGGGCGGGACCAAGCGGATGGAGAATGCCCACCTAGGAGTCTGGAGAGAGCCGGGGGTGAAAAGCAGTAGTCTGAAGTTGAAGTTCTAGTTTGGAGGAGTGAGGAGGTAAAGCAAAAGGTCAGAAAGGAAAGGTGTCGGGGTTGGAGCGCCGGTGTACTAGCTAGGTGGCAGACAGTGGTCCGTGTCTGACAGGAGATGAGAAGACGGCTGCCGGAGATCCGAGGTGGACCGGGGCAGGGTTGGAGCTTGCCGGTACCGACACCAGAGACCCGACCCGGAAACCGTGCAATGAGGGGGTACTTGGACCCTGAAGCCAGGACCAGAACCAATGGCCTGGCTAATTAACCAATTGAGGACAGGATTATAGGTCCTGTCCCAACCAAAGTACCAAAAGCAGACAACAGACCACCACGGGGGATAAAGGGCATCCGCTAGGGCCCGGTAGATGCCACGGGCCAGCGTCAGTGGGCATGGCTCCCAACCAAAGGACCGGGAGGGGATTTTCGTGTTTCACACCGGGAAGTCCACAACATAAAAACACAGAGTGCAGAGGAAAGTGACACAGACCATCAGCCCGGGTGTGGGACCAGATACACCCGACAGCAGCGACCGGCCACCAGCACCTTGGTTTACCATTGACTTGTGTGATT
This sequence comes from Anomaloglossus baeobatrachus, assembly GCF_048569485.1. Classification (NCBI taxonomy): domain Eukaryota; kingdom Metazoa; phylum Chordata; class Amphibia; order Anura; family Aromobatidae; genus Anomaloglossus; species Anomaloglossus baeobatrachus. The sequence goes on along the minus strand of NC_134356.1, from coordinate 213,905,467 downwards.
CATTTAATCGTGAGTAAACTAACATCCCCCGGTCTGACCGGGCGCGCCACCATCCCCAGCATAAGAGACACTGGGCCCTGGGGCATCCATCCCTACCCATGGAGGGGTTAACATACAGCTGCCATCCCATCATCCCCCGGGTGCCCCACAACAGCAGCGGTGGTGCCACATCTCACCACACACCATGGGTGGCGTCACAGACAGTTTACGGCAAATCCCATTCAAATACGTCCCCTTTTATTTGAAGTGTCCGCGCAACCCCCGGGTCCGGTAGAATCCCTTGAGCCACACTGCGGATCCGGATCCGAGTAGCCCGCCTGCAGGCACGGGGGCGGCACACACCTCTAGGTCTTATTCAGCCTCTTCCTATTACACAAGATCCTTCCACTCTATGGACTTTTTCACTGATGTTCCTGAAGTGCAGGGGTTTATGCTGTCTGGCTTTTAGTAGACCGATTCTCCGACATGTCTGTATTTTGTGCCCTTGCCAGGTCTTCCATCCACTTTGCAGTTGGCTCAAGCATTTTTTAAAGAAATGTTCTGATTCCATGGTCTTTCAGCTTATATTGGCTCTAACTGCAGTGTAGATAGAGCCAAAGAAGAAGAACTGAACAAAAGGTCACAAAATAACTATCTTTATTAGTATTCGATAAAAAGAGGATATATTCGATATTTAAATTATTTTTAAAAAACACAACCATTGGCTGGAAAGAGAAGGGCATCACAAATGAGGTAACCCGCAAACCACATGGTATGCAAAAATGGGGGTGGGGGTTGTACAATAATGTAAATAAGGTTTAAATACACACAATCTACCAACAGGTGAATGTATTATGGGCATGCGCATTGGCCGCAGATTGTAAAGAGTCACGTGGGGGGGCAGGGACTACACACGTCACAGCTGCAACGCTATCCAGATATTGCAGCATTGTGACGAAAAAGTGGCCGTGGATTCGCAGTATAAATGTGCCACCCACCGCTAAGTCCGGGGTGGGGGAAAACACGGTCCTTATGTGATAACCAGACAGGTGCTGTACATGCGCCATCGGTTTTACCAGGAGATGGCTTCTCAGTCCAACACAGTATTGGAAGTGAAACCATCATCTACAATATATACAAACCCGGACAGTATGGCCGGGGAGGTGCGGTCACGCCCACCGCCCTGTCTGATGATTATAATAGATTCGGGTTACCACTATCCCGTACTCTAGTGGTGGCATGTTTATAGTACGAATCCACACCCACTTTTTTGTCACAATGCTGCAATATCTAGATAGCATTTAAGCTGTGATGTGTGTAGTCCCTTCCCCCCACATGACTCTTTACAATCTGCAGCCAATGCGCATGCCCATAATCCATTCACCTGTAGGCAGATTGTGTGTATTTAAACTCTCACAATGTTAGATGACCCCACCCCCTAAAGAAGACGGCACTGAAACATTATGTGACCTTTTGTCTGGTTTTACTTCTTTGGTTCTGTTATAATTTTTTCCGAATGGTCCTATTGGTCCTGTATACCCCCACACCCATGATTATGATTGCATTATAAATTACAGTTTTACTTATCCTGTGGGTGTTGGTATGGGTTTTCTTCTCTAACAAAATTGGTGATTATTTCTAACTGCAGTGTGCAATTTGTTTCCAGGTTCTGTAGTGAACACTGCAAGAACCTAAAAATTTCCCTGGACTTCTCTTCAGCCTATCACCCCAAAATTAATGGGCAGACTGAAAGAATTAAGCAGTTCATGTAGCAGTATTTAGAATATTCTCCAGCTCCCACCAAGATAACTGTCCAGACCTGCTTCCTTGGGCCGAATTCATTCATAATAATTCTGTTTGTCCATCTTTTGGAAAATCTCCATTTGTTATTGTCTTTGGCTGAGAACCTCATCTCCTATAGGCTAAGAGCCTACTTACAGGTCACAATCCTACAAGGATGGGCACAATTCTACAGGGCACAATTCTACAGGGCACAAGGATGGGCATAATACTACAAGGATGAGAAAAAAACAACAGGGCAGAATGCAACAAGGATGAGCACAATACTACAGGGCACAATACCACAAGGATGAGCACAATACTACTGTGCACAATACTACAGGGCACAAGGATGGGCACAATACTACAGGGCACAATACTACAAGGCACATTAGCACAAGGATGGGTACAATACTAAAAGGATGAGCACAATACTACAAAGATGGGCACAATACTACAAGGATGGACACAATACTACAAGGATGGGCACAATACTACAAGGATGGGCACAATACTACAAGGATGAGCATCTTACTACAGGGCACACAGATGGGGACATTACTACAAGATGTTGGCTAAGATTACTATATGATGATGCTAATTTTAAAACAATTTTACAAGAAGGTGATGAAATTCAAAATAAAGCATGAATTTGATTTTTATTTTTTGCCATTAAAAATCCTTTATATATAAGATTAACTAAACAAAAAAAGTGCAGGTTTGTTATAATAAACAAGCAAGAATTCATTAAAAATGTCACTTTGTCCTGCAAAGAATGCAGCCCCTCTCAATTTTTTTTTCTATATGCGGCCCATACACCCAGCTGAGTTTGAGACCCCTGCTCTAATATATCCTCTGATTCTCAATAGATTCTCTCCTATATTTAAGGATGTCCTGATTCTGCATGTGATCCAGATGTGGAATATGAGACTAAAATTAAAACTACAAAAAATAGGAATTACAACCTACCAGTAATGATGTTTCCAGGAGCCCATCATGACAGCACCATAGGAGTTGTTCTTTGACCTCTACAAGGACAGAAAAACACAAGAGGTTAAAAACCCCTTCCCACCGACCTCCTCGGTGACTTTTCCAAGTACCACATCAGGAAGGGTACAACACAATTTTATTATTGTTTCCTTCATACAATGTTTAGTTCACATTAAGTATAAATAAAAAACTTAGGGATGGACATAAGGGTGCTCTCATGAGGGGCTCCTGGAAGCATCATTACCGGGAGGTTGTAATTCCTATTTTCCAGGTCACCACATGACAGCATGACAGGAGAATTCCAAAGAAAACTTATTATCAGGGGGGGACCACAGCTTGAAGCACTTTCTTGCCAAACAAGGTCTGCTGGTTGGAAAGGATATCTAATTTATAATGCCTGCAGAATGTATTGGGACCTCACCAGGTGGCCGTTCTACAAATTCGCTCAATCGAGCTGCCTGCTTTTTCGCCCATGAGGTGGATAATGCCCTAGTAGAGTGGATCCCAATGTGTAGCGGGGGGTCTTTACCTATCGACCTATAGGTGGAACTATAGCGGATCTGTCCCACATTGATAGGGTTGCCTTTGCAGCCTTTGTACCTCTATTTTTCCCCCTGAATTGTACAAACAGGCTAGAGTCCAACCTCGAGTTCTGGGTGGCCTCAAGATAAGACAGCACTGTCCATCTGACATCCAAGAAATGCAATCTGCTTTCATTCTGGTTTTTGCAGTCTTGGCAGAAGGAGGGCAAGATGAATTCCTGCTCCAGATTCAAGGATGAGACTACCTTGAGATGAAAAGCTAGATCCAATTTCAGTATTATCCGATTGTCTAGGACCTGATGATAGAGATCTCTGATGAAAGAGGCCTGGATTTCCCCAAATCTTTTGACCATTATCACTGCAACCTCGAACACTGCTTTGACAGACAAATTTTGAATAGAGATCTGATCAATTGGCTCAAATGGGGGTTCGCAGAGTCCGTTCAGAACCAAACCCAGGTCCCAAGGAGGTACTGAAGTGGGTCTCAACCTCTGGATAACTCTCACAAACCTTGAGACCCACGGATAGGGAGTTAGTGCGGCATCAAAGAAGATGCTAAGGGCCTAAATCTGTACCTTCAGCGTATTTGGTTTCAGTCTCATGTTGAAGCCCATCTGAAGGAATTCCAAAATCTTGGGAATATCTGGATATGCACTGTCCACCGGACAGTCCTCGTCCAGGAATCTGCAAACCTTTTCCAGACCTTCCTGTAAATGGTCCTTGTTATCGGCTTCCTGCTCACCTGGAGGGTGGAAATAACCTCATTTGATAGTCCCTTATTCCTCAGGAACCTCCCTTCAGGATCAAGGCTGACAAGTGTAGCTGTTGTATTCCTTGGTGAATCACTGGTCCCTGGCTGAGGAGATTCTCCCTCAGGGGAAGAATAATAGGGTCCTCTAAGCGGAGGTTTTTTAGTGAACCAGCTTCTCTTCGGCCAATAAGGCGCTATCAGTATCACTTTGGCTCTGTTCTGCTGGATCTTCCTGACGACACTGGGGATCAGTGGAAGTGGAGGGAATGCATATGCGAGACTCATGTCCCAAGTTTGGCACATGGCATCTACCGTGGTTGGATTGTCTCTTGGACTCAAGGAGAAGAATAGTTGTGTTTTTGCATTCCTTTTGGAAGCAAACAGGTCCACCTGAGGGACACCCCATGTATTGACTAGACTCTGGAACACGGCCTCATCGAATTACCATTCTGAGGGGTCTATACTGCAGCTGCTGAGATGGTCCCGCTAGGCAGTTTTCTGATCCTTTCAGGTGAACTGCTGAAATGAAAAGCACTGACCTTTCGGCCCAATGGAAAATCTTTCCCCCCTTTTCCATGGCGAACCTTAGGTTTTAAATTTATTATAGTGTGGAAATCACCAGACAGGAAAACTCGATCCGGAGTCCTGGAGCTATTATCTGGAGAACCCATGGATTGGAGGATATGCTCTTTCACTCTTCCAGAAAGCCACCCAGTCTCCCATCTATGTACTTGACATCAGGACCTTTCTGGTCTTCTCCGGGAATCAAATTGGGGGTTCCTATCCTTCCCCCTTTTGGGTAGCTCCATCTCCCCATTTTCCTTTTTCCTTTGTAGTCTTGCCCCTTGAAGGACCAAAACCTAGGAAAGGGCAGATACACTTCCGTGATTTCTCCTATAGGAGTCCCCATTTTTTTTATCCCAAGCCTTCTCCAGGATATCGTCTAACACTGGACCAAATACCCAGAACCCTGAAAAGGTTTTAGAAGTGCTGTCTCCTGACCAGGTTTTAAGCCATATCGAACAGCGAGCTGAGTTTGGCAACGCTTCATTCCTAGCAGAGAACCTTACAGATTCTGCTGAGGCATCTGCCATGAACCCTGTGGCCATCTTTAAAAGGGGAATGGAATATAATATCGCTTACCTATGGGCCTTACGCCTGATCTGAGACTACAGATAATCCAAACACCTCGATATTGTACCTAGCTACAGAAGTAGCTGCAATATTAGCTTTAATAGTGGGTGCCAAAGCTTCCCATGCCTTCTTCAGAAGAACATCTGCTTTTCTGTCCATCGGGTCTCAAAGACCAGAAGAGTCCTCAAAATGTATGGATGTCTTTCTAGCCACTTTTGCTACAGGAACATCAATTCTAGGAACATCTTCCCACACCTTGATGTCTTTTGGTTGAAATGTGCCACCCCCACGTTAGCAGACAGGCTGCTCGGATCCAGATCCGCAGTGGCTCGAGGAGTTTTCCAGACCCGGGGGTAGCGCGGACACTCAAACAAAAAGGGACGTATACATACGGTGTTACGGTTGCTGTGGCTCTGGAGACTATGTCCGGATTTCTTGCTACTGCACATGTGCAAGCGCTGGAGACTAAGTTCTATCTTGGAGCCATTGCACATGTGCGGGTGACATCATCACTGACACGAGGTCACATGTCTCTGACACCTTCTAAGCTGATTGGCTGCTGGTCATGTGCTTGTGACACGTGGTCACATGTCTCTGACACCTTCTATGCCGATTGGTCGCTGGTCGTGTGCTTGTGACGCTTTGCTCGGTGATAGGCCAGTGTGACGTCATTGCTGTCATTCTGGCAGCGGATTGGCTCTGGTGTCCTCCATCTTGGATGAGGCACAGAGTCTATATAAGACCCTGACGCACGCCGCCCGGTGCTCAGTCCTCTTGGGTCATGCATGAGAGTAGACGCTCTGTGCACGTTCCTCTAGGCATCTCTCTGTCTATGTTAGGTGAGCGCTACCGGCAGGGTAGCGTTCTTATACCTTACAGCTTCAGCTGCAGTCCGTATCCTTACCTCTTAGTGGAGCGGACATAGGCAGGTGCCTGAGGCACATGGTCCGGCTGGGCCTTGTGATTCTACTCATAGGTGGACGTTGCCGCTAGGGTAACGTTCCTTATACTGCGTCTGGCAGTTGTTCGTATCCTCACACACTAGGGGAGCGAACGCAGGTAGGAGCTTTGTGCGGCTTACGCTGCTGTCCGTCTCTTTTGCACCACTAGAAGAGCGGACCTAGGCAGGTGCCATATCTAGTGGTTCGTGTCCTCGCACACTAGTGGAGCGAACGCAGGTAGGAGCTTTGTGCGGCTTACGCTGCTGTCCGTCTCCTGGCACCACTAGAGGAACGCACCTAGGTAGGTGCCATTTCACACTCACTGCTTTTGTCTCTGTGATCTTTAACAGAGACCATTCCACACACCCTCCAAGTAAGGGAGGAACTGCTTTATTTTCTAATTATATTCCTCTGTGAGTTTAACAGAGGTATTGCACTCTGCACTTGTGCTATTATTATTTACAGTGGCACACTTATATACCCCTTATCCTCTGCCATAGTCTGCAGCAGAGTCTCTGCATGGTGGACCCTGACTGTCTGATATTCCTTTAAATTTTATTATCAGACAGCCCCCCGTAACATTAGGACTGAGCCAAGGGTCTGGCAGTTATGGCAGAATATCAGCAGTTACACCGTTACATACAAGTACTTGAGTTGCGGCTCAAGAGTATAGAGGATAAACCTCAGACCATGGTGACATCTGCACATGATCCTCGACTTGCTCTGCCAAACAGATATTCTGGCGATGCCAGATCATGTCGTGGTTTCATTAGTCAGTGTCAGATACACCTAGAGGTCAATTCTTCTAGCTTCTCTACAGAGAGGTCCAGAGTAGGCTTTATCATCTCCTTACTTCAGGACAAAGCCTTAAAATGGGTGACTCCCTTATGGGAGCACTCTGATGTGGTTACTCTGAGACATCAAGACTTTCTTGATGCTCTTAAAGCGGTATTCATGGGTCCGCAGGTTACCCATGATGCAGCCCTGAGACTCTTAGATCTATCTCAGGGTTCGTTATCCACTAGTTCTTATGCCATTGCTTTTAGAACTCTGGTAGCAGAACTAGATTGGCCAGAGAAGGTGTTGATTCCTATCTTCTGGAGAGGGTTGGCAGGCTATGTCAAGGATGCCCTTGCTACTCGTGAGGTCCCTGCTTCTCTGGAGGACTTGATCACAGTAGCAACGAGTATCGACGTACGCCATAGGGAACGTAGACTCGAGGTCTCTTCCTCACGCCCTAAGCATCGGGCTATTCCAGTTGTTGAGGGTCCACTACCATCTTCCTTAGCATCTGAAACATCTCCCACTCCTATGGAGTTAGGTCATATGTCCTCCAGACTACGCAAGTCTGGTCCTCCTATATGTTACGTATGTCGTCAGGCTGGGCACTATGCCAACAAGTGTTCTAGTCGTCAGGGAAACCCCCAGGCCTAGTAACCATTAGAGGGGGGTTACTAGAGACGTCTTCTGCACCCTCTAAGTGTAGTATCCCAGGTCAGCTCTCATTCTCTGAGAATACATGGCCTATTATGGCTTTTGTGGATTCCGGAGCTGACGGGACATTTGTGTCCTCAGGATTTGTAAAGAGACACAATATTCCCTCTATCATGTTAGAGGCGCCTATTCCTGTCCGTGTTGTTAATGGGATTATGTTGTCTGACTCCATTACATGAGGACAGTTCCCTTGCGCCTTTCCCTGCCTCAGGGTCACATAGAGGAGATTTCTTTTCTTGTTTTGCCTGAGGGTATAGACGACGTCCTTCTGGGTCTCCCATGGCTTCGGACTCATGCTCCTCACATTGACTGGGAGTCCGACAGCATTATTAGTTGGGGTTCGAAATGTCAGTCCCGATGTCTTCCCTTACCACCTAAGGTCGTTGCGGTTGCATCAACTGATCTCTCTCCCATACCTACACCCTATTTGGATTTCGCTGACGTGTTCTCCAAACAGGGTGCTGAGGTTCTTCCACCCCATAGGCCGTATGACTGTGCCATAGACCTTATCCCAGGTTCGGTTCCACCTAAGGGCAGGGTTTACCCCCTGTCGATACTTGAGTCGGAGGCCATGTCGACCTATATAAGAGAGAGTTTAGAGAAGGGGTTCATTCGTAAGTCTGTCTCTCCCGCGGGAGCTGGGTTTTTCTTTGTTCGGAAGAAAGAGGGTGATTTGCGTCCCTGCATAGATTACAGGGGTTTCAACGCAATCACAATAAAGAACAAATACCCATTACCTTTAATTTCGGAGCTCTTTGACAGACTGAGGGAAGCTCAGGTTTTTACGAAGTTGGATCTGCGGGGTGCGTATAACTTGGTACGAATTCAAAAGGGTGATGAATGGAAGACCGCTTTTAACACCCGAGACGGTCACTATGAATACCTCGTCATGCCTTTTGGTTTATGTAATGCACCCGCAGTATTTCAGGACTTCGTAAACGATGTGTTCAGGGATTTACAGTTATCCTCCGTGTATCTGGACGACATCCTGATTTTTTCTCCTGATCTGGAGACTCATCGTCAGGATGTCGTTCGTGTCCTTTCCCGTTTAAGGGAGCACTCTTTGTTTGCTAAACTCAAAAAATGTGTATTCGAGCAGCCATCCTTGCCTTTTTTGGGCTACATTATCTCACAAGAGGGTCTGGCTATGGATCCTGCGAAGCTCTCTGCTGTCCTGGAATGGTCCGAACCTCATTCCTTGAAGGCGGTGCAATGCTTCTTAGGATTCATAAATTATTACACGCAGTTCATACCCCATTTCTCTACTTTGGTGGCTCCTTTGGTGGCCTTGACTAAGAAAGGTGCTAATCCAAAAGTCTGGTCTACTGAAACATCTCAGGCTTTTGAGGCAGTAAAAAGACACTTTTCAACTGCTCCCGTTCTTCAAAGACCCGATGAGAATAAGCCCTTCCTTTTGGAGGTTGATGCCTCTTCAGTGGGTGCTGGTGCGGTCTTGTATCAAAAGAACGGTGCAGGTAGAAAAAGGCCGTGTTTCTTCTTTGCTAAAACCTTTTCACCGGCAGAGAGAAACTATACCATTGGGGATAGGGAACTGCTCGCCCTGAGACTAGCCTTGGAGGAGTGGCGTCACAAAGAATCTGACGTACTTACAAACCGCTCAGCGTCTGAATCCTCGCCAAGCCCGCTGGTCCTTGTTTTTCTCCTGCTTTCACTTCTCCATCAACTATCTGTCTGGGAGTAAGAATAACAAGGCAGACGCCCTGTCTCGCTCTATGGTTTCTACCCAGGAAGAGATTTACGAACCTCATCTTATCCTTCCCTCCAGGGTTTTTCATACGCTCTCCCCTGTGACGTTAGACCAAATTCCACCGGGCAAGACCTTTGTTCCGCCTGATCGACAGAATGATATACTGTCGTGGGCCCACACCTCAAAGGTGGGTGAGCATTTTGGTATTAGGCGGACACGAGAGTTACTGGAGAGGTGGTATTGGTGGCCACACTTAGCCAGCCACATCAAGAGATATGTCAGTTCCTGCTAGTCGTGTGCTCACAACCGTCCATTACGGCAGAGACCGGCTGGGCTCTTGCATCCTTTACCAGTGCCAGATAGACCATGGGAGGTGGTAGGCATGGACTTTGTGGGTGATCTTCTGTGTTCACAGGGACATAGATTTGTGTGGGTCATTACAGACCATTTCTCCCGGATGGTTCATCTCGTACTGTTATCGAGAATCCCGTCTTCCAGGGTACTAGCCAAACTATTCCTCAAGCATGTCTTTAGGCTTCATGGGATGCCAGATCGTATCATTTGTGATAGAGGCCCGCAACTTGCTTCCCGTTTCTGGCGAGATCTTTGTAGCCTTCTGCAAATTGAGTTGAATCTCTCTTCGGCATACTATCCGGAGACCAATGGTTTGGTTGAGCGTACCAATCAATCCATGATTATATACCTTCGACACTTTGTTGCTGAGAACCACGATAACTGGTCCTCCCTCCTACCCTGGGCAGAATTTACCCTTAACAATTCGCTGGCTGAGGCCACTGGGCAGACATCATTCGTACTCAATAATGGGCAACACCCTAGGGTACCGGTACCGTTTCCCGCTGCTGCACCTTCTCCTCTTGTGGCCGACTGGGCAACTAATGCCAGAGAGGTTTGGGATCGGACTCAAGAGTCGATCCAAGCAGCTAAGGACCATATGAAGACGGTGTCCGATCGGTTTCGTCGCCCGGCTCCTGTCTTTTCTCCAGGGGATTTTGTGTGGCTCTCTGCAAAATACGTGAAACTAAAGGGGGCTTTACACGGTAGCGATATCGCTAGCAATTTCTAGCGATAGCGACCGTGTAAGTACCCGCCCCCGTCGCGCATGCGATTCTTTGTGATCGCTGCCGTAGCGAACATTATCGCTACGCAGCGTCACACATACTTACCTGGTCGGCGCCGTCGCTGTGACTGCCGAACAATCCCTCCTTCAAGAGGGAGGGACGTTCGGCATCACAGCGACGTCACCGCAATGTCACTAAGCGGCCGGCCAATCAAAGCAGAGGGGCGGAGATGAGCAGGACGTAACATCCCGCCCACCTCCTTCCTTCCTCATTGGGGCCGGCGGCAGGTAAGGAGATGTTCCTCGCTCATGCGGTGTCACACATAGCGATGTGTGCTGCCGCATGAGCGATGAACCACAACGCTAAACAACCCTTACCGATTTTTGACTTTGGGACGACCTCTATAGGGTGAACGATTTTCACCATTTTTGAGATCGCCTAAGGTCGCTGGTAAGTATTACACGCTGCGATATCGGTTATGACGCCGGATGTGCATCACTAACAACTTGACCCCGGCGACTAAACATTAACGATATCGTAGCGTGTAAAGCCCCCTTTAGAGTGAGCTCTGTCAAATTTGCTCCTCACTTCCTGGGTCCTTATGAGGTTCTTCGACAGGTAAATCCTGTAGTCTACCAATTGAAGTTACCTGTCCATCTTAGGATCCATGACAAATTCCATGTTTCATTGCTAAAGCCGGCTATTTTACCTCACGCTCGTGATGTGCACTCTCCTGCCTCTGATTCCTCTCGCTCTAGCTATGAGGTACGAGCCATAGTTGGTTCTAAGATGGTTAGAGGGCGCAGGTTATTCTTGATGGATTGGGAGGGCTACGGCCCGGAACATCGCTCTTGGGAGCCTGAGGAGGCTGTCCATGCTCCCGACTTAGTTGCCAATTACCTGCGTCGCCGGGAGGGGGGCCCTTGAGGGGGAGGTACTCTTACAGTTGCTGTGGCTCTGGAGACTATGTCCGGATTTCTTGCTACTGCACATGTGCAAGCGCTGGAGACTAAGGCGGGCTTTGCACACTACGATATCGCAGGAGCGATGTCGGTGGGGTCAAATTGAAAATGACGCACTTCCGGCATCGCATGCGACATCGTACTGTGTAAAGCCTCGGTGATACGATTAACGAGCGGAAAAACGTCATAATCGTATCATCGGTGCAGCGTCGGTGTAATCCATAATTACGCTGACGCGACAGTCCGATGTTGTTCCTCACTCCTGTGGCAGCGCACATCGCAGGAGCGAGGAACATCTCCTACCGGCGTCACTGCGGCTTCTGTAGGATATGCGGAAGGAAGGAGGTGGGCGGGATATTTACATCCCACTCATCTCCGCCCCTCTGCTCCGATTGGCCGCCTGCCGTGTGACGTCGCAGTGACTCCGCACGACCCACCCCCTTAACAAGGAGGCGGGTCGCCGGCCAGAGCGACGGTCGCAGGGCAGGTGAGTCCATGTGAAGCTGCCGTAGCGATAATGTTCGCTACGGCAGCTATCACAAGGATATCGCTGCTGCGACGGGAGCGGGGACTATCGCGCTCGGCATCGCAGCATCGGCCTGCGATGTCGCAGCGTGCAAAGTACCCCTTAGTCCTATCTTGGAGCCATTGCATATGTGCGGGTGACATCATCGCTGACACGAGGTCACATGTCTCTGACACCTTCTAAGCTGATTGGCCGCTAGTCATGTGCTTGTGACACGTGGTCACATGTCTCTAACACCTTCTATGCCGATTGGTCGCTGGTCATGTGCTTGTGATGCTTTGCTCGGTGATAGGCCAGCGTGACGTCATTGCTGTCATTCTGGCAGCGGATTGGCTCTGGTGTCCTCCATCTTGGATGAGGCACAGAGTCTATATAAGGCCCTGACGCACGCCGCCCGGCGCTCAGTCCTCTTGGTTCATGCATGAGAGTAGACGCTCTGTGCACGTTCCTCTAGGCATCTCTCTGTCTATGTTAGGTGAGCGCTACCGACAGGGTAGCGTTCTTATACCTTACAGCTTTGGCTGCAGTCCGTATCCTTACCTCTTAGTGGAGCGGACATAGGCAGGTGCCTGAGGCACATGGTCCGGCTGGGCCTTGTGATTCTACTCGTAGGTGGACGTTGCCGCTAGGGTAACGTTCCTTATACTGCGTCTGGCAGTTGTTCGTATCCTCGCACACTAGGGGAGCGAACGCAGGTAGGAGCTTTGTGCGTCTTATGCTGCTGTCCATCTCTTTTGCACCACTAGAAGAGCGGACCTAGGCAGGTGCCATATCTAGTGGTTCGTGTCCTCGCACACTAGTGGAGCGAACGCAGGTAGGAGCTTTGTGCGGCTTACGCTGCTGTCCGTCTCCTGGCACCACTAGAGGAACGCACCTAGGTAGGTGCCATTTCACACTCACTGCTTTTGTCTCTGTGATCTTTAACAGAGACCATTCCACACACCCTCCAAGTAAGGGAGGAATTGCTTTATTTTCTAATTATATTCCTCTGTGAGTTTAACAGAGGTATTGCACTCTGCACTTGTGCTATTATTATTTACAGTGGCACACTTATATACCTCTTATCCTCTGCCATAGTCTGCAGCAGAGTCTCTGCACGGTGGACCCTGACTGTCTCATATTCCTTTAGATTTTATCAGATAGCCCCCCGTAATATACGGGGATTGCTGTGGATACTTAGTGGCGCCACCCACGGTGTAATATGGAGTACCACCGCTGCTGTTAGAAAGCACCCAGGGGCGATGGAGTGGCAGCTGGTTGTTTAACCCCTGCGTGGGTAGGGGTGGATGCCCTGGGCCTCAGTGTCCAGGACACGGGGAGTGATGTAGGCCAGAGGTGGTGCGCCGGGCAGGACCGGGGAAAGTTAAGTGTACTCACTGTTGAATAATTGCACACAAATTTGTTGGTAACCAAGGTGTCAGTGGCCGGCTGCCGCGTCTGGGTGTACTCGGGTCCCACACCCGGCTGGTGTACCGATGTCCTTTCCTCCGGCACTCTGTAATTTTCCTCATTTCTGGACAACTCCTTATAGAACGGGGAAGTCCTCTCCCGGTGCTGTTGTGGTTGGGAGACGTGCCCGTGAAAACTGACCCTTGGAATTTCAGTGGGTGTTTGCGGATACTCTATCGCCCGACGTGGGATGCCGTTTTGCTCTATCTGGCCTAACACTTTGGAACAATGTCTGGAACCTTGCTCCCGGCTTGGTTAATTAGAGAAGGGGCTTGCAACCGTCTTTTAACTAGGGTCCAGCTACCCCGCCTGTGCACGGTTTCCGGACCGGATCTCCGCTGTCGGTACTGGCAGGCTCCAACCCTGTCCCAGTCCACTCTGGATCTCCTGCGACCAGACTCCCGTCGCCTTTGGACACGGTCCACTGCTTGCCACCTAGCCAGTAGACCAGGCCACTACCCTAACTACCCTTCACTAGGCACAGCTTGACTTCACTCCAATTTGAACTTCAACTTCCAAACTACAACTTCAACTCACTGGTTCCCGCCCCCAGATCCTCAAGTCCCCTAGGTGGGTGCTCCCAAGCCGCCTGTGTCCTTCGTACCCTGAGGGGGGTGGCTAGGGTTTTGTGGCTGATGGAACCTGGTGTGGGAAGGTGTTATGTGGGGTGTATATTTTCTCTGTGACCACCTGGCAGCGCCAGGGCATCACACAAATAAAAAATGAGCCCTAAAGTCCAGGGGAATCACCAGCTTCTTTATAGCCTTCTTCCACTCCTCCATGAAAGTGGCTCAGACTTGTTGGTTAACAGGGAAGACTCTGTTTCTTTAGGATCTGAGACCCCCAAACATCTCATCCTAGATGCATCGAGGTTTCTCCGTTTCCTCCATCATCATGGTCCTTCATACTGCCTTCAGGAGTTCATCCATATCCTCTGATGAAAAAAGGTACATCTTCCATTCTTCCGGCATTGCTCCCCGAACTTCCTCCTCAAATTCCGATCCTTGGTCACAAGATAGATCTTCTTCTCCAGATGACTCCTCTACTTCCCAGCATTGTCTTTCTGACACCAGTTTGGCAATACAGGCCTAACACAGCTTTTTAACATTAGTTTCGGGCAATTTCCCGCTGCATACTGGACACTGTCTAGACTTCTCTGTCACTTTTTTAGAAGACTCTTTCTTAGGGATGGTACCAGAGCCCGCCGAGGAACCTGCACCCTAGAACATACAAGGGCTCAGACTGTTTATCATGCCAAATCCCCCTGCGGGCTGATCCTACTGACTGTACTCACTTGGACCTGAGGCACATCAGGGGAAATGTCTGATACTCACGGCATCCCTTCCCCTTCCCCACAGGTTTAAAATTCCTGATCCGGGTTGCATCTTGGTCCTCGTCCTGCCTCCTGAGTTCCATACTGGAACTCATGCCACCCTCTGGAGTGTCGTTCTGAGCCAGAACCGGAAGTGCTACTGAATCCTTTGTGCACAGGCGTGGCAGTGCCTCCCAGTGTGGAACGCATGCCGCGTGCAAGACCAGAAGTGCCGGCAGCCGTGGCTCACATGCAGGATGCCGAGAGCCCTCTTGCTGAGGGAAGCGTCTGGCGCTGGGAGCCCCTGCTCCATTAGCGAGGCTGAGGGACCTCTGCTCGAGAGATGTCCGCCCAGGGCTGCTTGACAGGCCGGAAGGAGAGCGTGAGGCCCCCCAATCCACCTGGACCCCTTTCATCATGATGGTAAGATTCAACTTAACTGTTACTGACCCTACAGTTCTACAACATCCTAAACAAATGCTATGCAACACATTAACATTACTACTGTCATATGAAAAAGTTTGGGCACACCTATTGATGTTAACCTTTTTTCTTTATAACAAATTGGGTTTTTGCAACAGCTATTTCAGTTTCATATATCTAGTAACTGATGGACTGAGTAATATTTCTGGATTGAAATGAGGTTTATTGTACTAACAGAAAATGTGCAATCCGCATTTAAACATAATTTGACCGGTATGCAAAAGTATGGCCACCCTTATCAATTTCTTGATTTAAACACTCCTAACTACTTTTTACTGACTTGCTAAAGCACTAAATTGGTTTTGTAACCTTATTGAGCTTTGAACTTCATAGGCAGATGTATCCAATCATGAGAAAAGGAATTTAAGGTGGCCACTTGCAAGTTGTTCACCTATTTGAATCTCCCATGAAGAGTGGCATCATGGGCTCCTCAAAACTCTCAAATGATCTGAAAACAAAGATTATTCAACATAGTTGTTCAGGGGAAGCATGCAAAAAGTTGTCTCAGAGATTTAAACTGTCAGTTTCCACTGTGAGGAACATGAGGATCTTGCTGCAGATGGTGTCAATGTGCATCGGTCAACAATACAGCGCACTTTGCACAAGAAGAAGATGTATGGGAGAGTGATGCGAAAGAAGCCGTTTCTGCAAGCACGCCACAAACAGAGTCACCTGAGGTATGCAAAAGCACATTTGGACAAGCCAGTTACATTTTGGAAGAAGGTCCTGTGGACTGATGAAACAAAGATTGAGTTGTTTGGTCATACAAAAAGGCTGTTACGGGGGGACCGGCAGATTAGGACCAGGGGTATATATCCCAATCACCAATCGGGGCCCACCATGCTCCAGATGGTAATGGAGCTGCTGGCACCCTGTGGGTTAGGCGGAGACTATAGAGCTGGATGGCTCTGAGATAACTCAAGGATCCGGTCACGTGTGTAGGGACACATCAGACCGGACGACAACCCAGTTAGCGTTTCGGGGGAGCGGACGCTACTCCGACCACGTGTGCAGCAACACGTCAGGCCGGATGGTAACCAGTTAGCGTTGACCAAGAAGACCGCTGCGACAGCGCCCTGTCGGCCACGTGTGTAAGACACGTTAGGCCGAGCGGTCCTCCAATTAGCGTTTCTGGCCACCACTCGACTGGCCACGTGTGTAAAGGACACGTCAGACCAGGTAGTCACACCAGTAGCATTTGACTGGAAAGCCAAGGATGATAATAGGGTTCACACACCCAATCCAGGAACACCCTGTTAACTTCACAGGGGTTCTGGGGTGTGCTGTCCATGCGCGTAGAGGGCACAACCGGACAGGTGGCGCAGTAGGTACACTGTCCGTGAGCGTAGAGGGCACTCTCGGACACGTGACGCAACAGGTATTCTGTCCGTGTGCGTAGGAGGCACAACTGAACAGGTGACGCAGCAGTCGCAGCCCAGTTAACGCCGATGGACTGCTCTAGCACAACAGGAACGGTAGCAAGGAAGCACGGCGCCTGACCCTCATGTGCTGAGCCACGAATCTTGGCGTGACAGGCACCGTTCGCCTAGCCCTACCTACCGCTTCCAACAAGGCTTATGCCACCAAGAACTCTAAATGAAGACTGCGCACCTCCATGTTGTCTCCAGCCCCTTTTATAACCTGGGTCTGCCCCAAACCCAGGGTGGAACCACCAAGGTCCAATAGCAGAGGGCCATGTCATCAGTGAGGTCACATGCGACCTATCCGGAACCACCACGTCATTGATGACCTCATGGCAGCCACGCCCCAAACACTTCACCAGTCATCGTCTGATGACCAATGGTGAGGTGCCAGATCATAGGGGCGGGCCTCTGCGAGCCAGTCCGGAGTTGCCACGTCATCAGGACACCTGACACCCTCTGCCCTATCAGGGCCTGCCACCTCACGGACATGCTCAGTGAGGTCCTTACCGGACCTAGCCTCTGATGCACTAAGTGCCTGAGCATGCTCAGTAGCCTGAGCAACAGGCTTAGAAAGCAGACTATCAGTTTGAGCATGCTCAGTAGGCACATCCCAGAACTTAGAAACAGCACGAAGTCCAAGTACCTGTGCAAAGAGGCTGTTAGGGTTAATTGTGGGAGCATGCTCAGGAGCCTGAACTGAGGACTTAGTCTCAGACATAACACAAACAGGCTGAGCATGCTCACTAGGCAAAACACCGGGCTTAGATTCTGGCTGGGGTAAATCGGCGCATGCATGCGCACTAGCCGCCTCTCCACACTTAGACGTGGTGGAAGGAACAGCCAACTGGACGACCCGAGGCACAGCCAAGAATGTCAGCCGGCGCCTGGGCGCAACAGGAACCGCAGAAGACTGCTTGCGGCTATGGCGGCGCCGGTTCGTAACAGTACCTCCCTCTCTAGCGGCCCTCCCACTCGAATGGTCTATAGTCGCCACAGATACCACTGAGCGACGGGCGGAAGATGGATACATGCAGTGGGAGCTACAAGACTCGCTCCACCGTGTAATCACCCCAGACGACCAGTCGATATGTGAGGAATGCCGCTTCAACCAAGGAATACCCAGCAGAATATCATCTGCACCCTTCGGGAGAACCAGAAATGAAATGGTCTCCCTATGACCAGATGACATGGCGAGGGTAATGGGCACTGTCCGCTGGTGAATTACCTTGGGCAACAAGGACCCATCCACCACACGGACTCTCACTGGCCTTGGCATTTGCACCAGCGGGATGGCATGCCGCCGGGCAAAAGAGGAGGAAATGAAACTATCCCCAGCACCTGTGTCCACACTTGCCCTTGTGGACCATGTTGACCCCTTAAAGGAAATGGACGCGGGAAATGTCACCCTAATGGATGACGCAGAGTCCAGTCTACCTCCAGCTATGGTCACCAATCGCGGTCGCTTACCCTGACGCTTTGGGCAACGGTTGGCATAATGACCATACTGCCCACAAGCGAAACAGGAAATTCCCTTGTGACTCGAAGACCTAGCAACACCAACCCTAGCGATGTCCATAGGGACAGAGATGTCCTCTAAGGGAGGTGCAGTAGGAGAGACCACTACAGTGGCTGAACGACCCTCTGACCTGCGCTCCAGCTGACGTTCGGAGGTCCGCAGGTCAATGCGGGTAGCCAGAGTCATGAGGCCCTCAAGGGTAGTTGGTACCTCACGCGACACTAATGCGTCCTTCACGTGCAAGGCTAATCCCCTCCAGAACAGTGGAATGAGAGTCCTCTCTGACCACCCCAGTTCTGCAGCAAGTGTCCTGAAACTCACAGCATATTGACTTGAGGAGGTACGCCCCTGCTCCAAAGTGAGTAGCTGTAGGGCCGCATCATGAGTGACCTGAGGCCCCAGGAACACTTGTCGCAAGGACTCCAAAAACTCCTTAGAGTCCTGTACTATGGGGTCATTCCTCTCCCACAATGGTGTAGCCCACTCAAGTGCTCTATCAGAGAGCAAGGAGATGATAAACCCCACCTTTGACCTCTCTGTAGGAAACCGTGCAGCCAACAGCTCTAGATGGACTGAGCACTGGTTCACGAATCCCCTACATGCCTTGCTGTTCCCCGTAAACTTGTTGGGCAGCGAGAGGTGAGGGAGGGTTGGAGTAGGCTTGGTGACTGACACCATTGCAGCCGCTTGAGCCACCACATCATCCATATCAGCAGCAAGAGCAGACTTCTCCAGAGACCTCACTCTGGCATCAAGCTGCAGCATGAACTGACGTAGCTGCTCCATCTCCGCCATGCCAGCCAGACCCTGGCACAGTCTTACTGTTACGGGGGGACCGGCAGATTAGGACCAAGGGTATATATCCCAATCGCCAATCGGGGCCCACCGTGCTCCAGATGGTAATGGAGCTGCTGGCACCCTGTGGGTTAGGCGGAGACTATAGAGCTGGATGGCTCTGAGATAACTCAAGGAACCGGTCACGTGTGTAGGGACACGTCAGACCGGACGACAACCCAGTTAGCGTTTCGGTGGAGCGGACGCTACTCCGACCACGTGTGCAACAACACGTCAGGCCGGATGGTAACCAGTTAGCGTTGACCGAGAAGATCGCTGCGACAGCGCCCTGTCGGCCACGTGTGTAAGACACGTCAGGCCGAGCGGTCCTCCAATTAGCGTTTCTGGCCACCACTCGCCTGGCCACGTGTGTAAAGGACACGTCAGACCAGGTAGTCACACCAGTAGCATTTGACTGGGAAGCCGAGAATGATAATAGGGTTCACACACCCAATCCAGGAACACCCTGTTAACTTCACAGGGGTTCTGGGGTGCTCTGTCCGTGCGCGTAGAGGGCACAACCGGACAGGTGGCGCAGCAGGTACACTGTCCGTGTGCGTAGAGGGCACTCTCGGACACGTGACGCAACAGGTATTCTGTCCGTGTGTATAGGAGGCACAACTGAACAGGTGACGCAGCAGCCTCAGCCCAGTTAACGCCACTGGACTGCTCTAGCACAACAGGAACGGTAGCAAGGAAGCACGGCGCCTGACCCTCATGTGCTGAGCCACGAATCTTGGCGTGACAGGCACCGTTCGCCTAGCCCTACCTACCGCTTTCAACAAGGCTTATGCCACCAAGAACTCTAAATGAAGACTGCGCACCTCCATGTTGTCTCCAGCCCCTTTTATAACCTAGGTCCGCCCCAAACCCAGGGTGGAACCACCAAGGTCCAATAGCAGAGTGCCAGGCCATCAGTGACGTCACATGCTACCTATCCGGAACCACCACATCATTGATGACCTCATGGCAGCCATGCCCCAAACACTTCACCAGTCATCGTCTGACGACCAATGGTGAGGTGCCAGATCATAGGGGCGGGCCTCTGCGAGCCAGTCCGGAGTTGCCACGTCATCAGGACACCTGACACCCTCTGCCCTATCAGGGCCTGCCACCTCACGGACATGCTCAGTGAGGTCCTTACCGGACCTAGCCTCTGATGCACTAAGTGCCTGAGCATGCTCAGTAGCCTGAGCAACAGGCTTAGAAAGCAGACTATCAGTTTGAGCATGCTCAGTAGGCACATCCCAGAACTTAGACACAGCACGAAGTCCAAGTACCTGTGCAAAGAGGCTGTTAGGGTTAATTGTGGGAGCATGCTCAGTAGCCTGAACTGAGGACTTAGTCTCAGACATAACACAAACAGGCTGAGCATGCTCACTAGGCAAAACACCGGGCTTAGACTCCGGCTGGGGTAAATCGGCGCACGCATGCGCACTAGCCGCCTCTCCACACTTAGACGTGGTGGAAGGAACAGCCAACTGGATGACCCGAGGCACAGCCAAGAATGGCAGCCGGCGCCTGGGCGCAACAGGAACCGCAGCAGACTGCTTGCGGCTATGGCGGCGCCGGTTCGTAACAAAGGCGTTATGCATGGAGGCAAAAAAACATGGCATTCCAAGAAAAGCACTTGCTACCCACAATAAAATTTGGGGCTTTGTGGTCAATGCTGGCACCAGGAATCTTGTTAAAGTTGAGAGTCGCATGGATTCAAGTCAGTATCAGCAGATTCTAGACAATAATGTGCAAAAATCAGTGATGAAGTTGAAATTACGCAGGTGATGGATATTTCAGCAAGACAATGATCCAAAACACCGCTCCAAATCTACTCAGGCATTCATGCAGAGGAACAATTACAATGTTCTGGAATGGCCATCCCAGTCCCCAGATCTGAATATCATTGAAAATCTGTGGGATGATTTGAAGCGTGCTGCCCATGCTCGGCAACCATCAAACTTAACTGAACTGGAATTGTTTTGTAAACAGGAATGGTCAAATATACCTTCATCCAGGATCCAGGAACTCATTAAAAGCTACAGGAAGCGACTAGAGGCTGTTATTTTTGCAAAAGGAGGATCTACAAAATATTAGTGTCACTTTTATGTTGAGGTGCCCATAATTTTGCACCGGTCAAATTTTGTTTAACCCCATTACGACCGCGTTACGTTTTAAAACGGCACCAAAAAAGGGTACTTATTCCTTTCTGCCGTTTTAAAACGGCGGGCAGAAAAAAGTGTATAGCGCCCCCCAGCGTCAGAAAATCTCCGGGGTTTCAGCTACCGGGGGTAGCTGAGACCCTGGAGATCATGATTCGGGCCGGTTTTTCCGGTCCCCAGTCACGTGATGACCGGTATACACCGTATACCGATCATCAAGTTATAGTAAATGACCGCGCCGGTAAAAAATGATTTATCTCCCATCTGGCATGATCAAACATGTCAGATGGGAGATAAATCTCTTTCTCGGTTCCCTCCGGTCCCCCGGTGTCCCCAAAGTGCCCCTCCCGACCCCCAACCCCCTCCCAAAAATCCAAGATGGCCGCGCGCACCGGCGAGCACAGCAGCGCGCCGGCCACATTCACACTGTTCCTATGGTTTCTGTCTTATGTGCCATAACATATGCGACAGAAACCTGCTCCCTAGGCCCTGCCAAGTCACCCCGTATCCCCACCCCGGTGTTCCCCGGTGTCCTACATACCTGTCGAAGCGCTGATCCCCCGCGGCCCCCTCCTCCGGCTCCTTCACAGCAGACGCCGGTCACATGTGCCGAGCAGCTGACAGCTTCCTGTGTTCAGGACGCTGGCTGCTGCTGCTGCTCGGCACACTGCAGCTGTGACCCAGGGAGGGTGGGTGCAGATTCATTGCACCCACTCTCCTCAAATTGAGGGTCCTCACACCTAGAAAATGGGGGATACGTTCCCTGAACGTGTCCCCCATATTCTAGAAGGTCCAGAGTCGACGTGGGACGTCCAAATGGATTACAGCGGATTTTTTTTTCTTTTCTTTTCAATAAATTGGCTAATCAGGGAATGTTTTGGGGAGTGTTTTTTCAAATAAATTTTTTTTTGTCAATTTTTTTTTTTATTACTGTCAATTAGTTATGTCGGGTATCTGATAGACGCCGTGACATAACTAATTGCTGGGCTTGATGCCAGGTGACATTACACATCTGGTATCAACCCCATTTATTACCCCGTTTGCCAACGCACCAGGGCGCGGGATGAGCTGGGGCGAAGCGCCAGAATTGGCGCATCTAATGGATGCGCCATTTCTGGGGCGGCTGCGGCCTGCTATTTTTAGGCTGGGAAGAGTCCAATAACCATTGCTCTTCCCATCCTGAGAATACCAGACCCCAGCTGTCAGCTTCACCTTGGCTGGTGATCTAATTTGGGGGGACCCCACGTTTGTTTTGTTTTTTTTTAATTATTTATTTATAAATAATTAAAAAAAAAACATCTTGGGGAGCCCTCCAAATTGATCACCAGACAAGATGAAGCTGTCAGCTGTGGTTTGCAGGCTACAGCTGTCTGCTTTACCCTAGCTGGCTATCAAAAATAGGGGGGACCCCACGTCATTTATTTTAATTATTTTTTTTTCATTTGGGCTAAATACAAGGCTAGGCACCCTTTAGTGTCACATGAAAGGCACTAAAGGGCGCCAGCTTAGAATCTGCAGAGGGGGGTGGACATTATATATATGTTTGACATCTATCCATTCATCCATTGTAGCATTTTACGCTGTGTGCCCACAATCAGGGTTTGCAGCGTTATGGGCGCAGAGTGTTTTCCCTGCGTCCATAACGCTGCGTTGTGCAGTAGAAGCACAGTGGAAGGATTTTTAGAAATCCCGTGCCCACTGTGTTTCTTTTCTCTGCAGCATAAACCGACCTGTGGCGCAGCTTCCCGAGCCTCAGCATGTCAATTTATGCTGCGGAGATGAGTGTTTTCTGCAGGTAGAATAGAGCCAAAGTCCACAGCAGCCTGAACCCAAATCGTGGGCATGGGCAGCTGCGTTCTCCCGTGGACAACACTCACATCTCTGCAGGAAGGCTGACACTGTGTACTAGCAACATTTTTGTGAAGTACCTGTGGATTCAAAATGCTTAGTATACTCCTGAATAAAATCCTTGAGGGGTCTAGTTTCCAAAATGAGGTCACTTGTGGGGGGTTTCTGATGTATAGGTACCCAAGGGACCCTGCTAATGTGACATGGTGCGCGCAATTTACTTCAACTTTTCCAAAATTCAAATGGTGCTCCTTCCATTCCAAGCCCTCCCATTTATCCAAACAAAGGTTTTTGGCCACATGTGGGGTATCCCTGCGCTCACAAGAAATTAGATAACAACCTGTGGAGTACATGTTTTGTTGTTGCCTCTTGAAAAAGTGAGAAATGTGTCGCTAAATCAACATTTTTGTGAAAAAAATGAAAATTTCAATATGGCAATCTAAGCTTATCAAATTCTGTGAAGTATTCGTGGATTCAAAATGCTCAATATACACCTCGATAAAAGCCTTGAGGTGTCTTGTTTCCAGAATGGGGTCACTTGTGGGGGACCTCCACTGTTTAGGCACCTTAGGGGCTTTCCAAATGTGACATAGCGTCCGCTAATTATTCCAGCCAATTGTTCAGTCAAATGGCACTTTTTCCCTTCCGAGCCCTGCTGTGCACCCAAACAGTTGATTTCCACCACACATAAGGTATCAGCATACTCAGGAGAAATTGCACAATAAATTTTATGCTGATAGTTTTCCGTGTACTCTTGTTAAAAAAAAGCTATCTGGTTGAAGTAACAATTTTGTGGTAAAAATACATTTTTTTTATTTTCACAGCTCAACATTATAAACTTTTGTGAAGCACCTGGGGGTTCAGGGTACTCGCCAAACATCTAGATAAATTCCTTGTGGGGTCTATTTTCCAGAATGGGGTCACTTGTGGGGGACCTCCACTGCTTAGGCACCTCAGGGGCTCTCCTAATGCAACATGGCGTCCGCTATTGATTCCAGCCAATTTTGCAGTCAAGTTGCACTCCTTCTCTTCTGAGCCCTGCAGTGTGCCCAAACAGTTGATTTCCACCACGTACAAGATATCACCAAACTCAGGAGAAATTGCGCAATAAATTTCATGGTGATTTTTTTCCTGTTACCCTTGTGAAAAAAAAGCTACCTGGTTGAAGTAACAATTTTGTGGTAAAATTTTATTTTTTTAGTTTCATGGCTCAACATTATAAACTTCTGTAAAGCACCTGGAGGTTCAGGGTACTCACCAAACATCTAGATAAATTCCTTGAGGGGCCTAGTTTCCAATATGGGGTCACTTGTGGTGGTTTTTTGCTGTTTACATACCTTAGGGCTCCTCCAAATGCGACATGGTGCCCGCAATCTTTTTCAGCCAAATTTCCTTTCCAAAATTCAAATATTGCTCCTTCCGTTCCAAGCCCTCCCAATTCTCCAAACAAAGGTTTCAGACCACATGTGAGGTATCACCGCGCTCATAAAAAAGTGGGTAACAAACATTGGGGTGAAATTTTTGGAATTACCTCTTGAAAAAGTGAAAAAATTGATGCTAAAGCAACATTTTTGAGAAAAAAATGAAAATTTTCAATGTGACAATGTTACGTTATCAAAATCTGTGAAGTACCTGTGGATCCAAAATGCTCACTATACCCCTAGATAGAAGCCTTGAGGGGTCCACTTTCCAAAATGGCATCACTTGTGAGGGGTTTCTTCTGTTTAGGTACCTTAGCGGACCTGTAAATGCAACATGGTGCCCGCAATCTATTTCAGCCAAATTTGCTTTCCAAAATTCAAATATTGCTGCTCCTGTTCCGAGCCCTCCCATTTGTCCAAACAAAGGTTTCTGACCACATGTGGGGTGTTGGCGCGTTCATAAGAAAGTGGGTAACAAGTTTTGGGGTTCATTTTGTTGTGTTATTTCTTCTAAAAGTGAATAAATTTGGGGTAGAGCAACATTTTAGGTAAAATTTTATTTTTTGCTTTTTTTCATTCCACTTTGCTTTAGTTCCTGTGAAGCACCTGAAGGGTTAATAAACTTCTTGGATGTGGTTTTGAGTACTTTGAGGGGTGCTGTTTTGAGAATGGTGTCACTTTTAGGTATTTTCTGTCACTTAGGCCTCTCAAAGTCACTTCAAATGTGATGTGGTCCCTAAAAAAATGGTTTTGTGAATTTTGTTGAAAAAATGGGAAATTGCAGATGAACTTTGACCCCTTCTAACTTCCTAACCCCAAAACATTTTGTTTCATAAATTGCGCTGATGTAAAGTAGACATGTGGGAAATGTTATTTATTAACTGTTTTGTGTGACATAACTCTCTGGGTTAAGGGCATAAAAATTAAAAGTTTGAAAATTGCAAAATTTTCAAAATTTTCATCAAATTTCCGATTTTTTCACAAAGAAAAGCAAAAAATATCATTCTAAATTTATAACTATCATGAAGTACAATATGTCACGAAAAAACAATGTCAGAATCACCGGGATCTGTTGAAGCGTTCCAGAGTTATAACCTCATAAAGTGACACTGGTCAGAATTGCAAAAAATGGCCTGGGCATTAAGGACAAAACTGGCTCCGTCCTTAAGGGGTTAAATGCGGATTGCACATTTTCTGTTAGTACAATAAACCTCATTTCAATCCAGAAATATTACTCAGTCCATCAGTTATTAGATATATAAAACTGAAATAGCTGTTGCAAAAACCCAAATTGTTATAAAGAAAAAAGGTTAACATTAATAGGGGTTCCCAAACTTTTTCATATGACTGTATAAAAACACTGCTATACATTACATTACCATCTGTTACAGGTTACACAATACATTACTCAGAAACATATTACAATACATTACAATTTACATTACACAATATTTACAAAAGACGCAGAACATTGTTCACATTACAAGACAATAACACAATCAGTGTCTTCATGGGTAGGAACGCAACTGCAACAGTCCACCACACTTACAGAGGCAACACAGGTTGTCTGTCTCAGTGAGGTGCTCTTATAGATGCAGAGCAGCCCGCCTAATCTAGTAGTATGGGTGTCATTAATAGGCTGCAAGCCATACAATTTGCATTACACGTGTGTGACCAGCACCTTATACAAGCCATATTTTTGTGCAATCTCAATACTAAGCTATCACCCCACCCATGAAGTTTTAGGTTATGAGTGGCTGTCTCATTAGTACGTTTTTTTGCACCTGTGTTGCCTCCATCTTTATCTTGGGGGCTGCTGCATCCTGCTAGTGTATTAGTTTCTGTGACCTGGCCAGATAACTATTGTTGCCCTGTCTGTGTTGGTACGGTATGTGAGATGAACCAAACAAGGAACTATAAGGGTTTGTGGTAATCTCTCCTACTTGATTGACTGGAAGAAATATGGCCCTGATGAGAGATGTTGGGTGCTAAAAAAGGACTTAAATGTTTCAATATTTATGAAACGATTTCATGCTAATCATCCACTTTCTTCTGTCATGGACTCATCTGAGAGGGTCACTAAAAGGGAGGAACTGTTACACACCTCTCCTGTGTCAGGACTTTGCTCTCCTCACCACAGTCCGTTGGACTCTGTTTTCCTCTTCACCCTGCTTTGGCATAGCAATATCCCATGTGATTGTCTGCTGGAGCATAGAGAATACAGAGTAAATAGCTGGATCCAAGAAGAGCCAAATGGTCTGACCAAAAATAAGACCTAAAACGTAACTTTTAATGAGTACCAATTAAAAGAGCTAGACGCTCAAGGATATATTAAAAACCGTGAAGCAATGATATAACTCATGCTCTACAAAAGGGCATCAGATATAGCCCAGTACAAACCCTCATAAATAGGTCCTAATCACAATGGTATCATGTAAACCTGGTCCAAGTCCAGGAAGACCCCGGTAGGTACCTAGAGGATGTTTTGACAAAATTGAACCATACTCACCCCCACTACCCCTTACTATATTACTCCAACTTAAAGGAAAGAAGGAGGGGGGGGGGGGGAAAGTATGTTACAAATGCTGAAAAAAATACTGGCAGTGCAGATCAGATTAACATGGTGTAGTTAGATCCCATATCAGAGGGAACCAAATGCTGATCACACAATACTAGCGGTACAGATCAGATTAACATGGTGCAATTAGATCCCATATCAGAGGGAACCAAATGCTGATCATACACAAGGATCAGAGTGCAAAACGTAATACGTCCAAAAATGGAACAATCTTACCCCGTCCTGTAGAAAAAGGATACTGTGGGTCCCCCTGGTATTTTGCTAATTAAGCATAGAGAATACCTTCCAAGACACACACCTTTGTCTTGATGTTAAGACATTAGTGTTCCTGAATAACAAAAAGAAGACCGTTTCATACTGTAGTGCTAAGATAAGTAAAACACTGAATATGGGAATATAGACATACATTACTGCTATGAAAAACCTGAAAATTTAAGATACTTAGCACACAAAATTGGCCAGATTTTATGTGAGCCCAACAATCAGCAGCTAGGCAACCTAATTTTTGTTGAATCCCTACCAAACTAATGTGGCGCCCCTGAGGCTTCAGTCGCTACAGAGTATTGCACTCAAATTTGGGTGTAATGCTAAACTCGGATCCTGAGGAGGTCAGTCCCGGTTTCACCACTTACACACTCAAATACACACCAGGTTTCCCTGTTACCCCTAGTGACTGGGCTAGGGTCAGGTAATAAAGGGGTTGCTTACAAAGTGGCATTTACAGGATGCCCTCATACAGGGACCCCAGTCCCACTAGCTTAGGACCTGGGAGGGGGGAGGTGCAGCCAGCAGGGGAGTCAGGAGCCAACACAACAGTTAAGGTACCGTCACACTAAGCAACTTACCAGCGATCCCAACAACGATAGGGATCGCTGGTAAGTTGCTAGGAGGTTGCTGGTGAGATGTCACACTGCGACGCTCCAGCGATCCCACCAGCAACCTGACCTGGCAGGGATCGCTGGAGCGTGGCTACACGAGTTGCTGGTGAGCTCACCAGCAACCAGTGACCAGCCCCCAGCGCCGCGTGGAAGATGCTGCGCTTGGTAACTAAGGTAAATATCGGGTAACCAACCCGATATTTACCTTGGTTACCAGTGCACGGAGCTACAGAACAGAGTAGAGAACAGGGAGCAGCGCACACTGAGCGCTGGCTCCTTGCTCTCCTAGTTACAGCACACATCGGGTTAATTACCCGATGTGTGCTGCAGCTAAATGTGCACAGAGCAGGGAGCAGCGCACAATGCTTAGCGCTGGCTCCCTGCTCTCCTAGCTACAGCACACATCGGGTTAATTAACCCGATGTGTGCTGTAGCTACATGTGCACAGAGCAGGAGCCGGCACTGACAGTGAGAGCAGAGGAGGCTGGTATCAAAGGTAAATATCGGGTAACCAAGGACAGGGCTTCTTGGTTACCCGATGTTTACATTGGTTACCAGCCTCTGCAGAAGCCGGCTCCTGCTGCCTGCACATTTAGTTGTTGGTGTCTCGCTGTCACACACAGCGATTTGTGCTTCACAGCGGGACAGCAACAACTAAAAAATGGCCCAGGACATTCAGCAACAACCAACGACCTCACAGCAGGGGCCGGGTTGTTGCTGGATGTCACACACAGCAACATCGCTAGCAACGTCACAAAAGTTGTTCGTTAGCAGCGATGTTGCTAGCGATGTTGCTTAGTGTGACGGGGCCTTTAGAGAGTTTTTAATCAGGAGAGCAACAGAGCAGACGTGTCTCCCAGGTGCTCCTGTGGCAAGGAGGAGAAGTTTCCCACGGTTGCCGTGGGGAAAGTGCATCTGCTCCCCTCAGAACTGGCACCACTCAGGGTGGCAGGACACTAAAACGTTGGTTTTCCAGAATCTGCCTGGATGGGGATACTTTCAAACTTCCCTGGCCACACAGCGCCCTAAAGCACAGTGCCAGAGAGGCATGACACCAGACCCCATAGCGGAATCGGGGCACCTGCATATAGGGACAAGAGTACTACTCGTGAAAACCCGGGTCCTCAAGTAGCATCAAGCCAGGGATCCACTGCACAGGCGCTATAAGGAGGGAACCCACTGAACACCACACAGGACTGATTCTCTAAAAGGATTTGGGTTCGACGGAGCCCATCACGGCAAGTGACTGGTATTACCCGGGTGAGCGGCACAGCACAAAAAGTGAGTAAACAACCTGGAACCACAGCCATAGACTCTGTCTCTTGATTACCGACACCGCCGCTCAGCGATTTGGCGCCCACCAATACTACTCCCCTCATCATCCTCCCCGGGGCCTGCTCCACCTGTGGGGAGCGATACCATCCATAGCTGCTACCACCATCCGCCCCAGAGGACAGCAACAGCAGCGGCGGCCGATTCACTGGCCATGTACCACAGGCGGGGTGACGACATTCACCTCACTACTACCCCCAACATCTCTCCCCTGCCATCTTCTGTACGCCTCAAGGCAACGGAGCTGGTCAAGGCCGCCCGTGACAATGACAGTCGATGGCCCGGCAATGAGTAGGTTAACCACCTGCCCCATGGGGCGCTACACTAATGCCTCTGTTTGGGTTAAGAAAGACCTACAATTTATGGGCAGAAAGGAACCTACAAATGGAGAATTAAATTCGCCTAAGGCTGAAGAGCAGGAGTGCTCAATCAGAAGGCTTAACCCTTATTTTAGTATTCCTTAGTGCTGTCTGCCTGTGGCTTTCAGTTCCTCTGCTAGCCAGGACTTCTGCTACCTTTCTGCAGCCTCCAGCCATCTCCTGTCCGGCTACAGTCTCCAGAACCTCTACTATTTGTCTCTTGCATGTCTCATCTGAATGCTGCACTGATTCTAGTGGCCCATGTGCCGACCAGGACCACGAGCTTGGAGGATCCACCTCACTAGGTGAGCCTAAATATATACTATATCCATTTTTTTCTATCAAAGGGAATCACCAGTTTTTCGCCACCTAATTTGGGAGCAGCATAGTGTATACTATGATTCTACCAATGTGTTACTTATTAAGCTACTTCCTGAGATTTTTATAAAACTCACTGTTAGGAGATTATCACTAGAGGACTAGTAAATATGCAATCACCTAGTCTTCTCTATATTCATGAGCTATTTATTACCCTGCTCTCACCACAGATAGGAAGCTTTCTGCCTATGCACAGTGTACACGGAAAGCTGCTAGTCAGTGATGTGAGTGCTTTCATACAGAGCTCACTATGCAGAGAACTGGTAAGTCTGCAGAAGATAAAATAGAGGTGGTCAAAAAGCTAGTGAAAGATTAAATTTGTTATTTTTGGTATCCTTTTTCTATCCTTTCTAATTCTTGATTTATTATAAAATCATAGCTTTGTGTGAATTATCAGGACTCCTGATTTGTACAAAGATTTCTTAAAGCATACAAATGATTCATTTCAATAGTCTCATGTAATCAAGCAACAAGGTGTTTATATATCAAGTGTGTCACTTGGGAGTCTTGTGTGCCTGTGTTGTCGGATCGCGTCCGCTCTCTCCAGCTCCGGTTCCTATTACTTGGGCACAGTCATATGTACATTGGGAACTCTAGTGCTGCTTATAATTACAAACTCACCAAATTGGAAGACTTATAAGTATAACAGATTTACATTATGAAATTCTTCTTACTTCCTTTTTGACCTTAAAACATTGCAAGGGTTAGATCATCATTAGAGAGAATAATGAAACAAGTCTGATCCTCACATACTCCACACTCTAATCAAGAAAAGTAATTATAGAAATGACTGTAGAAGCCACGAGTAATGTGCAACGTTAAAGTCAGATTCCACCTTTGCAGCACATTTTTTCAGGTGCAGAATTGGAATAATGAGTCAAGGAGACTAAGAGACGAGATTAAATTAACTCTTTGCGTGCCGGGCAATCAGCTGTACACTAACGCACAGGGGATGAATCATTAAAAGTTTTCTATTGGGTGGGTTTCTATTACAGGGAATATATTGCATGTTTGCAACCATTATAATTGTAATAATTTTGTATGCATTTTTTTGAAAGAAGCAAGTAATATTTTCAACAAGATTAGCCACGTTGTTATAATTAGATCATTATGACTAACTATATTTAAAGAAATTGCTAGATTTTTAATTGAGTTAATAAATATAATTTATAGTTTTCTCATCCAATTAACTACTGTATTTTTTGCAAATACAAAAGTATGTAAGTACCATTTTTACTTGAAAATGTACAGTGCCTTTTATAAACTTCTTGGCTCCTAAACTGTTTCATATAGATGTTAACAATATATTAAAGACTTATGCACTGTTCCCAATAAAATAAAATCTGACCGAGCCAAACATTGCCGCCTATAAGCAAAGGCTGCCAAACAAAGCATACCTAAACTGCGTAACATTAAAGGTTACCATGTGATTATGACTAGCGATGAACGAACTCGAACTGTAAAGTTTGGGGTTTGTACCGGACACTGGGTGTCCTGGGCCTAGACAAAGGTTAATGTCCATGTTCAGTGTTCAGAAAGTTATCAGAATGATGCTCCATAGGACTTGGTTAGCATAGTGGGTCATTACTCAATTGGATTACATCACAACTTCCAACACTTACTTCTTTATTTTGAAGTAATATATTGATGACCGAGGGAGTGTGAGGGAGTCTTGATTAAAATAAACTTTTTTTTCTTTGTTTTTGTGTCTTTTTTAACTCTATACTTGTTGGTTTATAGGGGTGTCTGATATATGCCTATCCATTACTAACCCCTGCGTTTGCTGTCAGCTGCCAATTTACAGATGAGATCAGCCCCAAAAGTATTACCCTGATGATCATCAATACAATCGGGAAGAGCTGGGTAAAGCCCAAGAATTGGCGCATCTAATGGAAGCGCCTCTTCTGGGCTGGCTGCAGGCTACTATTTTTAGGCTGGGAAGGGCCAAATAGCCATGGGCCCTCCCACTCTGAAAAAGCCAGATCTCATCTGTCTGCTTTTCCTTGGCTGGTTATCAAAAATAGGGCAGAGCCTATAGCATTTTTTTAATTATTTATTTAAATAATTTTATAAAACGGCTTGGTATCCCCTGTCTTTTTTATAATCAGCCAAGGTAAAGCTGACAGCTGAGGGTTGCAGCCCGTAGCTATCTCTTTTACCTTCGCTGGCTAAAAAAATGGGCGGGAGTCCACTCTGTTTTGTTTTTTTATTCATTCCATATCCACATGTTTGTAGGGCTATTGCCTCTTTTTGCTTTTTTCTGCAGCCCCTTAGGCTATGTGCGCACGTTGCGTAATTACATGCAGTTACGCTGCGCTTTGTAGCGAAGCGTAACTGCATGCGTCCTGCGTCCCCTGCATAATCTATGGAGATTGTGCAGGGGCCATGCGCACGTGGCGTCTTAGAGTGCAGCGCTTCGTCTGCTGCCCTAAGCGCGCGTTCTAAGAAGTGACATGTCACTTCTTCCGTGCGCTTTGCCGGCAGCGCCTGCTCTGTCTATGGCAGGAGCTGCATGCAGAGCGCATGTTCTCTGCTGGCACCATGCGCTTCAGAACGGAGCTTTTCAGCTGCGCTCTGAAGCGCACCTTTTAGGTGCAGTGCAGAGCGCACATGTGCGCACATAGCCTTAGCCCTTACTACGACCATTTTACAGCCATCTAACAGCACAGAGGTGTGTGTCTCCATTGACTTATGTAAGGGTTCACGGTCCGGGGTCAAGTTTGAGTCAAGTCCGGATCACGTCTCAAAGTTTTAACTTAAGTCTGGCCGAACGCAGGGAATTCGAACTTCCACAGGTCCTCTCATCTCTAATGATGACTTACGGTATACTGCATTGTAGTAAAGGCATATATTGCCTAATAATAATGCCTAAAGTGATTGTATAGGATCAGAAAAGGGTTCTCTTTTTGCCAGAAACAGAGCCATATATGATCATAAATTCCATGTGATTTTGCTGATTATCCCTAATGAAATTATTGGGACTTTAGCAATACCAGACTCAGTCCATAGACATTAGTGATACTAGTTGTAAACAAAATACAGTTTTTTCCTAATCCTGGATAAAATATTTAAAAACAATTGCAGTGGTATTCAATAATGATGGCCTAACATGCCTAATTAAGACCTTTCAAAACTAGGAGCTGCATTAATTTTTAGATCTAGTACTATCTATTGAAAAGTAATTCAAAAACCAGCAATATAGACACGACCTTTAAGAAACCTGACCCCATGGATGGAGGCTCGTACTGCAAATAAGCTGTCAATTGACAAAGGCCTAAACTGCTTAATGATATGAGCTTAATCTGACTGATGAAAAAGGACAATTTAATTATCCAATAATGCACTTATATTGACTAATGATAAATCTGGCATTGTTCATATAGCAGTGATTGCAGTGATTTCAGACAATTTAACATAATGGATAAGAATGTGTCTTGTTTAAATATCATACTTTTCTGTTCATAGAATTGAATCTAGGCAATAAGCAGTAAAATTGGGTTTTAAGCATACAGATTACTTGTGCCAGTAACTGCCAGAATATCAATAGCGAAAAACACTGATTAATAGAACATGACTGTACAATCATGACTGGACTATAGATTCAGCTTGAGATTAAGCCATATACTTTTAGATTGGTAGGCTTGAAATAGACTATTAAGGCATTTTGAGCTAATAGATTGGAAGCATCATTGAATTAGATGGAAAAGATGACAGATTCATATAAGGTCCTTGTCTCTCAAAGGTCCAAAATACCCATATATTACATAAGCATATGGTTTACCATGAGTATTATGTAATGCTTATTGTTCCAGTTGTGATGCTATAAGGAAATTGGATACTTGTTGCCAGACCCTATTCCCCCTACAGCTTATTTGGTGCACAGTGGGGAGAGTAATGGGCTCACGGTTGTGTTTGTATCATGACACCATGTAGAAACCCATAGAAATACCGGCTCCATATCTCACCATCCTCTACAACTTTGAGCATGAGACTACATTCAATTTATAGACAACCATCATGGCTATCTCATACATAAATTTTACTTGCAACTATTTAGCAGATGATTAGTTATCCAGATTCTTGTCATTTCACTTCATTGTTACTGTTTTGCTCCTGGTGGTGGAAATTCTTTTTTTTCCTGTATACTAAAAATTTTAACCTGTTTTCATATTCCTCAATACTGTAGTTTAGTATGTTGTGCCAAGCGAAATGTCACTGGCTTAAATCAACGAGCAGCCCTGAATAAGAGTTCTTAGAAAAGGGAAACCAAACCATTTAGTTTATCAATAGTGGTCCCTTGGCCAAGAAAATTGCCAAACTGCATCATGTGAGTACCATGACAGTTTAAATAATACAGAATAAAGTTAGTTTATTATCTTTAAAATGAAAGTAGCCTCACAATTCGAAGCAGCAGTATGGCAGTGAAATCCCATTTTTCTGTGCAACCGACAACAGTGGACAATAGGTTCCAGGAATCCCTCACATCCAAGGGGGAACCCTGCTGTGAGAGGGTGACAACACTTAGTTCACTGGATGTCAGTTCCAGGTTCCCACAATGTGACCTCAGGCTTACTGCTGGATTGTCAAACTGTGAGACATGGCCATGGTCCGCAGTCCAACAGTCTGGCAGTCAGGTTAGCTGAGGTCACACTGGGGATCCCCCTCAGCCCTCAGTGAAAGTGGTGCCAAATTGAAGGGCTGCAGGACACGGTTGTGACCCACAATCTGACAGTCCAGAAGCAGCTTCAAATTTCACAGAGGATAGTGTGGAGCCCCCAGTTTGACCTCAGGTGACCTGACTGCCGGACTGCCGGACTCCGGTAGTCAGATCACCTGGGGTCACACTGTGGGATCTCAGGTGTGCCTCTGGTGAACTGAGTGATGTTACTTGCTCACAGCTGGGTCTTCCTCGGCTGTAAGTGATTCCCAGAACCTCCAGAGAGCGGACATGTTTTTCCTCACTGCAACCTCTGGCTGTAGCATAGCAGAGGATCATTGTGGGACTTCGTATGAATTACATTGGATCTGCAAGGGTGTTTGGGGGTTATTTAAGGGTGAAAGTGGGTGTGTGTATTTTATTTCAAATAAAGAATTTTTTCAATGTTTGTGTTTTATTTATTGTCGCTTACAAGATTAGTATTGGAGGTGTCTCATAGACGTCTCATAATATTAATCCAAAGCGTGATGACAGCTGTCATTTTTTGACAAATCACAGGTATCATTAACCCCTTATATTACTCTGATTGCCACAGCACCAGGGTAATTGGGATGAGCCTGGTAAGGCACCAGGATTGGCACATCTAATGTGATGTTCCAATTCTGGACAGCTGTGAGCTGGAATTTTTATGCTCTGGGACCAATATCCATGGCTCCTCCCATTCTGATAATACCAGACCCCACCTTTCTGCTTTAATGTGACTGCTTATCAAAATGGGTGGACCCTATGCCTTCTTTTAAATTATTTATTAAGATAATTTTAAAAAACGCCATAGGATTATGTCACGGGCGGGGAGGGGACGCTGCGCTCACCACGCTCGGGTCCGGCGCTGCTGCTGCTCGGTGGCTTGATCGATGGGCCGGATCCGGAGACTCGAGCGGCACTCCTCGCCCGTGAGTGAAAAGGGGATGGTTTGGTTTGGGGATGTTGTCCGTGACGCCACCCACGGTTGTGGTGAGGTTGGGACACCACCGCTGCTCTAGACGGGGATCCCGGGAGCGATGACAGGGAGCAGCCGAGATGTTTTTCTCTCCCCTCCGTGGGTAGGGGGATTTGGTGGTCCCGGGGCCCGATGATGGTGACTGAAAGGTGGATGGCGGGGTTTAGTGAGGTGCAGGGTCGCGGGAGGGCAGCGCGGTGCCAGACGGCACGATGGTACTCACTCAGCCAATGATGTAGACGGAGTCTCTGGTAAAACAAACAGCTGGATGGACGTGTCCCGCAGCCGGCTGCGATGGTCACTCCCGGTAGGTTGGCGGTGACTGTCTCTCCCTGCACCTGTGTTGTGTTGTCGGCTCCGATGGCTTCCCACCGGTAGCCCGCTCCCCAGCGGTGTATTTGCCAGTTGAGCCCCCTTATGCCCGCAGGCTCTGGCCCTGGGAACTCTAGCTGTGGAGGTAGCTGTATTTCCCTTCACGATTGAGCGGTTGCCTTTAGTCGGGTCTTTGCTGCTGGGAAACCCCGGAGGTTCCCGTCGCTGAGGATTTGACTGGTTTAACGGCGACTCCAAGCCTGGTCGGGGTCCGTAGGCCCTGCCGAATGGTGCTGGCTTCTCTTTGCTCCCCGGTCCGGTACTGGCGGGCCACCGCCTGTCCCCGGTCCTTACGGTTGTGCGTCAATCGGCCTTGCCTGCAGACGGTCACCACCGTCTGCCAACCTTGCTGTTTGTGCCCGGGCCACGTACCCGGACACGGCCAGTCTGCTCCTCTACCACATCCCTCACTCTCCAACTCTCTCTCTCTCAAACTGCCTTACTTTTCCCGCCTACAGGACTGTGAACTCCTCGGTGGGTGGGGCCAACCGCCTGGCGCCAACCCACCTGGTGTGGACATTAGCCCCTGGAGGGAGGCAACAAGGATTTGTGTGTGTAACTGATGTGCCTGACCGGGGTGTGGGGTGTGTTGTTGTAGTACCTGTGACGTCCTGGCTTGTCCAGGGCACTACAATTAACTCTATTTTGATATCCAGCCATGGAAAGGATCTTAGGTGGGAGCTGCAGCCTGTAGCTGTTGTTTTATCCACATTGGCTATCAAAAGAGGGCAGGAGCCCAAGTCATTTCTTTCTTTTTTCTTTTTTTTTAAGGATTTCCTTGAAAAATCATGCCATGGCATTACTTGACATGGCTGTGATGGGGCCAGAAGTACTTACATCGGAGAAGTATGCTGATTGGCTGCTCTGCAACCTTTCAACAAGCTTTATTCGAATGACAAACCTGAACAGGAACTGGACATACATGGAAGGGTCTGTGTCTTGGTCCGGGACCCGGACACCTCTTGTTCAGTACAAATCTCAAACATTACAGTTGGGGTTCACTCATCCCTACCCATGACATGAAAGTCAGGTTGATAATATAGCTTTCATTACAAAATCTTTAGTTGTATTCAAATAACATCAAGCAGAAATTAATACATCCTACATCAAAACCATATAATTTAGTATTTTGTATGACTTCCTTTCTTTATAAGGAGAAAAAAAAAATCTTCTAAGCATGGAATGAACAAGTTGGCCACATATTGCATCATCTATATTTTTCCATTCCTCAAGAATGACCTCTTTTAGATACTGGATCGTGAATGGAGAGTGATGCTCACTGTTTCTTTAAAATTCCCCAAAGGCATTTGATTTGGTTCAGATCAGGAGACAGTTGGTCACTGATTCACTTTCACCCTGTTTTTCTTCAGAAATGCAACAGATGTGTCTTTTGGATCATTTCCATGTTGGAAAAGTGCATGTCTACCAAGGGCAGGGAATAATTGTAGTATATTCTCTTTCAAAATAGTGAATTAATCCCTTCCTGACATTGAATGTACTGGGTATGTCCGGATGGTCAGTGTATTCCTGACCAAGAACGTACCCAGTACGTCCTGGTGATTACGGGGGACCAGGAACTGTGCCCACAAGATT
Source organism: Anomaloglossus baeobatrachus (assembly GCF_048569485.1). Taxonomy (NCBI): domain Eukaryota; kingdom Metazoa; phylum Chordata; class Amphibia; order Anura; family Aromobatidae; genus Anomaloglossus; species Anomaloglossus baeobatrachus. The sequence continues at coordinate 213,867,992 of NC_134356.1, read as the reverse complement.
GCCGCCAGTGATTTGGCCTTTCTGACAGCCGAGCCCTGGCTCTCACAGCCAGGGATTGTGTACAAGCCATCCCTAGCTATTTAACACCCTAAATGAAGCCTATGATCTCGATTTCAGCATTTAGAGATCTGAGAGAGGGATTATACTCCCTTCTGATCGTTGGTCATGTGACGTCATCATGAGTGCACAATTGTTGCCATGGTAAGCCGGGGTCATCAATACGACTTTTTTCTCACCACGTTATGGAAACCCTCTGGAATCATGCCAAGAGCATGATCCCTGATGTACTGACAGTATAATGTATTGCAATGCTAGAGTATAGCAATACACTATAGCTGCAATCCGTGCAGTAAAAGTTAATGTCCCATATAGAGACTAAGTAAGATAGTTAAAAAAAAAATAAAAAAATATATTTAAAAAAATCAGAAAATAAAGAACAAAACAACAAACAATTATACCAAGAAATATGTATATTTATTTAAAAAAATAAAAAAGTACACATATTCGGTATCAGCGCTTTTGTAACAACACAATCTATAAAACTGTTACACTAGTTAACATCTTGAGTGAACACCGTAAAATAAATTAATAAAAAATGTAGCAAAAACTATGTATTTTGATCATACAAGTGACAAAAAAGAGGAATAAAATGTGATCAAAAAGTCATATATAAATAATCATGGTACCGCTGAAAACGTCATTTTGTCCCACAAAAAAAGCTGCCATACAGCTCCATCAGCAAAAAAACCCAAAATTATATAGCTCTTAAAATACAACAATGCAAATTTTTATCCTTTTTTTATAAAATTATTTTTATGGTATAAAAGTAGTAAAACATGTAGCATCACTGTACTGGAACTTAGCTGAAGAATAAAGCTCTCTTATCACTTATATGACATGATGAGCCATGCATATTAGCATGTACTGTGACATACTGAAGCAGAGCATAATCCCCTTCCATGATTTCAAAATGATAACGAACCCAAACACATCTCCAAGATGACCACTGCCTTGCTAAAGAAACTGAGGATGATAGTCATGGACTGGCCAAGCATGTCTCCAGACCTAAACCCTGTTGCGCATCTGTGGCGTCCTCAAATGGAAGGTGGAGGAGCGAAAGGTCTGTAATATCCACCAGCTCTGTAATGTGGTCATGGAGGATGAGCAGGATCCAGTGACTCCTGTGAAGCTCTAGTGACCTCCATGATTAAGAATATTAGAGCAGTGATTGAAAATAATGGTGGCCATGCAAAATATTGACACTTTGGGCACAGTATGGTTTTTTCACTTTTGTTGACACCTTTTTAGACATTAATGGCTGTGTTTTGAGTTACTTAAAGGCCACACCAAATGTACACTGTTAAACAAGCTGTATACTGAGTACTTTACATTGTACAACGTGTCATATCCTGAATTTTCTTCATTGGCCCTGAAAGAATTTTTGATTGTACGTGACAGCAACAAAGACTGTATCGCAATGAACCCTACCTAAATGGCTCTAAAACACTATCCCTATTCCAGAAACTAACCTCACACTAATTACAGCTAAGATCGGTAATAACATTGCATAGGAACTATTTAAATTAGCCCTGAAAAGAACTGTTAATTTAATGTTGCACCAGGAGTTACTGTGATGCTGTAATACACTGTCCCTTCTCCAGCAGAATCTCTCCGTCCACTATTTCTGTGTACAGTGCGCTGAGCATGGCATCACCGGGTCTTCCATAGACTTAATGATACTATGCAAGCAGCCAATCACAGTAATGGTGGTACTCAAGATGGCTTTAGCATTACTGAGATTGTCAGGCTATCCTCGCATGTTTATTGGCTGAAAAATAGCCACAAAGCATGCAAGGCCAGAACCCTAGCATTGAGCCCAAGTTCCCCAATAGCCTATTGAGTGTCGAACATCTCGACCACCCCGATGCTCGATCGAGTACCGTGCAGTACCGCCCGTCCATCACTATTTATTTTATTAATTAACAAAATGCAAGGTGAACACACAAAAGAGAAATCAAGAGGAACACAATATTTGTTTTGACCAGTCCACCCTTTGCCTTCAAAACAGCATAAATTCTTCTAGATATACTTGCACAGTGTCAGTGATTTTGTAACATTATAATCAGGGAGGTGTATGAGCAACCAATTATACCAAAGAGGGGATAAAGATTATCATTTTCATTTGTAATTTGAAATATAGTTATTAACAGAAACAACTGTGTAGGAAACTTAAAACTAGGTGAGGAACAGCCAAACTCTTCTCCAAAAGTTGTGCAAGTCAGTTTTATGTCACAGGGCGTAAACCATGGCAATACTGCACAGCAACTAAACCCAAGATAGATATACTACATCTGCAAGGACTCTCCTTGGGAAAGATTTCAGAGCACACTGGGTTTTCAAGCTCATTTGAATAAGTATCAAGAAATGGGCAATGTTAAGGGCAGTAGAAGCCAAAGAAACGTAGACACATCAAGCATCAAGCTTACGTCTCTTCAAAATCAGATGACCGGCAGTGCAATCAGCTTAGAACTGACAACAACCAGTAACACCATTCCACATGCATCTATTAGCATCTACTTTTGAAAAGATCTTGCCAAAAGTGGTTTTCATGGAAAAATTTTGAACAAAAAGACATGGAAACAAAGCCAAGCATTTCAACTATGAGCTAAAACATAGGAACTTCTGCGCAAACAAATTCAACAAGTACTCTGGACTAATGAATTGAAAATTTGAAATATTTGGTTGTCTGTAACAGAAAGCAGGCTGTTCACCAGAGGGCTGGAAAGCAGTACAATGCAGCGCCAACAGCACTGGAATGGCGCTGCTGGGATAGGCGCGTATACATTGTTTATATTTTCCATGGAGGCCTCAATTAATTATGCAGTTGTTTTCCAGTAGTGGACAACTCCTTTACAGTGAACCTGTCAAGTGCCATATGCCTTCTAACCTAGCAGCAGGGACATGTGTGGGCTAAAAATCCCTGCTTAACCAGTCCAGCCTAATAATATTGTGTAAAAGCAAAGTATAAAAAAAAGGTTTTATATAACTTACATTTTCCTTATGTTAATAAGCGCTGGGAGCAAAGCAAGCACTAAAATATAACTTTTAATATATGCCAATAAAATTATCCTGAGACAAAACATAAAGTGCCGTGCTTAATAATAAAGTGCAGAGATAAAAAGGTTGTCATAGATCTCACCCAATCCTTCTCCACAAGTGGTACCGACACCAACGATCAGACAGACGGATGGAAGCCTGCTGGCAATCCTGAGGTTAAGTATAACACACTAACCCCTATCATGCCCCATCGTGATACTTCCGCCCTGACAAGGGCAGCACCCAAGTATGGAAGCTCTCCCCAACTAGAATAAGGCACTCCTGACGCGTTTCTTTCTCAATTAGGAGAATTCATCATTGGACTGAGATAAATAAACCTGCAGTGGCAAGAAATAATAGTACACAACACAAACGGTGTGTGCAGGCGCATCAGGAGGGTCTAATTACTTTATTATTAAGCACAAAACTTTATGTTTTGTCTCAGGATAGTCTGTCCTCTTTCCGTGGTATCACGCCCCTGTGGGCATTATACCATTATTTCTATGAGCCGACGTCACTACTGGTTCATGGAAATGTTGCGCATGCGTGCATCTCATTCCCGGGTCTTCGCATGGTCAGAAGACTTCAGATCACGCAAAGTGTGCTTGTGAAGCTGACAAGCGCTTGCCTGGTTAAGGAGGCCAAGAGTTGCTGTAGGAATGAGATGCATGCATGAGCGAGATTTCCATGAGCCGGCAGTGTCGTCGGCTTACTGATGGGGAAGGTGAGTATACACGATACCATGATACCATGAAAAGAGGGCAGACTAGTTTGGACGAAGCATCCCCCTTGCTACTAGTCCCAGTGCTTATTAGCATAGTAAAAACATAACTTATAAACCCATTTTTTATATTTGCTGTTATACAATATTATTAGACAGGGCTGGTTAGTAAGCAATTTTTTGCCCACACATGATCCTGCTGCTAGGTTAAAAGGCATATGGGACCTGACAGGTTCACTTTAAGAACTGATTTTATATTACTGACATTTTTACTCAATTAGTGTGCATTTACACATCCATAAGAAATATCTGACTCCTGCCTGATTTTTTTTTATCAGTCTGCAATAGACTTTTGCATATCCTTTCATACATCCATGAAAATCACATATCTGAAAATGAGATGGATGAAACTCAGAGCATGTCCTGTTCTTATCCAATGTTGAGGATTTTCATAAGTTGTACCCAAGGATTCTGTGTGCTGTCCCACAAAAAATCAGACTGCATATCAACAATAACACAGATGCACCCTTAGACTAATAAAGAGTAGATTTTCAAATATTTTATTGGTAATATTGAGCAAAATAACACTACTAGCTCAAAGGTACAACAGTTTTGCCACAAAAGGGAAATGAAGATTCAAGTGTCTACTAGTCAAATAAAATACAAACCATGTAATGTGTGGGCAAGCTGGGTTATCCACACTGGGAGAAACTCTGTAAGGCTACGTTCACACTGGGCATTTTTGCTGCTTATTTTAGCTGCAGATTTGCCTTTATTTTATGCAAATCCATGCTAATAAAATGCTCTTTTTTACAGTCCCAGCAAAGTCTATGAGATTTCTGAAATCTCATGCACACACACAAACACGTCAGGATTTTTTTCCTGACATTTTTTTGAACCACCTCCGGTTTTGCTGCGTTATGAAAAGAATGAACATGTCAATTCTTTTCAGCGCTTTTGCCATGCTTTTTCACCCTAGTGACAGGTGGACTCACAGATACCCTGGATCAGCGGGTCTAATCGGGTTAATAAAAAACCCGGTTCTGGCCCGGAATTCATCCAGGGTACATGGCTGGCACTTAAAAATGATGGTGGAGATAGAGGGATTGGAGCAGGTGCGTTATATTTACCGAATCACCACGATGGCTGTACGTTTCCGCGGCTCCTCCACTTCTCCTCTCATTACATATTCACTGCTTTCATCTGTGATTGGTTGCAGTCAGACGCGCCCCCAGTGACTCGCCCACCCCAGGGCTATGGGACACCCGGTGCCGGGCCGGACTAGTCCGGTGGTAGTCAGTGGTGGCTGGGCCCGGCTCCGTGGCCCTGGTGGGTGTCAGTAGAATATGTGGCTAGGTGAATAAGGTTTGTGTTCGTGACGCCACCTGTGGTATGCGGCTATTAAGCCGCCGCTGCTGTGTGAGGCCACCGGGATGATGTTATGGCAGCAATGGTGGTACTGCTCCCCACAGGTGGAGCAATGCCCGGGGCACAGTTGGTGCTTGTGAATGTCTATGCAGCTGAAATAACAGAGACCACTCCAAGGGTGCAGTTCAAGTTCTTTACTCACAATTCTTGTCGGGGCCCAGGGGCCCTTGGACTGCTGGGACCACTGTCAGGGACCTCCGCCGTTTCTGGGTGATTCTGAGAGTAAAAGCCGGTACCCTTCTCTTTAGTGTCTCTATCTTCTGCTGTCTTCCTTAGCCTTGCCTTTGATAGGATGAACCTGGCTTGGCCTCCACTACAGCCTCCAGGCTGGGGGGTCACCTGTCGGCTGATTACCCCTTTTCTGGAAGGTCTGCTATGGGTTCTGGCCCGGGGAGTTTACAACATTCCCTGGGCCTCGGTTTTTACTGTTTGGAGATGATCTTTGCACTCCTCCAGTCTCTAGGGACCGTCCCCTGTTGCAGCTTGATCCCTCCACCGATGTTCTTGTGGAACAGGCCACCGCAGCTCTAAACTGCCCTGGACAGCGCTACAGACTACCCGTGGCCCTGCGACTCCTTCTGTTCTCTGCGTGGTGTCACCTGGACCCTCTGAGTCCCAGGATCTTCACCAGGAAGCGTCTCTTTCTGTTTCTCAGCTCCTGACTGACTTGGAGCTTTCTTTCCTTGCTCTTCTCCTCCTTGCCTGCCTCCAGCAGGCCTCCTCCTCCTTCCCCACTTTCTCTCGTTCTCCTTCTTCAACTACATGCTGGCTCCTCACTCTCTCACTCCCTGAGGTAGACTGAAACTAACTTGACCTTCCTTTTTCTATCTGCTCTCTGGTGGCTCCTCCCACCTCCCCAGTTGCTAAGCTACCACCCTATGGGAGTAGGGATGGGTCTTACGGCCCCTTTCAGCATGCAGCATGGGAGGGTTTTCTGCCACTATCCCTGGTCCCAGTATGTTCCTAGCAATGGGTGTAGTGTGGATTTACCAGGGGACCGGTGTTCACTCCCTTCCTCACCCAGAATGGGGCATCACACTGCTGATGGGGTGCAATGACCTGTGGCGACGGAAGCCTCAGGGGCGCCACACTCCCCCACAGCGAATCCCAGCACGTCCTCGGGCTGAAAAACAACAAAAACATGTGGAAGGACTGCAAAACATTTTTGTTATGAATAACAGTAAAACAGTAAACATCTCTTCCCTTTATGGGAGGCACAATGATTCGAACGTTACGAACTTCTTATAAAGAAACTTCTACGTGTGCACTTCCAGTCCATTGCACGGTTCGGGCACATCCCCCATAATTCTGGTAGGGGGCACAACGGGTGCAACTATATACATTTCTTGGCTACAACAAGTCCAGTAGCCTGGCAGTTCGTTTCTTTTTCAATCAACAAAAGTGCAAAAACTCAACCAGCCACTAAGTCCAGTGGCCTGGTTACACAGGACACATACACATTCACCGGGGACCACATTCCAGTTCCGTGGCCCGGTACACATACACATGGGGGGTGACTTCTTCAAAAAGCACAAGGGGCAGTAAGGCAGGAAAGGGTGTCATCTTCAAAAAGAACATTAGGGCAGCACAAAAGGGACATCTTCACAAAGCATGAGGGGCAGACAGGGGCTATTTACAGTTCAGCTTCTTTTCTTCACTTTCATTTTTACTTCTTTACATGTAGGGATTCTTCTCCGGCTCCCCACCTGGCAGCAGGTAGACAGCGGTCAGCACAGTCTGCGTCTGCTGGTCTTGGTGTGCCGCGCCTGGCATGGCGGCGGCCTGTATTGGAGTCGCTGCTGTGACCGATTCTTGAAGGGCCGCACCTGGCATGGCTGCGGCCTGGGCTTGGCGGGCCGCATCTGCGGCGTGGATTAACGTCACCGCTGCGGCGGGATCTTGCTTGTCCGAGCGGGGTATCGCTGCTGGGGCCTGAGCTGGACGGGCCGGGCTTGGCATCGCTGCTGCGGTGTGGATGGGCGTCGCTCCGGCGGCGAAATCTTGGCGGGCCGCACCTGGCGTGGCTGCGGCCCGGATCGGCGTCGCCATGCCGGGCATCTCTCCAGGGACCGCGGGCATGGTAGCGGGGGTTGGGGCACTCGCGTCGGCAGGGGCATTAAATGACTCACCCATCAGTAGCATCTCCGGTGTTCTGGCAGTCGCTGCTCCGCGCGTCGCTTGCTGGATCTGCTGCATCACCTCCGCCTGCAGCCTTTCACACCACTGGTCCATCTCCCTGCCCCACCAGTCAGCGGAGTCTAGCTCTGGATCGCTGCTTGTGGACGCCATTCTCTCTGCGTCTCCTTCTGCACAATCTCCCAGCAGTAGGCTCGTCGCTTCTTCTAGTAGCAGACTTTTGATGTTGCTCAGCAGCAGGCTGGTAACTTCCCGCTCCTTCATTCTGTCAGCCATCCTCCCGACCTCAGCCTTCAGCTCAGCGGCGGTCACAGGCCTGATCCAGGTGAGCTCTTCCTGGCTTCCACTTACAGGAGCCATCTTCTTTATCTGCTGGTCTGGCATTTAGACTCTTTCTGCCAGCCGGCCAGCTTGTCTAGTCACCATTTCTTCTTTCTCCGCCTTCTATGGCGGGCACCGCTTTGCGCTCTTTTCTGGGACAAGGGGGCGGGGCTTCTCTTCGCGCCCTTGCTTCTGGCACGCCCCACTTCTTCCCGCGCTCAGTGGCTTCAATGGCGGCAGTTTCTCAGTAAAACACAGGCTTTTCCACGATTCTTCAGGCGCACAGTACCCGGTGTAATCGGGCACGAAATCCTGTTCGTGACGCCAAAGTTGACTCGCCCACCCCAGGGCTATGGGACACCCGGTGCCGGGCCGGACTAGTCCGGTGGTAGTCAGTGGTGGCTGGGCCCGGCTCCGTGGCCCTGGTGGGTGTCAGTAGAATATGTGGCTAGGTGAATAAAGTTTGTGTTCGTGACGCCACCTCTGGTATGCGGCTATTAAGCCGCCGCTGCTGTGTGAGGCCACCGGGATGATGTTATGGCAGCAATGGTGGTACTGCTCCCCACAGGTGGAGCAATGCCCGGGGCACAGTTGGTGCTTGTGAATGTCTATGCAGCTGAAATAACAGAGACCACTCCAAGGGTGCAGTTCAAGTTCTTTACTCACAATTCTTGTCGGGGCCCAGGGGCCCTTGGACTGCTGGGACCACTGTCAGGGACCTCCGCCGTTTCTGGGTGATTCTGAGAGTAAAAGCCGGTACCCTTCTCTTTAGTGTCTCTATCTTCTGCTGTCTTCCTTAGCCTTGCCTTTGATAGGATGAACCTGGCTTGGCCTCCACTACAGCCTCCAGGCTGGGGGGTCACCTGTCGGCTGATTACCCCTTTTCTGGAAGGTCTGCTATGGGTTCTGGCCCGGGGAGTTTACAACATTCCCTGGGCCTCGGTTTTTACTGTTTGGAGATGATCTTTGCACTCCTCCAGTCTCTAGGGACCGTCCCCTGTTGCAGCTTGATCCCTCCACCGATGTTCTTGTGGAACAGGCCACCGCAGCTCTAAACTGCCCTGGACAGCTCTACAGACTACCCGTGGCCCTGCGACTCCTTCTGTTCTCTGCGTGGTGTCACCTGGACCCTCCGAGTCCCAGGATCTTCACCAGGAAGCGTCTTTTTCTGTTTCTCAGCTCCTGACTGACTTGGAGCTTTCTTTCCTTTCTCTTCTCCTCCTTGCCTGCCTCCAGCAGGCCTCCTCCTCCTTCCCCACTTTCTCTCGTTCTCCTTCTTCAACTAAATGCTGGCTCCTCACTCTCTCACTCCCTGAGGTAGACTGAAACTAACTTGACCTTCCTTTCTCTATCTGCTCTCTGGTGGCTCCTCCCACCTCCCCAGTTGCTAAGCTACCACCCTATGGGAGCAGGGATGGGTCTTACGGCCCCTCTCAGCATGCAGCATGGGAGGGTTTTCTGCCACTATCCCTGGTCCCAGTGTGTTCCTAGCAATGGGTGTAGTGTGGATTTACCAGGGGACCGGTGTTCACTCCCTTCCTCACCCAGAATGGGGCATCACACTGCTGATGGGGTGCAATGACCTGTGGCGACGGAAGCCTCAGGGGCGCCACACCAGCATCTGACTGCAACCAATCACAGACCTGGTCTGTGGGTCTAGTGTAGAGAGAATGAATGAGCCGCACATTCAGCAATGACCTCACTAAGGCTACGTTTCATATCTGCATGCGTCCTGCATCCCCAGAACAATCCCTCTCTTTTTCCTACTCACCAATCATGGGCGCGACGCTGTACGGCTGTCACAAAACTCGGGCGGCTTTTCCTCTTTTGAAAATGGCTGCCGCTTCATTATTCAATCAGGTATTCTCTGCTTTACCCGCCCACCGGTGCCCATGATTGGTTGCAGTCAGACACGCCCCCACGATGAGTGACAGTTGTCTCACTGCAACCAATCACAGCCGCCGGCGGGCGGGTCTATATCGTGCAGTAAAACAAATAAATAAATAAATAATAAAAAAAAAAATGCGGTTACCCCCAATTTTGATACCAGCCAGGATAAAGCCACACGGCTGGAGTCTGGTATTGTCAGGATGGGGAGCGCCATGTTACGGGGAGCCCACCACCCTAGCAATATCAGCAGGCAGCCGCCCGGAATTGCTGCATCCATTAGATGCGACAGTCCCGGGACTCTACCCAGCTCATCCTGAATTGCCCTGGTGCGGTGGCAATTGGGGTAATAATGGGGTTAATCATGGCAGGAGTCTCCCCGAGATACCTACCATGATTAACGTGTAAGTGAAAGTAAATAAACACACAACGAAAAATCCTTTATTTGGAATAAAAGACAATAAAACACCCTGTTTCACCATTTTATTAAAATACTCAAATACTTCTCCAGGTCTGGCGTAATCCACAGAGGTCCCGCGACGCATCCAGCTCTGCTACATAAAGCTGACCGGAGCGCCGTAGAACACGAGCGCTCTGTGTCAGATCCACGGAGCAATGAAGTGAGCTGTGCTGTCAGCGGGGACGTCACTGAGGTAATGCCTGCGTGTGCGGTGATGATGGGGGTTGTAGTGCCTGCGTGTGTGCGAGGATGATGAGTGTGGTACTGCCGGTGTATGCCCGCCCATCCCCCCATCCGCTCATCCATCTGCCCATCCTTCCATCCATCCGCCCATCCATCCATCCATCCGCCCATCCATCCATTAATCCATCCGTCCATCCATCCATCCATCCGCCCATCCATCCATCCATCCACCCATCCATCCGCCCATCCATCTATCCGTCCATCCGCCCATCCATCCATCCGCCCATCCATCCATCCATCCACCCATCCATCCATCCGCTCATCCATCCATCCATCTAGCCCATGTGAAAAGAGACGGAAGGCACTCACCAAATATGTGTTAAAAAAAGCTGTTTTATTCGTGGCCTTTCATTGGAATGAGCACCGTGGCCAGAATGCAAGGAAATTTACAAGCCATATAATGCGTGTATAAACCTGAAATGCGAAGATTGAGCGGTTAGCTCGCTGAATGGTGCCAGTGTTTCCTCCTTTCACCATCCATCCATTCTTGCAGCTGAACAATCTGCTTGTAGATTCTCTATTGCAGTATAGAGGTCAAGATTACCAAATCTTCCTATGTTTTTTATTAGAGGCAGTGGCTCAATGGATAGAGGTCCCGCCTAAGAAAAATTAGTTCACGAGGTTGAGTCCCGGTCGTCCTGGTAAAGAATTTAATTTCTTTTTAGTTTTAAATTATAAATATTATTTATTTAACATTACAATTTAATTTAATTACGCACTGAGGGGAGTAGGCGGACATCAGCTGTGAGCCACGGGACACACCTCTAAAATCGGAGCAGTTCACGGAATGAGGCTGCATTGCTCTCTCCGCTCTCTCTTCTCTCTAGTCTCTCTCTCTCTTTCTCTCTCTCTTTCTCTCTCTCTTTCTTTCTCTCTCTTTCTCTCTCTCTCTTTCTCTCTCTTTTTCTCTCTCTTTTTCTCTCTCTTTCGCAATCTCTCTTTTTCTCTCCTTCTCTCTCTCTCTTTTTCTCTCTCTCTCTTTCTCTCTTTTTCTCTTCTCTCTCTCTCTCTTTTTTTCTCTCTCTCTTTCTCTCTTTCTCTCTCTCTCTTTTTCTCTCTCTTTCTTTTTCTCACTTTTTCTCTCTCTTTTTCTCTTTTTTCCTATCTCTCTCTCTCTCTCCTCTATCCTCTCTCCTCTTTCTCTCTCTCTGTCTCTCTCTCTTCTCTCCTCTTCTCTCCTTTTCTGTCTCTCTTCTCTCACTCTCCTCTCTCTCTCTTTCTTCTCTCTCTCTTCTCTCTCCTCTCTCTCTTCTCTCTCTCCTCTCTCTCTTTTCTCTCTCTCCTCTCTCTTCTCTATACAATCAGCTGCTGTGTCATGTGATTCAGGCCCATGAACCTGACACATCATCTGATTACTTTGCCTTCCAGCAAACCGATCAGATGATATTTTATCTGGATTGGACGGCGCGGGACCCTTGACCCAGGATTACTGTGGAGGGAGGTTCTTTATTTCAATAAAAATGGAGTCACTAATTGTGTTGTGTTTTATTTCTAATAAAAATTTTTTTTTGTGTTGTGTTTTTTTTTATCTGTACTAGAAATTCATGGTGGCCATGTCTAATATTTGCTAGACACCATGAATTTCGGGCTTAGGGCCAGTTGATAATATACAGATATCCCTAACCCCATTATTACCCAGCGAGCCACCCATCACCAGGGCAGCTGGAAGAGTTGGATACAGAGCCAGAAGATGGCGCTTCTATGAAAGCGCCCTTTTCTGGGGCGCCTGTGGACTGCAATTCGCAGCAGGGGTGCCCAGAAAGCTTGGGCACCCTAAGCTGCGGATTCCAATCCCCAGCTGCCTAGTTGTACCTAGCTGGTCACAAAAATTGGGTGAAGCCCACGTCATTTTTTTTTTAATTCTTTCATGAAATTCATGAAATAATTAAAAAAAAGGGCTTCCCTATATTTTTGGTTCCCAGCCGAGTACAAATAGCCAGCTGGGAGTTGGGTCAGCCCGTAGCTGCCTGCTGTACCTGGCTAGCATACAAAAACATGGCGAAGCCCACGTAATTTTTTTGGGGGGCAAAAAACTCCTGCATACAGCCCAATTTTTGTGTCCAGCCAGGTACAACTAGGCAGCTGGGGATTGGAATCCGCAGCACAGGTTGGCCCGAGCTTTCTGGGCTCCTCTGCTGCGAATTGCAGTCCGCAGTCGCCCCAGAAAATGGTGCTTTTATAGAAGCACCATCATCTGGTGTTGTATCCAACTCTTCCAGCAGCCCTGAAACCAGGTGGCTTGCTGGGTAATAATGGGTTAATACTAGCTTTGTTTTACTATCTAGTATTAAGCCAGAGATTCTTAATGTCAGGCAAGTTTGACCCGGCCATTAAGAATCTCCAATAAGGGTTAAAAAAAGACACCACACAGAGAAAAAATACTTTAATAGAAATAAATACACCGACACATTTAGAGATAGAGACTCCATGTTTATTACTCCCTCTTAACCCTCCACGATCCTGGTCTTCTGTCTTCTTTCTCCTTCAACCCATGCAGCTCTGCTACATCAGACAGCACTGCATCTGAGGAAGACGCTGCTGCTCCCGTGCAGTCTAATCACTCAGTGAGTGAGCAGAGGCTGCGGGTTGTAAGCGGTGACGTCACCGCTGCCACAGTTGCTATAGTAACCGGCTGTGACATCCAGTCCTTGCTTGTGGTCTGACTCTGTAAAGGACACTGACATGCAGGGACGGGGAGTTGACCATGTGCCCAAGCATCTCGCCGGCATACGGAGATGCTCAAAGGAGCACCGAGTACCGGAGAGTTGCACTAACAGAACCTAGCATGACGTCTAGTCATGTGACCAGTCTGTAGCCAATGAGATAATAGACACGTGACTGGTCACATGCTATAACGACGTCACGGTAGGTCCTATCATCAGTGCTGGTTACCGGGAGGGTGCAGCGATGATCGTAAGGAAAAGAGGCGGGAGACAGAGTGCAGGACTTCGTCACGGGGACCTGTAAGTGTAATGGCAATGTTTATTAACTGTATGTGTACATGTATAATGTGTTTGTATGTGTTTTTGTTTGCCTGCCATTGTTTTCAATGGGGTTCGAAGGTGTTCGTCGAACGTTCGACGTTCGCCGAACTAAGCCGCCGTTCGACGAACCGAACTGAACTTGAACACTAGGGGGTGGCTCAACACGACTTATTACAGATTGGTGATAGGGGGTGTCTCATAGATGACTGCCATTACCAACGTAGGGCTTAGTCACAGCTATGAGCTGCAATTAACCCCTGATATTACCGCGATTGCCACCGCACCAGGGCAAATCGGGAAGAGCTGGGTAAAGTGCTGGGATTTTCGCATCTAACGGATGCGACAATTCTGGGTGGATGCAAGCTGATATTTTTAGGCTGGGTCTCTCCAGCCTGAGAATACCAGCCCCCATCTGTGGGCTTTATCTTGGCTGGGTATCAAAATTAGGGGGGGGGGGGCACCAAACTCTGTATATTTTCTTAATTATTTCTTTAAATAATTAAAAAATAGCATGGGGTCCCTCTTATTTTGATACATAGCCAAGATAAGCACACAGCTCGGGGCTCCAGCCTGTAGCCGTATACTTTATCTGTGCTGAGTATCAAAATATGAGGGGACCATACGTCATTTTTTAAACTGATTTATTTATTTTATACCGTACGATAGACCCACAGATTCCAGTGGGTGGGGAAGCGGTGAGTATGCATGAGGCTCATGAGCGGCACTGGAAGTAGGAGGGGCCGATTGAGCAGGTACAGATGATCCTAGAATGTATGGGCTCCTTCCAAGTTAGTGATCATGACCAGCTGGGTTAGTGGGCATGAACAGCTTGGTTGTGAGCTTGGCGATGTTTTCTCTCTTCCATTATATCATGCTTTGTCCCCCTGCCCCCCATTTGATAGGGGCTTGTTGAATAACGTCATACCTGGAAGGAGCCCATACACTTTAGCATCTACCGGAGACTGATAAGTATAGCGCGCTTGTTTTAATCTTTATTCTCTTTCTACCTTTTTTTTTTCTACTACCCGAGTGTTGTATCCAGATCAATTCCAGCCCTTCCAGCTCTCGGGTACTTTTGAACCCTTTCTGGTCTTGACATCACGGAAAAAACGCTGTAAAAATGCCACAAAAAACGCACTAAAAACCGCACCAAAACCGCAGATGACTCCCAGGAGACATCCTGCCACAAGATCAGGTTTTGGTCCGGAAAAAACAGTGCAAAAAAGTCCTGTGTGAACATAGCCTAATAGCAACTTTCCATTTTGATTATAAAGTTTTGGAATGAAAAGAAGTCTAAATCTTTCGGAAACAAATTATCTTGAAAGTATTTATTTATTTATTTATTTAATTTCCCCCCCTTTTTACCCCATGTAATCACCATCCCTAATTTTTCCTTCTGTGTCCCCATACCTTTCTAATTCATACCCTACTCAACATTTGAAAATCAATAAAAATAATTTAAATGATAGTGTACACAGACTGTACGTACATGCTGTATGTACTGTATTGTATTGATGCTTTTCTTGAGCTTAGATTTCGCATGTAGGAGGCTGGACAATGCCCTGCTCAGGTTCTCAACAGTTGATCAGGGACTAATCTGCTGCTCATTTGGACTTTATTATGGAAAATAGATCCTTTGCGAGATTGAATCTGATCGGTAAAATATTTATGTTGCTTATAATCTACTACCGATACATGCCATAAACGGCCAACAATTAGTGACATAATGCATATGTAGAAACTAAATTACTGTTCAAGGTGATGATGATTTCCATTTAAAGTTGCTTAGTTTTCTTTTCTTATTCAATGAAATCTAATTTACTTTACAATTTATTTACAACATATCGCCATGTGCAAAATTTCTCAAAATTTCAAGATCGTAATGAGGGCATGTGATTTATTGTCAGTTCTTTCATACATGTGGATGGTAAAGATACCTAAGTCCAGAATTCTCCTATTACCCAGAGAAAAGCATTATACGGACTTAATCCCAAATGGCCACTGATATATTGAAGATGCAACAAGGGAGCAGACATGAGGTTTACTAATTGGCTATCATTTGTCGTCAGTCATCACCAGCAGCAAGAAACTAAGTTTATAGCTTTCACACAACACACAAGAGACCCGGGAACTCTATCAGAAAGTTTCACATTTCAGCTAAACTTATATTTACTTCTTGCATTAGTGGCGTTTGCTCATTGGATAGAAATACATGTCCAAGTTTATTTTTTCTATAATTGGGTGGCCTAAAAAGTAATAAAAATTATGTACAGAGTTCACCAACACTATAAAAACTTTGCTATACTTATTTGACACTTATGCTGAATTATATGTACAGTAGTTTTCTCTTCATCCATATCTAAAGGTAAATTAAATTGTCTCCTGTTTTCCTCAAACCAGAGAACATGACACAGTAGGAGCTCAGATCACAGTGACCATTAGAGCTAAATGGTTGATCAAGGAGTTTTAGGACTAATTATATTATTTATTTCATTGGGAATTTCCTGCAATATGAGAAACAAACACTAGACATTAGTGGCACTATTTTTGGACAATAAACAGACTTTTTTTTACATTTTATGGACAATAAGTAATTTTATCTAAACTTATTTTTTTTAGTAACAGGAGCATGTCATAAATAGTGATGTTGAGCATCGAGGTTCTCTTGCACGCTCGATAATCGATCGAGTATCCCAGTTCTCAGACACTATACTTGTCCTTGCCCTACATGTTTTGTGGTTGTTTTTAAGTGTGTGCAAACTTCTGGTTTCAACTGTACATCACAGGAGGGACTAGGGCATAGACATTACAGAACGGGCTGGGGGCACATATATCACAGGAGAGGCTGGTGCTTATACATCACAGGAGATGCTGGGCCGTATACATCACACCAGGGGTTGGGGCTGGAGCATACGAATACATCACTGGAGGGGCTGGGGACATATTCATCTCAGGAGGGGCTGGGTCATATACATGATAGGAGGGGCTGAGGTATAAATATCACAGGAGGGGCTGGGGCTCATACATCACAGAGGGACCTGGGGAATATACATCACAGGAGGAGCTGGGGATGCATACATCATAGTAGATGCTGGGGCTTAAACATCACAGGAGATGCTGTGGGATATACATCACAGGAGGGGCTTGGGCATAGATATCACAGGAGGGGCTGGGGGCACATACATCACATGTGGGTCTGAGGCATAGACATGACAGGAGGGGCTGGGACACATGCATCACATGAGACAAGGGGCTTACACATCTCAGGAGATGTTGGGGCATATGCATCACAGGAGGGGCTGGGGGCGCAAACATGTCTGTGGCATACAGACATCACTGATCACTGGAGAGTATATACTACACTGGGTGGCACAGACATTACTGGAGTGGCACACAGCATTGGCAGCAGCACACAACACTGAGAGCAGCATACAGCACTGGGGGTGACATACAATACTGGGGGCGGCAGAGCACTGGATGAGCACAACACTAGGAGCATAGCACAACACCAGGGGACTGCACAGCACTTTTGGGTATACACAGTACTGGGGGGTAGACAGGACTGGTAGACATGTACAGCTTTCGGGATGTGGGGCTGACGCTCCTCTTCTTCTGTGGGATGGGAGCACATCCCTAACCTCGCCCACAAAGTAAGTCCATACCAGGCTGGGACTGGCAGGCATGAGGGCCTACTCCTTCGGTCAATGTGCATGCAGCATTCAGTAGTGAATGCAGTCCTTCCTTCTAATTTTTACCAGGCCTTACACAGTGAATAGGTTTTACTAATCTAGGAGTCACACTCCTTAATAAAGGGGGGGGGGGAATTGCTGAGGCATTTAGTGTAAGGCAGGCTGATGAAGAAGGGATAGTGTATTAGAGGCCTGTAAGCAGGGATTTTAGCCTTACAGACCTTGCTGCTGCTGCTACCTAAAATTCTATTCTATCTTCTGACAATACCACTATTATCTGCATTTAGTGTAGGGAAAGCTGCTAGTCTAGGGATATTTCAGACCTGTAGGCCGAGATTCTAGCCTTACAGACCTTGTTCCTGCTACATAAAAAAATCTATTCCATTCTCTTATTTTTCTGCTTTTAGCTGCATTTCGTGTAGGCAAGCTGATGGAGTAGGATAGTGTATTAGAGGCATGTAGACAGGTATTCTAAGCCTACAGACCTTACTGCTTCTACATAAAAAAATCTATTCTTTAATAATACCTGTCTTAGCTGCATTACTGTAGGGCAAGCTGCTGGAGAAGGAATAGTGTATTAGAGGCTTATAAGCAGGGATTCTTGCCTTACAAACCTTGTTGCTGCTATGTAAAAAAATCTATTCTCTAATAATATTGCTCTTAACTGCATTTAGTGTAGGGCAAGCTGGTCAAGAAGGGATAGTGTATTAGAGGCTTGTAGGCAGGGACTCTAGCCTTACAGACCTTGCTGCTGCAAACTAAAATCGAAAGCCATTTTCAGGCCTTCATCTATTTTTTTCTATTAATACTGCTGTTAGCTGCATTTAGTGTAGGGGTAGATGCTGGAGGACTGATAGTTTTGGATTAGAGGCATATAGTAAGGGTATATTGCTTTACAGTCCTTCTATAGGTATACTACCTGCTGCAACCTCACTATGTTGGTCTGAGCATGAGTGATGTTATGGCATAAGTTCAGATGTATCACGGAGACAGCACCATGCAGGGAAATATATTAACTGCTGGGGACCGAATACCACAGGACAGCCATCGCCATCAGGTTGTGGAAAGCCTCCGAGTTCACAAGCCTAAACAACAACATTTCCAGGGCAAGCAGTAAGGATATCCAAGCATGTAGCACCCTGTGTACTTTCTCCATCTCCACAAGGTTCACATGAAAAGCTGCGCCTTTAATTCTCAACATGGAGTGTTTGAGTAGACACAGAAGTGGGATAGTTATGCTGATTCCGGCATCACAGACGCTCATCATCTTTGTTGAATCCTCATAGTTTTGTCAGTTCAGTGAGGGCCAGCTAATGACTAGAGATGAACGAACCCGAACACAGACTTTATAAACAAATTAGTTTTCGAGTTCCAAGTTAAGGTGCTTTACATGTTCAAACCTCTTAAGTGACCATCACTGTGCTCGGGTATGCTCGATGCTCGATGCTCGACCCAGAGCGAGCTGCTTGCAGTGTTTAATTGGCTCACACTGAGGGAAAAAACAGCCTTATCGGATGTAGTGTGTCCAAAAAAGAAAATTAAAAAACCCTCCCTCCAGCGGTAGTGTTCTGTATATGGCTGGCTGTATGTGGACAGTAAGCCAAACTACACAATCAATGACTTCCACTCAGGTTCGGGTCAAATTCAGGCCCAGAACAGAACTTTATCTAAAGTCTGGCTGAACCCAAACTTTCACGGGTCTGCTCACCTGTAACGTGAATAACATTGTTCAAAGCAGTGATCGGGGAGTCCAAGATGTGTCCAGGCGTATTCCCCATGCTGTTCACATCCATTTCAACGATATTCCTGCCCCTCCCCAGATTTCCTGGTGGGCTCTGAATAGATGCTTGAGTTTCCCATTGACTTCCATTATACTCATTAATAGAATTGAGCCCATCCGAGCCTTTGACCTGCTTGATTCAAGTATCGAACACTTGAGCATTTTAGTGCTCACTCATCACTAGTCATAAATCTAAAGGTAGCCTTCTCTCTCAAACTTTTGAGAAAAAGTTGAACAGAAAGAATTCTTTGAAAAATAAACTTATTAAAAGTTTATTTTCATGAACTAACAAAATGTAAAGTGAGCAAGTAAAAGAGAAATATAAATTAAATAAAAATTTGGTTTTAAAAAAAACAACACATCAATTCTACTTGGTACACTTTTACAAAGTCAGGGATTTTATAAAATCAGGGGTGTATGAGTAACAATTTGTATCAAATATGAAGATAATGATCAATAGTTTCACATGTGGGTTGAAACATTCATTAAAGTGTAACCGACTAACCGCTGTTTTAATTTTAATTTATTAAATCAAGAGAAAACACCACAAAAGTAATCAACTTTGAAATATATCTTTTGAGAGAAATGTGCTTTTTTTCTCCACCTTGATTGATCTTTCACTTTATTAGTAACATTTGCAAAATATGTATTCAGTGAAGACAGATTCTCCCATCACTAGGATAGGAGATAAAAATTGGTGCTTTTACAATTCTAAGAAGAGGGGAGAAGTAAATAAGGAGGCGCTAGAGGAAGACCCAGATATTTTGTTGCAAGTTCTCCTGAAACTATGGTTGCATATCTCTGTAGAACTTTAGAAGCACCTAATGTCAACTAATTTGTATATCAACAAAACCCAATCTAAAAATAACATGAACATACGGTATACTCTGCTGTAAATAAGTAAAAAGCAAGAGTGCATATAAATAATTTGAATGTCAGTATGGTGAACTCTGTACTGAAGAAAAACCTTACCTGTGAATTAAGAATTTTGAAAAAGAAAGTTCAAGAGGTGAAAGAAACAGATTTCTCTAATATGACACACTACTCACAAAAAGTTAGGAATAATTGGCTTTGGGGTGAAATTTCAGGATGATCCAAAAATGCACTCTAAGGGTATGTGCGCACGTTGCTTTTTACCTGCTTTTTACCTGCTTTTTTGCTGCTTTTTCTTCTGCGCTGTTTAATGCCAAAATGGATGTGTTCTTCTATTCAAGCAAAGTCTATGGGAATTTGGGTTTCTTGTTCACACTATGTTGTTCAAAATGCTGCCTTTTTGAGGCAGAACTTTAGTCAAAAACTCAGCTTTGCAGTGCAAAACCCAAATGGCAAAAACAATTGACATGTTGCTTCTTTGAAAAGCTGAGTTTTTGACCAAAGTTCTGCCTCAAAAAGGCAGCATTTTGAACAACATAGTGTGAACAAGAAACCCAAATTCCCATAGACTTTGCTTGAATAGAAGAACACATCCATTTTGGCATTAAACAGCGCAGAAGAAAAAGCAGCAAAAAAGCAGGTAAAAAGCAGGTAAAAAGCAACGTGCGCACATACCCTAACCGTTTCAGGTGAACTTAAGGTGACCTTCTCTAATCTTTTAAATGCACTTTTAAATGTCCATCTGTTCAGTGTTTCAGTACGTTTTGCACATCTTTCTGTTCTCTAACAATGAGCTTAATGGCAAATTTCACAACAGGTGTTTGATCAATAAGTTTCGGGGCTCAATTAGAATTGGTATTTACACAGTCCTCCTCATCATGCTGTTCACATTTTGACGTCATAAAATCAAGACGACACCTAACAATTTATCTAACAGTACCTCTCCATTGTGAAGTTTCAAGCACGATGTTCTCGGACAGAAGTGGCCACTGAGCTTAGAATGTCAGAGTGTCATCAGCAGGTTACAACAAAGATACAGAGAGACTGCAAGAGTCACAGAAAGTGTCCTTTTGCCACACCCAACACTGATGACCGCTTCAATGTGAACAATGCTCTTTGGAATCAGGATATGAGTGCCACACAACTCCAGGCACATTTAAGGGAAGTGAGAGGAACCCAAGTGTCAGTAAGTCCATTCAAAACTGTT
This sequence comes from Anomaloglossus baeobatrachus, assembly GCF_048569485.1. Classification (NCBI taxonomy): domain Eukaryota; kingdom Metazoa; phylum Chordata; class Amphibia; order Anura; family Aromobatidae; genus Anomaloglossus; species Anomaloglossus baeobatrachus. The sequence goes on along the minus strand of NC_134356.1, from coordinate 213,847,167 downwards.
TACATCTGCATGGTCTGCGCCTTAGATGACCTGTAAGAGTATCTGACCACATCACAAGGCACAGGCGTCATCATCTTCCATGGGCCAGGCAGCATCTAGGTTAGATGAGAGACCAGTGGGCTTCAGTGTTGTTCAATGATGAAAGTTGATTCTTGCTGACCAGAAATGATGGTCACCAACGATGTTGGAGACATCAAGGAGAGCGCTATGTCTCAACCACTGTTGTCACCAGATGAACCTTTGGTGGTCGTTTTGTTACAGTGTGGGCAGGTGTCTCCAGTAGTGATGGGTGGACCTGCGGATAAGCAAGATCGGTGGGTCCAACTGGGTTAAAAAAAAAAATTGTAGATTAGTAATGGGAGGGTCACTGTAAGTGAAATTAAATAAACACAAACACCAAAAAATCCTTTATTTGAAACAAAATACAGAAAAAACACTCTGTCACCCCTTTATTAACACCAAACACCCAGTTTTGACAGAATCCACATGAAATCCCATGACGATTCCAACTCTAATACATTACTGAAGTGACAGTGCGTGGGAACAGAACATGTCCGCACGCTGTGGGCTTCTGGCAGAGACTGACTTAGTGACTTAGCTACAGCGATAAGTGGCAACATTACTCAGTTTATTTGTGGTCACAGCTGAAGGTTCCCATGGTCCTCCAACTGTGATCACAGGTAACTTGACCTCAGGTATCCTCATTAAACTCATTGAACTCAGTGAGGTCACTGAGTTCTCAGACCTACATCTAGCAGAAAAACACATTTTTTTTTGCTAAAAGATGCAGCTTTGGTGCTGAAATGTTTTCACCATATTCCAGCATCCAATCTACAACTCCTGGCAAAAATAAATTGCATCAATACTGCATCATAAAGCATGCTGATTTGATGCAATTTTTTTGACAGGAAGTGTAGATTATGTGGAGTAATATGGTGTAAATATTTCAGCACCAAATCTGCATCTCTTGGCAAATAAAATGCACTAAAACAGTTTTCATGCCATATCAGTGCGGTTTTCTGCCAGGACGTGCAAATTTGGTGCTCAAAGGTCTGCACCAGATTTCAGCACCAAATTTGCACCTCCTGGTAGAGAACCACACAGAAACAGCGTCAAAATTGTTTTTGTGCATTTTTTGCATCATTAGGGAATGACTATTAGAGACTGGGATACCTCAAATGGAGTGGTTTGCACTTTCTCCAGACCTGAAAACCTATGGGATCAGCTGTGTCGCCGTGTAGAGGCTCATAACTCTGTACACCAGAACCTCAATGACCTGAGGTTACCCTTCAAGAAGAGTGAAATGCCATGCCTCAGCAGACAATAATTCGACTTTTGAACAGCATCAGTCATCGTTGTCAAAGGCACATGACAAGTTACATAGTTGCATGGGTGGAAAAAAGGCCTAGATCGATCTAACTCAACCTTCCTTCACCAATTATACATTTTTGTCATTCAATCATTTATAAACTACAATGTTGTGTGCACTGAGAAAATCATCGAGGCCTTTTTTTAAAAGCTGTTATATTGTCTGACACTGCTACCCCTTGTGGTAGGGCATTCCACAGTCGAAATCACCTTTCTTCCCTCCACAGTGAGTACCCCATGGTCCTTAGTATTGTCTTTGGAGGGAATAAGTCATGTACCAGTCCTTTGTATTTATACATGTAAATGAGATCTCCTGTGAGATGTCTTTTTTCTAAGCTAAACAAATCCAACTTTTTCAACCTCTTATCCTATGGGAGGACTTCCATCCTTTGTAACAATTTAGTTGCCTGCCTTTGAACAGACAAACTTCTGAATATCATTTTTAAAATGTGGAGTCCAAAACTGGATCCGATGTTCTACATTCCCTGACAGAAGTTCTGTTGCTTATTCATGTTATGTAAATAAATATTATAAACTGACTTTAAATTCATCCATTGGTTTCATAAATTACTCTTTTGAAAGCTGAAACCCTCCCAAATTTTGTTTAGGTTATGAAAATAAAGTTGCTGCAAAGCTCAAATATTGATTATTTAATGAACACGGAAAGGTATTTTGGCAAGACAAAAATGTTGTCGCCCACAGAAAGTAATGGGAAATTGAAACAAATAATTAACTTCTAATACAAAGATATGTTGCATAACATTGCTGAAAAAAGTTGTGGTGCTATTAGAGCCATATTTAATATTTTGTGTGACTTGCATGAGCTTGAAAGACTGCATCCATGCGGTTCAACAATGATTCATACAATTTATTGATGAAGTCATTAGGAACAGCAAAGAATGCACTCTTACATGCCTCTCAGAGTTCATCTAGATTCTTTGGTTTTGTCTTCCAAGCTTCCTCTTTCATCCTACTCCAAACATGATCAATGATGTTCATGTCTGGTGACTGAGCAGGCCAGTCCTTGAGCACCTTGTTCTTCTTTGCCAGGAGGAACTTTGTTGTAGAGATGGATGTATGAAATGGAGCACCATACTGCTGCAGAATTTGACCCCTTTTATGATTGGGAATGTAAGAGGTAGCTAATAATTCTTGATATTTTAGGCCATTGATATTGCCTTCCACCTTGCAAATGTTTAGCACACCCCCATACTGAATGTAACCCCAGACCATGATCTTTCCACCACCAAACTTAACTGTTTTCTGGATCCATATGGACTCCAGTAGGTCTCCTGCAATATTCGCGGCGGCTGTGGTGTAATTCAACTGAAGATTCATCAGAGAAATCCACCCTCTGCCACTTTTCCAGCGTCCATCTGTTTAGCAGGCTGTGGGACTTGGCAAATGCCGCATGGTTTTTCAATTGCCTTTTGTTTAGTGCTGGCTTCTGGGCACTGATTCGACCATGAAGGCAATTTCAAGACAGAATCCTACAAACTGTTCTAGTTGACACAGGGACTTTAGGTGACCAGGCCAGTTGGAGCTCTGCTGCACTGGAAGCGGGGCTTTGGATTTTCTAACCAACAAATGTTACTCCTGAGCAGTTGTCTTGCGGGGTCTGCCGGACCTGGGCATGTCAAAAACATCTGCAGTCTCTTCTAATCTTTTTTTAATTATTTGTACTTGACGCTGAGACACATTAAAGGTGCCAGCCACCTCTGCAGTGGATCTTTGTCTTTAGCCTCTTGATAATCAAGGCTTTGGTCGCAGGGTGGAATTTTGGCATGTGGTCAAAGGTCAAATTGCAGTTGAAGTGAAGGTCTGGAGTGCTGGGTTTCTTTTTATACACACCCACTAATTAAGCGATCATTTAGTGAGCACAGGTGAGGATGTAAACTAGGATTGGGTGCATTATATGACAAGGCGACAAAACTTTTGTCTTGCCAAAATCTGACCTTTCTGTGTTCATTAAATGATCCATATTTCAGCTTTGCAGCAACTTTATTTTCATAACCTAAACCAAATTTGGGAGGGTTTCAGCTTTCAAAAGAGTAATTTATGAATCCAATGGATGACTTTAAAGTCAGGTTATAAGTTTTTATTTACATAACATGCATAAGTGATGGAATTTCAGTCAGGGACTGTAGATGTAGCCTTAAGAATGATTTATAGAGGGGAACAATATGTTGGGGGTCACAGGATTTTATCTTTCTTTTTAAACACTCTAAAATCTTGTTTGCTTTTGCAGCTGCTGCTTGACACTGAGTGCTGCTGCTCATCTTACTTGAAACCAGGATACCCAAGTCCTTCTGCTGTTCTGCAGTTTACTTCCATTTAATGTATATGCAGCAATAGTATTACTCCATCCTAAGTGCATTACGCTACATTTATCAACGTTAAATCGCATTTGCCAAGTTTTTACCAGTTAAAATATCCTATCCAGATTGTTTTGTAATATTGTGCTATCAAAGTCAGTTTTTATAATTCTACATAGTTTGGTGTCATCAACAAAGACTGACACATTACTATCAATCCCCTCCACAAGATCATTAATAAAGAGATTAAAAATAATTGGTCCTAGCACAGATCCCTGTGGCACCCCACTGCTAACTATAGCCCATTTAGAGAATGTACCATTTATGACAACTCTTGGTTTCCTATCTTTTAGCCAATTCCTTATCCATCTGCTTATATTTTCCCCTAGTTCCCACTTCTGGAGCTTCAGTTAAGACTAATAAAGTTGAAACCAGAAATTTACATACACTAAAGACACATTTTCATGCTTTTTCACTATCTGACATGAAATCAGAATATACCTTTCTCATTTTAGGTCAATCAGGAACCAAAATGATTTATATTTGGCACAATTAATTTATAATTAATTATTGTTAATTAATTTATATTATGCCAGAATAATGGGAGAGAATATTTTAAGACATTTTTATTACTTAAATATGTGACTTTTTAGATAGTATATATAAACTTTTGGTTTCAACTGTATGTGGTACGCTATCAAATGCCTTTGCGAAGTCCAGAAAAATCTCATCAGCTGTATTACCATCATCCTGTATTTGTAGTAACCGTCTCATAGAAACCCAACCTGTTGGTTAGACATGTTAGATAGTTATATTGCATCAGCAAGGTATTTACCAGTCAAACATTTCAAAACAAACTGGGACATCAAACAGTGCTTCTTATTTGAAGCTCCAAAAAAATTGGCAAAGATGAGGACTATAGACACAATGGTCATACCAAAAAATGTAGTGCAGCAGATGAAAAACACATCATGTTTATTTTTCTTGGAAATCAGAAGACGTCTAGCAGTGCCATCAGCTTAGAACTGGCAACAATTAGTATAACAAGCTACACATATTTACTAGAATCACAGAATTGCAGCCAAAATCCCATTCCATTGACATGAAATCAAAGCCAAGAGATTCAATTATGCATAAAAATACAAAACTGGCATCAGGTGCTCTGGGCAGATAAGTTAAAATTTGGAAAAATGTCACTGTCTGAACAAATATGAGTGCAGGCAACAGTGAAGCATGGTAGAGGTTTCTTCCAAGTTTGGGGCATCAAATAGAGTTGGGAATTTGGTCAGTAATAATAGTGTTTTCAATGCTATGGGTTCGGTTCCACTTGCATTTTGCACGGGCAAGTGCTATCCAATAAAACATTGGTTTGCCCTCACTTTAGAGCAAAACTGTGAGGCAGTATCCATCTGCAATTGATTCCTCATACCATATCGGCCTGAGAAAAAAATCGCAGCATGCTGCGTTTGGCAGCGAGTCTCGGCTCACACCCCCCATATAACTTTATGGGGGTGTGTAAAACATTGCACTGCACTCGCATGTAATCCAAGTACAGTGTGATATCTGCAGAGACAGGCAGCGGAGGAGATGGGGAAAAAGTGCTCCTCCCTCTTCTCCACACCTGTGATGCGATCGCAAGATTGCATCACAGTTGCATGACCCTCAGCTGATGCTTGCAGCAGAGGGTCATTAGCATATTGCTTCTGAAGCTCTCGCATCGGAAGCTGTCCGCAAGTGGAACCATACCCTAAGAAATACAGTTACATACTTAGACATCGTGCAGTACTGTCAGGGAGGTGTCTGATTGGCTCAAAAATTATTCTCCATTGGGATAATGACTCTTCACATACAACCAAATATCTTTTCTGTAAACAAAATGCAAATCACAAAAAGTCATTGAAGTGATTGATGTAGCCCCCATAGAACTCTGATCACCACATCATCAAGTCTGGAAAGGATTACATGAAGAGACCAAAGGATTTGTGCAAGCCTAAATCCACAGAAGATCTGTGGTTAGTTTTCCAAGATGTTTGGTATAACCTACCCACTGAGTTTCTTTAAAAACTGTATGCCAATGTATGTAAAATAATTGACTATGTTTTAAGGGCAAAGGATGGTCATACCAAAAATTGATTTGGCTAGCTCTTTGTTTTTTTTGTTGCAAGGTGGGTATGGGGTATATATTTATGCTCATAAATCTGTCAGTATGCCATAAATATACCAGATAACAATTCTTCTATAAGTTTTATTGAAGCACCTGGAAGTAAAACAATTCCTAGATATACCATTTAGACCGTAAAAAGGTTTAACAACCCTGTCCTAACTAATGTCATAGTTTACTTGAACCTCTCTGAGCCTTTATATTGTCCAGTTTGGGGCTCCAGCGACAATGAGAAGAAATCTCAATTTAAACTGATAATTAAATCTAATATATGCCTACAGAATCATTAAGAAATGTTATCTGTAACTGTCCAAATGAAATACAGTAAATCATCTTAAATGTCACAGAGATATTTGGGCATTCAATGAATATTAAAATTTAAGCTTTTATAATCAATATAAAAAAGTTGAATATCTCATCACATAATTTAAAATCTATTTGTGCTATAATGTAGATATCAAAAAATGTCGGAATAAGACTGTGAATGTCATATGAAAAACGGTCAAAGTATTTTGGGCTTTGCTTTCATTTCTTACATAAAAGAAAAAGAAAAATGTTTCAGATGTCCAAAACTTAGGTCCAACCTCATAGATTTAACCAGGTAACGCACAGGAAATGAATAGAAAGGTACATGATTTTGTCATATTGAATGGTTGTCAGTGCATCTCAATATATTTAAATATCCTCAAAAAGTTAATTTGTTTCTGTAATTCAATACAAAAAGGGAATCGCATATATAATATAGCATCATGACACACAGAGGGATCTATTTCAAGTGTTTATTTCTGTTATTGTTGATGATTATGGCTTACAGCCAATGAAACCCCAAAAGTCATTATTTCAGAAAATAAGAATATTATATAAGACCAACTGTAAAAAATGATTTTTAGCTTTGAAATGTTGGCCTACTGAAAAGTCTGTACAGTAAATTCACTCAATACTTGGTCGGGGCTTATTTTGCATGAATTACTGCATCAAAGCATCGTGGCATGAAGGTGATCAGCCTGTGGCACTGCTGAGGTGTTATGGAAGCCCAGGTTGCTTTGATAGCAGCCTTCAGCTCTTCTGCATTGTTGGGTTTGGTGTCTCGCATCTTCCTCTTGATAATACCCCATAGATTATATCAATCAAGCACAATGATACTGTGGTTATTAAACCAGGTTTGGTACTTTTGGTAGTGTGGACAGGTGCCAAGTCCTGCTGGAAAATCAAATTTCCATCTCCAAAAATCTCGGCAGAGGGAAGCATGAAGTGCTCTAAGATTTCCTGGTTGACGGCCCTGCTGACTTTGGTCTTGATAAAACACAGTGGACCTACACCAGCAGATGACATGGCTCCCCGAAATATCACTGATTGTGGAAACTTCACACTAGACCTCAAGCAGCTTGGATTGTGGCCTCTCCACTCTTCCTCCAGACTCTGGGTCCGCAATTTCCAAATGTAATGCAAAATTTACTTTCATCTAAAAGCAAAACCTTGAGCCACTGATCAACAGTCCAGTTCTTTTTCTCCTTGGCCCATGTATGTAAGATGCTTCTGACGTTGTCTATTGGTCATGAATGGCTTGACACAAGGAATGTGACACTTGTAGCCCATGTCCTGGATACGTCTGCGTGTGGTGGCTCTTGAAGCACTGACTCCAGCAACAATCCAATCCTTGTGAATCTTCCCAAATTTCTGAATGGCCTTTTCTTAACAATCCTATCAAGGCTGTGATTATCCCGGTTGCTTATGCACCTTTTTCTACCACACTTTTTCCTTCCACTCAACTTTCCATTAAAATGCTTGGATACAGCACTCTGTGAACAGCCAGCTTCTTTAGCAATGACCTTTTGTGGCTTACCCTCCTTGTGGAGTTTGCCAATGACTGCCTTCTGGGCATCTGTCAAGTCAGCAGTCTTCCCCATGATTGTGTAGTCTTCTGAACCAGACTAAGGGACCATTTTAAATACTTAGGAAGACAGGTGTTTTGTGGTAATTATTCTAATTTTCTGTAATAATGACTTTTGGGTTTTCATTGGCTGCAAGCCATCATCAACATTAACATACAGTGCCTACAAGTAGTATTCAACCCCCTGCAGATTTAGCAGGTTTACACATTCGGAATTAACTTGGCATTGTGACATTTGGACTGTATATCAACCTGGAAGTGTGAAATGCAATGCAGCAAAAAAGAATGTTATTTCTTTTTTATTTATTTTTTTTTAAATTGAGAAAAGTTTATTCAGAGGGTCATTTATTATTCAACCCCTCAAACCACCAGAATTCTGTTTGGTTCCCCTAAAGTATTAAGAAGTATTTCAGGCACAAAGAACAATGAGCTTCACATGTTTGGATTAATTATCTCTTTTTCCAGCCTTTTCTGACTAATTAAGACCCTCCCCAAACTTGTGAACAGCACTCATACATGGTCAACATGGGAAAGACAAAGGAGCATTCCAAGGCCATCAGAGACAAGATCGTGGAGGGTCACAAGGCTGGCAAGGGGTACAAAACCCTTTCCAAGGAGTTGGCCCTACCTGTCTCCACTGTTGGGAGCATCATCCGGAAGTGGAAGGCTTATGGAACTACTGTTAGCCTTCCACGGCCTGGACAGCCTTTGAAAGTTTCCTCCCGTGCCAAGGCCAGGCTTGTCTGAAGAGTCAAGGCTAACCCAAGGACAACAAGGATGGAGCTCCGGGAAGATCTCATGGCAGTGGGGACATTGGTTTCAGTCAATACCATAAGTAACGTATTCCACCGCAATGGTCTCCGTTCCAGACGAGCCCGTAAGGTACCTTTACTTTCAAAGCGTCATGTCAAGGCTCGTCTACAGTTTGCTCATGATCACTTGGAGGACTCTGAGACAGACTGGTTCAAGGTTCTCTAGTCTGATGAGACCAAGATCGAGATCTTTGGTGCCAACCACACACGTGACGTTTGGAGACTGGATGGCACTGCATACGACCCCAAGAATACCATCCCTACAGTCAAGCATGGTGGTGGCAGCATCATGCTGTGGGGCTGTTTCTCAGCCAAGGGGCCTGGCCATCTGGTCCGCATCCATGGGAAGATGGATAGCACGGCCTACCTGGAGATTTTGGCCAAGAACCTCCGCTCCTCCATCAAGGATCTTAAGATGGGTCGTCATTTCATCTTCCAACAAGACAACGACCCAAAGCACACAGCCAAGAAAACCAAGGCCTGGTTCAAGAGGGAAAAAATCAAGGTGTTGCAGTGGCCTAGTCAGTCTCCTGACCTTAACCCAATTGAAAACTTGTGGAAGGAGCTCAAGATTAAAGTCCACATGAGACACCCAAAGAACCTAGATAACTTGGAGAAGATCTGCATGGAGGGGTGGGCCAAGATAACTCCAGAGACCTGTGCCGGCCTGATCAGGTCTTATAAAAGACGATTATTAGCTGTAATTGCAAACAAGGGTTATTCCACAAAATATTAAACCTAGGGGTTGAATAATAATTGACCCACACTTTTATGTTGAAAATTTATTAAAATTTAACTGAGCAACATAACTTGTTGGTTTGTAAGATTTATGCATCTGTTAATAAATCCTGCTCTTGTTTGAAGTTTGCAGGCTCTAACTTATTTGCATCTTATCAAACCTGCTAAATCTGCAGGGGGTTGAATACTACTTGTAGGCACTGTAAATAAACACTTGAAATAGATCACTCTGTGTGTAATGACTATATATAATTTATGTGTTTCCTTTTTGTATTAAATTACTGAAATAAATTAACTTTTTGAGGATATTGTAATTTGTTGAGATGCACTTTATTTTAATGGATAGCTGCTGTGCTGTACTTAGCTTTGCGTCACTCTGGTCCTCACATAATCTGGACACTGTAAATTACACTGTTGTGGGCTAACTAATGCTGTTCAGACAATACTTAAAGGGGTGGCTCTCTTTCAATGTGCTATTTACATTGGCAAAACTGCTCAGCTCAGTAGTTGGCTACAGAGCAGTCAATGTGATTTCATGATACAGCCGCTGAATGACAAAAGTGGAGGCATTGATGGCAAAACAGTTGTTGGATCTGGAAAGGGTGAATGAGGCTCAGATAAAGTTTTATAGATAAATGAGCCCATAGGGAAAAAGTTTTGAAAAGGAACAATCCCTTTACTATTTTTATTTTACAATTGTGTCCAGCTTGTGCTTCTGGAGGCACACACCCCACAAATTAAACAGTTCTCCTCACCACAACAAAGCCAAACTTGTGGACGCTAAGGCGTGCTTTACACGTTGCGACATCGCTAGCAATTGCTAGCGATATCGAGCGCGATAGCATCCACCCCCGTCGCACATGCGATATGTGGTGATTGCTGCCGTAGCAAATATTATCGCTACGGCAGCTTCACACGCACATACCTGCTCGGCGACATCACTGTGACTGCCGAACAATCCCTCCTTCAAGGGAGAGGTGCGTTCGGCGTCACAGCAACATCACCGTGGCGTCACTAATTGGCCGGCCAAGAGAAGCGGAGGGGTGGAGATGAGCGGGACGTAACATCCCGCCCTCCTTCTCCCTTCCACATTGTTGTCGGGACGCAGGTAAGGAGATATTTGTCGCTCCAGCGGGTTTACACACAGCGATGTGTGGAGCTGCAGGAACGACAAACAACATCGTACCTGCGGTCGAACCGACATTATGGAAATGAACGACGTTACACAGATCAACGATATTGTACGCTTCTGTGCTCGTTTATCATCACACCTAGGATTTACACGTTGCGATGCCGCTACCGGCGCCGGATGTGCGTCACTGACGACGTAACCCTGACGATATATGTGTAGCGATGTTGCAACATGTAAAGCCCCCCTAAATGTGGTTTAGACACATTGTCATGCTCAGAAGTGAGGTATCATTTGGATTTGTGAGTGAAGATTTTGCTGGATTTCTTTTTGGGAGGAAGCAACAGTGCTTTCCAGAGCCTTTGTGCTACCAATGTCATGGAAGCCCCCTATATTTCCATTACCTTGATGATGAACCTGAGTGAGGACTTTTTTTTTTGTGGGTTAAATGCTATTTGGTTGCAATTTGGGATACAGAACATTTTGGATCAGTTCGCATATATTCTTTGCTCTATGCTGAGCATATCCATTTCCATCCACATCTCTAAAATATGGGATTCAGGTTTAACCCCTGATAGATCCATTCACTATAATGAGGCAGCAGAGTTAGAGGTACTTTGCATGCTGCGACATCGCAAGCCGATGCTGCGATGCTGAGCACGATAGTCCCCGCCCCCGTCGCAGCTGCGATATCCTTGTGATAGCTGCCGTAGTGAACATTATCGCTACGGCAGCTTCACATGGACTCACCTGTCCTGGGACGTCGCTCTGGCCGGCGACCCGCCTCCTTATTAAGGGGGTGGGTCGTACGGCGTCACTGCGACGTCACAGGGCAGGCGGCCAATAGGAGCGGAGGGGCGGAGATGAGCGGGATGTAAACATCCCGCCCACCTTCTCCCTTCCGCATATCCTATGGGAGCCGCGGTGACGCCGGTAGGAGATGTTCCTCGCTCCTGCGGCTTCACACACAGTGATGTGTGCTGCTGCTAGAGCGAGGAACAACATTGGACCATCGCGTCAGCGTAATTATGGATTACACCGACGCTACACCGATGATACGATTACGACGCTTTTGCGTTCATTAATCGTATCATCTAGGCTTTACACACTACGATGTCGCCTGCGATGCCGGATGTGCGTCACTTTCAATTTGACCCCACCGACATCACACCTGCAATGTTGTAGTGTGCAAAGTACCCCTTCCTCTGGAATTTAATTGTTGAAGAAAACAAATCAGACAAATCCAATTTTTTGCTTTTAAAATACAAAACAATGTCCTGATGATAGTTCCAGTGATGTATTTCTGTACTCCTGGTGGTTCTGGTGATGTATTCATATACTGATCATGGTTCTGGTGATGTATTCATGTACTGATGGTAATTTTCATCAATATAGACTATATTTGATTTGCATTGATCTATTCTCGTACATCAGTTTATAGTAAATATTGTTTAAGATTTGTAAATGAGTACATCACCAGAACCACCATTTGCACATGAATTTAGCATCACAACCACCATCATGATACATCAATTATAATGTCAGGTCAGACCCATAAACATTTGTATTACATGAACTTACATCTTAAAGTATATCCCTAACGATGGTAAGAAGATAGTAGACATTGTTATTATCAGTCATGATCAGACTGTGGATCACACAGGAACCACAGTATTCATGAGAATTATTTATAACAAATAAACAAATGCTTCCCCTCTGTATAGTAAAGAAAACAAAAAAGTGAGCTGGAGTATGAGATGGTATACATGCAGCTTTTATATTCATAAACATATACCATGCTGTAAGTAAATGAAAGCATAATGCATATAAATAAACATAGGGTACTTAGTAAACACTATTTTTTATCAAAAAAGCGTAAAGCTATCCCACCAACGACAAGGTGTACCCAATCGGGACAGTACCTACACTCTCTAATATTAAAACATTAAAACCTCACCATGTGTCAACAGACATCAATCTGAATAAAGGCAGAGAGTGGCTGGGTCCCAACTGAACACGCAGCCATGGGAGGCACTAGATGAAATGCCCAGCTCACTAAGAAAGGGGCCGCACCCTATTTGTCTGTCAGTGTTTGTCTATCACTGCTGGTGTTTACACACTCCTATCTGATCCCTGCCCTGGTATAAGGAAGGATAGAGTACTAAGTCAGGGCTGAACAGGGGTAGGAAGGTGGCCCGGACATCAACATCAAATGTATCTCTGGGATCAGAGACAGCTAGGGCCTCCCTTGCCTGAGGGCCAGTTTAGGAGTGCCAGTTCCCTGTTATCCCCTGCCACCTCATGACAATATTTTCACAACTCGTAGCACTCATATGTAACTGAAAGCCAGCAGCTCGCAGGAGAAATAAAGTTCATTTTCTCCAAGGTGCCACACTTTCAGTCTGATGTCTGAGCACCTTCGTAATGCTATTATCCTGCAAATTAACCCTATATCTGCAAGTCAATAGTGTTATCTGACCCGATAGGTTCCCTTTATATTTTCTCTTTCTGAGCTATTGTGCTGAAAGTATAAGAATAAGAATCTTAACTTAAAAATATAAATTCAGCTGTGCTGAAACCTTCTTGTTCTGTCACTCTGTGCTGTTTTTTCTATCACTGTCATGTTTTCTTTTCTGGAGAAGTGATGATCTAAGTTACAGCAGACATTTTTGGTTCATTAGTCACTCAGAGTAACCCAGACTTCACAGACATACACAGTTTTTTCTCTTCTATTTTCCTTGCCCCTTTCTTTTATCAATGGTTTCTTTCATAACACTTCATGCAAAATTGAATGATGTTTAAAGGAAAAGTAAGTGTATATTAATTTGGATTTTATTACAAACATATTTCCATGTATATTTCAAGGGTGGGTAAAAACATTTGGCTTCCACCTGGAAACCACAGCGATGTGTCCAATGCAGATTAAGGGTGTCTTTGCACGTTGCAACATCGCACGTGCGATGTCGGTGGGGTCAAATCGAAAGTGACGCACATCCGGCATCACTTTCGACATCGTAGTGTGTAAATCCTAGATGATACGATTAACGAGCGCAAAAGCGTCGTTATCGTATCATCGTTGCAGGCTCCGTCTTTTTCAAAATTACGCTGCCGCGACAGGTACGATGTTGTTCCTCGTTCCTGCGGCAGCACGCATCGCTGTGTATGAAGCCGCAGGAGCGAGGAACATCACCTTACCTGCCGCCGGCGGCTATACGGAAGGAAGAAGGTGGGCGGGATGTTTACATCCTGCTCATCTCCGCCCCTCCATTTTGATTGGCCGCCTGCCATGTGACGTCGCTCTGACGTTGTACGACCCTCCCCCTTAGGAAGGAGGCCGGACGCCGGCTAGAGCGACGTCGCAGGACAGGTGAGTGCATGTGAAGCTGGCGTAGCGATAATGTTCGCTACGCCAGGAATCACAAGATATCGCTGCTGCGACGGGGGCGGGGACTATCGCGTGCGACATCGCAGCATCGGCTTGCGATGTCGCAACGTGCAAAGCCCGCCTAACTATTGAATAGGGCTACTCCATGTGCACACTTGCAGCAAGCATACCCTCAGGAAGGTATAAGATTTCTGAAATCTATTTACACAGAAACATTTGTACCCAAATCTGCTGAACCTCAATAAGAAAATTGATACTACAATAAATACACAGATCTGCTGAAAGAGTAAAAGTTTTTTAAAGTGTTCATCTTTATATACTTTCGATCCCTAAACTCATTAAAAATATTGAAACTATCCATCACGTACAGTTTTTTCACAAACACTGACTCCATAGGCTTTGTTGCACCACACATGGACCCCTTTGTATGACCTTTGTTGGATGATATTGGTGTCATTAGATTGGTAAATTTAAGGAACATAACCTGCTAGGTCTTGTACATGTTTTTCATCGTTCAAAAGCAGAGAAAAGGAATTCCTTCCATACTTTTCTCAAGACAGTGTCCAAGTGTATTGCAGTAATGCTCCTGTACTGATGGAAAATTTTAACATTGAGTCCAATGCGAGCAAGTGGGGACTCTTCATTGATTCATCAAAAAAAAAAGGTCTGAAAGCTGTGCTATTGCACAATGGCAGCAAATATGTTTCAGTGCCTATAGAACATTATGTGCACTTGAAGACAAACTGTGAGAATTTAGACTTTATTCCCAAAAAACTTAACTACAAGGATCAGGGATGGTCAATATGTGGTGATCTGAGAGTTCTCTCTTTGCTCCTTGGGCAGCAAGGAGGATATATGAAGCTTTTTGTGTGACTGGGACAGCTGGGATTGGACTCATCAGTAGAACCAAAAAGAAGTTGGACAATGAGAATATCTTTGCAACCTGGACTCAAGAACATAGTTGAGGAAAGGAAGGCATTTTTGTTGGTTTGGATATTTGGAAGCTCATGAAGGAAAAGGGCTTCAGATTCTTTTAAAGAAGCCGTGAATAAATTTCTAAGCAACAACAAATATCCAACATTTAAGTCCATGGTGGATAATATGTGACCTGCCCCAGGGCCGTGGGGTACTCGGTTCCGGGCGGTGGATAATGGGATTATGTCACGGGGGCCTGTGCCCAGTCCCGTGGCCCTGATGGTCACTGAAAGTCAGTAAATAATAATAAAAAAAAAGAAAAATTAAAAAAATAAAGAATAATAAAAAAATAATAAAAAATAAATAAAAGTATTTTGTGACTCCACCTACGGTTCCAGTATGGTTACTGGGGCTGCAGGTCAGACCTCTGGGGTGATGGTTAGGCAGCCAGTTGTTTACGCTTCCCGTAGGTGACGAAGGATCCCCAGGGCAATTTTTGTAGCCTTACACAAATATGGCAGTTTGTCTTCACAGCCTTTTGCTCTGTCACTTTGAGGCAGCAGCCTATGGCTCCTAAGATGAAAGAAATAAAGTATGTCACACCAATTCATTAACTCTGACCAGGTTTTACTTGCAGGTGTTATTAAAAAGGGGTTCAGTTTCTGATGTGACAGTTTTTGGTGATCTGGGAACAGTTCAGGATCTCTGCACCAGGTGAGTTGTGTGGCCTCCCTGCTGCGCTGTGTCTCTCTTTGGTCCTAGGCTGCCTGTAGCTATACCTTGTCCCTCTCTCACTGTCTTCACCTGTATGGCAGGCGGCGGAAGCTTCTCTAAAGGGCACTGCTGTACTCACTGCGGTCCCTAAGCTCTGTGTAGCGGCTTTGCCTTCAGGTGCTGCTGCGGCCAGGAGATCTGGAGACACCCTGGCCTCCGGTCTTTATTGCTGGGCAGATTAGATCTCAAAAAGAGGAATAAAAACCTCCAAAAGTTAGACAAAAACTCACAGACTAATGGCAGAAGATGTAAGCTGCCCAGGCCAAAAAGACTAATGCACTGCCAGGATGCAGCAAGACCTCCATTAAATGGAGACATCACAGGTGCAAAGGGAGATGGTAGTAAAATTGCACACTGGCAGTGCATTAGTCTTTTTGGCCTGGGCAGCTTACATCTTCTGCCATTAGTCTGTGAGTTTCAGATTAGATCCCTCACAATCTCGGACACCGGTGTCCGGTAATCAGCGCTGTTACTCGGGGATGAACCAATCTTGCTCCACCTCCCTGGTCACTCCTCTTTTGCCTCACTTCTGGATCCCTCAGTCTGTCACACAGCTACTTGTGTGGGCTTAGCACAGCCCTCTCCATTTTGATGTCTTCCCTCTCCTCGCTCGAGCTCAACTACTCCAACTGTCTGTCTGACTCCGCCTCCAAACCTGGATTTAAAGGGGACTTCACTTGAACTCGGCTTGTAGAGCTCCCCCTCCAGGCTTGGAGTGGAAGTGTTGTTTGTGGGATTAACTGATGTGGAGATCCTTCTGTATCACCCCCGTGCCAGCAACCGACGCTGCTCGGGCCCTGACCTTCAGGGGTGGTGGCTCGAGGGTCTCCGGACCGGGGGTCTCGCGGACATGCCGAATAAAAATGAGGGATGTAGATGTACGGGCTGGGCCGTAATAAGTTTGTGACACCACCCACGGTGTGCGGTGAGGTGGGACACCACCGCTGCTGTTACGGGGCACCCGGGGGAGATGTTGTGCAGCAAGTTGTTAACCCCTCCGTGGGCAGGGATGGTGGCCCCAGGACCCGGTGGCTCTAGTGCAGGGGAGATGATGACCGCAGGGGGTGCTCACTGTTAGTAAAACACACAAGTCTCTGGTAAACCAAGGTGGTGGTGGCCGGTGCCGCGACCGATTGCGTTAGGGATCTCCCACCCGGCTGGTGGTCTCTATCCTTTTCCTGCGCTGTTGTGTAAGGTGGACTTTCCCAGCATAAAACTCAGGAGTCTGCTCCTGGCTGGATGTGGCCTAAGGAGCCGTGCCCGCAGACGCTGGCCCATGGGATCTATGGGCCTTGGCGGTGACCTCTTATCCCTAATCGGTGGGCTGTTGACTTCTATGAGGGACTTTAAGTGGGACAGGACCTCTAGTCCTGGCCTCAATCAGTTAATTAACTAGTTCCACTTGTTTCTGGTTCCTGGCTTCAGGATCCGAGTACCCCCCTTTGTGCTACGGTTTCTGGGTCGGTTCCCCGTGTCAGTACCGGCGGGCTCCAACCCTAGCCCGCTCCACCTCGGTTCCACCGAGCCATCTTCCCATCTCCTGCTGACAGAGACCACTGTCTGCCTCCTAGCCAATGTGAGCAAGGATGGTTGACCTTAGGGAGATCAACATCCACCACTGCGGAGACACCATCACGTGTTTCTCAACACAGTGATTCTAGAGCAATGCCCCCTGGGAAATATTCAAATCAAGAAGGCCTGCGGAGACACCATCACATGTTTCTCAACGCTGGCAGGAAACTAGCCAGGTCTTTCACCGGGAAGGAACAACCACGGGAAGGGCAGTCTCCAGTCAAGGAGACCACCTATGCCAAACATGGTATCCATCCACAGACAGCCGTTTCGGGGTATTTGCCCCTCATCAGTGTGGAGTAGGAATCTGGCTAGTGGGACATTGCCTAGTAAAAGACTATGTGAGCAAGGATGGTTGACCTTAGGATGGATACCATGTTTGGCATAGGTGGTCTCCTTGACTGGAGACTGCCCTTCCCGTGGTTGTTCCTTCCCGGTGAAAGACCTGGCTAGTTTCCTGCCAGCGTTGAGAAACATGTGATGGTGTCTCCGCAGGCCTTCTTGATTTGAATATTTCCCAGGGGGCATTGCTCTAGAATCACTGCGTTGAGAAACACGTGATGGTGTCTCCGCAGTGGTGGATGTTGATCTCCCTAAGGTCAACCATCCTTGCTCACATAGTCTTTTACTAGGCAATATCCCACTAGCCAGATTCCTACACTGATGAGGGGCAAATACCCCGAAACGGCTGTCTGTGGATGGATACCATGTTTGGCATAGGTGGTCTCCTTGACTGGAGACTGCCCTTCCCGTGGTTGTTCCTTCCCGGTGAAAGACCTGGCTAGTTTCCTGCCAGCGTTGAGAAACATGTGATGGTGTCTCCGCAGGCCTTCTTGATTTGAATATTTCCCAGGGGGCATTGCTCTAGAATCACTGCGTTGAGAAACACGTGATGGTGTCTCCGCAGTGGTGGATGTTGATCTCCCTAAGGTCAACCATCCTTGCTCACATAGTCTTTTACTAGGCAATGTCCCACTAGCCAGATTCCTACTCCACACTGATGAGGGGCAAATACCCCGAAACGGCTGTCTGTGGATGGATACCATGTTTGGCATAGGTGGTCTCCTTGACTGGAGACTGCCCTTCCCGTGGTTGTTCCTTCCCGGTGAAAGACCTGGCTAGTTTCCTGCCAGCGTTGAGAAACATGTGATGGTGTCTCCGCAGGCCTTCTTGATTTGAATGCCTCCTAGCCAAGGCACCAGGGCTCCTACCCTGGCACCGCTCAACTTGGACTTGACTGCTGGAGCTACCCCTAGCTCCAGCCCACACTCCTCTCCAAACTGAACTCTAAGACCAACTGACTTACTTTCCCGTCCCCGGGCTGTCTGAACCCCTGGGTGGGCGTGTCCCAACCACCTGGTCACGCCCACTGGTGTTTCTTTTTGTCCCTAAGGGGGGTGACTAAGGTTTACTGGTTGGCTGTGTGTTTCCTAATGAGGGAAAGTATTATGCAGGGGCCTATTTGTGACTACCTGCTTTTGCCAGGGCGTTGTGCTTTTGTGTACATAAAAATGTCTTAGATCTCTTTGAGTTCAGCTCATGAAAAAATGGAAGAAAAACAAAAGTGTTGCTCCCCAAACTTTGTCCTCAAAACTTTCCACTGTTTCTCTCCTTCCCCTTGCCCTCCATTTTATTTCAGCACAAATCCCCACCTCATTTCTTAAACTATGTCCTCATATTTCTCCCTCCTGGCTCTCCTTGTGTCCACATTCATCTCCCCCTCACCCATTATAATAAATCATCAGTGTCTTCAGCTCCACTGGAGCACTTACCACCAATATTGTCTGTACCCCTATGTCAGCTGTATGGCCAGATTACCTGATCACAAAGCTGATTTTACCCTGACCCAGAAGTGTTGGCAGACAGGGCTTCAATTGTACTCTTGTCTAAAATTGATAGCTGGGAGCCAGTGCACTGCACCTTCCCTGAGCTGTCTCTCAGCATAATCGGAGCAGTAAGGAATGGCAAGCTGAGTAGGTTTTTTTTTTCTTTGAATTGTATCAATAAATGCTTATATTTGGCTGTCATTCTGTTTTTAGTGGGATTTATTTTAGGCCCATCATATTGTGGAAGCAAAGATGTAGGGCCATCATAAAGTGTTGGGTGCTTTGGGGACCATCATCTTTATGTGATGTGGGTGATCAAACTGTGTGTTGGTGATAATATTGTGCAGGTGTGTTTGTGGGGCCATTATGCTGTGTGGAGGGATGCGTGCTGGCCATTTTACTATGTCAATGGAGGTGTTGGAAACATCATAATATTTGTTGGGCTGTGTGGAGCGATTATACTGTGTGTGGGACTGTGGGGGTCATAATATCTTGATTTGCTTAATCTCGTGTGTGTGGGGGAACTGAGGGGAGATCATTATGTCGGGGGCATCAAACTGTTTTAGGTCATTTGGGGACATTTTAAGATTTATATGATTCAATAGGAACAAAATTACTTTGTAAAGGCCGCAATACAGGTTTCTTTATCTTTAAATGTTGCGAAATACGCCCTTCTGTGACTATTCCTATGTACAGTGACACCGCCTGCTCTGCCAAATATAGGTTTTTATTATAGGTGGGCATGGGGTAACAATTAGGACTTCTGTTATGGGGCCACAGGATTTCTATGTATTATAAGATGGCACCCAGCTACATTATTAATGGCAGGTATGTACCACAGAGGTGGTATGAACCTGGAGGTCCATACTGGTACTTGTAATGCCAAAAGTTCTCCTATAGTATTCATAGGGCCAGGTTCACAAGTGGCTGGAGAGATGGAACTGGCCATTTATTATTATTATTATTATTATTATTATTTATTTATAGAGCACCATTAATTCCATGGTGCTGTACATGAGAAGGGGTTACATACAGAATACATACACAAGTTATAGTAGACAGACTAGTACAGAGGGAAGAGGGCCCTACCCTTGCGGGCTTACATTCTATAGGCCATGCACATACCCTGCCCATGGGTGGGTCTGTCACATGATACAGGTAAACGTCTGTGTGTGTTTGACATGTGGAGAGTCTGTTGCTAGTATGAGTAGTGCTGGACTGTGGGAAGTAGCCATTGGGACAGGTCCTGTTTAGACGCTGGCAGAAGTCAGTGTTTGGAGGCTGCCATACCTCTGGTGCGGGCGTACTACGGACTTTATGGACCAGAAATCCGGGTGTCTGAGGAGCAACATCTGGGAGAGGAAAAGAAGCTACTGGACTCGGAACAGAGGTGATGAATTCTCTCCGAAGAGACCTCCTGAGAGAGAGGGTTCGCATCATGTGACCGGGGTCACTGGGATAACGGACTGAAATCCGTGAGTGTGTTTCTGTATAAGAGCCTCATATTATGTTTCTGAGGAGCTGTTTATGTCTTGTAATAAACTGCTGGACGTTTTCATGAACTGTGTGCCTATGTGCTAACTTGAAGACCAGCAAGCGAATGAGTAACCCCCATTATACAGTGTGATATGTGTGCAATATGCTTCTGAATTGTGCACATTCCAATAAAAACAAGGGAAACCAATGTATGAACATGTGTGCCCAAACGTTTGACTCGTAATTTAAATTTAACATAAAAACTTAATCTAAACAATAAAATTTTACATTATAGAATTATTGAACTGGTTCTGCTATTCTGACAAGCCAAAGAGTATTGCCCTTTATTGTTTACTGTCTTGCCAAATGTTAGAAAATTAAACTAAAAGGTGCTTTATACACTGCAACATCGCTAATGATATATCGTCGGGGTCACGTCGTTAGTCCGCACATCCGGCGCCGTTAGCGACATCGCAGTGTGTGACACCAAGGAGCGACGATCAACGAGCGCAAAAACGTGAAAAATCGTTGCTCGTTGACACGTCGATCCGTTTCAAAATATCGTTGCTGCTACAGGTATGATGTTGTTTGTCATTCCTGCAGCAGCACACATCGCTATGTGTGACACTGCAGGAACGACGAACATCTCTTACCTGCATCCACTGGCAATGAGGAAGGAAAGAGGTGAGCGGCATGTTCCGGCCGCTCATCTCCGCCCCTCCTCTGCTATTGGACGGCTGCTGCGTGACATCGCTCTGACGCCACACAAACCGCCCCCTTAGAAAGGAGGCGGATCGCCGGCCAGAGCGACGTCACAGGGAAGGTAAGTCCGTGTGACGTGTGTTAGCGATGTTGTGTGCCACAGGCAGCGATTTGCCCGTGACGCACAACCGACGGGGGGACTTGCTAGCGATATCGGTACTGATATCGCAGCGTGTGAAGTACCCTTAAGACTTGCCATGAGCTGCCGTAGATTTGCTCTATTTCGGATCATCCTAATACATCTATTTGAAACATGGTGGCCAGATCTGCTCCTTTGTTACCATCACCACTTTTTTTTTAAGGTCTGGCAAGAACAATTAAAAATGTTGTATTTAAATTCAGAATCATTTCATAATAAATTGTCTTTTTGGGATAAGCTGCAACTTTTTTAATGATTAAACGGATTCATAAATGTGGACAAATGTTTATGTAGTTTGTCTTGTTTTAAGGTGGAGTGAGGGTCCTGCCCATAATCAAAAGGCATGCAAAATAATCAAACATCTCATTGTAGTTGTAATGCACAGTTCTTTATTTTAACAATTGAGATAAATACTAATACAAACCGTAAAATGCACAATAAAATTAAATGCAAGAAAATGTCCTTTAGGCTACACGATAAAAGAAGCTCGTAATGAGTTTAATCGATTTCTTCACCAAAGTATGTCAAATATGTATGAGAACATCTGGTTTTCCAGTACCATTAAATAGGCAAAAGCTAACATTTCTGTTATTAATTTTCTTTTGCTTATATAGTAGTATCATATTTTCTGCACAGAAATTGCTATCATTCACGTTAATCCCTCGGGCTCACACACATAGCGGTGAATTTCATTGGAAGCCAATTAACCTATCAGTGTGAATTGGGACTATGGGAAACCCACACAAACGTGATTGAATTCAGACTGCAGTAACAAGACTGCAAGACAATAGTGCTAACAACTCAGGCTCTGTGCTATCCATTATCTTTTTAATTTAAATGACAAAAAGAGATCGTAAAATCACTGAAATTTAAACTGGTTTTCCAATTTTGGAAAACCTCAGTCTACCAAAGGTTTTCATATTACTGGTACACAAAAGCTCTGGAAAAGTGTTTTGTCTCCTTGCCCTTCCACATGTTTGGCATTTCTGTAGTGAGGAGAGCCCACTTAATTTACGATGTGCAGGTCACCAGAAGATCAAGCTGGGAACAATGTACAGTCACTACAATGTACTGGGCACTGCAATGTACTGGGCACTATATTGGCAGATTTCCATGTTCATTCTGTAACTTCCATTGCTGCTTGTTTCTGGAAAACACCCATGGAGTCAAACTCATAACTACACCCATAGATGAATTCCCAGAGAAGTAAAATTTCCAAATTGGGGTTATTTGAGGGGCGTATATGCCCTCTTGGCTCCTAGGGGATTTATATATGGATTACACAAACTATTCTTTAAACAACAAATAGCGCTCCTTTTCTCCCGAGACTCGCCGTGTGGCCAAACTGTACTGTACAGTCACATATGGTGTAATGCCATACTCACAATAAATTTATTAACAATTAAGCAGTCATTTTTAGATAAGTCCCATTGTGAAAATGTAAAATCTGGGGCTAAAACAACATTTTAGAAGTAAAAATATAATTATTTTTTCCTCGCTGTACAATAGTATATCGTTTTGTGAAACATAAGAGGTGTTAATAGGCTCACTGCACCCCTAGATAATTTCATGCAGTTTGTAAACTGGGGTCACTTATTGGGGGCTTTTCTGTCCTGGCACCTTAGGGGCTCCGCCAATATGACATAGCGCCTCTAAACCATTCCAGCAAAATCTGCACTCTGATATGGCGCTCCTTCATTTCTGAGTTTTGCACTGTGACTGAAAAGTAGTTTCTGACCACAAATGTGGTATGTCCATACAGAAATAGCGTAACAAATTTTATGGTCCATTTTTAACTGTTACGGGTACTTGACACGTTGCGACATCGCTAGCATCGGCTACCGATGCAGAGCGCAATAGTACCCGCCCCCGTCGCACATGCAATATGTGGTGATTGCTGCCGTAGCGAACATTATCCCTACGTCAGCTATACACGCACATACCTGCTCGGCAACGTCGCTGTGTCTGCCGAAATATCCCTCCTTCAAGGGGGAGGTGCGTTCGGCATCACAGCGATGTCACCACGATGTCACTAATCGGCCGGCCAATAGAAGCGTAGGGGCGGAGATGAGCGGGAAATAACATCCCACCCACCTCCTTCCTTCCGCATTGCCGTCGGGACGCAGGTAAGGAGATGTTTGTCGCTCCTGCGGGTTTACACACAGCGATGTGTGGAGCTGCAGGAACGTCAAACAACATCGTACCTGCGGTCGACCCGACATTATGAAACTGATTGACGCTACACAGATTTTTAACGCATTTGCGATCATTGATCGTTGCACAAAGGATTTACACTTTGCGATGTCGTTATCGGCGCCGGATGTGCGTCACTCACGACGTGACCCCGATGATATTTCGGATGCGATGTCGCAACGTGTAAAGTAGCCCTTACTCTTGTGAAAATTAAAAACAGTATGTGGGCTTCAGCATCAGTTTTGTTGAAACAAACATTATAAAATTCTGTGAAGTATACCTGTGTTCAAGATGCAAACCACACCTGTAGATAAATACCTTAAAGGCTGTAGTTTCCAATATGTGGTCACTTGCGGAGGTTTCTACTATTTAGGCACATCAGGGGTCTGCAAAAGACTTGGCATCTGCTTTAAATTCCAGCCAAGTTTACAATCCAAAAGTGAAATGGCACTGCTTCCTTTCCAAGCCCTGCCTTGCATCCAAACAGTAGTTTTTCATCACATATGCGGTATTAGTGTACTCAGGTGAAATTACACATCAAATTGTTTGGTCCATTTATTCCTGTTACCCTTTTGGGTTTTTTTTTATGTATTTCTTCATTTTCATGACTCAACGTCATAAAATTCTGTGAAACACTTGTGGGTTCAAAGTGGTTGCCACACATCTAGATAAATTCCTTAAGGGGTGTGGTTTCCAAAATGAGGTGACTGATGGAGGGTTTTTCCCAGTTTAGGCACATCAGGGGCTGTACAAACACAACATGGTTTCTGCTATTCCAGCCAATTTTGTATTCCAACAGACAAATGGTGTTTCTTCCCTTCCTAACCCTGCCGCGCACCCAAACAGTGGTTTCACACCACATATGGGGTATCGGCGTACTCAGGAGAATTTTGACAATAAACTGTAAAGTCCATTCTCTCCTGTTATCCTTGTGAAAATGCAAAATTGCTAAAGTAACACTTTTGTGGGAAAAAGCAAAATGTTGATTTTTTTTTCCCTACCACATTGCTTTACTTCCTGTGATGCACCTAATGTATTATTAAACTTCTTAAAAGTAGGTTTGATTTTTTTTCTCAGGGGTGAAGTTTTTAGAAGGGTGTTACTTTTGAGTATTTTCTGTCAGGCTACTCAAAATCACTTCAAATGGGTATAGTGCTTAAAAAATTGGTTTTGTAAATGAGATATTGTTGATAAACTTTGAATCCTTCTAACTTCCTAAAAAAAAATTTTGTTTAAAAAATGGTACTAAGTTAAACTATGGGTAGCCACGTGGCAAATGTTATTTATTAAACTATGTTGTGTGGTATTACTATATGGTTTAAGGACATATGACGCATCCCAGGGCTTTGGGGTACTCAGTCCCAAGCAGTATGTTTACAGGGACAGTTCACTGGGTGGACGCTGCCCAGTTCCGTGACCCTGGGGGTTGCTTAAAAGGGGTTACGTACATGGGAATCATAATAAAGTTTTGTCGTGACGCCACTTGCAGGTTGCGGCTATATGGATGGAGCCGCCGCTGCACAGTATCTCGCTGCTGGGGCTGATGTTAATGGCAGCCTGGATGTTGGGACCTCCACAAGTAGGGCCAGGCCCAAGGGGATAGATGATAGGGTTGTTGCTGGGGTCTGCTGATAAGACTGGGCATGGAAAGAAGGTAGGCCACACAAGGGATTGCAGTGTAACTGGGTCTTTTACTAACAGCTTTGTCATTGCTGACAATCCGATGGAGGCTGGTCCTCACCACTGGTCCCCTTAGTTCCAGTGCCAGAGTGGTGACCTGGTGGCTTTCTTCCCCTGCATCTGTCTCTGGTTGGTGGGTCCCTGTGGTTTGGAGTGTCTTAGGGTCCACTCCTGGTTGTCTCTCAGTCTTAGTCCGTACAGGAGGTAACTTGAACCCTGTTGGGCCAAATCTCTGTCTCGTTCCCAGGTTCTCCCGTTGTTACTGTCCCCCAAACTTTTAGGTCGGTGAGGTCCTGGATGGTCCCCTCACCATGCAGATTTTATCAGGTCTGCCAGGAGCATTTTTCAGACCTAGGGTATCTGTACCCCGCCGGTGCTATGGTTCCGAGTGTACTCCACCGCACTCCTTTGGCAACCACATGCCTGAGCCTGACAGGTCACTGCAACACTATCCCGTTAGTACCGTTACGTCCATCTGCTTTCAATTCCACTTACAGACTGTCTGACCCCTCCTCCCTGGTTGTCGTCTAGTGGACTGGATCGGTTCCACCTCTAAATGGCCATCCATTGGGTCCAACCCTAGGCCGTCACCACTTTTGGGGGGGGGAAATGGGAATTGTATGAATGTTTTGGTGTTTCTGGCACTGGTCTTCTGGGTTCCTGGGGATAAGCCCTGCATCTTTGACAGGATGCAGTACCTCGTAGCTCCTGATGGCTCAGGGGCGCTACACATACATTTTTTTGCCATGCTTTCGATATTTTCATAAAAAAACACAAATAATATTGACCGAAACAACATGTCACGCAAAAACATTCTCAGATTCAGTGGTAT
This sequence comes from Anomaloglossus baeobatrachus, assembly GCF_048569485.1. Taxonomy (NCBI): domain Eukaryota; kingdom Metazoa; phylum Chordata; class Amphibia; order Anura; family Aromobatidae; genus Anomaloglossus; species Anomaloglossus baeobatrachus. Next base: position 213,821,199 of record NC_134356.1, on the reverse strand, counting down.
ATGTTGAACCATTTCAGTGTTATTAACTCATAAATTGATGCATGTCAGACCGGACCTTGGGTTTGCAGGATCCACCTTACGTGGTGAAGACCATGGAACCCCAAGGTGCAGCTGCAACAACACTGAGGTTGTGGAATATGAATGAGTTGCTTTGACTTGTTATGCAACTGTCTGGCATCCAACGTTCCAACGTGATCTTGTTCAGGCTGTGCAAAACCTCACAGCCAACATAGATACATGACTTAGGAAAGTCTGACTGTCGGCCCTATCTTACCGTACTGACCCAAACCAGTTATCCACCTTTTTACCGCTTCTCAACCAAAATAAGACACAGACTGCGTGACATTGGATGTAAAAGGCCACAGCAGCCTCGTTTATCACCAAAATAATCAATAACATTTTATTCATAGATATAGTAATAACTCCATAAAACATAACCACCAGCAAAGGAGGGGGGGTAAGTGAAGAGTCCCGTTGTACATGATTGCAACACCAGCTCCACCATGTGCCCTCAGCCGTACCACACCGGCTCGAGGACACCCAGCACATTAACATGCCCTGCTGTGAACCAGCACAGCAGGGTCCCACGTTAACATGTCCCGCTGTGACCGAGCACAGCAGGGATCCACAAACTATACCATTGCACCACCAGGGGTAACCCGCTCCTGCACTGGGTTCCCCCCCGCTCTTTGTGCAATCCACCGACTTCAAATATCCCCCTCCTTTCCGCCACAGCGAGCACGTATGACACCTTGTACGTGCGAGCCCCACCACCAAAACCCGACCCGAGCTGACTCCTCGGCTCGAGTAACCAATGCTTCGGGACCAATGCCCTTCGAGCAAAATGACCCCCAGTAGACCTCACAATACCAACCTGCACCAAACCACCAGTACAACAAGGTCAGCCGCACCCAACTGCAACTAGCCGACCACATCGTCCGATCCTATGCACCGCCTGCGCGACCAGTCCCCAACGAGCCACCTGAGCCGCCGCCCCCATCTCCATGGAATAGGGGGCAAACTCTGGCTCGTTGAGACCGCAACATTCAAGGCGCCTCCGAAAATTACACATCAACTGATAATTAAGCAAAGCCAACCATCACTGGTGTAACAAAAGCACCTCCACTATTTCCCCAACCTCGAACAGATTCCTAAAAACATACCCAGGAACAAACTCACTAGGCGGTCACACCCCACTGAACAACAACACGAGCACGCACCCAGGCAGGAAGAAATGGCCCAAGGCAGTCAGGCCCAATGTCACGGATCAAGTACCGCGGATGCCCCAGCGACCAAGTCTCCTCCACCCACGCGCAGCACCAAAACGCTGTTGTTCCCATGAACCGTGTGTGGTAGCACCAATCCTGAAATTTCCACCTAGCCTAATAGCCAAAACCAATCCGCCCCGAAATCACAGCAACACTGAACCAAAGACAGTCAAGCCGAACGCCGGCCTGAAAGGACCTTAACTATATACCAATGTATCACGATACCAGAGGCATTCCCAACACCTAAGTCAGAATACACCCTTCTGACAACCACATATTGCTCAATGCCCAGTAAAAGGGGCACATGACCACAGTTAATTGTTGGTGTCCCTGGGCACTTTGAACGCGAAATCACAACACTGCTGTTGCCACATTCTTGCCAAAATTTACTGTACTCCACGCCCAATCCCCGCTGAACTGCAGACTCAACACTACTCACAAAATGAGAGAACAGCAACTCCCACACGACCCGAAGTCCAGGAAAACTCAGACACCACATTTCTCCGGTTTTCTTTCAAAACAGCACACCAATCAGGTGCCCAGTGGCCACTACATGTCCACCCTTCAGCCTGAAAACGCTGCCAGCAACATAAGACCCTTTGAACCTAAAATGTTGCCTACCCTGTTATAACCCCTAGTTCAGCCTGATGCCACTTCCCCAATCTTGGAGGTCCACTACTGGATGGAGGAGGGGCCACCACCGATGCTGCCTTGAACATATACCAATATCAAGCAGTCCCCCCGCGACAAAATACAATGCCTACAAGTAGTATTCAACTCCCTGCAGATTTAGCAGGTTTGATAAGATGCAAATAAGTTAGAGCCTGCAAACTTCAAACAAGAGCAGGATTTATTAACAGATGCATAAATCTTACAAACCAACAAGTTATGTTGCTCAGTTAAATTTTAATAAATTTTCAACATAAAAGTGTGGGTCAATTATTATTCAACCCCTAGGTTTAAAATTTTGTGGAATAACCCTTGTTTGCAATTACAGCTAATAAACGTCTTTTATAAGACCTGATCAGGCCAGCACAGGTCTCTGGAGTTATCTTGGCCCACTCCTCCATGCAGATCTTCTCTAAGTTATCTAGGTTCTTTGGGTGTCTCATGTGGACTTTAATCTTGAGCTCCTTCCACAAGTTTTCAATTGGGTTAAGGTCAGGAGACTGACTAGGCCACTGCAACACCTTGATTTTTTCCCTCTTGAATCAGGCCTTGGTTTTCTTGGCTGTGTGCTTTTGGTCGTTGTCTTGTTGGAAGATGAAATGACGACCCATCTTAAGATCCTTGATGGAGGAGCGGAGGTTCTTGGCCAAAATCTCCAGGTAGGCCGTGCTATCCATCTTCCCATGGATGCGGACCAGATGGCCAGGCCCCTTGGCTGAAAAACAGCCCCACAGCATGATGCTGCCACCACCATGCTTGACTGTAGGGATGGTATTCTTGGGGTCGTATGCAGTGCCATCCAGTCTCCAAACGTCACGTGTGTGGTTGGCACCAAAGATCTCGATCTTGGTCTCATCAGACCAGAGAACCTTGAACCAGTCTGTCTCAGAGTCCTCCAAGTGATCATGAGCAAACTGTAGATGAGCCTTGACATGACGCTTTGAAAGTAAAGGTACCTTACGGGCTCGTCTGGAACAGAGACCATTGCGGTGGAGTACGTTACTTATGGTATTGACTGAAACCAATGTCCCCACTGCCATGAGATCTTCCCGGAGCTCCTTCCTTGTTGTCCTTGGGTTAGCCTTGACTCTTCGGACAAGCCTGGCCTCGGCACGGGTGGAAACTTTCAAAGGCTGTCCAGGCCGTGGAAGGCTAACAGTAGTTCCATAAGCCTTCCACTTCCGGATGATGCTCCCAACAGTGGAGACAGGTAGGCCCAACTCCTTGGAAAGGGTTTTGTACCCCCTGCCAGCCTTGTGACCCTCCACGATCTTGTCTCTGATGGCCTTGGAATGCTCCTTTGTCTTTCCCATGTTGACCAAGTATGAGTGCTGTTCACAAGTTTGGGGAGGGTCTTAATTAGTCAGAAAAGGCTGGAAAAAGAGATAATTAATCTAAACATGTGAAGCTCATTGTTCTTTGTGCCTGAAATACTTCTTAAAACTTTAGGGGAACCAAACAGAATTCTGGTGGTTTGAGGGGTTGAATAATAAATGACCCTCTGAATAAACTTTTCACAATTTAAAAAAAAAAAAAAAAAGAAATAACATTCTTTTTTGCTGCAGTGCATTTCACACTTCCAGGCTGATCTACAGTCCAAATGTCACAATGCCAAGTTAATTCCGAATGTGTAAACCTGCTAAATCTGCAGGGGGTTGAATACTACTTGTAGGCACTGTAACTCTTCCGACGCCCCAAACGGGGCCCAGCCCCCCATCAATTACCGGATGCCTGCGCCCCGCTCAGCCAACAGACTTGCAGCGCGCAATGCCTAAAGTCCAGTTCCATTGCCTATCACCCGCCGCCTGTCGGCTGCTCACACGTGACTGCCAACTGTGCCTCTCCCAGGCTGCGCAGTGAAGTTATGTTCTCACAATCCCGTGCAGGACATACAAATACGTGGGAACAGTTGGCCCTCAAGGCTCTATAGTGCCACAGGCGCCACCATCATGTAAGGCCAAAAACGCGTACAACTAGACACTCTAAATAACAGTCCCAACCAATGGAACCTTCCTTAAAATCTGCATTGGTCAGTCAGGCAATGACCATACACCAACAGCAGCAGCCCCCCGGTTCCAATTGTCAACAAAGGGCCGCGTACCCCAAACTGTCTCCCCATTCCTCAACCGCGACGTACCTTGGGCCCCGGCCCTCCTGGAGGAGGCCAAAAGAGGATACCCAGCTAACCAAACCTGCCGATATAAACAAGGCCAATATAACCTGTTGGGAAGCAGGACAAGTTGCCCCCCCAAAAACCCTCTGTCCGCCGTGACCGCAGAACCACCTCCACTTTATACTAACCTCCTGCAGGGCCCAAGACCCACTGCAGGGAACGAATACCACCCAATACAGCCCTCCGATTGCACTGACTGCAACCATACTAAATGCCGTGGAGGGAACATACCCGTCCCCGCGTGCAAACCATTGAAAATACCCTTGTGTAGGTACTACCCCGCAGCCTCTAGTAAGCCCCCCAAGTGCTGCGCATCTAACAGCTTGATTTAGCAAGTGCCACAAGCAACATATGACCCCAGATCGATCAACCAATACCGATCAACCAACTGGACCACTAAAGCACCCACTAAAGCACCCGTCTGATATAATGCTGAAATCTAATATTTACCTGTGACTGTTCCCAGACATCGGGTCCCCCAAATGATTCAGGGCCGTTGGACTGTCAAAACACACACATCCGGGCCACCAAACACCCTGAACATCAAAAAAACCTCTAGCACCCTTCACTGGCCCATTTACTGGAAACTAAGCACGATACCACTCCAGTTACCGATCTGTTGATCGCCTCCTAATAGTACCACAAACGGCCACCCAAACGGCCACAAACAGCCAACCAAAAAAACCACCCCCGCAATGGAGCTACTACAAAGTGTCCAGCCCCACAGGCTGCACATGCGCACCCGACAAATTGTCATGAAACTGTAATCTCCAGCTACGGAAAGAATGGCCCTCAATCTCCAACAAAGGAACTACCATACCACCTTGAAAACCACTAACAACGTCCCTCTTAAGAAAACCAACCCGGACCCTAAATCCAGGTAAATGGCCTCATCCAAGGCTCAAAAGGAGGTATCCTCTCACTGCAATGGAGGAAGGATACCACAAACCTGCTGTCTAAACCAGCTCGACCTCGTCTGACCTCAACAACCACACCGTACCTGCCAAGCGGACCTAAAACTCCCCAGGAAACACCCATTACTCATGCAGCCCCCTTTATGGAAGCTTCTGCCGTGGACATAGGTATAAAATTCTCACCCTCATGAAACAACAGCAACAATCACGCTTAAGCTGACCCAATGCACCCACAAAATGGATCGTCATGTCCCTGAACTACCATCAAAAACCTTATCCAATCCGAGGAAGCCGTGGAAACCCCCAGGACCACCAAAACAAAACACAAAACTCCGGGTTCACGGCTATCCTCCGCCTCTCCGCCAATGTCCCTCACCTCGCCTCAGGCTCCGCACCACCGCCGACGTCCACCTGATCGACTCACGAAGCACCGTTAACACCACCACCAAGCATACATAGTCCTCTAAAGAGCCTGAGCAATAAGATGCTGACCAAAACAACTCATCCCCTTTATAAACATAAACATACGCACCAGCATGAAAAACTAAACACCCATGAAACGCATATCGTGCAAAACAATAGTACCTGCAATCCTGTCTGGACTCCCTGCCAGCCGCCCAAAATGCCGCTAAATTCTAATATCCACCACAGGGCTACCACCCTCCTGTCCAGCCAGACGCCGGTCACATACCCCCTGACAAAACTCCACCACCTTAACCCACCCAAAAGCCATACATAATAACAACCCTATCAACCCCTATAACCAAAGCATTACATGAGGTGTAAGTGAACCTTTATCTTACTAGGCTGACTCCGAGGTGTCCCATGGAACAGCCGCCACGTGTCCTTCGCGACGAGCACTGCCATCTTCTATGTGGAACGACCCAGGCTGCAGTCCTCCTGGGCCATAGAGTAGTCACCCCAGGCCCACTGGTCAGCCTGGGACGCTGCCCGCGATGATCACTGACCCGGAGCCACCACTGGGGGGAGGGGGGTTGCACTCCGGTCGCACCGCCGCACACAGGAATCCGCACATGGCACCGAGGGCACATGAGCGCAGTGCCAGACCCCGTGACCGCTCCACGGGTCACGCGGCCGCACCACCTATGTCGTCACGCCAACCCCACGCGCCGCTATCCAACCGAGGCAGGGATGATTCACGTCGCCTGGCCCTGCGCCTGCGCAGGCCGCACTGTCTGGCAGATGTAGCCGCTCACCTGACCGCACCACTGGGTCAGGTGACCGTGACACCGGGGGTGCGTAATTACAATGCCGGACCCCATAACCGCGCCTCAGGCCACAGGGCCGCACCGCCAACATTGCTACGCTGACCCCCGCGCCGCACTGGATGAAGGAGAAGGGGCGTAGATGTCACTCACCCCCCACCGTAGTGCTGGTCGACTGCTGCGATGCCATCCGTTGACCAGGCCCTGCATGGATACGCAGGCCGCTCCTCCCGGTTACTGCAGGACGGTCACGTGCCCATGACGCCGGACCATGCGCCGTGCCCCGGGTCACATGGCCGCGCCGCCCTCACCCCTATCCGATACTGTCCGCCACTACCCGGGTTCCCGTTCAGGCCCTGCACTGTTGTGCAGGCCGAACTTTCGGTTTCGGCGCCCGGTCACATGACCGCACCGTAGGGCTATGTGACCATGACGTCAGGACGCCGGGGCCATGTGACTGCGACGCCGGACCACGTGACCGCGCCCCGGGTCACGCGGTCGCGCTGCCCCTTCACAACGCTGACTCCGCGCCGCAACACCACAGAATAGGAGGCATCACTCACCACCCCGCCGCCGCTGCAATCCTCTTGTCTTCCACCAACGTCCTAGGATGCCGCTGCCAGCGCCGGAGGGGTCCTGGGGCCCATCCGGATCCAGCTCCTGCGAGGGCCTTGTCCTCCTCCCCCTCCCGGAGGCACCAGGAGCTCGGCCACCTCCATCCGATCGTCCACTGTCCACCACTGCTGCAGCACCCAGAGCCAGCGCTCCCACGTCTCTCCGCCATAGTCGACATCCTTCGGGACAGGGACCTCCTCTTTGGACCGTCCTGTACACCTCGACAATTCTGGACGTCTTCCAGGTAGTGAATGACCTCCCACCTCATATCTTGCCCTATATATACTCCCTTACCATTGACAACACGCTGACCAATTACATGGTGGCCCCACAGCCCTTATAACTACACCTCCCACTTTTCCCGCACAAAAATGCCCTACACCTTAACCCCTTGCTAACCCTCCGGCCTAGCATCCCTCCTCAGTCATGTTGCCCTCCATTGAGCCCCTTCAGGGCAGGCGTCCGGGCTTTTCTTTGCTTCAGACTCGTGCAGTCTGTCCTCTAGCACTTCAACGCCTGCACACCTTAATCAACAACAATTTGCTTGGGAAATATCTCCTCATTTACCAGTACCTGTACAATTTAAGGGTTTTTCTAAAGCCTTCTGGAATTTTGTAAATCAATGCACTGTACACTTTGAATTATGCCCCCAGCATTTTTCTTGGTGTAAAGTGGCATATATTTTTTCATTATTATCTGGTGATTCTTTGGTGTAGGCAGTGCCATTTTGGGAGCTGGACGACACCCTGATGCATTCTCTACTCTCATTTCTGACATCTGAGTGTTTGATGAACTAGGTCACATTCAATCAACTGCCAATTCCATATTAAGACAAGGAACTATAGTTAAAACCAGAAGTTTACATAAACTATATAAAAAGACACATCGGCAGGTTTTGCTCACTAGCTGATATGAAATCAGAATAAACCTTTTCCGTTTTAGGTCAATAAGGAACCAAAATTGTTTATATTCACCAAATACCAGAATAATGAGACATAGAATGTTTAAAGTCATTTTTATTACTTTCTGCAAAGTCAAAAGTTTACATACACTAAGGGAACTATGCTTTTAAACAATATGGGACAGCCCATATGATGATGTCATGTCTTTGGAAGTTTCTGATAGGTTTATTGGCAACATTTGAGTTAATTAGAGACCACAATAAGACATTCCAGCGGAATGCTTTCGACACCAGAAAATGTCCATTATTTATCTTTCCTCTCTCCAGTCATCCCGAGTTAGACGTACCAGTGAACTGCTCTCCCGCTTCTATTGGTGGCCCCAATGTAGACAAGACATCAAGGTGCATATTTAAAACTCTCTCATCAAGCCTCTTCTCAGTCCTCTTCACCCTGTACCAATTCCATAAGAGCGTAGGGCTGAAATCTCTATTTACTTTGTACCTAATCTTCCTGAAGCACAGGGGTTCACTACTATGTGGATTGTTGTGGATCATTTCTCCAACATGTATCATTTTGTACCCTTACCAGGTCTTTCATCCAATCCACAGTTAGCTCAACAACAGATTTTCCAGTTTCACTTTCAGCTTGTATAGTCTTGGATTGTGGTGTACAATTTGTTTCCAGATTCTAGAAGCTGATCAGCAAGAACTTAAAGATTTAACTGGATTTTTCCTCAGCCTATCATGCCCAAATTAATGGGCAGAATAAAAAGGTTAATCAGTCCATGTACAGTATTTGTGAATGTTCTCCAATTTCCACCAATTCTTTTGCTGAATCTTTTTCTGAGTCACAGTTTTCTGGGAGATATTCATTCATTACAGTTTTCAGCCGAGACACTCAGTATCGGCTAAAGTTTCACTTCCTGCTATGAACAGCACCTTTATTATCTCCCTAATATTTGGACTAAAGTACAAGCTTATTTAGCTGCAGCTTCAGCAAAGGCTAAGGGGTACTTTGCACACTACAACATCACAAGCCAATGGCAGCAATGCCGAGCGCAATAGTCCCCGCGCCCGTCGCAGCAGCGATATATTGTGATAGCTGCCGAAGCGAACATTATCGCTACGGCAGCTTCACATGCACACACCTGCCCTGCGACGATGCTCTGGCCGGCGAACCGCCTCCTTCCATCACAGCGACGTCACACGGCAGGCGGCCAATAGAAGCGAAGGGGCAGAGATGAGCGGGACATAAACATCCTGCCCACCTCCGTCTTTCCGCATAACCAGCGTGAGCCGCGGTGACACAGGTACGCTGATGTTCCTCGCTCCTGCGGCTTCTCTCACAGCAATGTGTGCTGCCGCAGGGGAACGAGGAACAACATTGTACCGTCGCTGCAGCGAAATTATGAAAATGTCAGACACTACACCGAAGATACGATTACGACGCTTTTGCGCTCGTTAATCGTATCAAAAAGGATTCACATACTCCGATGTCGACAGCGATGTCAGATGTGCGTCACTTTCGATTTGACCCCACAAACATTGCAGCTGCGATGTTGTAGTGTGCAAAGTACCCCTAAGAGGAGTGTTGACAGTTGCCATCAACCTGTGCCCAACATCGCCCCTAGAGATATGAATTTCCACAAGAAACATTGAAAGCTCACTGCAAAAAAACTGGCATCCAAGATCATTGGTCTTTTACCAATTGAAAAAGTCAATTCAGTTACGTTCTGTCCAAAACTACCTCCCACTCTGAAAATCCAAAATACCTTTCATGTCTCTCTGCTACACCCTCTGCTTCCCAATAAGTTCACTCTGAAGCTTAAGACTGTGCTTGCACCCACATCTGATTCTGACATGGATTATGAGATCAATCAGATCTTGGACTATATGAAGATTTGTGGTAAACTCCATTACTTGCTCGACTGGAAGGGAGATGATGGGGACCAAAAAAGGACTTAAATGCTCCAATGTTGGAAGGAAATTTCATGGAAAGCAACCCCTATCTTCTATTATGGTTTCATATGGGAGGGGCCCTAAGAGTGGGGGTACTTTTATGCACCTGTTCCTGATCCATGCCTTGCTTTCCTCACCCTGGTTCACTAGACTCTGTTACGCTCTACGTTGAGCTTTGCAGATAGCCTGGTATAATCCCATGTGAGCTTTCATCTGGGCCTATATAAGACTCAGCAACACACACACTTGTGTCTTGGTATTGAGACTGTAGTGTTGCAAATACTCTTGCTTGCTCTGTAGACCTTGACCTGTTCATTTGCAATCTGCAGTCTAATGAACGTCCTTCACCCACCTGCAAATGGTTTCCTGCATCCCTCTACCTGCAATCTGCTACACCAATGCCTGTGACCTGTGTACCCACTCGAACCTTAGGCTTGGAGGATCTAACTCATCCGGTGAGTCTAACAGGATGCCTCCAGCAGAGTCTCATGTAACCTATATGATATATGATGGATTCCACACTACAAACACAGGCACATCTCATCACTATATCATAGTACATAGTGTGGAGCTGTAAATAGAGTATATAGTGTTGAAATGTGAATATATTATTTAATATATGCAGAAGGAGGAGGAGATCCAGCAAATACAGTAGTCGGGGAGTCCAGGTGGCATAAAACTTGTGAATTTTTTTGTAGAAAATTAAAAAATATAACAGAGCTAAGGACATAGAATAAATGCAGGACAAATGCATCACGGACAACATGTTTCAGCGGTGAACGCCGCCTTTTTCACGCTTCAAGCCAAAAGTACACTAGTTGATCAAGGCTAATAACGTGTATATATACTACTTATGATCACCAGGAATAGAGATAACAGTCATTACTGCACTAGATCTGGATGCTCCTTAAAATTATTCTTTATGCAGCCCTGTAAATCTGACTGCTTTTTAGCTAATTATTATAGTGGTGATATTTATTGGATGCAGTTCTGTATTGCCTGGTTTAGAAGGAACTGTGCCTAGGTACCTTGCACAACAACTCCTGGGAAAAGATCATGATTCTGTCCTGTCTGGTCACTCTGGAGTTTAAGGTACTCTTGATCTCATATTATGTCGCTTTTGGTGGCCCCAGATCGGAAGGGATGTGGTAGCCTATGTGTCTGCATGTGCCACCTGAGCGCACTCTAGGCATCTCACTCTCGTCCTTTGAGAAGTTTGTAGCCTTTGAGTGTTCACAGCTAACTATATAAAGACATTTGTATGGATTTTATAATAGATTTAGCCTTCTCTGCTAATAAAACGGTAATTTTAAGGGTGGTTGATTGGTTTTCAAAAATAAAACATTTATCACCTTACTAGAAATGAGCGATGTTCGAGGTTCGAGGTTCACCAATTTCATGTTCGAGTGATTTTGGGGGGTGTTCGAGTCGTTCGACGAACTCGAACAATTTGGTAAAAGTTAAGTAGTTCGAATTACGTTCGAGAACGGTTCGATCAACAAAAAGCCTCGCTAGTTACTAGCTGGCTTTTCACTGTAATAGTGTGAGTCACCGTGAATCATGCTGTTATCAAAATTCAGCGTATAGTGTTCGGGGGGGACGGGGTTTAGATCAGTGCTGCTGCTGAGTGCTGAAAGAATGCCGATCGTCATTTTTTTTTTCCCCCTACCCGCGCATACTGTGGGGCGGGCCAGGCTGTCAGCAAATCACAGAGACACACACAGCAAAGTGGATTTTTGCCAGACAAGCAAGGGCTTGTGTCATAGGCTGTGCATGTTATATGTCTTTGCTCTATAAGATCCGGCCATTTTCCCCGTCGCCGCCATTATCATTCTGCTGTGGGTGGGTGACAGTCACTGTTCTGCTCCCGCTGCTGTTGCTGCTGTGTGCGCTATAGACATACAGTGCAATCTACACAGCGCTTTAGGGATTATGGACTCCTTGTAATTTAAGACCTTTTCAGGGTTACATTACAGCCGTTTATAAGCATTGTTGCTAGGCAGGTCCGTGCAAACGTTGTGCAGGGCTTTAGATAACAGCGTCTGGCTACATCAGCTCTGGCAATTCCTTGCTGCATTTTTTCATTGGCAGGGATAGAAAGTGAGGCTTCCATTGCTGTCCTGCTACCTACAGCACCTGTGTATTCTACCCTCCTGTACCATTTTTGCTACGTTATTTTTATAGCAAACAGTGCTGACACGTAGTGGCATCCAAAAAGTGTCTGCTATACTAAATTAGTGTCCCACTGGTGCCAAGCAAGGTCCACCACCTGTGCGTTCTACCCTCCTAACCATTTTTGCTACGCTATTTTTATAGCAAACAGTGCTGACACTTAGTGGCATCCAAAACGTGTCTGCTATACTAACGTAGTGTCCCACTGGTGCCAAGCAAGGTCCACTACCTCTGCATTCTACCCTCCTGCCCATTTTTGCTACACTATTTTTATAGCAAACAGTGCTGACACTTAGTGGCATCCAAAAAGTGTCTGCTATACTAACTAAAGGAGGCATTACACGATAGCGATATCGGTACCGATATCGCTAGCGTGCGTACCCGCCCCCATTGTTTGTGCGACACGGGCATATAGCTGCCCGTCGCGCACCCCCGTCACACGGCTTACCAGCCCTGCAACGTCTCTCTGGCCTGCAATCCGCCTCCTTTCTAAGGGGCCGGGTCATGCAGCGTCACAGCGACGTCACACGGCAGGCGTCCTATAGAAGCTAAGGGGCGGAGATGAGCGGGATATAACATCCCACCCACCTCTTCCTTCCGCATAGCCGGTGGAGGCAGGTAAGGAGATGTTCCTCGCTCCTGCGGTGTCACACACAGCGATGTGTGCTGTCACAGGAACGAGGAACAACATCGCTAATGAGAGGTAAACGATTTTTTGTTTTAGTATGACCTCTCCGCGGCAAATGATTTTGGCCGCTTTTGCGATCATTTTAGATCGCACATAAGAATCACACGCTGTGATATCGTTAATGGTGCCGGATGTGCGTCACTAACGACATGACCCCGACGATAAAACATTAACAATATCGTAGCATATAAAGCCCCCTTTAGTGTCCCACTGGTGCCAAGCAAGTTCCACCACTTCTGCCTTCTACCCTCCTGCCCATTTTTGCTACGCTATTTTTATAGCAAACAGTGCTGACACTTAGTGGCATTCAAAAAGTGTCTGCTATACTAACTTAGTGTCCCACTGGTGCCAAGCAAGGTCAACCACCTCTGCATTCTACCCTCCTGCCCATTTTTGCTACGCTATTTTATAGCAAACAGTGCTGACACTTAGTGGCATCCAAAAAGTGTCTGCTATACTAACTTAGTGTCCCACTGGTGCCAATCAAGGTCCACCACTTCTGTATTCTACTCTCCTGCCCATTTTTGCTACGCTATTTTTATAGCAAACAGTGCTGACACTTAGTGGCACCCAAAAAGTGTCTGCTATACTAACTTAGTGTCCCACTGGTGCCAAGCAAGGTACACCACCTCTGCATTCTATCCTCCTGCCCTTTTTTATGCTATACTATACTATATAATATGCTATTTTTATAGCAAACAGCGCTGCCAGTTTTAGGCCCATAGTTGCATTGTCAGGGATAGTCAGTGTTGGTTCTTGAGCTGTCAATAAAGCTAGACCACCTCTGCATTGTACACCACCTCTCCATTTTTGCTACGACAATTTAAGTGTCCAATCTGGTCACAAACAAAATGATTGGCAAAAGGACAGATGCTGGTGGAAAGGGGAACAGGCGTGTAGGAAAGGGAAAAAAAGTATGTGTCCGTGGGGTAGGTGGTACAGCTACAGTAACATCTGCTGAAGAAAGGCCATCTTCAAGCAAAAGTAAGATGTCTACTACTTTTCGTGGACAATCCGATGTACTCCCTTTTTTACGGAACAGAACAACTGTAACAAAGGTAGATGATGCACAAAAAAAGAACAAAAGAACATGCTTGAATGGATTGCAAGTGCTCCAACAAGTGGCCTCTCCTACACCTCAACTTCAACATCCAAAAAACAACAGTCCTCTGAGTTGTCACCCCAATTGCACTTGCTTTCTCCCAGCTCTCAAGTATCCATCCGCCCTGCAGAGTATGGTGTAACAGAGAGGGGTGAGTCTGCAGAGCTGTTCAGTCACACTATAGGCTGGGAATCAGAGGTATGCTCCCAAGCTACAGTGAGTACAGACCAGGAAATGGTCTGCAGTGATGCCCAGAAGCTTTGTGAGTCTGATTCAGGACCTGATGACTAAGTTTCTGAGCATAATGTAGATCCTCATTCACAAACTGTAACACCTCTTGGTGGAGACACTGAGGAACATACTGATGACGATGAGACTCAGATACCTGATTGGAATGACAACTTAACTATTCAGTCAGGGCAGGAAGAGGTTAGGTCTGAGGGCAAGGGGAGTGCAAACACAATGGTTGATGATGAAGTTCTAGATCCCACTTACTGTCAACCCTAAGTCAGGCACTTGAGGAGGTCAGCAGAGGTGGTGGAGGAGGATGAGGCTGACGACGAGGTTAGCTTGCGCCTTCCTGAACAAAGACGGAGTACTGGCTGCACGTCAACAACTGCATCCTCAGCCACAACTCTGCCTCTGAGCAAAAGGCGAGGTGGCTCTGCAGGTCGCATGGGCTCTAATAGTTGCATTGCCTGGTCCTTTTTTGACATCACAAAGGATCACCCAACTCATGTGATCTGTAGGCTTTGTCGGCAATCTGTAAGTCGATGCCAAAAACTCACTAGTTTGACCACTTCGTCCATGAACCGTCACATGAATAACAAGAGTTTGTCTCCAAAATGGTTGTCTCCACTCAACCTGCAGCCAATACACTTATTTAACTGGGGTTTTTTTTCTATATCTCTGATTCACCAGTTCAGTTTTTTCCTGTCCTGCTACTTTTTGTATGTATACACTCATGTATTGCTTTAATTGATTTAATAAAATATACAATTGTATTTAACTTTTTTGGTTACGTTGCTCTGCACATTCTTTTCTGTAGATTCTTAAAAAAAATATAACCTAAGCTCTGAACAGTGCAAAGAGCACTGTTCAATCCATCATGCAAAAATGTAAGGTGTTTGGTACAACTGCAAACATACCAAGCCATTGCTGGCCCTCTAAACTGACATTACAAGCAAGGAGTACACTAATTACAGAACCAGCCAAGAAGCCGTTGGTGGTAATACTAGAGGAGCTGCAGAGATCCAAAGGTCAGGTGGAGAATCTGTCCACAAGACAACTATTAGTCACAGAGATTCTGTTCAGACCACAGACTTTTATGCTATGTCCGCACTTTGCGTTCTGTTCCACAGCGTGTAAGTCACTGCCTGTGCATCTCAGAATGCAGCCAAAAAAGTTGCATTCTGAGGCGCATTTGGCAGAACGCAAAGTGCGGATATTCCTGGAGAGAATTCATGCATTCTGGATGCTTTCTCTGCCATAGACAGAGTGGGAAAAGCATCCAGAACGCGCATTTTTCACAGTGCGGTCACACTCGGCTCTGCTGCATCCCCATAGACTTGCAGCAGAGCCGAGTGGGACGGCACTGTCAAAAAGAGCTTTGCTGGCTGCGAGACATAGCCACGCGATCAGAATGAACTCGTATGAACTTCACCTGGCTTCACTGTGATCGCACGGCTCTGTGCGTGTGCCGCGGCTTCATTTGCGGTCACACGTGAAGGACTCACCTGTGATCGCAAATCCCCTGAGTGACTGCAGTGAGCCACGCGATCAGCTGTGCTTTCACTCAGGTTACTCGCGGCCACAGCTGCAGTCCTCCACCTGAGAGCGGTGGCTGCGAGTAACCACAGTGACAGCACAACTGATTGCGCGACTCACTTCAGTTGCTGCATGGAGCTTACAGGGGCGGCAGTGCTCTACTGTTGCTCCTGTCAGCTTCCAATGTAGCAGAGCTGGAAGCGTCGTGGGACCTTGCGTGGATTACGTTGGACCTGGAGGTGTTTTTAAGGGGTTAATAAAGTGGTGAAAGAGGGTGTTTTTTTTTCTTTCATTCCAAATAAAGAATTTTTTGGATGTGTGTGTTTATTTACTTTAACTTACAGGTTAATCATGGAAGGTATCTCGGGGAGACGCCTGCCATGATTAACCTAGGACTTAGTGGCAGCTATGGGCTGCTGCCATTAGCTCCTTATTACCCCGTTTGCCATCGCACCAGGGCAATTCGGGACGAGCTGGTAAAGTCCCGGGACTGTCGCATCTAATGGATGCGGCAATTCTGGGCGGCTGCTGGCTGATATTGTTAGGCTGGGGGTCTCCCCATAACGTGGAGCTCCCCATCCTGAAAATACCAGCCTCCAGCCGTATGGCTTTACCCTGGCTGGTAGCCAAATGGGGGGACCGCACGTCGTTTTTTTTTCATTTATTTATTTATTTATTTTACTGCTCGATTAGACACACCCACCGGCAGCTGTGATTGGTTGCAGTGAGATAGCTGTCACTCAGCGTAGGGGCGTGTCTGACTGCAACCAATCATAGGCGCTGGTGGGCGGGGGAAGCAGGGAATACGTGATAGATTAATGAGCGGCCGGCATTTTCAAAAGAGAAGAAGCCGCCACAGTGTGAATGCCGTGCAGCGCAGCGCCGGTGATCATGGATCGGTGAGTATAAGAGAGGGGGTGGGAGGGAGAGACCGACATGGACAGAGAGAGACATAGAGAGAGAGACCGACCAACAGACCGACAGATAGAGAGAGAGAGAGACTGAAAGACCTGCCTTTGTTATGTTAAAAAAAAACGTGGATCGCAATAATAATGCAATGCAAACGCACTGCTTAACATTTTGGCAGCGATTTTCTACAACTCATTGATTTCAATAGGTGTAGAACGCAGCCAAAATGCCAAAAACAATTGACATGCTGCTTCTTTGAACACAGAGTTTTTGCCCAAAATTATGCAAATTAAACTGGGGTAGGGAGGGAGGGTGTACTAGATTAGGGCAGGGCTGGTCAGGAGCAGGGGTAGGAAGGTGACCCAGATATCACCACATTCAGACATATCTCTGGGATCAGGAAGAAGGTGCTCTGGTCAGATAGAAAAACTTTTTGGGATAAATGCAAAACAATATGTCTAGTGAAAAACAAACACTGCAAATCACCCTGAAAACACCATTTCCACTATCAAACGTGGTGGTGGCAACATCATGCTGTTTGGATGCATTGCCTCACCAAGGACAGAGAAGTAGAAAAGAGTTGATGGGAAGATGGATCAAGCTAAATACAGGGCATTCCTGGAGGAAAACTTTTTACAGGCTGCAAAAGATTTGAGACTGGGGTATAGGACAAAGACTCTAAACATGCTGCCAGAACTACAATGGAATGGTTTAGATCAAAGCGTATTCATGTGTTTAAGTGGCCCAGTCACAGTCCAGAACTACAGAACTACAGTATTGAGAATCTGTGAAGAAAATAAAATTGCTGTTCACAGATGCTCTCCATCCACGCTCCATAAGCTAGAGCTATTTTACAAAGAATGGGCAAATATTTATGCCTCTGGATGTGAAAAGCGGGTAGAGACATATCCTAAAAGACTTGCATCAGTAATTGCAGCAAAAGGTGTCCTTACAAAAGCAAGTCACAATTTTCATATTTATATTTTTAAATTGTTTAGAAAACCATGTATCATTTCATTTACATTTCAATAACACTTGGTACTTAGTGTTAGTATACTGTATCATATAAATTCTAATTAAATACATTTAAGTTTGTGGAAGTAACTGAAAAAACGTGGAAAAATTAATGGGGGTTTGAATACTTTTTCAAGGTACTGTATCCCCATGTTCATGGATAGGAGAGCTAATAAGCTGTGAAAGGCCAAGAGAGGATATCATATTTTATTTTCCTTCCAATGATATGGCAGTTGTTCTAAATCAGATGTTGGATCTCTCAGACAGTACTTTTTAGATACAAATGTTCATTCTACAGATTTATTTTCTTTATTTGGCATCCTGTTCATTATGTGAATCACAATGGATGGATTATAAACACTTGATGGCCTCATTGTTATATTAAAGTCTGGTAGATGAAAGCATTTCATTTTTATTACAATAAGGAAAATTCATTTGCAAACAAAAAAACTTCAAAGC
Source organism: Anomaloglossus baeobatrachus (assembly GCF_048569485.1). Classification (NCBI taxonomy): domain Eukaryota; kingdom Metazoa; phylum Chordata; class Amphibia; order Anura; family Aromobatidae; genus Anomaloglossus; species Anomaloglossus baeobatrachus. The sequence goes on along the minus strand of NC_134356.1, from coordinate 213,803,363 downwards.
AATTAATGCCAACGTTTATACTAAAGCATTTCATTTTCTACACATGAAAGTCCGTAAAGGGGTATTCTATCTCCAAGATCCTATCAATATGTAGTAGGTGTAATAATAATAAAATTAGCAAATACCTCCAATTGGAAATTTAGTACAGTTTTCTTGATTAGCTATAGTGGCGAAAATAAGTATTTGATACACTGCTGATTTTGCAAGTTTTCCAACCTATAAAGAATGGGGAGGCCTGTAATTTTTATCGTCGGTACATGTCAACGGTTTCAGACAGAATAAAAAAAAAATCCAGAAAATCTCATTGTATAATTTTTAAATAATTAATTTGCATTTTATTGCATGAAATAAATATTTGATACAATAGGAAAACAGAATTTTGTTTGCAATTACAGAGGTCAGTCGCTTCCCGTAGTTCTTGACCAAGTTTGCCCACACTGCAGCAGGGATTTTGGCCCAATTACTCTTTACAGATTTTCTCCTTCAATGCGTTCCACCCCAGGTCCTCCATGTGCTCCATCACAGGTCCTTGCACTCGATTTCACTGCATCCCATGTTCTGCTGCTGCCCGGAAGCAATTGGTATTGCTGGATGTGGTGAGTGTGCGATTTCATGTGTGTGTGTGTGTGTGCAATCTGACATGTGTGGGTGTGTGATCTGATGTGTGTAGGTGTGCGATCTGATGTGTGTGTGATCTGATGTGTGTGGGTGTGCAATCTGATGTGTATGCGATCTGACATGTGTGGGTGTGCAATCTGATGTGTGTTAGTGTGCGATCTGATGTGTGTGGGTGTATGATCTGACGTGTGTGGGTGTGCGATCTGATGTGTGTGGGTGTGCAATCTGATGTGTGTTCGTGGGTGATCTGATGTGTGTTAGTGTGCGATCTGATGTGTGTGGGTGTATGATCTGACGTGTGTGGGTGTGCGATCTGATGTGTGTGGGTGTGCAATCTGATGTGTGTTCGTGTGTGATCTGATGTGTGTGGGTGTGCGATCTGATGTGTGTGGGTGTGCAATCTGATGTGTGTTGGTGTGTGATCCGATGTGTGTGGGTGTGCGATCTGATGTGTGTGGATGTGGAATCTGATGTGTGTTGGTGTGCGAGCTGATGTGTGTGGGTGTGAAATCTGATGTGTGTGGGTGTGTAATCTGATGTGTGTTGGTGTGCGATCTGATGTGTGTGGGTTTGCAATCAGTTGCGTTCACGATCTGATGTGTGTGGGTGGGTAATCTGATGTGTGTGGATATGCATTCCACCGCAACTCCTTGACGCTTTCCAATGCAGGTCCTTCCGTTCGGAGTCTAGCGAGTATCATTACAGGGTATTCTGTCTTCTTTCTTTTCTCCTTTGTTGGTTTTCGTTTACTGGGCACGCATGCACGGTTGCCATGGTCACATGTCCATGTGCCGTGCACGCGCCACTCGCTATGTCTGCCCCTTCTCCCCTGGTTGTCTACATTGCCGCCCATGCATGCACTACTATACGGCTCTTGATTTGATTTCCCTCACCTAGCTACTGTCGCGGGCGGAGGGGCCGCGTTCGATACGCTCGGGTCCGGGGCTGCTGCTGCTCGGTGGCTTGAGCGGTGGGCCGGACCCAGGGACTCGAGCAGCGCTCCTCGCCCACAAGTGAAAAGGGATGGTTTGTTTGGGGAGATAGTTCGTGACGCCACCCACGGGTCGTGGTGATAATGGGCACCACCGCTGCTGGTGACGGGGATCCCGGGAGCGATGGCAGGGAGCAGCTAGGATGTTGGTTCCCCCTCCGTGGGTAGGGGTTGGTGATCCCGGGGCCCAGTGGTGGTGGTATGGGGAGGCAGGAAGGCCGGGGTGCAGGGTTGCAGGGGCAGCGAGGCGCGGTGCCGGAGGGCACTGTTGTACTCACTCAGGCACTGATTCACAGAGTCTCTGGTAAACCAAACGGCTGGATGGACGGGTCCCACAGCCGGCTGCAGTGTCTTTGCTCTCCCCGGACAGGTTGATGGTGGCTGTCTGTCCCTGCACTGCTGTGAATGTATTGACTCCGATGGTTGCCCACTGGTAGTCCGCTCCCCGGCGTGTACATACAGAAGGAGCCTGTTTTGCCTGCGGGCCCTGGCCCTTGGATTTCTAGCCTATGGCGGTGGCTCTTTATCCTCACTGTGTGGACGGTTGCCTTCTGTCAGGTCTTGGGTGTGAGGGAACCCCTGGAGTCCTGGTCACTATCGGATTTGACCTTTTCGGTGGCTCCTAGCCTGGTCGGGGTCTGATGGCCTTTCCTTTGTGCTTGGTACAGATCTGCTCCCCGGCTCGGTACCGGCGGGCCACCGCCCTTCCCCGGTCCTACGGTTCCGCTGATCTGCACCACTCCTGCAGATGGTCACCACCGTCTGCCGACCTTGCTGACAGTGCCTGGGCTCCTACCCAGACACCAACAGTTTTTCCTCCTGTCACTTCCAGCTCCCAACTTAAACTGACTACTTTTCCTGCCTCCAGGCCTGTGAACTCCTCGGTGGGCGGGGCCAACCACATGGCTCTGCCCCACCTGGTGTGGACATCAAGCTTGAAGGACGGCAACAAGGATTTTGTTTGACTGTTGTTGCCTAACCAGGGGAGGGTGTGTGTGTGATGTTGTGTTTGTGACTACCTGGCTAGTCCAGGGCGTCACACTACCAAGCATTTAAGCCCTCCATGCTTTGGGACATGATACAAGCCCCGATGAGGAAGCTGCATTCCCAGTCGGCGAAAGGCACATTAGGGTCTCCCCATTCTTTGTGACGGCAGTCAATCAGCCTTCCTGTAACCCCTCCACACTCACCATACCGGTATGTATTATCTTTACCAGCATATCGCTGCAGTTATGCTGAAGCACTGTTTAATTTGGGGCCACATGGATTTTCAATAGCTCGCTGTGGGAGGACTGTTCTTTCTCTACTGACTGCATACCTTTCTCACACTGATGTATCTTGTATTGTATGGACATATTTACTCACTATTTGCAATAAGTAATTGATCCATATACTTGTGTGTGTGCTCAGTATATCTGTTTATAGTATAATGTCCAAAGAAGGGATGAGACCGCACTCTCCAAAATACTGTATGCCAAAGGATATTCTTTATTAAATTACAGGTGCATGATAAAGGTAACGCTTGCTGGTGTGGGACTTTTTTCTTCTGTTTTTTTATATCTGTTTAAAGTATGTTTAGTCATTTTGTTCAGACCTTACACACAGTGTCACGCAGCAGCAGTTAATGCGCTGAGATTAACTCTGTCCTGACATTGGTTATAGCACTTGGTATCTTGCCACCCAATTTCTTTGCACTTTATTCTTTCTATATGTATTTGATATACAATTATTATAAATAAATACATTTTCTACTATTTTTAGCATTTACACGCCTTGTCCTCTTATTTTCTTATGTTGTTTCGAAGTACTTGTGCTCACCCGCCGGATCATCATTTTGCATAGTGTTCTTGGTTTATGTAATGCTCTCTTTTGGGGGTACCCACTTTCTATAAGTGTCCTGCAGTATCTTTAACTTTTTTAGCTGCATAGACACTTCATTATTGAACCATGACTATGGCTTTTTTCGGGGTAGGGCTTATATTTAATCCTAAGGCTGAAAAGGCTGAAAATTCCTGCTATGACTTATTTTTGAGGTAGTGTTTTTTTTTGGGTAATAATAATATTAGGAATTACCTCCAATTAGAAATGTAGTATAATTCTTCAGACTCACTATGTCACCTCATGTTCAAGGCATTGCAGGACCTTAGCTATCCATGGTACTGGCCACGCATATAGTCACAGTTACTTAATTGGCTTGTGCCGCCCCCGTGCCAGCAGCCGGGCTGCTCGGATCCGGATCCGCGGTGGCTTGAGGGGTCTCCGGACCAGGGGGTCATGCGGCCACTCAAATATTTACTGCATATTTACAGGGGATTGTGTTAGAGTTCGTGATGCCACCCATGGTATGTGGTAATTTGGAGTACCACCACTGCAGTTGGGAGTACCCGGGGTGATAGAATGGGGCAGCCAGGTGTTAGGATTCGGTGATGGTGTTTGCGCAGTGCCGTGGGGAGCGAAGGAGTCACTTGCATACTCACTCAGTCTATTAAGCTGACACGACAACTGGATAAACCAAAGTTCTGGATACTGCTGCCGCTGAGGGGAGCTAGTTCGGGTCCTGTCCACAATGGTGCTGCCTGGTGATCCGTGACCTGCCTCCTGGCACTAAGTTTACTTCTCTGTTGGTCCCGGTAGTATGGAACTTGCCGGGTTCCGCTACCCACTATGGCTAAGTGTGGGAGCTTGCTCTCAGGGTTCATGCTTGGGATTTTCTGGACCGTTTTCAGTGGAAAGTCCTATCCCCCTCATTGTGCTAGTACCCCAATTTTGGAGCAGGTGGAGAGCGGATCTTGAAGGCTCCATCCTCATCGGATAAATTGTCAGGTTGCCTGAAGCTACTCCCTGACCTAGGGTCCACGTACCCCGTTGTACCCTGGTCACAGCCTGGTGATGGAGCAAGGCCGCTGGCCATCCTCCTCGACAGTTCCTTGCCCCTTGCCACGATCCCCTGCGACCGGGGGTCCAGCTCCTCTAGGCCCAGACCACCGTCTGCTACCTAGATGGCTTCCTAGGAGCCTTGCTCCTGAACTCCTCTCTCCTTCAATTCCAACACACTTCTCTTTACTACTGACACTACTGACAATCCTGACCTCCCCTAACCAACCCCCGAGTGGGCGACCCTATTCCACTCAGGCCGTCCACTGGTGTGTCTGGTGGGGGTGATGCAGAGTGTACCTAGGATTTTAATTAGCTGTTGTAGGCAACACCATGTATTTGGGGACCCATAACCAAGGAGGAGGTGGATATTGCACGGGAGGGCAGATTGTACAATACTCTGTGACGACCTGATAGTCCAGGGCGTCACAGGTTAGTTGCTAGTGGTCATAACAATGATACCTAAGGTCCTGCAATGCTCTGAACATGAGGTAAGCGACATAGTGAATCAAAAAATCTATACTACATTTCTAATTAGAAGTATTTGCTGATATTCTTGTTATTCCACCTACTGCATATTGGGATAGGATGTCGGAGATGGGAACACCACTTTAAGCGGGCTTTACACGCTACAATATATCTAACGATGTGTCGGCGGGTTCACGTCGTAAGTGACGCACATCTGGCATCGTTAGTGTTGTTGTAGCGTGTGAAACCTACGTGCGACCCAGATTGTACGTTAAAACGTTGGTCGCATACACGTCGTTCAATTTCTAAAAATTGAACGTCCGGTTGTTCAATGTTCCCGGGGCAGCACACATCGCTAAGTGTGACAACCCGGAAACGATGAACTCAGCTTACCTGCGTCCCGCGGCTCTCGCCGGCTATGCGGAAGGAAGGAGGTGGGCGGGATGTTTACGTCCCGCTCATCTCCGCCCCTCCGCTTCTATGGGCCGGCTGCCATGTGACGTCGCTGTGACGTCGAACGTCCCTCCCACTCCAGGAAGTGGATGTTCGCCACCCACAGTGAGGTCGTATGGAAGGTAAGAACGTGTGACGGGTTGGTTACTCGTTTGTGCGACATGGGCAAGAAATTGCACGAGCTGCACAAATGATGTGGGCGTGTGCGATCGCATACGAGCTCGCATAGGAAATTGTAAGGTGTAAAGCAGCCTTTAAGTCTATCAAGTTCAACCCATAGCCTAATATTGATCCAGAGATAGGCAAAAACTCCATGGGGTAGACAGTAAGCTCTACATTAGGGGAAAAAAATTCTTCCATCTCCACGTACAGAACTGATAAAGAAGACATGGTCAAAACCATTTGACTACAGATAGAGTTGCTCCAAGCTGATAATGAGGATGAGACTGAACATTAGCAGTTGGTATTGGACTGGCTATTTGTTGTTGAGAAGGGATGTTGGACTATATAATAGCTGCAGGGAGCATTGCTGAGGGGACTGCAATCTTAAGATTTCAGCAGGCACTGTCTTCATGATTAGAGTTTGCTAATACTGTATTGTATAACCTCTCAGTCTTGTATGTATCAGTCCTTCCCTGTTCCTAGAATCCTCCATGTTGTGATGATCTAGATAATGGTTGCTATATATCCCAGTCAAAAAAGTGAATTCTCCCACAATGTCTGATTGCTTATGATTCTGCTGAAAGCTGCAATCTGGAACAACTTCAACACAAGTTTAATTGTTCATCCCTTCAGTTTGGAAATATATATTTTTCACAACAAAAAATACAATTGAATAATTGGCTTTGCTTAACATAGGGGCAAGACAACATGTCTCACTATTGTAATTTTCAATTTATAAATGATAAAATGCAATATTTCCTCGGTCTTCTCAGACAAATTACTAAAACCTCCTACAGTTTCAGACTAGTAATCTTTTCTCCTTTACAGTGGAACCTTGGTTTACGAGAACAATCCGTTCTGGGAGTGTGCTTGTAAACCAAGTTACTCATTCAGCAAAGCAAGATTTCCCATAGGAAATAATGCAAGCTCAGACAATTCCTTCCACAACTTGTTCAATGTCCCATCCTGCTCCCCTATTGTGCCATTCCACACACGTACAAATACACATACACACACACACATATTATGCTCACCTTACCTTCCGTTCCATCGCCGGCCTCATGGCTCTTGTAATTCGTGGGTACAGGATGTGTATCGGGTAACGATCGCGACGATGGAGGAACTTCCGTTGCCAGAGCACTGACGACAAAGGCAGGAGCCGCTTGGCTCTGATTGACCAGCGCGCTGCCTTTGAGTAGCGACTGACAGCAGAAGCTCCGGCGTCCATCGCGATGGTTACCCGATACACATCCTGTACCGGCAAACTACAAGAACCATTAGGTCGGCGATGGAACGGAAGGTAAGGTGAGCATAATATGTGTGTGCGCGTGCGTGTTTGTGTGTGTTTGTGTGGACTGCAAGAGCGGGTCAGAAAGCCATGGAACCCATAGGGTGTAGGGGCTACATGACAGCCCGGAGGGTAGGGAGTTGATGGGGTTAAACAGTGTTGGTTCGTTTAGGAATAAGGAAAAGAAGGTGATTGGTTAGGGGGTGGAGTGTGGTGGTAGTAAAGGAGGGAGCTTCATGGTGTATATAATAGGAGGTGGGAGTCAATTACCTCCTCTTGCACTTCCTGGATGACAGCTTGGACGGGCTGGGGAACCTCCATCATGATGTCATCATCATAGTCATAGTTTATCATAGTTTTTAAGGTTGAAGGGAGACTCTAAGTCCATCTAGTTCAACCCGTAGCCTAACATGTTGATCCAGAGGAAGGCAAAAAAAAACCCCAATGTGGCAAACAAGTTCCAATGGGGAAAAAATTTCCTTCCCGACTCCACATCCGGCAATCAGACTAGTTCCCTGGATCAACACCCTGTCATAAAATCTAATATACATAACTGGTAATATTAAATTTTTCAAGAAAGGCATCCAGGCTCTGCTTAAATGTTAGTAGTGAATCACTATTTACAACATCATGCGGCAGATAGTTCCATAGTCTCACTGCTCGTACAGTAAAGAATCCTCGTCTGTGATTATGATTAAACCTTCTTTCCTCAAGACGTAGCGGATGACCCCGTGTTCCAGTCGCAGGCCTAGGTGTAAAAAGATCTTTGGAAAGGTCTCTGTACTGTCCCCTCATATATTTATACATTGTGATTAGATCCCCCCTAAGCCTTCGTTTTTCCAAACTAAATAACCCCAAGTTTAATAACCTGTCTTGGTATTGCAGCCCACCCATTCCTCTAATAATCTTGATCGCTCTTCTCTGCACCCTCTCCAGTTCAGCTATGTCCTTCTTATATATCGGTGACCAGAATTGTACACAGTATTCTAAGTGCGGTCGCACTAGTGACTTGTACAGAGGTAGAAGTATATTTTTTTCATGAACACTTATACCTCTTTTAATACATCCCATTATTTTATTAGCCCTGGCAGCAGCTGCCTGACACTGTCCACTAAAGTGAAGTTTACCATCCACCCATACACCCAAGTCTTTTTCTGTGTCTGTTTTACCCAGTGTTCTACAATTAAGTACATAATCATAAATGTTATTTCCTCTACCCAAGTGCATGACCTTACATTTATCTACATTAAACTTCAATTGCCACTTCTCAGCCCAATCCTCCAATTTACATAAATCTCCCTGTAATATAAAATTATCCTCCTCCGTATTGATTACCCTGCAGAGTTTAGTATCATCTGCAAATATTGAAATTCTACTCCACATGCCCCCAACAAGGTCATTTATAAATATGTTGAAAAGAAGCGGGCCCAATACTGACCCCTGTGGTACCCCACTATGAACTGAGACCCAGTCCGAGTACGTACCATTAATAACCACCCTTTGTTTCCTATCACTGAGCCAGTTTTTAACCCAGTTACACATATTTTCCCCTATCCCCATTATTCTCATTTTATGTACCAACCTTTTGTGTGGCACCGTATCAAAAGCTTTTGAAAGGTCCATATACACAACATCCACTGCATTTCCCTGGTCCAGGCTTGAACTTACCTCTTCATAGAAGCTGATCAAATTAGTTTGACAGGATCGATCCTCATAAACCCATGTTGATACTCTGTCATAAAGTTATTTTTCTTGAGATACTCCAGTATAGCATCTCTCAAGAAACCCTCAAGGATTTTACCAACTGTAGAGGTTAAACTTACCGGCCTATAATTTCCCGGCTCAGTTTTTGTCCCCATTTTGAATATTGGCACCACATTTGCTATGCGCCAGTCCTGCGGTACCGACCCTGTTATTAAGGAATCTGAGAAGATTAAAAATAATGGTCTATCTATCACAGAACTCAATTCCTGTAGTACTCTGGGGTGTATGCCATCCGGGCCCGGAGATTTGTCAACCTTAGTGATTTCGAGGCGGCGGCGTACTTCCTGCTGGGTTAAGCAGGTAATATTCAAGGGTGAATTTATGGTATCACTGGTCATGTCATCTGCCATGGCATTTTCTTGTATAAAAACCGTAGAAAAAAAGTCATTCAGCAGGTTGGCTTTACCCTCATCCCCTTCCACCATTTCACCAAGACTATTTTTAAGGGGGCCAACACTATCGCTTTTCAGTTTTTTACTGTTTATGTAGTTAAAGAATATTTTAGGATTATTTTTACTTTCTCTCGCAATGAGTCTCTCTGTCTCAAACTTAGCTAACTTAATTTGCTTTTTACATATTTTATTTAATTTTCTATAATTATATAATGCCTCATCACTACCTACCCTCTTTAATTCTTTTAAAGCTTTCTGTTTTTCTTTTATTGCTTCCCTTACAGCTCTATTTAGCCATAGGGGTTTCCTCCTATTTCTAGCATGTTTGTTCCCATAGGGTATATTTTCTGCACAAGCCCTATTCAGGATGCTCATAAAAGTCTCCCATTTGCTTTGTGTACTTTTATTACTTAGTACATCATCCCAGTTTATTGCACTAAGATCATCTCTCAACCGTTTAAAATTTGCTTTCCTGAAGTTTAGTGTCCTTGTAGCCCCTCTACTAGACATCTTACTAAAGAATACATGAAAACTTATTATTTTGTGATCACTATTCCCCAAGTAACCCCCAACTTGTATATTTGATATGCGGTCTGGCCTATTGGTTAGTACAAGGTCTAGTAGTCCTCCCCCTCTTGTGGGGTCCTGTACCATTTGTGAAAGGTAATTATCTTTCATTGTTATCAAAAATCTATTTCCTTTGCTAGAACTGCAAGTTTCTGTTCCCCAATTTATATAGTTAAAGTCCCCCATAATAATTACCTCTCCGAGACTCGCTGCTTTATCAATTTGCTTTATGAGGAGATTCTCTACCTCTTCCATAAAATTCGGCGTCTTATAACACACCCCTATCAGTATTTTATTATTCATTCTCCCCCCCCCCCCTTATCTCCACCCATAGGGACTCTACATTCTCAGTACCCTCACATATGTTGTCACGCAGGATGGGTTTTAAGGATGATTTTACATATAGACACACACCTCCCCCTCGCTTATTTGTACGGTCATTCCTGAATAGGCTATAACCCTGTAAATTAACAGCCCAGTCATAGCTCTCATCCAGCCATGTCTCTGATATCCCCACTATATCATAATTTTCTTCCAACAATATTAATTCTAATTCCTCCATCTTATTTGTGAGGCTTCGGGCATTAGTGTACATGCACGTTACGTATGACTCTGTACCTGTATTCCTGCTTACTGTATTAACTGTTCTAACCCTTCCCCCCGTACCACCCCCAATTTCATTACTTGTGCCCTGGTCACTATCTGCACTACATTCCCCTTCTATAAAGTGAATACCCTCGCCCCCCATTCCTAGTTTAAACACTCCTCCAACCTTCTAGCCATTTTCTGCCCCAGCAGAGCTGCACCTTCCCCATTAAGATGCAGCCCATCCCTAGCATAGAATCTGTAGCCAACTGAAAAGTCGGCCCAATTCTCCAGGAACCCAAAACCCTCTTTCCTACACCAAAAGGAAGGAGGGTTTGTCCTGAGGAATCCTTGGATCTGGTCAGCATGGCGGTGAAGGGCGCCCAGGCAGTGCAGTCCCACACCCAGGCTGCCTGGGTGTCTCCTCGGCACCTCCCCCCCCCTCTTTGCTGCAGTGCTGGCAGTTTCAGGACTCGCCGACTTGGGGAAGGTGGGGGTGAGGAGGACAACGTGAGAGCCCCCACTCCCGTGGGGACCCTCCGCAGCTGGGCGGGCGGCGGTAGCTTGCTGTGCCCGCTCTGGCTGTCGGGAGGAATCTCCTGCAGGGCCACGACGGCCGAAAAGGGGGCGTGTCCAGCCCGGGCGCCTACTTCCGGTCTGAGGCCTCAGGCTGGATTTCTTTGAGCGATGCGGCCGCTCCCGGCCGGGAGCGCTCCCAGCGGCGGTGGATGGACAACACCCCCCCCTCCCTCCGCGGGGGGGCCGGAGGACGGCTGCCTGCAGGGTCACCTCACCTGTGTGGCTGGATTATCGGGACCGGAGGACTGGGCGCAGCAGGCGGCGGCGAGAAGGAGACAGGAGGCGCCTGCAGGGTCACCTCACCTGTGTGGCTGGATTATCGGTACCGGAGGACTGGGCGCAGTAGGCGGCGGCGAGGAGGAGACAGGAGGCGCCTGCAGGGTCACCTCACCTGCGTGGCTGGATCATTGGGACCGGAGGACTGGGCGAAGCAGGTGTCGACGAGGAGGAGACAGGAGGCTTGCTGTCTATCGTGGAGCAGGCATTGGGACAAGGGTGCAGCTCTCATCAGTAGCGGCTTCCCCCAGGAGGGGAGCGCCCAGCATTGTGGAGGCGACAATCGACCCAAACAGGGCATGTGGACACGGTGCTCCTGGCGTCAGGGGGCGAACCCGGCGGGCATTCGGTGCCTGCAGCTTGAGGGACTGTCCCAGGATCAGCGACGGACGACTGGCGAAAAGGACGGCGATGGCTGATCTGAGGGCGTCCTCTGGAGGCAGCCTGGCGCGGTAATCAATTTAAGTTTCAGCCTTTTTGTAGTGGTGGTGGGACAGTCGCTGTAGTGGAGTAGTGTCTGGAGATATGGGTAGCAGCTGGGGGGGTTTGGAACATGTGGTTAGTTCATAGGTCGGTTGGTGCCGTGGTCCCCGGGGGGTGTGGGTTCATGTTCTGGAGGCCAGGGGCAGAGTTACGGACGGGGTGGTCTCATGGCAGCGGGGCCGTGAGGGTGCAGGTGGCGTCAGGTCCGGTGGTAACAGTTGCAGGTTGGGGATGGCGAGGTTCGGCGTTTACCGCAGTTTAGGTCTTGTGAGACTTGGTTAAGGGGGCTGATGATTGCGGCACATGTGAGCGGGTGAGACGGCGCAGGTATTGAAGGTTTGCTGGGGTGTTTCATTATTAATCTTCTGATGCATGGTGGTTCTTATTGGATGAATTATGGTGGGTAAGGTAAAGGAGCGAGGGGTCCCGCGGTACGGTGTGTGCGAGGAGTTTTCAGGGGGGTTTTTGTGAGTGATGTGTATGTGCGGGGCCCCGGTATGGCGCGAGGGTTGCTGTGGATAAGTGAATAAAGGAGAGCGGAAATGTAGGAGAAGGTGAAGTGTTGGTTGATGTAATGGGTTTGTAGGTTTGCAACCGCATCAATGGTAACATGGGGTTAATTTGTGGCTAGTCAGCATGTTATCCCATTGTGGAGGTTGGTGCTGGGAGGAATGTTGAGTCCAGCGTGACTGAATTGGTGTCAATGTAGGTGCTGGGCAGCTTTGGGCTGCTGTGGGTGAACTCGGTTAATCAGCAATGGTGGGCTGCGGACGGAATAATGAAGTTCTTTGGACAGCCGTGATTACGGGTGGGGACTATGCGAGTTATGTTTGGACTAGAGGATTGGGTACTTGTGGTGCATAGAGTGTAAGTCGGATAGCTTAGGGCCATCTGGTATTATTGGGTGTTTTGCATGGGTGGACTCCTGGCATCTTTGGGCTGGTGGAGTCTATTTTATATTCATATACAATTTAAAAAAAAAAAAAAAAAAAGGAATGCTTGGCCCGGTGGTAGGTATGGGCATCTGGGTAAGGGTTTGCTTAGGGAGTCGTGGTGCTCCGGTCTCACGGCACGAAGGTATTTGGTTTTAAGGTGCAGTTGTGCGTTACGGGAATATAGTGGTACGCCCCTCGGTGGTCGGCTTTGAGCGGATACTATGGTGTGGCCAAGGTTTTAATTTATCTTGGGGTGTAATATGAGAGGTCAAAAGGGGTTGCGTGTCACAAGGTTTTTCCTTGAGATAGAAAGGCCCGGACATGGTGTTTGGTAAAGTTGTGTCTCCTGATGCCCATAGTTGCATATGGAGTCAATCGGGCCAGTGGTGTGGCTGCAATTTTCCGGTGGGCATTGTAGTACAGGGAGCTTGTCGTGGTCCGGTTTGCGGAGGCAAGCGGACTATGCATTATGGTTGGAGGTGTGGTTGGGGACCTTGGGATCGAAGGTAATGCTTCAATATCTTCGCCTCAGTAAGGGGTACAGGGCAATGGTTGCGGTTGTTTTGTTTTTTGAGGCCGTGTTCATTTTGGGGTGGAGCATGGTTCCTTTAGGCCGTGTGGGCCTCGTTGAAATTAAGTGGGCCTGATTTCGGATGAAGAAGGTCCATTAGTGTGGTAGTTGAGTATGTGGGAAGATTTTGGGATTTTCTGGGGAAGACAGCTCGAGCCTCTGTTGTTTTCAGAGGGTGTGATGGCGGAATAAATCGGTCAGGGGAGACCGGTAGTGATGTTTGGCTCTGGGGAAGCTGCAAGGTCAGCTGTAGGGGAAATTTCAAGGCTATGGATTGCAGTCGTTTTACAGCGGGGTTTCACTTTAGCGGTTTCCTGGGAGAACTAGGTTTGGGGTGCGAAGTGACCCAGTAGCATAAGCAGTGTGAGTGTCATCCTGTTGTTGTATCTCAACCCCAGTGGTGGTTTAATTCAGCTGGAGACAGGAGGAGGACTGACTGTACAGGGTGACTGTACAGTGGTTCTTTGGTCGGTACTGGGGAGGACGATGGTACAGTCGGTACTGCATTTAATTGGTTATAATAAGGCCAGCGGGGCATGATGGGCCTGAGTGGCCGTCAGAGGGACCCGGTGGCTCCTGCCACCAAGGATCAGGGGAGTGCGGTGCAGTAAGATGGACTGGGTACGCTGGCTGGTGCATATATTGGATGCTCAGAGTTTAAGTGATGGATAGAAAGGTTTTAATGTTTGGTTTGGCTTGCAAGTTGGGGGAGCAAGCGTTGGATGTGTGGGGGTCCAGGCCACGCAAGGTGTCACATGGCCTGTTCTGTGGCAGGGGTAGGTCTGGTCCAGAGGCGGTTTAACGGATAATGTTATTTGATTGGAGAGTCACTTGTAGGATATAGTGGCTCCGGTTACAAGGATCTTGCAGGAATGGGTCCTGCAAGGTGGGGGGTATTGATCCGTAGGTGATTCATACCTCATCTCCGGCCCGGTGTGTGTTGCGGCCAGGGATCATGTTTTGGTGGTGGAAGGTGGTTTCTGGACCGGGCCTACCCAGGGTTACGTATTGTATTACGTACTGTAATATTATTATTATGGTATTACCTATTGTTAAATGTTGGGGACGCCCGTTGGACGGCGCCCCCTTGTGTTAGTGTGTAAACAATAGGCAATAAAGGGCTGCTGTGGCCATTTTTTACCAAGTCGCAAGCAGTGTCCGTGTATTATTGATACCGGGTAAGGGTAATTGGGAATAATATAGGAATCAACGACCGGAAAATCCCTCCTGGAAATGTCAAGAGCGTGGTTAAAGTACGGAAGCGGAAGTGTGTGCGGTGAGGATTTGCTCGTACAGCAAAGCTTGCTCGTAAACTGAGGCACAAATTTACAGCAAGCTTTGCTCGTATAGCGAAATACTCGCACACCAGGTTACTTGTAAACCAAGGTTCCCTCGTACTAAGAGGAACACGGAATGCTTACATACGTAACTTCTGTACACGAGTATTTCTGATATTATAGTATATTCTATATATGAAAGCCAGGCAGAGATCAAAAAGACCTTTTAGGTAGCTAGGAAGAAAATGAAATCTTGTTTTGTATATTTCTTTCATGTAAAAATAGAAAAAAAGAGTGAACGATTTCTGCTGATCTGATGATCTGCATTTGTAAAGACAAACTCACATTTATGTGATATTTGTGTATAATGTTGACAGTCTAGAGCTCATTTTAGGAAAATAATTCACATACTGTTATCATTAATCAATAACACTGTTCTACAGCCAAATAGGTTGAGAGACAAAAACAGCTGAACTTAACGAATTTTGCAGTTCTTAAAACAAATATGATGCTTAAAGGGAACCAAACATCAGGATTTTCGTGTATAAGCTGCAGCCAGTGCAGTACTGGCACTATCATGCACAGTGTGTACATGCCATCAGGGGGCAGCTCGGGTGTTTAGGCAGTGAAATACAACTTTATAAAGTTTGAAATTTCGTGCACTTTTTGATTGACGTGTGCACCTCTGCAGATAATGTCTGGGCGGGTTATGCAGGAGTTCCCCGCCCCCCCACCAGCCTGTTCCTCCCTCTTTCCTGATGTCCGGGCGGGTTATGCACATGTTCCCCGCCCCCCCCCCGCGCCGCCTGTTCCTCCCTCCCTCCCTCTGGCTGTATGTAAATATCTAATCTTCAGAAACATGGCGCCGGAGTGGGCCTCTGCGCATAGCGCTTATCTCCGGCGCCATGTTTCTGAAGCCCCCGCATTACACAACTTGGTGTCTGAGAGGGCGGCGCCACAGCGATGTCACACCGGCTGGTGTGTTGGCCCGGTGTCCTGGGGCGGCACGATACAGGAGCAGCAGGTAATCGCGTCCTCCGGTCAGCTGTTCTGTCCTGTTCTAATCGCGCGCGCTCCCGCGGTCACAACGGGCTGTGAAGAAACGAGGGCGCATGCGCCGCCCTCTCAGACACCAAGTTGTGTAATGCGGGGGCTTCAGAAACATGGCGCCGGAGATAAGCGCTATGCGCAGAGGCCCACTCCGGCGCCATGTTTCTGAAGATTAGATATTTACATACAGCCAGAGGGAGGGAGGGAGGAACAGGCGGCGCGGGGGGGCGGGGAACACGTGCATAACCCGCCCGGACATCAGGAGAGAGGGAGGAACAGGCTGGTGGGGGGGCGGGGAACTCCTGCATAACCCGCCCGGACATTATCTGCAGAGGTGCACACGTCAATCAAAAAGTGCACGAAATTTCAAACTTTATAAAGTTGTATTTCACTGCCTAAACACCCGAGCTGCACCCTAATGGTATGTACACACTGTGCATGATAGTGCCAGTACTGCACTGGCTGCAGCTTATACACGAAAATCCTGATGTTTGGTTCCCTTTAAATTTGCTGATTGACTCTAATGTTCAAGATGCAGAGGCAGTAGGAATTACTTATGACACCTTTCATATAGGCCTATAAAAAATTGTGCCTTTTATTATTTCATCATTATTATTGCATTGTTAGTAGCTTGTCTATTATATCATCTAGTTAGCCCTTGAGCCTCAAGTATTCTTGACCAATCAAAAAACGCCAACTCAGCTCTGATGACGTATTCATAATTACAGTTATATCACCTACTTTTATAAATGCTCTCTGTGTAATGTATACAGTTTTAAGATTTCTTAACTTAATTTTTCAGCATATTGACATGTTTCTATATGTTTTATTTCAGATATGCCTCATTCTTGCATTTACAAATCAATAGTTTTTTTGCTACATTTGCGGAGATGTCACTTTTGCGTCACAAAGGAGAAACTTTACTTCCATGATAAGGAAAGCGTACAACCTATATTTTGGCTGCAGAATAGGAGATCAGGATAGGAGTTGGGATCCTCACACCTTACCCAGTGGTTCCAAGAGAGGAGGCAATCTATGCCTTTTGCAGTGCCAGTGATCAGTTGAGTGCCAACTGATCACACTAACAATTGTTATCTTTGCATGGTGCCCCTCATTAGGAAAGGATTTTCAAGGAAGAAGTGGACTTTACAGTATCCAAATATTCAATCTGCAATACGCCCAGTACCACACACAGAATCTGCTGGTTTCAAAAGCACCAGAAACATTTTCAGTCAAATCAAGTGGAGAAGAAAAGGACGCTTAGTGTCTTGAAGTATCTTCCTCTAATGATTCAAACTTTCTAACAGTAACCTTAAATGAACCACACCTTATAACACAAAGTGAACTGAACAAACTTGTTGGAGACTTCGATCTGCCCAAAAGTAAGGCTGAGCTTGTAAGGGTGCTTTACACGCTGCGACATCGCAAACGATATATTGTCGGGGTCACGGTGTTTGTGATGCACATCCGGCGTCGTTAGCGACATCGCAGCGTGTGACAGCTAGGAGCGACGATCAACGATCGCAAAAACAACAAAATTCATTGATCACTGAAATGTCGCTCCTTTTCATAATATCGTTGCTGCTGCAGGTACGATGTTGTTCGTCATTCCTGCGGCATCACACATCGCTATGTGTGACACCGCAGGAACGACGAACATCTCCTTACCTGCGTCCACCGGAAAAGAAGGAAGGAAGGAGGTGGGCGGGATCTTCCGCCCGCTCATCTCCGCGCCCCGGTTCTATTGGATGGCTGCCGTGTGACATCGCTGTGACGCCGCACGAACTGCCCCCATAGAAAGGAGGCGGTTCGCCGGCCAGAGCGACGATGCTGTCGCGGGTGGGAAGGACGCCGCCGCTGCGCACTCGCTCACGCTCGGGTCCGGCGCTGCTGCGGCTGCTCAGTGGCTCGAGCGGTGGGCCGGATCCGGGCACTCGAGCGGTGCTCCTTTCCCGTGAGTGAAAAGGGTGGTTGGTTTGGGGGATTTAGTCCGTGACGCCACCCACGGGTCGTGGTGAAGATGGGCACCACCGCTGCTGGTGACGGGGATCCCAGGAGCAATGGTAGGGAGCAGCTGAGATGTTGTTTTCCCCCTCCGTGGGTAGAGGTCGGTGGTCCCAGGGCCCGATGATGTGACGGGGAGGCTGGGTTGGTGAGGTGCAGGGTTGCAGGGACAGAGCGGCGCGGTGCCGGATGGCACGCGTGTACTCACTCAGTAAGAGATGCACAAAGTCCTCGGTAAACCAAACGGCTGGATGGACGGGTCCCGCAGCCGGCTGCAGTGTCTCTCCCCGGACAGGTGATGGCGGCTGTCTTTCCCTGCACCTTGATGTACTTGTTTGACTACGATGGATCACCAACGGTAGTCCGCTCCCCGGTGTATGGATGCCAGAGGAGCCCGTTTGCCTGCAGGCGCTGGCCCTTGGGTCTCTAGCCTTAGGCGGTAGCTGTATTGCCTCACAGAGTGGGCGGTTCCCTTCTATCAGGTCTTTGGCTGTTAGGAAACCCCTGGGGTTCCGGTCACACTCGGATTTGACTATTGTCGGCGGCTCCAAGCCTGGTCGGGGTCCGATGGCCCTGGCTGTGTGTGCTGGCTTCACTTCGCTCCCCGCTTGGTACCGGCAGGCCAACGCCCGACCCCGGTCCTACGGTTCTGCGTTGCTTCACCACTCCTGCAGACGGTCACCACCGTCTGCCAACCTTGCTGTCAGTGCCTGGGCCACAACCCAGACACTCAAGTGCTTGCTCCTCTCACTTCCACCTCCTGGACTCAACTCCAACTTCTAACTGACACTTTTCCCGCCTCCAGGCCTGTGAACTCCTCGGTGGGTGGGGCCAACCGCTTGGCTCTGCCCCACCTGGTGTGAACATCAGACCCTGGAGGGAGGCAACAAGGGTTTTCTGTTTAGCTGGTGTTACTATCTAATGGGGGTGGGGAGGTGTGAGTGTTACCTGTAACGACCTGGCTAGTCCAGGGCGCCACATCGCAAGGAAGGTATGTCTGTGTGATGGGTGTAAGCGATGTTGTGCGCCATGGGCAGCGATTTGCCCATGACGCACAACCGACGGGGGCGGGTACGCTCGCTAGCTATCTCGTTAGCAAGATTGCAGCATGTAAAGTGCCCTTTAGTTTCCAGGCCACAGTAGTGGATTCTCCTAGCAAGCAATAGTCAGATTTTATTTATCCACAATGGTGATAAAGAGCTTGTCCATTACTTCCTCATGAAAGGCAGTTTTGTGGCATGCAAAAAAATCAACAGTTTAATAGAAGCTCTGAAGATAAGTCATAATACAGAGGAATGGAACTTTCTTCAAATCATCCAAAACATGTCTAAAAGCTGTCTTGCTGTATAATGGCAATGTGCTACCTTCAATTCCAGTTGGTTATGCTGTCCACATGAAAGATACCAATGACAACATAAAAAAGCTGTTGGGCTGTGTCCGCACTTTGCGTTTTCACCTGCGTTTCAGCAGCGCTTTGAGCAGCAGCGTTTTCATGCCAAAAGGCATGCGTTTTGATTTTCCATGATAGTCTATGGAAAATGAAGATTTCCTGTCCGCATTTTGCGTTTCAAAATGCTGCGTTTAATTTGCATAATTTGTGGCAAAAACCATGCGTTCAAAGAAGCAGCATGTCAATTGTTTCGCCATTTCTGCAGCGTATTGCTAACATTGAAGTCAATGAGAAGTAGCAAAAAGCAACAACCATCAAAATTCCAGTGTTTTACCTGCTTTTTAGCTGCAGAAACACTGCGTTTTTAACTTCAAAATCGCATGCTTTGCTGACATTAAAATAATGGATTAATATGACTCTTTACACACACACACATAATCCGACAATTAAATTTAAGAAAATTATGATTTTATTGCTATTTTAGCAATAAATATTATAAAACCGCTATAATTTAATGAAATATAACTATTTTCATTATTAATTCAAAAAATATATATGCTTTGGGTTTTTTTTCTCTTTTTTTAATTCTGGTTGACTGTTTAAACTTTATTTAGCAGTGTCTTGATGTTCAAAACGCATCTGTCAAAACGCAAGGGAAAAAGCATGTAAAAAGCGCTGAAAACGCATCTAAATAATGCATGCGTTTTTAGCGCTAAATTTCTTAAAAAGGCAACTTTGGCTAAATCAATTAATGCAAAAAGTGCGTTTAGAAATGCAACTAGGGCGATGCGAAGTGCGGACATAGCCTTAAGGTGCCTGAACTATGACCAACATTTGTGGCCCCTCTGTTGTGAAATGTGGTTGCCCTCTTACTTGGTCTCCAAGGTGGATACACAAATTACTGCTAATTTCTGTGTGAGTGGGATAGTTGTGCAAGAGAATATCACTACAATAAAAGAGACCGGCCTCTCCGATATTCACTTCAGCCAGAGATTAAAAATGTCCTGCATCCAGCACTTACTGACCCACATAAGATCTTGTTACCACCATTACTTATCAAGTTGGGCCTAATGAAGAACTTTGTAAAGGACAGGCAATGGATAAAAATATAAAAGCATTCAAGTATCTCATTGATAAATTTCCAAGGTTGAGTGAACCAAAGTTAAAAAAATAACAATTTTACAAACATTTTTAAAACTTCTCAATTTTTGAATTTTCACTTTTTATGTATTTAAACCAGATAGGTATATCACACCTTATCCTTAACAAATAACCTTTGCCACATGCTTACTTTAGATACACACCATTTTTGAAACATATTTTTCTTGTTAAAACATTAGAGGGGTTAAAAGTTTATCAGCAATTTCTCATTTTTACTACAGAAATTTACAAAGCAATTTTTTTTAAGAGAGCACATCACATTTGATTGTTCATTCGGCAGCACGGCATTAACCCCGCTTTTCCTTTCCAGCACCGAATATTAACCTACATGGGGCTGCAGCAGCCGTCATTTCTTACGAGCCTTCATAGGAGTTGTGACTTTCACAACCCCATTAGCTGAGTGTAATATTGTGCATATTGCAAATTTATATCTCGTAAGACCCTATTTTCTCTCCTTTTTCTCAGCTTTACATAGAAAGTAAATTGTTTTTGC
The DNA here is from genome assembly GCF_048569485.1 of Anomaloglossus baeobatrachus. Taxonomy (NCBI): domain Eukaryota; kingdom Metazoa; phylum Chordata; class Amphibia; order Anura; family Aromobatidae; genus Anomaloglossus; species Anomaloglossus baeobatrachus. The sequence continues at coordinate 213,782,982 of NC_134356.1, read as the reverse complement.
ATTGCCGTGTTCTGAGAGCTATAGCTTTTACATTTTTTGGCAGACGAAGCTGTATGGTGGCTTGTTTTTTGGGGACAAAATAAAATTTTCAGCAATACCATTTTTATTTATTTACAAAATTTTTATCATGCTTTCTTTCAATTTTTTTGTCCATTCTATGATGAAAAGACATAATTTTGCAATGTTTTTGCTTTTATTTTTGTTATGGTGTTCACTGAAGGGGTTAATTAGTGTGACAGTTATAGAGATCGTATTAATCCACTTGCAGTAATACCAGAAATGTGTACTTTTTGTTTCTTTTTGTTTTCACATAAATATGCATATTTATTGGTCTAATACTTATTTCATTTTTTTGTTCTTTATTTTCTGATTTTTTCTAAATATTTTTTACAGTTTTTTCATTTTTTTACTTAGTCTTTATATGGAACATTACTTTTATTAGTTTGATTACTGGTATAATGTATTGCAATGCAACAGCAATGCAATACATTATAGCTGTCAGTTCTGCAATGACAAAAGCCTTTTGGATCATGCTCCTGGCATGGTCTAACAGGCTTGCTGGAGTTGGCTGACCCGGAAGTTGTCATGGTGACTTCAGGTTTCCATGGCAACCATCGGGCCCTCTTGAACATATTGTGTGAGTCCATATTGGGTGGGAGAGGGAGTGAGGGCTCTGTCCCTGGCTGTGAAAGCCCAAGGTTGGCTATACGTTACTCTGAGCTCCCAGTGTCATTTGTGCGGGCATAGCCCCTCTGCTTTCATGATCCCCATGATGTAAATTTACATAAGTTTGTGGGAACCCCTTGCTGACCATGGCATAACCTTCAAATGTTGTGAAGGGGTTAAAGATTGATTTCTTACATTCACATATAGACTCTTTTCCATAAAACTGCTGAGCAGTGAGCGACGAGTATTGTGAGAGATCTCACATAGATATTGCGACTATGGAGAAAAGATATCAAGAAAATGGAATCCATCATGCTTGCAGATTACTGTTGGACAATCGTAAGAGATGATCCAATTCAGGAATACAAGAGACTAGCAAGAAAAAGTTGTCAAAGAATAAGAAAAAAAATCTGTAGTGTTTCTGTAACTGTAATTTGCATTAGTGTTTAGACATGTACTTGAATTGTTATAAAGATTTCTCTAAATAAATCAGAAAATTGGTATAACAAAATTTATCTGAGAGCAGCAAATAATGTAAAGACAGAAACCCTGATTCTAGCAATGTGTCACTTACTGGTCTGCTTCCTGAAGTTTTAATAAAACCACAGTTTTATCTGCAGGAGATTATCACTAAAAGGCTAGTAAACCTTCTGCCAAATAGTCCTCCATATTCATGAGCTCCGTATAACCCTGCCCCCATCACTGATTGGCTATGCACAGTGTTCAAAGGTATTGGTCTGCACTTGGATAATTATAGGAGGTGCAAGACGAGTAGGATCTGGCCCAAATGTAATGAATCCACCACTCTCAAGAAATGATTCCTCACGTTGCTATTAGTTTATTTATGAACACACATAAAAGTAATGCAATAAGATTTGAAAAATCGACATAATGAAAAAAAAATGTATGTTTCAACCTTAGTCATGAATTCACTACAAAATACATAAAAAAAAGATATGAGGGCGTTATGCAATATAATACAATGCAAAATTAAAACAATATAAACATAAAGTAACAAAGTAGATATATGATTAGAAAATTTCAGAAGCAGAGTATCATGCCTTAATCATTAAATAGGTTGGTATATAGTTAATAAAGAGAGTTCCAGTACAAAAATATAAAGTAGCAGAAATTGGAAAACATAAACAGGATCTCGATTGGACAAAATCTGCATAAAGTCAGATGAAATATTGGATAATATATGTGCGCGCCGGCTGAGGTCTAGCAGGGTATTCAGTAGGTGTAAGAACACAGAGAAGTGGAATGGGGGAGTCAGAGAATGAAGCTATAGGAACTAAGACATAGGAGAAGGTAAAACATGTAATGAAGTTACAATACAATAAAGACAAAATAATCTATATCTGTAACCAAAATGGATAATTGCTTGGAGTGAGGAAAGTGCTGGAAGCGCTAAAGTGAAAACTAATAAAGAAACAAAGAAAGGGAATAGGATTTATGAGGAAATAGTATAGATGGGCTGTGGAATAAAAAGCCTGGGAAACATGCCTTTGTCTTGTGTAGTATAATATTGATGCAAGCTCTACCAGCGCTGTTGATGAAGCAGATGGAAGACAGAGAAAGGTGTTTTAATACAATAAGAATGAATCATTTCCGGTAGTAGGGGTCACCGCTTTGGAAGCAGCGGCACTGCCAACGCTTTGTTGTAATGACGCAATGTGATCTGCATTGGGTTCACTGTACACTGCCAATCTGTCAAGCAGGGTTAACTCACCATTCACAGAACTGGTAGTTCAACAGCAGATAATTGAATGATTTTATCAAATCGGCATCGAGAAGCGAAGCAAGTGACATATTGCTGGAAATGAGTATCTGTCCCTGCATTCATGCTGCTCTAACATAGCATAGAAAAATCCTGGTGACATATTTAATTTAAACCTTTTTCCCCTTTTGTAATTACAACATACAGTGGGTGAAATAAATATTGAACACATCACCAATTTTCTAAGTAAATATATTCCTAAAGGTGCTATTGACATGAACTTCTCATCAGATGTCGGCAGCAACCCATCCAATCCACACAGGCAAAAAAAATCAAACCAGAGATGTCCATAAATTAAGTTATGTGACATAATGAGAAATGATACAGGAAAAAAAAAAGGTATTGACCTCATGAAGAAAGAGATGTGCAAAAAGCCATTGAAAGTCATGACCCTAGCTGAAATCTATCAGTAATTAGAAAACAATCTTGCCACTACATGAAAAATAATATCGTTTGGTTCAAATAATAGCCTATAGATAGGTGTCAAATTACCAAGGTGCACACAAGAAATAACTCATGATGGGTAAAACCAGTGAGTTGTCTCAAGACTTTCGCTACCTTATTGTCACAAAACATACTGATGACATTGGTTAAAGACAAATTTGTAATATAAACTACTGAAGCTTGCAGTGAGCACTGTTGGGGCCATAATCCAGAAGATGAAATAACATAATTTCACCTTAAACTAGCTGTGACCAGGTTCTCCCTGCATGATTTCAGATAGAGGAGTGAACGAATTATCAGAAGATATATCCAAGAGCCAAAAACTACTGAAGACCGATTTTTCCCCTTTTGTAATTACTACATACAGCAGGTGAGATAAGCATTGAACACATCACCTATTTTCTAAGTAAATATCATACTAAAGGTGCTATTGACCTGAATTTCTCACCAGATGTTGGTAATAACCCATCCAATCCACACAGGCAAAGAAATCAAGCCATAGATGTTCATGCATTTTCTGATGTGTAATAATGAGAAAGGGAAAACATTGTTGAACACGCTTACTAACATTTGTTTATCACTTCAAACAAAAGCCTTTCTTGGTGATGACAGCTTCAAGACACATCCTGTAAGGAGAAATTAATTGTGTGCATTGCTCAGGTGTGATTTTGGTCCATTCTTCCATACAAACAAGTTTCAATTCCTGAAGGTCCCCTGAGCTCATTCTATGAACTTTAAGCTTTAGTTGCTTGCATACTATTTTTTGTTGAATTCAGGTTGCGTGATTGGCTAGGCCATTCTAGCAGCTTTATTTTTTCCTTGGCAGGAGATTTTTAACTAGAATGTCTTCGTATATGTGTCTCGGTACATTTGTCTATTCATCCTTCCTTCAACTACATGAAGTTTTAAAGAAAAATAGGACCTCAACATAATGTTCCCAACTCCAATATTCACTGTTGTTGACTATTTTCCTCCACTATTTCAAAATCTTGTCTAAATGTTGTTGAGCACACTTTACACACACTTGAACATGCTTTTTGTATAAAAAAAAATAGAGTCTTGCGTAGTGAGCATGCATACAAGCCATACAGATTGAGTGATTTACTTATTTTCTGTGAAATAATTGTCCCAGGTCTTTTTGTAGCTCTTTCCAGGTAGTTTTTGGATATTGGATATTTCGTCTGATAAGTCTATTCACTCCTCTATCTGAAATCATGCAGGGAGCACCTGGTCCTAGCTACTTTAAGGTGAAATTATGTTATTTCAACTTCTGGATTATGGCCCCAAAAGTTCACTGGAACCTTCAGAAGTTTATTTTAGAAATTCTTCTTTAACCAATGTCATCACTATGTTTTGTAACAATAAGGTTGTGAAAGTCTTGAGACAGTTCACTGGTTTTACCCATCATGAGATGTTTCTTGTGTGGCCCCTTGTAAATAGACACATTTTTATAGGGCATCAGTTGAACCTGCTAATATTGTTTTTCACTACATGGCAGGAATGTAGTGTAGTTACTGATAGATTTCATAGCTTTCAACGACTTATTTCACCTCACTTTTTTCATGTGTTCAATACTTTTCTCCTGTGCCATTTCTGATTATTGCATCTAAGGTTAGATTTCTTTGCCTGTGTGTATTGGATGGGTTGTTGCCAACATCTGGTGAGAAATTCATGTCAATAGGACCTTTAGAAATATATTACTTAGAAAATTGATATGTTCATTACCTATTTTACTCGCTGTATATTTTATATAATTATACTTATAATAATCCATACATATAAAGCTTTATTCCAGATTTGATGATTTTTATTCATCATTTTTATTTAATCTCACCTTACCTAAACTATGGTACCAATGAAAACTATAGTTCATTCATCAAGCACAATAAAAAAAATACTTATTGGATGAAGTATATCAGATAATGTGTATTTGTGTAGTGAGGGAGGGTGAGGTCTAAGGATATCAACATCGTTTATCAAGGAGTGCAGATTTTTTAGACAGCTTGTTTTCCTCAGGCAAAAAAGACAGAATGGGCCAAATAAGAGATTTAACCAACTTTGAAAAGTCAAAAATTGTGAAAAGTCTTATAATGAAATGCTGCACTAATGAAATTGCTAAGATATTGGGGTGTGATCTGAGAACCATCAAAAGTTTTGTTGCAAATAGACAATAGGGTCACAAAATACATGACATAAAGACTCATTAACTGCCAAAGCTTTGAGAAGAATCAAAGATAGGGCGACCAGGAACCCTTTATCCTAATGTGATGTCATATTCCAGAACAGCATCCTTCTTGGGGTGCCCACAAGCACAAGTTGTTCAATGCTCAGAGACGGTAATGAAAGCTGAATCCTGACCACCACTGAAAAAGGCACAGAAGTTGAAGTGTCAAGACTGGGCCAAAAAATACTCGTAGACAAATTTTTCAAAGGTTTTATGGACTGATGAGATTAAAGTGACTCATGATGGGCTCTTTCCTTTAAAAATTCCCCCATCCTAGACTCTTCCTGGTATAATATCCCCCATTCTGAGCCCCTTCCTATATTAATGTTCCCCATCCTGGGGTATTATATTTAATAATGATCTTCATCCTTACCCCTTCCTATAATAATGTCCTCCATTCTGGCATTTTTCTGTAATACTGTCCCCCATCCTGTATCCTTTCCTGATATAATGTCCCCCATCCTGAGCCCCACACAGTAATAATGTCCCCCATCCTGGGCACCATCATGATTTAAAGTCCTCCATCCTGAGTCCCTTCCAGCAATAATGTAATCCATTCTTTGGCTTTTCTCCAACACATTTTAAAAATAAATAAATAATTCTTCTTTTCTTCGCCCACTCCCATGACATGCAGTTCAAATTCTGGCAGTTGATTCCAGGCTCTTGTGAAAAGCAGCACATGATATCAATGCCATATCCCGCCCGTGATGGGCTGCCTGCCTCTGATTGGCCGGCGGCATGTGAAGGGAGCCAGAGGTAGTCTCTGGGTCACAATGAATGTCAGCTGAATGTGTGTCCATTCAAGGATGCGCATCATGGTGAAATATGCACTAAAGTAGGCACAGCTTCCCAGCATACGGGCCTGTTAGTGGTTGCACCCACTATAATCATTATGCCCCTAAGTGAACTATTTTTAAGTACACCCCCTCATATATCAATTACAGCTATTAAATTGAACTAGTTGGACCTATTGGGGGTGCAGATAGATTCAAAATCAACTCCCAAACCTACTGCTAGTAATTAGAAGACACTTTCTTCAAGCAGTAGTACAAGAGAAAGTCTTCATCTTTCACAAAATACATTATTTTTTTGTAGGACAATGCTCTAAAGCATGCATTGAAGTTCTTCACTGCTGGACTAGGCAGTAAAGCCTAAAAATGACCTAAATGACCTAAAACTTATTGAGAACTTCAAAAAGTTAATTGGCAACAAATTTAGAAACTGACTGACTTCATGGATGGAAGACTAATGACAGATTTTGAAAACAATGGTGGCTATACTGGTCACTGATTTTTATATTTTCTATTTTTTTTTTTTTTTTTTTTAATGCCACAAATGTAATTTTGAACATTTTGAGATGCTTGGTTATTATTCTAACTTCACATATGATAATAAGCATTTGACAAGGGACTATTTATATTTTTCATTTAGTTGCATAATAATTCTGCACCCTAATAGTTGCCCAATAACTACAGTTAGGTCCAGAAATATTTGGACAGTGACACAAGTTTTGTTATTTTAGCTGTTTAGAAAAACATGTTCAGAAATACAATTATATATATAATATGGGCTGAAAGTGCACACTCCCAGCTGCAATATGAGAGTTTTCACATCCAAATCGGAGAAAGGGTTTAGGAATCATAGCTCTGTAATGCATAGCCTCCTCTTTTTCAAGGGACCAAAGTAATTGGACAAGGGACTCTAAAGGCTGCAATTAACTCTGAAGGCGTCTCCCTCGTTAACCTGTAATCAATGAAGCAGTTAAAAGGTCTGGGGTTGATTACAGGTGTGTGGTTTTGCATTTGGAAGCTGTTGCTGTGACCAGACAACATGCGGTCTAAGGAACTCTCAATTGAGGTGAAGCAGAACATCCTGAGGCTGAAAAAAAAGAAAAAATCCATCAGAGAGATAGCAGACATGCTTGGAGTAGCAAAATCAACAGTCGGGTACATTCTGAGAAAAAAGGAATTGACTGGTGAGCTTGGGAACTCAAAAAAGCCTGGGCGTCCACGGATGACAACAGTGGTGGATGATCGCCGCATACTTTCTTTGGTGAAGAAGAACCCGTTCACAACATCAACTGAAGTCCAGAACACTCTCAGTGAAGTAGATGTATCTGTCTCTAAGTCAACAGTAAAGAGAAGACTCCATGAAAGTAAATACAAAGGGTTCACATCTAGATGCAAACCATTCATCAATTCCAAAAATAGACAGGCCAGAGTTAAATTTGCTGAAAAACACCTCATGAAGCCAGCTCAGTTCTGGAAAAGTATTCTATGGACAGATGAGACCAAGATCAACCTGTACCAGAATGATGGGAAGAAAAAAGTTTGGAGAAGAAAGGGAACGGCACATGATCCAAGGCACACCACATCCTCTGTAAAACATGGTGGAGGCAACGTGATGGCATGGGCATGCATGGCTTTCAATGGCACTGGGTCACTTGTGTTTATTGATGACATAACAGCAGACAAGAGTAGTCGGATGAATTCTGAAGTGTACCGGGATATACTTTCAGCCCAGATTCAGCCAAATGCCGCAAAGTTGATCGGACGGCGCTTCATAGTACAGATGGATAATGACCCCAAGCATACAGCCAAAGCTACCCAGGAGTTCATGAGTGCAAAAAAGTGGAACATTCTGCAATGGCCAAGTCAATCACCAGATTTTAACCCAATTGAGCATGCATTTCACTTGCTCAAATCCAGACTTAAGACGGAAAGACCCACAAACAAGCAAGACCTGAAGGCTGCGGCTGTAAAGGCCTGGCAAAGCATTAAGAAAGAGGAAACCCAGCGTTTGGTGATGTCCATGTGTTCCAGACTTAAGGCAGTGATTGCCTCCAAAGGATTCGCAACAAAATATTGAAAATAAAATTTTTTTTTTGGGTTTGGTTTATTTGTCCAATTACTTTTGACCTCCTAAAATGTGGAGTGTTTGTAAAGAAATGTGTACAATTCCTACAATTTCTATCAGATATTTTTGTTCAAACCTTCAAATTAAATGTTACAATCTGCACTTGAATTCTGTTGTAGAGGTTTCATTTCAAATCCAATGTGGTGGCATGCAGAGCCCAACTCGCGAAAATTGTGTCACTGTCCAAATATTTCTGGACCTAACTGTATATGCACATATAAATATTCTCCTAAGAAAGACAAAACTTGATTTTTACTTTACTAAAGAGGTTGTCCACTACTTTTACATTGATGGCCTTTTCTTAGAATGGGTAATCAATGTCTGATCGGCTGGGATCTGACACCCGCATTCTCGCCGATCACCTGTTCTCGGTGCCAGTGGTGACAGTAGGCAGCTATAAATGCTTAGTTTTGGTTCTGCCTTGTCTTCTGATGGCGGCCATGGCCAGGTACTGCCCATCCACTTCCTACTAATTTGACTGGGGGGCAGATGAGCAGTAACGAGAGAGAGAGAGAGAGAGAGAGAGAGAAAAAAACGGATCCGGATCATGCACCCCGGATCCCGGGTACTGGTCGGACTCGGATCGGAACCTCGAACCGTGCGGATCCGGATTTTTCAGATCCGGGTCCGCTCAACACTACTTAGCTGCTATCAGTTGACTGATCAGCTCCTAAAGCTGAGCATTTCCGACCACCTGCTGTTGGCGCTGGCACCAAAAACAGCTGATTGGCGGGGAGTGGGGTGTTGTACCCCTGCCGATCAGACATTAAGGACCTATCCTAAGGATAAATAAAGAAATAATGTTTGGAACACCATTTTAAGTCTGAACTGGGTGCAAAAACCTAAAAAAAATCACTATATGGAGAGAAGGTATGCACACCAGTGACTATGCAAGGGGAATACATGTAATAGCAGTAACTGTTGTGTGAATACTGGCCTGAAAAATACAATAGCTACATGGAAAAATGGAAAAATGACTATGGAATCTGCATTACTGCCATGAAATATGAATAAAGAGAAATTTAGCTATTGAATTGATCAATGCCACAGAGCCCCAAAACCTCTTCACAGTATTCTCTTATTTTTGGGGTCCCTAGCTAATGTGTGTCCTCTCATGCAGTTAAAAAACTTACCAGATATGGGAAGCTGAGACCCAGGCTATATATGTTTGATGTGGACCGGCAAGGTATGGGTGGGGTCGGGTTCACAAACGAAAGACTACTAACAAATAAAGAAATAACATTTGGAACACCATTCTAAGTCTGACCTGGGTGCAAAAACTTAAAAAAAAATCACTATATGGAGAGAAGGTATGCACACAAGTGACTATGTAAGGGGAATACATGTAATAGCAGTAACTGCTGTGTGAATATTGGCCTAAAAAATACAATAGCTACATGGAAAAATGGAAAAATGACTTAGCTGCTATCAGTTGACCGATCAGCTCTGAAGCTGAGCATTTCCGACCACCTGCTGTTGGTGCCGGCACCAAAAACAGCTGATTGGCGGGGTGTGGGGTGTTCTACCCCTGCCAATCAGACATTAATGACCTATCCTAAAGATAGTCATCAATGTAAAAGTAATAGACAACCCCTTTAACCCCTTCACGGCAGAAGCAGTACATGTACGGCACAAGTCAGAAGTGGGTGTTTGGAACGGGTTGTTTTACAATCAGAATCTGCTGCTAACAATCGCATGTAGAGGGGAGCTCCGCTTGCTATTGTTAACCTTTTAAACCCACCTGGCTTGTCATTACAGCACTTCTTTGAAACTCTGCCTGTGGCTGGGTTTCAAAGGAGACAATAATTTTCACTATATACAGCAATGCTGTGGCATTCCTGTGTATAGCAAAAGCCATCAGATATATTCTGATATATATATATATATTCAGCATATTCAAGTCTCCTAACAGGATTAATAGGAAAAGTAAAAAGTAAAAAAATGTTTTAAAAAATGTGGAAAAAATAAAAATACAAAAAAGTTCAAAGCCCTCTCTTTTGCTCCTTGAAAAAAAATTTTTTTTTAAATATACAAATGTGGTATTGTCGAATTGAGAAAAGTCCGATCTATCAAAATATAAAAATAGTTAACACAATTGGCAAACACTGTAAACATAAAAATAAATTGTGGTGGTCAGAGCAATACAACAAACAATGCTGTAACATGCGATTGAAACAACATACTGTATATATCCCCAAATGGTATCAATAGAAACGTTGCATTGCCCCGCAAAAAAAAAGCCTCCATAGACTGAAAAATATAAGTGTCTTAGAAAATAGCGACATAACTCTCCAATTATTACCACTAAAATTATTTGAAACACTGGACCTGTTTATTATCAAGATAATCATATTGATGAAGACAATCATACTGAAAAGTCATTTTTAATACAAAATGTACACCGTAAAAAACAAATCCCCAAAAAATGTCAGAATTATGGGGTTTTTCACAATTTTCTCCCCATTTGGAATTTTTCCCACTTTTGATTTATACTATGTGGTAAAATGAATGATGTCATTCAAAAGTACATATCACCTCACAAAAAAACTGTCATATGTCTATGTGGAAAGAAAATTGAAAAAGGTACAACTATGGAAAGAAGGGGGGAAAAAGGGGAGAAAAAAAACGAAAACGCAAAAACGAAAATCGGCCATGCTGAATATTCAAGTTTCAGGTTTACTAACCTTTTGAGTTAACCAACAGCACTGTAGTAGTTCAATAATAAAATTAATCATCAAAAATACACATTGCCTAAATTGTGCAAACAGTGTAGAACCAGAAACAAATTCTTTTATTTCAAAACGGTTAAATAAAACACATTTTGGGCTTTATATACTAAGTACACATTATGTTTCTTGGAACATGGCTTGGTCTCTGTAATCACTGCAATCATCACTTCAGAAAGAAAACAATACATAATGCATCTTCCTGCCTCTTTGGTAAGCGTGCCTTTCATCAGAAATTATCATTAGATAGGCCCCTTCACAAAATGGGTTTGTTTAGGTGAGCTTTATTGTCAGAATTGACCAGAATTGCAAAAATAAGTAAGTAATTACAATAAAGAACATGTAGCCGCTCTATGTTTCCCTTCTCTTCAAGGGACTATGCATGAAACAGAAGTGGTGCAGAGGGAACACAATTCTAGGAGAAAGAAGAATTGGAATCAACACAGTTCTTTTGCTACAGAGACTGATACTTCTACACATTGTCAATAATGGTTATTGACATTGTAGACATACAAAATAAGTAACAAACAGTAGAGAACGCATGAATAGGATGAGAGAAAGTGACTATTGGCAAAGCTCTAGTCACTGTTATCTTTAATATATGTGCTTTATGCATGATAAATAAATAAATAGAGTCAATGGCGTACTGCTAATAGCAGGTGACCACGCCGCCTCAATAGGGCCAGCGAGATTTGGAGGGCCCGGTGGCGATGTCAGTGTAAGAGTGGTGCACAATGGTGGTTATGTTCCTGCCCCTAAAGACACCAATTACATCAATGTGTGTATTGTGAATCATGTCCTGTGTCTTTTTGTAAATAGTGTTTAAAAAAAAAATATCTCTACTGGCTAACACGGTACAAAGATATATTTTACCTGTAAATGTTGTGTCATGTAAAGTGTAATGTATTGTGATGTAATGTTTTTCTGCATAATGTGCATGAATGAGTGTACCGCCCCGCGCTCGGCTACAGCCAAGCGGCTCGGATCCGGGCTCGTTGGTGGGTGGCTCGAGTGCCTCTGGACCCGGGGTCACTTCGCTCTGAAAGGGGATTCTGGCGCTTTTGGTGGGGGTTAGGTAGGTGCACGGCCAGAGCCGCGCTTGAGTTTGTGACACCACCCATGGGATGTGGTAAAGGTAGACACCACCACTGCAGTTACAGGGCACCTGAGGGAGATGGTAGTGCAGCAAGATGTTAACCCCTCTACGGGCAGGGATGGTGGCCCCGGCGCCCGTTGGGGGTAGCTGGGCAGTGCGCGGCCGGATGGCACTGTTGTACTCACTGTTATTGACACACACAAGTCTCTGGTAAACCAAGTTGATGGTGGTCGGTGCCAGCAGCCGGCTGCATCTGGTCCCCCACTCGGTTTGGTGATCTTGGTCTTTCTCCTGCACCGTGTTGTGTATTTGGGCTGCCTGCGCTTCAGCAACGGTAGTCCACTCCCCGGCTTTGTGAATGTCGGGAGAGCCCTTTTGCCTGCAGACGCTGGCCCATGGGTTCTCTTTGCCTGTGCGGTGGCTTTCTATCCCCCTTGGTGGGCTGTTGTCTTCAGTCGGGACTTGGGTGGGAAAGGCCCTATAGTCCAGACCGCAATCAGTTAATTAACTCAGTCCAGTGGATTCTGGACCTCATTTCAGGGTCTGAGTACCCCCCTGTGTGCTCCGGTTTCCGAGTCGGTTCCCTGGGTCGGTACCGGCGGGCCACTACCCTGTCTCGGTCCACCACGGTTCCACTGAGCCATATTCTTGGCTCCTGTAGGCTAAGCCCACCATTTGCCTCCTAGCCAAAGGTGCCCAGGCTCCAACCCCGGCACCTGTCAGACCATCACAGACCTCCTCCACTGCTCAACACTAAAACTGATCTGTCTGTATGTTTCCTGCCTCAGACCCTCTGAACTCCTTGGTGGGCATGGCCAACTGCCTGGCTCCGCCCCCTGGTGTGTCCTTTAAGCACTGAGGGAGGTGACTGGGTTTTACTGGTTGGCTGATGTTACCTTATTGGGGGACAGGTGTAATGCGGGGGTCTACTTGTGACTACCTGGCTAGTCCAGGGCGTCACATGAGCATAAGATAAAATGTGTAAGATGTAACAGTGTTGATAATGCGATATGTAATGTATAGCATTCACAAATACAACTCAATAAATTAGAATATCCTCAATAAGTTAATTTATTTCAGTAATACAAGGGAAACACGTATGTTATAAAGAGTCATTACACATAGACTGATCTATTTCAAGTGTTTATTTCTGTTACTGTTGATGATTATGGCTTATAGCCAATGACAACCCAAAGTCATCTCAGAAAATTAGAATATTATATAAGACCAACTGAAAAAATGATTTTAATCTCAGAAATGTTGGCCTCCTGAAAAGTATGTACAGTAAATGCCTCAATACTTGGTTGGGGCTCTTTTTGCATGAATTACTGCATCAATGCAACATGGCATGGAGGCGATCATCCTGTGGCACTGCTGAGGTGTTATTGAAGCACAGGCTGCTTTGATAGCAACCTTCAGCTCATCTGCATTGTTGGGTCTGGTGTCTTTCATCTTCCTCTTGACAATACCCTATAGATTCTCGATGAGGTTAGGTCAGGTAACTTTGCTGGCCAATCAAACACAGTGATACTGTGGTTATTAAACCAGATATTGGTACTTTTGACAGTGTGGACAGGTGCCAAGTCCTGATGGAAAATTAAATTTCCATCTCCAAAAACCTTGTTGGCAGAGGGAAGCATGAAGTGCTCTACAATTTCCTGATAGACGGCTGCGCTGACTTTGGTCTTGATAAAACACAGTGGACCTACACCAGCAGATAATATAGCTCCCCAAACCATCACTGATTGTGGAAACGTCACAGTAGACCTCAAGCAGCTTGGATTGTGACCTCTCCACTCTTCCTCCAGACTCTGGGATCTTGATTTCCAAATAAAATGTACATTTTTCTTTCATCTGAAAACAACAACTTGGACCACTGAGCAACAGTCCAGTTCTTTTTCTCCTTGGCTCAGGCATTGTCTATTGGTCATGAGTGGCTTGACACAAGGAATGTAACAGTTGTGGCCCATACCTTGGATATGTCTGTGCATGATGGCTCTTGAAGCACTGACTCCACTCCTTGTGAATCACCCCCACATTTTTTAATGGCTTTTTCTTAACAATCTTATCAAGGCTGCAGTTATCCCAATTGCTTGTGCACCTTTTTCTACCATACTTTTTCCGTCCACTCAACTTTCCATTAATATGCTTCAATACAGCACTGTGTGAACAGCCAGCTTCTTTTGCAATGACCTTTTATGGCTTACCCTCCTTGTGGAAAGTGTCAATGACTGCCTTCTGGACATCTGTCAAGTCAGCAGTCTTCCCCATGATAATGTAGCTTACTGTCAAGTCAGCAGTCTTCCCCATGATAATGTAGCTTACTGAACCAGAGTGAGGGACCATTTTAAACGCTTTGGAAGCCTTTGCAGGTGTTTTGTGGTAATTATTCTAATTTTCTGAGATAATGACCTTTGAGTTTTCTTTGGCTGTAAGCCATAATCATCAACATTAACAGAAATAAACACTTGAAATAGATTACTCTGTAATGACTCTATATAATATATGCGTTTCCCTTTTTGTATTGAATTAACTAACTTATTGATGATATTCTAAGTTATTGAGATGCATGAGAATGGTCATATAGGTGAAAGGTTAAGTCTGCCAAGCAACAATCCGCAAAAACAGAAACAGTTAGGTGTTTGAACTAGCCCAGGCTGGAAGGGGTCAACTGACATCATGGTTCCATCATACAGTGTCAGGGTAATTATACTTTGTTGAGGGGAATGTGGGAATCATTTTACTATGTGGAGAGTTTTGTGAGGGCCTTTATAAGGTATGGAGTGATGGGGGATATCTTACTGTTTGAAGCGATGTTGGGGACTGGGCTAGTATACTGTGAGGAGTGATGTATGGGGGCATTTTTTACCATCATAATGTATGGGGACTATGAAAGGTTTATCGTAGTGGGTGAGAGCACGAAGTGGCTTCAATATGGGTAAAATTTCTTTGTAAGGGCTGCAATTTACGAGCTTCTTCCTGACTTTAAAAGTTGAGAGGTACCGCTTTCTGTGACTATGCCTATGTATCGTAATCCTGCCGACTCTGCTGATTATATATTTTTTTTGGAGAAAGTAGGAGAGGGGGTAATTAGAACTTTTGCTCTCAGGCCCCATGATTTCTATGTACACCAAGCACTAGAGTTAAACATTTAAATATACACCAAATGATAGAGTTAAACAAACTGTACAATGGCCCTGCCCACGTAGCCCTCCAAACAGTAGAATGACACCCAAATAGCCCTGTAAACTGCTCTGACACAGCCCTGCAAGCAGGATTATGCCCCCCTACAGCCCTCCAAACTGTATAATGACCCTTTATAGCCCAGAAAACAATATAATGAGCCCCCACCTAACCCTGTAAACAGTATAATGGCCCTCACGTAACTCTCCAAGCAGTCTAATGGTTCCCACATAGTCCTCCAAACAGTATAATGGCTCTCATTTTGCCTTGCAACTTTATAATGGCTCACATATAGCCTTGTAAACATATATACCTATAAAAATATTACACTGGAATTAATTGGCAAAAATATATTTATTGAAATAAAGGAAAAGATAAAAAGAGATCTAAGAACAGATGCACAGCAAGATGACATGATAAAGGTATGACAGAGTAACAAAGTAAAATACCAAATCTAAATATAACTAATGGCAAGTAGTATGATAAAGAGTATCAGGATATGATATTGGTATTGAAATATGATCACTAGCAATAATGTCAACAATTAACACTAAAAAATGAACCAGTGATGATATAATAAATGATGGTATGTCAGCAGCCTAATAAACTATATTTAAACAAAAATTGCCATACATAGTATACAATATGTACCACATTGCTTCAAACTGATAAAACTTTAGCAGAAGAATGACAAAGGCAAAATATAGTAGCAGAATGAGGTAGATGATATGAGGCTTGCAAATGGCCTATAATATAGAATAGGGTATCAGGATTATAGAATAATCAATCACTAATAGTGAAGTCACCCATCAAAACAAAATGATGATCCGGAGATATTAAAGATATAAAACAAATAATAGCCTAATAAACCACAAATGATCAAAATTAATTGCCATGTGCAAAAGGACAAAGTGTACCACTATGCTACATATTACAAAAGCTGCAGAACTACAAGGCTCAGCATACTCCATCCAGGACTGTATGCAGGAGTTTTTTGCCCCCCCAAAAAATTACGTGGGCTTCGCCATATTTTTGTATGTTAGCCAGGTACAGCAGGCAGCTATGGGCTGCCCCCAACCCCCAGCTGCCTATTTGTACCCGGCTGGGAACCAAAAATATAGGGAAGCCCTTTTTTTTTAATTATTTCATGAATTTCATGAAATAATAAAAAAAAAAAAATGACATGGGCTTCACCCAATTTTTGTGTCCAGCCAGGTAAAACTAGGCAGCTGGGGATTGGAATCCTCAGCACAGGGTGCCCAAGCTTTCTGGGCACCCCTGCTGCGAATTGCAGTCCGCTGCCGCCCCAGAAAATGGCGCTTTCAAAGAAGCGCCATCTTCTGGCGCTGTATCCAACTCTACCAGCTGTCCTGGTGATGGGTGGCTGGCTGGGTAATAATGGGGTTAGGGCTATCTGTATATTATCAACTGGCCCTAAGCTTGAAATTCATGGTGTCACACCAATATTAGACATGGCCACCATGAATTTCTAGTACAGATAAAAAAAACCACAACACACAGAAAAATATTTTTATTAGAAATAAAGCACAACACAATTAGTGACTCCATCTTTATTGAAATAAAGAACCCCCCTCTGCAGTAATCCTGGGTCAAGGGTCCCGCGCCGTCCAATCCGTATCCAATATCATCTGATCGGTTTGCTGGAAGGCAAAGCGATCAGATGATGTGTCAGGTTCAATAGCCTGAATCACATGACACAGCAGCTGATTGTATAAATTGCTTTGATACAATCAGCTGATGCATCAGTGCAAAAAAAAAAACAAATAGCAACACACTTCTGTGAAGACTCAGCTGACAGTTTAGCCGGGCGGTAAAAAGCCGGCCTCACCGCTCGACTTATAGTGTCAGCTGATTCCGTCAGGTGACCGCATCAGCTGATCATCGCCAGGTCTGAGATAGAGAGAGAGAAAGAAGAGAGAGAAGATAGAGAAAAGAGATAGAAAAGAGAGAGAGAAAAGAGAGAGAAAAGAGAGAGAAAAGAGAAGAGAGGGAAAGAGAGAGAGAAGAGAGAGAGGAGAGAGAGAGAGAAGAGAGAGAGAGAGGGAAAAAGAGAAAAAGAGAGATTGATAAAAAGAGAGAGAGAGAAAAAGAGAGAAAAAGAGAGAAAGAGAGAGAGAAAGAGAGAGAAAGAGAGATTGAGAAAAAGAGAGAGGGTGAGAGAGAGTAGAGAGAGAGAGGGAAAAAGAGAAAAAGAGAGACTGAGAAAAAGACAGAGAGAAAAAGAGAGAAAAAGAGAAAGAAAGAAAAAGAGAGAGAAAGAGAGAGGAGAGAGAGGGAGAGAGAGAGAAAGAGAGAGAAAGAGAGAAAAAGAAAGAGAGAAAGAGAGAAAGAGAGAAAGAGAGAAAGAGAGAGAGAGGGAAAGAGTGAAAGAGGGAGAGAGAGAGAAGAGAGAGAAGAGAGAGGGAAAAGAAGAAAAAGAGAGACTGAGAAAAAGAGAGACAGAGAAAAAGAGAGAAAAAGAGAGAGAGAGAGACAGAAAGAGAGAAAAAGAGAGAAAGGAAAGAGAGGGAGAGAGGGAAAAAGAGAGACTGAGAAAAAGAGAGACAGAGAAAAAGAGAGAGAGAGAGAAAAAGAGAGAGAGAGAAAGAGAGAAAAACAGAGAGAGAGGAGAGAGAGAGGGAGAGAGAGAGAAAAAGAGAGAGAGAGAGAAGAAAGAGAGAGAAAGAGAGAGAGAAAGAGAGAGAGACATAGAGAGGGAGAGAGAGAGAAGAGAGAAAGGAGAGAGCAATGCAGCCTCATTCTGTGAACTGCTCCGATTTTAGAGGTGTGTCCCGCGGCTCGCAGCTGATGTTCAGCTCCTCCCCTCAGTGCATAATTAAATTAAGTTATAAATAAATAATAATTACAATTTAAAATAAATTCAATTTTTTACCAGGACGGCCGGGACTTGAACTCGTGAACTAATGCTGCTTAGGCGAGAGCTCTAACCATTGAGTCACTGTCTCTAATGAGAAACATAGGCAGATTTGGTAATCTTGACGTCTGCATTGCAGAGTGAAATCTGGTGACAGCGCGGCTCACTTCAGGTGCTACGTGGAGAGGACACAGAGCGCTCCCTGTCATCTTCATGTAGCAGAGCTGACAGGGTTGTGTGGATTACTTCAGACCTGGATTGTTGTTTGGGGATTAATAAAGAGGTAAATGAGGTATTTTTTGTCTTTTATTCCAAATAAAGGATTTTTCGCTGTGTGTGTTTCTTTACTTTCACTTACAGTTTAATCATGAAAGGTATCTCGGGGAGATGCCTGCCATGATTAATGCCTTATTACCCCGATTGCCACCGCACCAGGGCAATTCGGGATGGGCTGGGTAGAGTCCCGGGACTGCTGCATCTAATGGATGTGGCAATTCTGGTGGCTGCTA
The DNA here is from genome assembly GCF_048569485.1 of Anomaloglossus baeobatrachus. Taxonomy (NCBI): domain Eukaryota; kingdom Metazoa; phylum Chordata; class Amphibia; order Anura; family Aromobatidae; genus Anomaloglossus; species Anomaloglossus baeobatrachus. The sequence continues at coordinate 213,764,563 of NC_134356.1, read as the reverse complement.
GCTGATATTGTTAGGGTGGTGGGCTCCCCATAATGTGGTGCTCCCCATCCTGACAATACCAGCCTCCAGCCGTGTTGCTTTATCCTGGCTGGTATCAAATATAGGGGGAGCCGCATTTTTTTTTTATTATTATTTATTTATTTTACTGCATGATATAGACCCGCCCGCCGGGGGCTGTGATTGGTTGCAGTGAGACAGCTGTCACTCATCGTGGGTGCGTGTCTGACTGCAACCAATCATGGGCGCCGGTGGGCGGGGAAAGCACGGAATAACTAATTGAATAATAAAGCGGCAGCCATTTTCAAAAGAGGAAATGCCGCTGGAGATTTATGACAGCCAAGCAGCGAGACACCTGTGATCGGTGAGTGGGAAAGAGAGAGGGATTGTGCTGGGAACACAGGATGCATGCAGATAGGCAAGATGCGCACATACTTACTGTGAAAAGCCATGCTTTTGGTGATCGAACCGTTCTCGAACGTAACTCGAACTGCCGAACTTTTAGCAAATCGTCCGAGTTCGTCAAACGACTCGAACACCCCCCAAAATCACTCGAACATGAAATTGGCAAACCTCGAACATTGCTCATCTCTAGTCACCACTCACTGCTGCAGCTCAGTCAGTCTCTGCCTGCTGCCACAGTGTGCAGTCATGTTCTTTTCCCACGCGCTGTGACTGCAGGATGTAGCAGAGCTGTGATTTACCATGCAATAGGGATGCGCCGGGTATAGTCCTAAGATTGTTGCATGTAATGGAAGCGACAATTCTGAGCTGCTGCGGGCTGCTATATTTAGGCTGGGGGGCCAATAACCATGAGCCTCCCCAGCCTGAGAATACCAGCTACCAGCTGTCAACTTTATCATGGCTGGGTATCAAAATTGGGGGACTGCAAGCCGTTTTTTTTTAATTATTTATTTTAATAATTTTAAAAAAGGCGCATGGGGTCCCTCATATTTTGATACACAGCCAAGATAAGCACATGGCTGGGGATGGCAGCCTGTAGCCATCTGCTTTATCTGTGCCAGGCATCAATATACGGGGGACCCTACACCAATTGTTTTATTTCTTTTTTCACTCCATTAGGGGACCCAGACAATGTGTGTAATTCCAACCAATCACAGATGCTATCACACAGATTGGGGGCGCGGCCTGTCTGCAACCAATCAGATGCCAGGACTGCCAGTGGGTGGGGGGAAGTAGTGAATATGTATGAGGGTTAATGAACGGACCCAGAAGACACGTGACAGCTGTGTGGGAGACTTGGCAACTGTCCTGCTTTATTACTTATTTTCTTTCTTTTGCAGCACCGCTTGCCCTTACTAATATCAACCTCCCTAGCCCTTACTAACACATAAATTGCGCCTCCCATTGAATTCAATGTTGTTCGGATATGTTCATCGAGCTGTTCGGCGAACACTTGGAAAGTCGGCGAACATGAACTGAACCTTTACAAGTTCAATAATCTCTACTAATAACACACTGCGTTATTAGAGAATGTGAGGGAAGGTGAAAACAGGTTGTAATTTGTAGTATACAAGAAGAAAAAGATTTTTCCACCACCAGGAGCAAAACAATATCAATGCAGTGACATGCCAAGAAACTAATCACAGGTTAAATATTTATATATATATATTTATATATGTATGAGATAGCCAAGATGATTGACTATAAAAGGAAGGTAGTCTCATGTTCGAAGCTGTAGTTGACGGTGAGATATGGAGCCTGAAAATCTAATGTTCAAAACATTGTTACCCTTTTGCTCGTCAGTGTAGAATCAAAAATGGTAATGGTTTGTAAGATATGTTACAAATACTTATTAATTAATACTTAATTATTAATATTTACTACTACTTACATACTAAAATCTGTGTTTTTACAAAATGGAAACAAATTAGTTCACTCAGTCAAGATGACTGAAGAGCAAAATACAACTTCTCTAGTCCTATAGAAAATATCATACCACAATCCCCAGTGGCCAATCTGTGTGGATCTAAAGATGGTGAATATTCTTAAACTGGGTTTACACGCTGCAACATCGCAAAGGACATCGCTGTAACGTCACCGGTTTGGTGACGCAATAGCGATCTCCATAAGTCTCTGCTAAAGTCTCTGGTGAGCGTTCAACCCGGCAAACCTGGCCAACAACTTACCAGCGATCCGGACCTGCAGAGCGACCTAGCTGGTTGTTGGGGACGTTGATAAGCAGCCTTTTGAAAGGGAAGTTGCTAACAAAGTCGCTGAAAAGGATTCACACACTGAAACTTCATGCTGCACAGCGGGAAACAAAGGACCTAGGAATGGTTCTGAACGACTTGTAGTGATCAGCAACTTCCAGCAACTTCACAGCAGGGGCCAGGTCGCTGATAGGTTTCACACACTGCAACATCGCAAACAACATCGCTATTGCGTCACAAAACCGGTGACGTTACAGCGATGTCGTTTGAGATGTTGCAGTGTGTAAACCCAGCTTTACTATTCTCCTGGGAGAGCAGAGTGGATACACTAAGTATGCCTTTTTTTTATCTGTCTCTGGGATAGTTGATCAAAAAATATGAGCACTGGGTGAGACAACAGTGGCCTCAGAAAGAACACATGGTAGTAGGAGAAAAGAATGTAATTACAGAACCATTGATTGACAGGAATATCATTTTACCTCCACTACACACAAATTAGGTTTAATGAAGCAGTTTGAAAAAGTTCCAAACAAAGACGAAGAAAGCTTAGGAAAGATGCTGAGACCATATCTGCAGAACATTTCCAGCACTCACCATGGAGAAGCGAAAGGCGCATACTTTTGTTGATTCTCAAATCAGAGAACACGGGAACGATCCACATTTCAAAGATTCATTGAACGATGCTGAGGCAGATGCATGGTCTTCTTTCACAATGGTTTTACAGAATTTTCTTTGGAAATATAAAGCAGCTATTTACACTGAACTAGTAGAAAGAATGCTATCTTCTTTCCATCACCTTGACTGAACAAAAAGTATTAAGGTGCATTATCAGCACAGCCACCTGGATACTAGGAAACCTTGATGACATAAGTGAAGAACAGGGTGAACAATTCCACAAAGATTTCAGAACTATAAAAGAAAGATACAGAGGACACTGGGAAACCCACATGATAATATATTACATGTTGTATGTTCAAAGTGATTGCCATAGTGCAGCTCACTTAAAAAAAATCTTTAAAGCACCGCTTTTGCGACGTATCTCAGTAAATGAACAGTGTATCAATGACAAATCTTTATGATGCATGTTTAGTTATTATTCTATTATGTAAATTCTTCATAAAAAAATAAATCTACTTGTATGAATTTGTTTTGATAACCAATATAATAACGTTTAGTAGACATCAGTCCTGGTCTTAGATCAATCGTATGCATATACATAGGGTATATCACATCTCATTAACTAGAGTGGTTGGAAGAAAATAAAGGCATATTTAGAATTAGTGAAAAAATTGACCTAAAACAGGTTGAATATCTAAGGCACTCTTATTCCCCACTGTAATTGTCACACTAGATACGGGGGAGTAGCAAACGAACAGGGGAAGGGAAATCCTGAGTCTAGGGAAAGGGGAGATGGTGACCCCTCACCAAACCTACCGCTGGTCTCTTCTTGGAGTCCCTGAACACCCTAATTCCACACCTATGCGCCGTGTTGGATATCTGACCCTAGGTTGACCCATGAGCTTTGCCATAAATAGGGAACGGGTGGGATGAGCTCTTCATCAACCCTGCTAAACACTAAAAACCACACAGGAAAATACACACATGGGGAAAGCAGTTGAACAACTTATCCCCATATGGTTAAGCAACAATGATCCTACTGATGAGTGCAAGCTGCCTGCTTGTATCTAGAGCTTGTGAAGGAAACGAATATCACCAGCACAAAGTCCAGAGAAAATGAGAGTATTTAAATCCAAAGTAAAATACAGATGATTAGCAGCTGAAGGAAAGACAAGCTCCCCTGGGTTCTAAAGGGAAAAGGATGAAAACCAAGCAGAGAAGATACAGTACTTACTACACTGAATATTAACATCTGAATTAAGAGAAAGTCAGGGAGCATTTTGTGCAGTCAAATGCTGTGACCTTCTATTGCCGAACACCACAGGATGGTCTGTCCCCCGTGACAGTAACAAATCCACAGGATCGGGAAGAAATGTTGGTAATGTTGGATGGATAAATACCATTACTACACAAAGTAATAAAAGCTGCTCTTACCTTACAGTCTTGTGCTGCTCCCCTTAGGTCTTTATGTCCTTCCAGTTATTAGTGACTGCTGCAGCCTATCAGAATAGCGAAGGTTGAAGATGATCTAACAATCACCATTGTCTGTAGCCCAGCTGGCAACACTGGACTTAGAGCTGAGGAGTGACGCCAGTCCAGGAGGTTTTCTTTTTATTTTGTGCATTAATTCTGTGGCAGTTAATAATGGATTCTCTAGTTTTGGGCCACCCTTTATTCTTTTCTCCATAGAGCATAGACGTAGTAGTGACTCTATCACAGTGCCCTGTACACTTTGGTAGTTTTAGCAAAAGGTACGTTCAGTCTGCACTGAAGCTAGCAGTATAACAGTAAAATATAAAATATATAAACTATAACATTCACTCCATAGCTATATGTTAGAAGGGCAAAACAGAATTTACAAACACTAAATTCTTTACAGTCTCTAATCGTGCTGCAAACTGTGACAAATGCTCAAAAGGGCTGCAATAGAATTCTTAAAGGGGAGAAATCACAGCTGTTGTCCGTAGCACTTAAAATCTGCAATGACAATGCTGCTGTTTTATGGATATTGTCCTAGTTTTGCCGGCTGGCAGTTCAGTAAATAGGGCAATATGGCCTTCATGTGTAGCAGGTAGAAGAAAACAACCAAGAGCATTTAACACCAGTAACATTTACCTAAAAGCTGTCTTCCAGCAGTACATATATTCTTTGATAGCATCTTTCCATTTGTATTTTTAATGATAAATGCAGTTTTTCTTTCCCGTGGGTTGTGTAGAAAGCATTGGATATGTATAATCTTGTAATTTGGAGGCTGTAAAATCTTATCAGTGAAACGGAAAGAGAGGACTATTTTCATCTCTACCTAAAGAACAAAATATTGACGGTAATTACACGTTCCTTGATTTCTACCCAAAATGTGGCTGGTTACCTACAAATCAGCTTGTGAACATTGCGCAATCTCGTTCCTGTACATTCTCGCCATTGATGTTTGCGTACCCCCCCAGGCTGTACAAGGGTTAATAGACGATGGAACATTTATCCCAACCACTTTGAACAATTGATTAAACAATTAAAAAATGCAAAGGATGAAATGAAGTTAATATGTTCAAGGTTGTTAGAACAATATAAAAAGAGTAGAACACCCGATTATCCCAATGGTGCCATAAAAAGGCTTTCTTCTAGTTTATTATTCTCTGCGAGGAAGGTGTCCGCTTTTATGCCATAGTTTCTGCTCTGTGTTGTGGGTCTTTTTGTAGCACTGAGGGTTAAATATAGTTACCTTCCTCCTCTGACTCATTTCCTTGCTTCATTACCAGTTCCATTAATAACATAATAAAAATAATTGATTTTTATATAGCAGTTAGAGGGGAATGTTGTGCTATTAAAAGCAAAGTAGCAAACACAATCAATAGTCATTGCGAAGAGCTTGCAATCAGATGATCAAAGTTGGGTAGGGAGTAGATACGTTGGGGTCCACACCATACCAGCGCCCTATAAGTGATTATCACAGAATCTCCAGGTAACGATGACTTTATCATGTTCTAATGAAGCGCCAAGTGTCGTAGAGAAAACAAGCTCTGAGAAGTGATTATATCAAACAGTTTCTTGCTTTGCAATGCTGCGCTGTGACTAGATATTGTGCAATTAAGAAGGCACACGAAGCTGATGATGGAACAGTAAATTCTACAGCTTCGGAGAAATTAACCGATACGCTATAGTTGGCTTATATAAAAGAGCCACTAATGACATTCACAAATATCTGTGCAAATGATTCCGAGTTATGAGAGGAAGCTTTGTGATTGTATGGGGGGGGGACTTCATTAAGCGCTTCTAAAATTATGTACAATGAGTCCATAAAGTAGTCTGAAAAGAAAGTCTGAAAAGTCAGAAAGTCTGAAATCGTTCTGGGTGGTTTTTAATTGCAGGGTTTATATTTGTTTATTTATTTATTTGCAAAAACAAGTAATCTGAAGAATTTAAAAGCAATAAAAGATATATACGCACATGTTAAGTACTGTACTTTGTGCAGGAATTTCTGCAAAATTTCTGCATCTTTTGGCAGGAGAAACTGCATAAAATATGCACTTTTTTTGCTGCTTATTTATGCATTTTTGTAAGCGTTTTTGGAGCAATTTTTCCCCACTCGTTAATATGGGTGAAATCTGCAGCAAAAACAAAGTGACATGCTGCTGATTTACATCTGCACCTAATTTGCAAGTCCAAAAGAAGCAACATAGTGTATAAAGTTGAAGGTAGACTTAAGTCCATTGAGTTCAACCCATGACTTAACCTAACATGTTGATCCAGAGGAAGGCAAAAAAAAACCCATGGGGCAGACACTAGCGCCACCTTAGGCTAGAATCAAGAAACATTTCAGGTTTTGTGACAATACTACTTAGACAAACGCAACAAAAATGTGACAAAACTGCAACGTGTGCAGAGACCTTTGTGCTTCTCCTCATTGCTAGATCCACTTCTTCCAAAGAGCACAATGTAGGACCCCACACTAAATATGGAGATATCTATTATCCAGTCAAATAACTATGAAGATATATGGTTACAAAATTTGTCCGAGATTAGAAAAAATGATTTTCCTCTCAAGAAATTGTGCCTTTCCTATTATGAAAGTAGAGCTGCATTGCAATACCAGTGGAAAAGAGAATCCATGTACACCTTTCAGCCAACAAAAGGATGACAGAACTAGACATCTTTTTTTTCCCTCCAGAGAACCACAATATGCATGATGATTTCTTATGACAACAGTCCTTAAAGAGGAACAACCAGCAGGATTTTGCTTTATGAGGAAAAGGCAGTGCTATATAGGCACTGAGATGCTGAATCCAAGCATACCTGTTATAGAAAGATCCGATGCTTGGATGATTAAATATCTTTAATCAAAGTTGCAGAAAAGCACTGCACTTTGATTGATGTGTGCAACATGGGCGGGTCTTTGAGGGTCGGGTCCTCACATTTATATTCTTTCTCCGGTACCTCTGGCTTGCCCCCTTTTATGCATTTGAATATCGCTCCACACCACAGTTAATATTGTTGGCGGAACGTGAGCATTGCCAAATTACTTAGGTTTTCATTAAAATGTTGCCGGAGTCCGTGTATGTGCGTACCGCCATCTCCAGCGCCATTTTATTGAGCACACTGTGGAGAAGACTATGAGAAGCATCAGCACGTGCGCATATTGTTTTTTTACATCTGCGCATGCACCAATGCTTCTCATAGTCGTCACCGCAATGTGTTCAATAAAATGGCGCTGAAGATCACGGTACACGCACTTGCAGACTCCGGCGCCATTTTAATGAAGACCTTAGTACTGTGGCAATGCACATGCACCACCAGCTATGGTGGGGCAGCATAATATTCAAATAAAGAAAAGGGGGCAAGCCAGAGTACACCGGAGTAGGAGGAATAAATGTGGGAACCTGACCCACAAAAAAAATGCCCATGTTCTACCAATCAAAGTGCAGTGCTTTTCTGTAACTTTGACTAAAGATATTTAATCTTCCAAGCATTGGATCTTTCTATAGCAGGTATGCCTGCATTCAGCATCTTAGTGCCTGTATGGCACTGCCTTTACCTCATATAGCAAAATCCTGCTGGTTGATCCTCCTTAATTATCCAACCAATCCTGTAACACCTCATTAGTGTGCGCTCAAAGTAGCATATCAGACTAGTGCAATGTGAGAAAATCTCGCATTGCACTCTGACCAATGTCAGACAATGTTGCTGGTCAGATCTGCAAGCTTTTCCTCAGCTCTAAACAGACTGAGGAAACATTGTTTCATGCTGCAATTGACAACGTATGTTGGATCATGGGCACCCAGACAAGTCTATTGGTGCGTGTGAAACAATGAACTGCACCGCAGAGACATACAATGGAGAAGATGGAAAGACTAATCTTTGACCTTTCACCACACCTGTGTTCCGATTCTTGTATGTGAGAATATTGGAGCACAGTGAGTTACATTCAGCTCACACTTACAGCAGAGTTTGAGCCGAATGTCATTAGCATATTGCATTCCATCCTCTCGCATTCAATGCTATACGACTGAGTGAGCCCGGGCTTAAACGCTTACACAAGCGTATACATCAGATGACTGCAATATAATGTTATACTATGGCAGTGCCAACTAGCTCTTTTGTTTCATGTCTATTTGGCATGAGAAAAAAATTCCAGCTTGCTGCAATTGGCAGAGTATATAGGACAGCGAGCAGCCAATCAAGTCTTTTGGTGCATGAAAAGCATCTGACTGCACTTGGATGTCATTTAAACCAGCAAGGATAATGCAGAAGATGGAGATATTAAGTTCCCATCTTCTCCACACCTTTGCTCTGATTCTCGTTTGTGAGAGAATCAGATCACAGTAAATGATGCTTGGTTCAAACGCTGATTACTGTCATTACGTAATCAGGCCAATTCATTTGCATGAGAGAATATACACTACTTTGATCCCTGCCTAAGGTGTTATGGTTGATGTTTCTGTTGGTTTGGCCGTTGCCAGTTGTGAAGGGGTTAAGATTCTTCCTGAAAACATTTCTGGGCTCCCTCTAGTGGCCAGTGCTGGATGTGAATCACGTTCTGTGCTTGTCAGTGAGACAGATGCTGTCTTGGCTCTAATCCCAGTGGGTCAATCATGTCCAGCCTTTGGCGTATAAAGAAAGAGAGTCTGCCTCAAGCCGACGCCGGTAATATTGTTTCCTGTGTCAGTTTTTCTCCAGTGAACATGTCTTGAATTGCAGGTCCTCCTGTTATGTCCAGCGTGCTCCAGCTTGTCTTTTTCTCTTGGAGATCTCCAGGGTGTTTGCTACAGTTGTCTGCTTCTGTGGATTAAATATTTGCCCTTTTCCCTAGTCATCCTGATCTTGCCTTTGGAGCCTTAGATAAGTTCTTTGTTTTCTAGCGTGTGACTGAACAGTTTTCATGCATATTTCTCTTATGTGCAATGTTTATTTTGTTTCTGTTTCAATTTGTTTTGAAGTGCTATGAAGACTGTTCTTTCTCAGGGAAAAAAACGCATAGTGGAGTTTTTTCTCTCTGTCTGAATATGGTCCTGCGTTTTTTGGTCATATATGCGTTTTGTGCTCTATTGTGTTCCCACTAATGAACTTTAACAAAGGGACCTTGCTGAGAATGCAGTGGAGGCCTTTTTTCCATCACTTTTGCATATTTACTTTTGTTGTACTTAGTATTCAGTTTATTAAACCAAATCAATGGACTGCTCACTATTAGTCTTTTTGGACATTGAATATTGTTCTGCCTATGGCAGTTGCTACTTAGCTGATTTTTCAGACAACCTCTCTTGGATGCTAATCCTGTCTGGTGTCCTGCACAAGAGTTCCCTGATGTAGTGGGTGGAGGATCATGTCGTTCTAAGGGAATTTTGATCATCAGGAGATGGCATATATTAGAGTTTTGCTGGCTGCACCCAGTGATCTATCATTTCCTTTGGTGTCTTAGTTAGCAGGGCCTCTCTTTGCTCAAGTCTATTCCTAACTAACTGTGTATTGTTTATTTCTTATATCATCATCAATATATGGTGGGCACTTTAACTATCCCTTTTGGGGCTTCTGAAGCAAGTTAGGATTCCTTTCTTCTTCTGTGAAGCTAGCTAGTTGCTTAGGCGATGACGAGGCATCTAGGTAGAGTAGGCACACTGCCCCGCTATTTCTAGTTGTGTTTAAATAGTCAGGGAGTTGCCGCCTGTTAGTTACCAATTACTCTTGTGCTGGTTTTTTTCTGAGTTTTCCAGTTTTTTCCTCCTGGAATTTTTGGGGTAGTGGATCTTAGTTCTTGGGTTGCCACTGTCTCTGGATAAGGGATGGTGTTTTCCCTTGAATGGGATATCTACAAGGATGTCAGCGGTCTACTGACCATAACACTAAGTTCTATACTCACAGGCCAGTGTAACACTTTGTTAAAGCTGGTCAACAGTTACCATGTTCCTCTATAGAATATCTCTTTTTAATATGTCCTCTCAATGGTAGTCAAGTAGAACATCTTTCTTGCCCAACTGTTAGGGCTCAGATCCTCATCCAGCTGGTCTCAAGCCTCCTTCTCCACATACTAGGCCTCTGATCTCCAATAGGCAGCTTTAAGTCTGCCTTCACACATCCGTTCAAAACATGAACTTTTTGAACGGTCAGTGGGGAAGGTGCGTATGTGTGTTCTACATGTGCTGTCTCTGTGCTTTCTGTGTGACATCTGGATAGCACACAAACAGCATGAGCTAGTATACTTATCTGTCTCCGACGCTGCTGTTACTTCCGGTTCCACGATCAGTGCAGTAAATATGCAATAAGCTTAATGGGTGGGCCTGGAAGAAACAGCAGAGGCAGAGACAGCAGCGCTGGAGACAGTTAGGTATAAAAATTAGTTATTTTTATCTGACCTATGTTTTCTCCGCTATGTGTCACACTGATGTCACACGGATCACATCAGTTTGCAGTCCACGTGACACCCGTGCTGCTGGCAGAAAATGGACGTGTTGCCGTGTGGCGCACACAGACACACATGTGCTCCACATGGACACAAGGTCTGTATGAAAACATGGATGTGTGAACAAGCCCATTGTTTTAAATGGGTCTACGTGAGTTCGTTTCTCTGGTACATGTGAAAACGGGAGTCACATGTACCAGAGACATGGCTGTCTGAAGTAGGCCTTACAGGTTTCTTCTGCAGTTTTACTCTCCACTGCCTTTTGTGCTCCTCTGACCGCTACCTTCTTGCACCATCACCAAGGTAATCGGGCCACTTCAGGTGTGCAATGGCGTCACAAGATCTGCATTGACCACCAAATGTTCCCAGTTTTATGCAGCACTTCTCCTTAGACTATTGCAGCACATATGTACTTGTATGCTTTTGGGGCTGTTTTTTCATCAACTAACAGGCCGTCAACATTATTTCTAATTTTTAAATGGCCACTAACAGTAGGCGGCATCACAGTGTTATCAAATGATTTTATGGTACGTTATTTAACACAAAAAAATAAGGGATATAGAAATTGAATGAATGAAAGACAGATAACAGATAATGTAATTACAGTAAATGCTTAGACATTTGGCTGACATGAATATATAATCCCAATTGTATTCAATTAATTATTAGCAACTGTTCTAAATTGCCATATGTTTGTTAGCTAATATTTAGTTTTTCAAGATATTTCAATTCCAGTGTTTGCTCACTGTATAAGATTAGCGGAAAGTGAGAATTACATTTATCCACTCATACATTTTACTCTCAAAAAAAGAACGTTCTCACTTGATGTGAAGAAGTTTGTAAAATGATAATATTTACTGCAGGACAAATGCCGAAATTCCACTTGACTTAAAGCAAATGATTTGTTTGCCCAAATATGCAAAAGTGTGCCTTCAATCACAAATACATTTTAATATGTCATGACACTAACCAGAGGCATAACTTGAAGCTTCTGGGCCAATGCAAAATCTGTATGGCTCCCTTCAGCTGTGTGCCATATTAATAATAATGGTGTACGCTTACATGGCAAATGGGCTATAGGGCACCCTCAGGCACCGGGACTTGGGTGAGACTACAAACTCTCTGCTCCTAAAGATACTACTGGCTGGTTTGGAATATACTTCATTGGAGAATTGTAAGTCCACTCAGTAATCATGCCTCAGGACAACTTAGTACAATTGATAAAAAGCTAGACAAGAGACTGGGTTATCTTCTTTCACACAGATTTTTTTTTTGCTGAGGTTTTTTATATGGATTTTTATCAAGAGTATTGGGGTGGCAAGTTTTTTAAACATGTTTCCTGTTTTATTGTGAAACCTATGGGAAGATGGTAGGAAAAAAAAAGCCATATCTAGAGCATGCAGCATTTTGAAAAAATCACCAGAACCCTAAAATGCACTAAAAGTGTAAAATAAATGCCGAAATTTTTACTTTAGAGTGGCATCATTTAATTACTGAGTGTAAGGCCCACCATACACTTTAGGCCCCCTTCACATGTCAGTAATTCTAGTACGTTTGTTGTAGTTTTTATACTTACTAGAATCACGGACATTCGCAGACCCATTATAATCTATGAGTCTGCGCACACATCAGTGATTTCTCACTGACGTGTTTCCATGCGGCATACACATGTGTCCATGTGCTCCGCACAGAAAAAAGTCCGTTTTTTTCTGGCATCACTGATGTCCCATGGACCACATGTGGCGCCCTTGAATACATCAGAGTGCCACAGGGAACCACATCCTTAGCCAGGGTGCAGGCCCACCCCCCATGGTTTCAGGTGCCCAAGAAACTGATGTCACTCCCATCTGCACCACAAAACCCAATCACCTCACAGCAGTCACTGACTGACACACCAGGGGGATAGACAAACTGGAAATGGGCCGGCCACTGTGGGACTGAGCAGACTGAAAGAGGGAGACAGACAGAACAGAAGTAGGCTCCAAAGAGAGAGGAGCTTGGAGAGTGAACTCCTGGGGAGCTAGGGACATTGGTTGGGTCGCAAATAGTGATTCAGGTCCAGAGGAGTCGGGAACCGGTAGCAGTGACATTGGACAAGGGTGTGACAGACGTAGTCTTGGAGGACTGTCAGCACCAGAAAGCCCAAAAGAACTGACCGGTACCAAGCACGACGGGGGACAGGACCCTAGGTCAGGAGCCAATTCAATGTCCTGGCAATTCACCTGAAAGGGAGAGGATATTCAAGGACTTCCCTATGAGCTCAGAGGTTGAGGGTATCAGTACAATGAGGGGGACAGAGGTGTATCCAGACACAGTAACCCACTAAAGTCCCCCGTGCCAGCCCTCAAGAGCACAGCTACACTACAAATAGTGAGCAAGACCCCCAACAGCTTCAAGCCACGGGGACCACCAGCGGACCATAACTTGTGCACAGAGACGGGCTCCGGATCACTAAGTGACATCGGTGGGACCGGGTACTTGGATGCGCTCCCGGCAGTGGCAGCTGTACACAGAGACTTTGGTTTACCTGCAGTGTGTGTGTCTCCTTTCTAAACCTCATCCAGCACCACGACTACCCACAGTGAGTATCCTGGTCCCCTGCACCCTGTCCTCCCAAAGCACCAACATCCTGAGTCCAGGGCCTTCCCTACCTGCGGAGGGACTGACACCTTACTGCTTAACACCATCTGCCCCGGTACTCCTTCCAGCAGCAGCGGTACTCCCATTACCGCAACCCGCAGGTGGCGTCATGAATTTATCCCCTGTAAATATCCCCTTTTTATGCTTCAAAGTGTCCGCCAAGCCAGGTCTGGACCCCCTCGAGCCAAGATCCCGGATCCAAGCAGCCCGACTAACACTGGGGTGGTACACACACTATGGTGTGATCCGTGAAACACATACCAGAAAAACACGTACATCTAAAATAAAAAGCTTTTCAAACTCACCCGTCTCCAGCGATGCTGTGTTCAGGCGCTGCTGCATTTGCTTCCTGTCCGGCTAATTATGCTTATGAATATGCTCTGCACAGCCAACCTGGAACTTACAGCAGAGAGGAGCCAGCAGTGGCCGTACACAGCATAGCGGGAGATATGAGCTTCAAGAACAGCAGGAGTATGGACAGGTGAGTATAATAAGTGCCTGATCTCCATGTATTATTGCGGATAGCACAAGGAGATCACACGTGTGCCAAAATCACGGCACTTGGAGGGACAAATGCACCTTTATCACGTCAGTGAAAAACATGTGTGTTTTACACTGACGTGTGAAGTGAGCCTTAGAGAACTGTCAGCCAAACAAGGGTTCTTCTGAATGATTGGTTGGTGGCTAGCTATAGCTTTGAGAACAAAAGGATTGGCAGTCCAAACTTGGCAAACCAGATCCTTATCTCCAAACTCATCTGTTGGGGGAGAATGGGGATCCCCATACATGTTCGATTGACTAATAAGCTCGTTGATATTGGCCTTTACACCTACAGCTAACATTTGTCTGCTGCATTTTTTGACAAAAAAGACAGCAAACACTACAGGAAAAAAGGCACAAACTTCATTTAAAAAAATTCCCAGCCACTACTCAAGGCTCTTGGAAGTGCCCAGAAATGTATTGTCTCCTCTAAATATGGGAAATCTAGAAAGTAAAGTAGGGTCTTTATATTTGTAAGGAAGGTCACCAAGTGAGCTAAAAATGATGGCAATGTTTGTACAGTGTTGTAGATTGTATTAGTACTATATACTGTAGATAAAAAAGAATAATACATGTTAAAATATTATTCATAGATCATAGTTTTTTGGGTTTTTTTTACTTCTATTGATGATTTTGGTGGATATTCCTGCAACTGTCATGCAACAAAGCTGCCATAGTGCTCTTTCAGATGTACGTTCAACACGGTCCATGCAAATACCGCACTGCATCAGACTCACTGCGAGTCTCCTGACCTGATCATGACAGCCTCAGAAATATATGAAGCTATCACGCTATGGTCAGGAGTGCTGAGGCCAGTCCACGCATTCTGGTTTGTGCACGGACCGTGTTGCATGGACGTCTTAAAGAGAATGAAGGGAGAAGAGAAAAGGGTGCTTTACACGCTGCGATATTGGTAACGATATATCGTCGACGTCACGTCGGTAGTGACACACATCCGGCGCCGGTAGCGACATCGCAGCGTGTGACACCAAGGAGCAACGATCAACGATCGCAAAATCGTTCAAAAACAGTGATCGTTCACACGTCGCTCCTTTCCTTAATATCACTGCTGCCACAGGTACGATGTTGTTCGTAGTTCCTGCGGCACCACAAATATGTGTGACACCGCAGGAACTAGGAACATCTCCTTACCTGCATCCACCGGCAATGAGGAAGGAAGGAGGTGGGCAGGATGTTACGTCCCGCTCATCTCCGCCCCTCCACTTCTATTGGCCGGCCGCTTAGTGACGCTGCAGTGATGTTGCTATGACGCCGAACGCACCTCCCCCTTGAGGGAGGGATTGTTCGGCCATCACAGCGACGTCGCAGACAAGGTATGTGCGTGTGACGCTGCTGCAGCGATAATTTTTGCTACGGTAGCGATAAACAAATGTCGCACGAGTGATGTACTATCGCGCTCGACATCGCTAGCAATCGCTAGCAATGTTGCAGCGTGTAAAGCACCCTAAAGACACATCAGTCCACACTGTGAGGTGAGGACATGGAAATCACAAATGTACATACCTTGTTCGCAAGGAGCGCTGATATTGATGACAGACAGCAGGGTTGAACTGTGCATGATTGACTGGCCAAGTAAAGAACTTACAAAACATGTTAACTTACCAATTAGGTGAAAATAGTGGCAATTTATCACTTATTTAGGAGGATCATTAACCCATTCATCTCCATATCTGTTTTCACCTTCCTGACCAGGCCAAATTTTTCATTTCTGCCCAGTGTTCTTTTGGAAAATAATAACTCTGGAATGCTTCAATAATTCCCATTCATGTTTTTTTGAGACACTGTACTTCATGTTAGTGGTAAATTTTGGTTAGTATAGTTTGCTTTTATTTATGAAAATATTGAAATGTTTGCAATTTTCGAACTTTTAAATTTTATAAACCAGATAGTTATATGACAAAAACATTAATAAATAACATTTCCCATAACTACTTTACATAAGCAACATTTTGTTTTTATTTTGTTAGGAAGTTAAAAGGGTTCAAAGTTTATCAGCAATTTTTTATTTTTCCAACAAAATTTACAAAATCAGTTTTTTGAGTGATCATATCCAATTTGAAGTGACATTGAGAGACCTAGATGACAGAAAATACCCAAAAGTGACACCATACTAAAAACTACACAGCTCAAAATATTAAAACCACATTCAAGTAGTTTATTAGCCCTTTAGGTGCTTCACAGGTACTAAAGAAATATGGAAATGTGGAAGGAAAAAATTATAATGTTACTTTTTCCCACAAAAATGTTGCTTTAGCCCCAGTTTTTGTCCTTTCCAGAAAGGTAACAGGAGACAATGGATGACACAATTTGTTGTGCAATTTCTCCTGAGTACGCTGTTACCCCATAGGTGATGGAAAAGTACTATTAGGGTGCACAACAGGGCTAGAAAAAGGGAGGATAGGTAGCAGATGTCATCTCGCATTTGCAGAGCCTTTCATGTGTGTAAACAGTGGAAACCCCTCCACAACTAACCCCATTTTGAAAACTAATTTAGCAGCAAAAGAGTAATATGTCAGCTCCCTCTTCCACCATAGTGGTTGGACTTCTAGCTTTGCTCGGAAAGGCATGGGTCCGGTGTAATTTGTCAAGACAGAAAACCAAAAAATCCAACGATGAATGAGAGCCAAAATGTGAATAACATTTATTAGCTTTAATGTGTCCAAAAGTAAAAACATTGTCCATGCAGACAATAACATTTAGTTAGAAAAATACAAATATATTGAGGTGCCCACCTAAAAACCTACTCGTTTTGGCAGTGCCAGTGGCTATGCCTTAATCATGATTATGGTATAGCCACTGGCACCGCCAAAATGCATTGGTTTTTAGGGGAGCACCTCAACATTTTTGTATTTTTCTAAATGGTACTGTCTGTATGGACGCTATTTTACTTTGGATGTGGTCAAAAACTATATTTAAGGTACAGTGCAAAGGTCAGAAGAGAAGGTGCACAATATTGGAGTTCAGATATAGTTGGAATGGTTTACTGTAGGAGTGCTATGACATATTGGCAAAGCCTCTGACATGCCAGAAAAGCAGAACTCCCATAATTGACTCATTATATAATGTGCACAACTAAATGAATTCATCTAGATGTGTAGTTGTGGCTCCCTGGACAAGCCAGGACGTCACAGGTACTACAACAACACACCCCACACCCCGGTTAGGCACATCAGTCACACACACAAATCCTTGTTGCCTCCCTCCAGGGGCTGATGTCCACACCAGGTGGGGCGGGGCCAGGTGGTTGTCCCCACCCACCGAGGAGCTCACAGTCCTGGAGGCGGGAAAGGAAGGGAGTTGAGTTAGGGAGAATAGAAGTGGAGGAGCGAGAAGGAGTAGTGGAGGAACAAGAGCAGACTGACCGTGTCCGAGTACGTGGCCCGGGCACTCAAGAGCAAGGTTGGCAGACGGTGGTGACCGTCTGCAGGCGAGGCCGATTGACGCACAACCGTAAGGACCGGGGACGGGCGGTGGCCCGCCGGTACCGAACCGGGGAGCGAAGAGAAGCCAGCACCATTCGGCAGGGCCTACGGACCACGACCAGGCTTGGAGTCGCCGTTAAACCCTTTCAAATCCGTCAGCGACGGGAACCTCCAGGGTTTCTCAGCAGCAAAGACCCGACTGAAGGCAACCGCTCAACTGTGAAGGGAAATACAGCTACCGCCACAGCTAGAGTTCCCAGGGCCAGAGCCTGCGGGCAAAAAGGGGCTCCTCTGGCAAATACACCGCTGGGGAGCGGGTTACCGGTGGGAAGCTATCAGAGCCGAAAACACATCACAGGTGCAGGGAGAGACAGTCACCGCCAACCTACCGGGAGTGACCATCGCAGCCGGCTGCGGGACCCGTCCATCCAGCCGTTTGTTTTATCAGAGACTCCATCTGCGTCATTGGCTGAGTGAGTACTACCGTGCCGCCTGGCACTGCGCTGCCCCCGCGACCCTGCACCTCACCAAACCCCGCCATCCACCTTACAGTCACCATCACCGGGACCACCAAAATCCCCTACCCACGGAGGGGAGAGAAACATCTCAGCTGCTCCCTGTCATCGCTCCCGGGATCCCCATCCAGAGCAGCGGTGGTGCCCCCAACCTCACCACAAACCATGGGTGGCGTCACGGACTAAATCTCCAAACCAAACCACCCCTTTCACTCACGGGCGAGGAGCGCTGCTCGAGGCCACGGATCCGGCCCACCGCTCGAGCCACCGAGCAGCAGCAGCACCGGACCCGAGCGTTAGTGAGCGCAGCGACCTCCCCGCCCGCGACATACTGAGCATATTAACACCATAGGTGGGCCATAGAATTTTATACCATTGGGAGATGAAGAAAGAACAATAATTTTTTTTTCACTAAAATATTGTTTTAGCCCCAAATTTTTAATTTTTTAAAGGCTAATAAGAAAATATTGTACCACATAGCTTGTTGTGTGACTCTTCCATGTAATCGGGAACTAATTTTGGGTACAGTGCAATGCTCAGAAGGGAAGGAGTGCCAGAATATGCTGGAATGGTTAGCCAGTGCTATGTCATATTGGCAGAGCCCCTAAGGTGCTGGAACCATAGAAATTCTCCACAAGTGACCCCACTATAAGCTACACCTCTCAATGAATTTATCTAACAGTGTAGTGAACATATTGACACCACAGCTGTTTTACAGAATTTTAAACTATTCTGAGGTGAAGAACTAATAATTGCACTTTTATCCCTAAAATACTAATTTGGCCCCAGATTTTTCATTTTCACAAGGGAAAATGGCTAAAACCAGGCCTATAATTTGTTATACAATTTGTCCTGAACGTGGCAATAGCCGATATAAGGCTGTACAGTACTGTTTGGTCACATGGCAGGGCTTAGGAGGGAAGGAGAGCCATTTGACTTTTGTAGGGCAGATTTTTAAAGAATAGTTTGCAAACTACATTTGCAGAGCCCCTGATGTGCCTTAGAATTTCTACCCCTCTAGGAATTTGAATATTACAGCAGTGTAGTGACTAGAGATAGCTGAATAGTGAAATATTTGAATTTGCATTATTCGAACCAAGTAATTTCTATTATTCGTCACGAATAATGAACCCAATGCAACTCAATAGGAAACCTAATTAATTTTCAGGAGGACCTTGGAAGTCTGTCTGGGAAAGCTGTAAAAATGCTGAAAACAATTGAAAAGCATTGAACCTAAATGGCAACGCATGGGTAAGATGCCTGGATACATTTATGACTCACATTTGTTTTATTTTGGAATAATGTTGTCAGAGTATTACAGAGATTAGAGCAGTACAGTTAGACTTAGGGCGGCTTTGCACACTACGACATCACAGGTGCGATGTCGGTGGGGTCAAATCGAAAGTGACGCACATCCGGCGTCATTTGCGATGTCGTAGTGTGTAAATCCTAGATGATACGATGAACGAGCGCAAAAGCGTCATTATCGTATCATCGGTGCAGGCTCCGACATTTCCATAATGCCGGTGCCGCGACAGGTACGATTTAGTTCCTCATTCCTGCGGCAGCACACATCGCTGTGTGTGAAGCCGCAGGCGCGAGGAACATCTCCTACCTGCCGCCAGCGGCTATACGGAAGGAAGGAGGTGGGCGGGATGTTTACATTCTGCTCATCTCCACCCCTCCGCCACTATTGGCCGCCTGCCGTGTGACGTCGCTATGACGCCGCACGACCCGCCCCCTTAGGAAGTAGGCGGGTCGCCGGCCAGAGCGACAGTCGCAGGGCAGGTGAGTGCATGTGAAGCTGGCGTAGCGATAATATTCGCTACGCCAGCTATCACAAGATATCGTACCTGCGACGGGGGCGGGGACTATCGCGTGCGACATCGCAGCATCGGCTTGCGATGACACAACGTGCAAAGCCCGCCTTAGGCTGGAGTCACACTTGTGAGAGACTCACACGAGTCTCGCATCACATCACCTGGCACGGCCTGATGCTCTCCTGACAGGAGCTTCTCAGCTACATAGAAATACATGCTGCCATCCCGCTCCTGTCTGGAGAGTGTGCGGCCATGCTGGGTGATGCAATGCGAGACTAGCGCGAGTCTCTCACAAGTGTGATTCTGGCCTTACCGAAAATCCCCATGGCTGTCACACTATTTCCAGGTCCACTCATTAGATCTCATACGTATGCACTGCTTTCCATACCGCCCCTCTCTGCCAACATCCTTGGTTGGCTGCAGTCAGACAGCCGGTGTGCCAGCGTCTCTAACTGGTTGCCCTCTCATAGCTGTCTAGGTCCCCAAATGAAGAGTAAAAATAAATAAATAAAACTATATAAAACATATGGCTACAGGCTGTTGCATCCATCTCTGTGCAGATCTTGGTTGTCTTCAAAATAAGAGGGACCTTATGCAGCTTTTTTTTATTATTGAAATTAATATTTTTTTTAAAAGTGTGCTGTTCCTCATAATGTTGATGCCCAGCCAATATAAAGTTGACATGTGGGGGCTGGTATTCGCAGGGTGGGGTGGCCCATGGTTATTGGATGCAATAATTCTGGCACCCTACCAGGCTCATCCCGATTACCATGCTGCTGTAGGAATCGGGATAGTATTAGTGGTTAATGACAGCTCCCAGCTCCCACTAAGCCCAAGATAAGTAATGGGTAGGGGGTCTATGATACTTCCCCACTACTAATACTGGAAGTAAAAAGAAATAAATACAAAACACAGAGAAAAATCCTTTATTTAAAAAAAAAAAAAAAATACCCTCTTTCTCTAATTTATTAACCCCAAAACAGCCAGTCCGACATAATCCAACCATGATGTTCCACGACGATCCTGCTTCTGCTACATACTGAAGTTGCAGCTTGGGCACATTAGAAAACATGACCGCCCGCTGCATTTTCAGGCAGACACTGACTGAGCTGCAGCTGTGAGAGGTGACATCACTGAGTTAACCTGTGGCTCCAACTGGAGATTCCCACAGATAAAAGTCACTTCAGATAAACTCATTGAACTCAGTGACCTCACCTCAGGTGAACTCTTTAAAGTTCATGAGACCTGCATCTCCTGGCAGAAAACTGCATTTTTTTGCCAAGAGATACAGATCTGGTGCTGAAATTTTTACACCAAATTCTCCTGCATCTCCTGACAAAATAATGCATCAAAACGTGAAGTGGTTTTGATGCGTGTTTTTTGGTGTAAAAATTCCAGCACCAAATCTGCATCTCCTGGCAAAAAGCACACAAAAAACGCACTATGATGCAGTTTCGGTATGATTTTCTGTGAGGAGATGCAAATTTGGTGCAGAAATCTGGTGCAGAAATTTTTGCACCAAATCTGCATCTCCTGGCAAAAAAAAGTAGGTTATGTGCAACTATACTGCATTTTTTTTGCCAGGAGATGTAGTTTTGGTACTGAAATGCATACACCAAATTCCTGCACCAAATCCGTAACTTTTGGCAAAAAAAATGCATCAAAACACATGTGGCTTTGATGCGTTTATTGCCAGGAGATGCAGATTTGATGCAGTGATTTCTGCACCAAATCGGCAAAAATAAAATGCAGTTTAGGTGCACCTAAACTACGTTTTTTTGCCACGAGATGCAATTTTGGTGCAGAAATTTGGTGTATAAATTGCAGCATGAAATTTACATCTCTTGGCAAAAAAAAAATGTTTTTTGTGAGATGCAGGTCTCATTGAACTCAATCAGTTCACCAGAGGTGAGGTCATTGAGTTAAATGACTGCACTTGAGGTGAGGTGACTGAGTTCATTGAGTTCACCTCAGGTTAGTTCATCTGAGGTCACACCTAGGGTATCATGGAAATCTCAGCTGTGACATTTCTGCCCCAACTCTGAATCGTCTGGCAAAAAATGCACCAAAACGCATGCAGTTTTGATTTAGTTTTTTGCCAGGTGATGCAGAGTTGGTGCAGACATATTTGCAACCAAATCCTCAATGTATGCATATCGTCTTATAAAGTAATCTGCCATTGAGTTCAATGAGTTCACCTGAGTTGAGGTTACAGAGCTCAATGGGTGAGAAACATTAAAAGCTTTCTTAAAGGCTCTCTTTGTATATATTTCTTTTTACTTACAGGTTAGTAACGGGGGTGTCTCATGGACACCTCCCTACTTTTATTGCATGTTGAATAAAATTTCTGAGTTTTAATCAATTTTTGGGTTATGAAGTTTTTTCTTTATTGGAATTATATATTGGTTGAAGTATTTTTTCCTATTTTTCATAATTAATTTTATATTTATGTTATAATTTACTAAATGGAGATTTTTCGGAGGATACTGATTCTGAAGTCATAATAAGGTAGTAAAATAGCATTAGTGCAAACGCGTACAGCTACAGAACAAAGGATGAATTTTACCGATTTTCAGAAGTGTTCAATTTTGAGAAAAGTGTTCTGTAACTGTTGATAGTTGATACTCTGCATGAGGATCAACTACTATCTACGATACCCAACCCACATTTTGCTTGGGCTTGTTTGGGGCTCTTGGCTAGCTGATCATCACACGGAGTATAGGTAAGCAGGCTCTCTTAGTTCAGATGGTTCTATAATACTGTCACTTTGCTATGTAGCATTTGAAATAGGTGTCATATATAGAAATAGTCGATCCTGATTGGCAAAGATCAGAAAATGATCGACTATTTCTATATAACGATCTTTGGCCTGACTGGATCAGGATCAGACATCCGAGCATTTACCATAAAAGTCAGCGATCTTGCCAAGGATCGGTAAATGATCGGATGGCAAAAATTATCCTCTCTCTGCCCATCACAGCCATGTCAAGTATTGGCATGGCTGAGATTAGCCACTGTAAAAAAAGGAAGTAAAAGGGTTGAAGCAATACTTACCGCTGCAGCGCTATTTCTGGGTCCGACAATTATCACTAATGCATATTCACTGCTTTCCCTTCCAATGGCATATGATTGGCTTCCATTGGGCCACTCCCCCACCCTCTGATACAGCATCTGTGATTGGTTGGAATCACACACACTGTGTCCTTAGATAAATAAATAAATATTGAAACAATTGGCGTAGGATCCCTCTGTTTTGATATATATTTAAATAGCAAATTTTTAAAAATCATACGCGGTCCCCCTTAATTTTGATACTCAGCCAAGATAAACCCAACAGCTGGAAGCTGGTATTCTCAGGCTTGTGAGGCCCATAGTTATTGGACCCCCTAGCTTAAAAATAGCAGCCCGCAGCTGTCCAGAATTGTCACATCCATTAGATGTGACAATTCTGGCGCCTTATCCAGCTCATCCGATTGCCCTGGTGCAGTGGTAATTGGGGTAAAAGAAGTGGCTAAAGACAGATGTGAGTGTGTGGCGACAGCCATTGCTGAAACTCGGTCTAGATACCTGTCCACAACTCTTCAGCTATGTGACTTCATTCTCCAATGCATTTTAATTTCAACAGTGCCTGATTGTGGGTAAACCCTGGCTGCATAGTACACAGGTGGGTGGAATCTCTCTGAACTGTTGGAACGCTTGTTACATTAAGGGAGAGGTTGAGGGCGTAGGTGAAGGAGGCAGAAGCAGTGGAGGAAGTAGTAGATACAGAGGTTTGTCCCTCAAGCCTTGAGGATTTAAAGATTTATGGAGCATCGCCTTCCCTGCCTGCCCCGGCAACCACCAGAGTCACCCAGTTTCCAGTCAGCAAGATGTAATGCCCTGCTTACTCGTCCATGTGTCAGTGGTAAAATGCACCCTGTCAGATACAGAGTTTTTCAAGGAACGGGTAATGTTGTCTATGACATGCTGGTGCACAGCTTTATTAGAAAAATAATGGCGACTAGGCAACTGGTACTGGGGGACTGCGAAGGCCATAGGCCTTTGGAAACTGTCTGTATCCACCAGGTGGAAAGGCAGCATTTCCGTGGCCAACATATTGCATATGGTGAAGTTCAAGCATTGGCGTGTCTAGGAGGAAATATCTTTTCCATGACCACAACTGTGGGACTGAGGGCTGGCTGCTGTGCTGAGAGAGGGTGTAGGTAGCGTGCACATGACAAACTTGTGGATTGTGAGGGAGGAGCAGGAGGAGATGATATAATGAACTGAGAAAGATGTGATTTAGGGATTTTGCAGGGTAATAAATTGGTGTATGATAGTGTCTTTTGTCTTTATTTTTTTAATAATTTTCTTTTTATGTCTTTCAAGTTCATTTTTGGGGAATGTTTTGGGACATCACCATGCATTACGACAGACCTTTTTTTAAAAAAATAAAATAAATAAATACATTTGTGAATGAGGGCTGTAGTCAGGGGTTGCTTCTTCTAGAACCCCATTTTCATCCTCTCTGTCTCACTCCTTGCCCTGAGAGTCACCCTCCTCTTCCTGCCCTGACAGCACAGCACAGCATGTGTGTGCCTCAAGTATATGTGTTTCATCATGTTTACCTCTACGTCTGGTGATGAGGGTGTGAAATATGCTTAGACCCCACTTTGTCTAGCCCTGGGTCCAACTGACAAAGAGTTTTGGCATCAGTGCAGATACTTTCCTCCTCTTGAGTTTGTGAGTCTTTGGAGCTGATTTTTGATGCCCATGGAATAGAATGTGTGAACAGTTCCGCAGACTCATCCATCTGTGGTTCCCCATAGTCAGCTGAGCAGTTGGAGAGTTGTGACAAGGGGGGAAGCAAGGCTAATTGAGGTGCCATCTCTAAGGAATCTACTGTGTCTGATGTTGAGATGGAGGAGGAGTAGGAGAGGCCATTTGATGCAGCGCTTGCCATCCACTGCAGCACATGCTCTTTCCGGCCCTCATCTACAAGTTGTACAGCTATGTGGCTGGCAAAGAAAAGGAGTCACATAGCCCATCCAATAATAAAAGGTGTCAGTTGTCTTTGGTTGTTTGCTGGTGTTTGCTCAGTAGAGCTTTCAGGAATATTAGCATCTACCCCACGTACACCTCGAACACCATGCCTATTCCCCCTTCCACTATTACATCAGCATTTCCCACTCATGTTTGATGTACCAATCCCCTCTTTTAACCAGCTGTTTCACAACCCTAGGTCCCCACCTGTCACTAAATTAATAATCATTACTTATTTGCTGAGATGGCAATTTGTGGCTGGACCATAGAAGTAGCAATCACAATTTATATGATGAAATTGCAATTTTTGGCTGGACTACAGAAGTAGCAATTATTATTTATAGGATAAAATGCCAATTTTTGGCTGGACCAAGGAAGACCACTTTAGTAGTGTCTACCCTTAATTTTTGGAAATTTGGAGACTCCATGTTGGGTCTCCGAGTTGTCTGTTTTAGCAGGTTTCTCAGAGCATCAGGCCTACACCTGTTACTAATCCACTTCTTAATTTTAACTTAAGTTGAAAGCTGTAAATGCTGGCTCAGACCCTGTCTCATGTATGGCCCAGATCTCACTGGTGTGCCATTATACCATTTATAGTCTGGGGCAATTGATGCCACTTTCATAGTTGGAGAGTTATGTCTTCTAGTTAAAAATTAAATAAGCCTGCATAGGAACAATGCAATGGAAACCTGTAATCTGATTCATTCAGCCCAAATGGCAGACCGCAAATCAAAGCCTAGCTGCACAATTGAAACTAAGTAAATTTTTCTGCCATTTCTGGCGGGGTAAAATTCAATTCTAAACAGAATTTCAATGACAAAGCTTTGTGGTTCATTCAATGCATTGAAAGAATTGGTTTATTTATTTTTTTCATAGCGAAATATTTCACTAGTAGTACATTCCAATGAGTAGTGAAACAGTAAAACGCAAATCAGATGTAAATTGTAATTAATCAGCCACATAATAAAATGGCCCTGTTTATAATGTAGCATGGAAAAACCAAAAGGATACAGCTCTATGTATAAGCTTAAACTGCAAGATAAAGACATAACTGTTTGTAAAGGGTTAAAAAGCTAAAGAAGAAATCAGCAGCTGGTAAAATTTGTTTGAAACACTAACTAAATGCTGTACACAGACAGCCAGAGACACAAGAAACTATGGAGAAGGCTGTGTTCGGATTTACAATTGCTCTTTTTGCTTTTCCATATTATTCTTAAATCCATTATGTTGCTTCTATTGATGAGTGGACTCACAGATAACTGAGACCGACGGGTCCCTGTTATCTGGTTTTTAAAATCCAGTTCCTGGCTGGATTCTGGTCCCCATATAAAAGTCTACGGGGACCAGAATCTGGAAATTAAAAATGGTGGTCGAATTGATAGGGGGATAGGAGCAGGTGAGCTATACCTACAAAGGCTCCTGCATGACTGTACGCTGCTTCCAGGCCCCACATTCACTTCCGGGGCTACAGATTAGCCTTCATTTCATATGCACTGCATTCCCCACCCATCTGCGTCTCTGATTGATTGCAGTCAGTTGAGCCAACACACTGAGTGGCAGCGTAGCAGCTGACTGCCAATAATCACAGGTGCTGTGTGCATCTATCATGGAATAAAATAAATAAATTAAACTTTTGGCGTAGGGTCCCCCCATACTATGATATGTAGCACAGATAAAACATAAGGCTACAGGCTGCAGTCCCCAGCCACGCGCTTTTCTTGGCTGTGTATCAAAATAAGAGGAACCACAGGCAGCTTTCTTTAAAAAAAATAATTAAAGTATATAATTTAAAAAAGTGATGTGCGGCCACCCCCCCAAGTTTGATACCCAGCCAAGGTTAATTTCAACAGCTGAGGGCTGGTATGCTCAAGCTGGGGAAACCCATGCCTATTGGGCCGCCCCTAACCTAGAAATAGCAGCCTGCAGCCTCCAAGAATTATCACATCCATTAGATGTGAGAAGCCCTACACTCTTCCTGGCTCTTCCCGATTGCCTTGGTGCGGTGGCAACTGGGGTAATTTAAGCGGTTAATGGCAGCTTACAGCTGCCACTAAGCCCTAGATTAGTAATTGCACAAGTGGTCTGATGCTATTAGGCATTTTTTCAGGTTCATGATTTCATTTTACTGACCTGTACAGTTTTACACTTAGGGTTGTACCAGCACCCTCTTATTATTGGCCGCTGCGATTTGCTTTTGCCTTTTCTTGTGTTATATTTATTGTCTGCCACTATGATATAATCATTTAGATATACAATTTCTTCCTTGTGACTGCGGGCTATTGAATTATGCTGTACACTGGTGTACATGTATGTGGGATGTATT
This sequence comes from Anomaloglossus baeobatrachus, assembly GCF_048569485.1. Taxonomy (NCBI): domain Eukaryota; kingdom Metazoa; phylum Chordata; class Amphibia; order Anura; family Aromobatidae; genus Anomaloglossus; species Anomaloglossus baeobatrachus. Next base: position 213,737,583 of record NC_134356.1, on the reverse strand, counting down.
TACACCTGCATTAGTGGTCATGCACCTTCGAGCTCTATCTTTCATGTGATGCCTATTTTCAACACCTCCTATTCAGCAATACTGGTGCATTTAGATACTATACCATCTATAGTTTGGGATATCTAGGTAGGGTGTATTAGCATCAATATCTGAGATATTGTATCTATTGGCCTTGCCTTTGCTGCAGGTGCCTGTTATATTTGATATAATTAGGGTATATTTTTTCCCTGATGCCGTTGCACTTTATATATGTACTATTTATTCAAATAGGCGCGCCTCATTCTATGCTATCTGGAGCTTTTTGCACACCAGCACTATAATATCCCTTCTCTGGATATATTGGCTATGTAGGTCAATCATTCTATATAAGTTATCCATGTGGTGTTCTGACCTATCCACCGGTTGCATACATGGGATACTGTTTTGATACAGGATTTTTTACTGCATGTCATTCTATGTTATTATATCTATGTATGACAATTCAAATTCACTTTATTGGTACACAGGGTCCTCTATCATTGTGTATATAATCATCTATATTCCTGTTATTGTTCACCATATTCACGACTATACCTGGGGACTGGCTCCGCTCCGTGTGTGTTGTCCTTCATGTTTTGTTTGAAATGGTTTTATTTGTCTTTTGTGTGCATTGAATAAAGGTGTTCATTAAATTATTTATCCTATAACAGGTGTGCCCCTGGTTTATATGCGGTGTCTTTTCTCCTGTATGCCACATGTGTTTCATACACTTCATCAGGGTGCACCCAGGTGCATAATTGAGTATAGTGGTGCGCTCCAAAAAAAACCCCTTTCCGCTGCTTTTTATAAGGGGTAAAGTTTTTCTTTGTGGACAGTGCAAAGTTGGCATAAGGAGACTTAAAAGCCTAACAATGCTCCTCTATAAATTCAAAAATACAAATAACATCTTCTGAGAGGACAAAATCTCTAGTGCCATCTATTGAGGGTACCAATCTTAAATGTCAACCGTGTAGAGGGCCTTGTAAAATAGCTTGGTATAAGAAGCCAAGCTAGAAACTCCATTTGCAGGCACATGTTTTTAGGCTTTCCCTCTTTCTCAATACAAAGTAAGAGATCTGATTTGGCTAGGTGAGAGGCCCCTAACAGGGTGGCTAAGGGTTAAGGTTTCTGTTTGTGTAGAGTGGCAAGTTGGTGTAAATGAAGAACTGGCCTAGGGACCACCATTGTGCAAAGTTCAGTTACGGTACACAAGACGAAGTGGCAGAAGCAAAGGTACAGCTTTATTTACAGGCAGGAGATAAGCATTTATGCAAGTGAATGGGGGTAAGTATACTGGTAACAGTCAAGTTTAACACACTGCAAATTCTAGCTGTAGCACCCCAACTATACGTCGCCCCAGCTATTACAAATATCAACTCTACAGGGAAGCACAAAACATTCACAACTGAACCGCACTAACAACCTAGCTGGCCTGTGCTACTTGGGCCATGAGGTTACCGTGCTCTGTCTACTGAGGTCTACGCTGTGCCCTATTAAAGGGAACCTGTCACCACATTTTCAGCCTATAAGCTGCTGCCACCACCACCGGGCTCTTATATACAGCATTCTATCATGCTTTATATAAGAGCCCAGGCTGGGGGTATAACATAAAAAACACTTTATAATACTTACCTAACGGTCGCATGGTGGGCCTTATGGGCGTCTCCGTTGTCTGGTCCCGGCGCCACCTCTTTTGACCATCTTTGTTCTCCTTCTTCTCTAGCCGCGGTGCATGACGGGTCCAACGTCATACACACTCGTCGGCATTCAGGTCCTGAGCAGGGTAGATCAAGGTATTGTAGTACGCCTGCGCAGGACTGGAGACTGTGTATGACGTAGCTGTGTCATGCACACAGGCTTCAGAAAGAGGACGAAGATGGCTGAAAGGGAAGGCGCCCGCACCGGACATCGGAGACGCCTAAAAGCCCCATCGTGCGACCATTAGGTAAGTATTATAAAGTGTTTTTTATGTTATACTCCCGGCCTGGGCTGTTATACAACGCATGTTAGAATGCTGTATATAAGAACCCGGTGGTGGTGGCCGCAGCTTATAGGCCAAAAAAGTGGTGAAAGGTTCCCTTTAAGTCCACTCCCAGGAGTTCAATGCTGTGATGCTCATTGGTGGGCATTTCTTCTTGCAGGGACGGGCCCAGGGTTTTCTGACTCCTATGGGTGATGTCTTTTCTTCTTTTCTGATTCGACTACCTAGGAGCGTTTCAGTTCGATACTCGCTCAATGGTTACTACCGCTCTCTCTTGGTCCGGCAAGCTGTATCTCTCACAGCCGTTATCATACCTCTTCTCAAAATACCCATCCTGGGCAGAACACAGGCAACGCCTCCTCTCACATACACGCTCAGGAGACCTGACTTCTCCTGTTCACCTCCAAACTTTTATCCCGCTCTTTCTCTCTTTCCAGCACATTTTGGGGATGGGCTAGCCCAGGTTTGTAGCTCAGAGGGGGAGCACCAGCTAAACCGGCCAGTCCAAAACACACAGCAAACAGGGGGTGCACGATCTCTTAAACTGATAGTACTCAACCATTTTGAATGGGTGTTACCCATACATAAGGAGACCTAAAGGGCAAAACATATCTGCAAATAGAATTTATAGTTTGCCTATGTATCCAGAATCACGTTGCAATACCTTTTTAATCCCTTAACTACCGCGGGCAGTTAAATTACGTCCCAGCGATCACAGTGTTAATCTCACCCGGCTGCTGCGCCGGGGCAGATCCGCGAACATATCAGCCAATTTGTACAGCTGACATGTGTGCCTACCAGGCACAAGCAAATCTAAGATCTGCCCGAAGCTGTTAACCCCTTAAATGGCGCTGTCAAAAGTAACAGTGCCATTATGATCGCGGTCACAGTTAAAGTTTACTCACAGTCCGACACCGGAAGTCACATGACGTGATCAAGTGGATCCGATGGTTGTCATGGTAGCACAGGGTCATGTGATGACTCCTGTAACTTAAATGACTCACTTCCCATTTCGCCACACAACTCTTGGCCATGTGAGACAAGAGATGCGCATATTTGGTGTTCACAGCTGTGTAGCTGTGATTAGCAGATATGGAAGAACGATCAGACTGCTGACCCTTATAGTCCTCTAGGGGGACTAGTAAAGTAAAATAAAATAGGTAAAAAAACATTTTTTGAAAAATAAAAAAAATAAAAAAAACTTAAAAGTTCAAATCACTCTCCTTTCACCCCATAGAAAATTAAAGGGTTAAAAAAAATATATATATTTGGTATCACCGCATTCAGAATTTCTTCCGAAGACAATACTAAGGACCAGGGGGCATTCACTGCGAGTGGAAGAAAAGCGATTCCGACAGCTAAATAGGAAAGGGTTCTTTACAGTTAGAGCAGTCAGACTGTGGAATGCCCTACCACAAGAGGTAGTAATGGCAGATACTATAACAGCTTTCAAAAAAGGGCTGGATGATTTCCTCAGTACACACAACATTGTTGGTTATAAATGACTTGGTGACCAGGTGTAGAACTGGTGGAGGAAGGTTGAACTAGATGGACCTAGGTCTTTTTTCAACCTTAGTAACTATGTAACTATGTAACTATGTAACAGAAATGCCCAATCTATCAAAATCTAAGATCAATTAAGCTGATCAATAAACGATGTAGAGGCAAAAAAATTCCAAACGCCAAAATTATGTTTTTTTGTGGTGGCAAATTTTGCACAAAATGCAATAACAGGTGATTAAAATGTAGCATCTGCGCAAATATGCTACCGTTAAAAATGTCAACTCGGGACACAAAAAATAAGCCATCACTGAGCCCCGGATCCCGAATAATGAGAACACTATTGGTCACAAAAAATGGCACAAAACGTGCACAGCTTTTTTGGAAAAACTTCTGATTTTTATTTAAGGGCAGCGATACACGGGACGATATACCATGCGATCGCATGAGCGTTCGCACTCAAACCCCGTCGTTTGTGCGTCACGGTCAATTTGTTGCCCGTGGCGCACAAAGTCGTTTAACCCCGTCACACGTGCTTGCCGCCCGAACCACCTCGCTGTGAGCGGCAAACATCCTCTTCCTGAAGGGGGAGGGATGTTCAGCGTCAAAGCGACGTCACACAGCGGCCACCCAATAGAAGCGGAGGGGCGGAGATGAGTGGGACGTAACATCCCACCCACCTCCTTCCTTCCGCATTGCCGGAGGACGCAGGTAAGTTGTTGTTCGACATTCCCGGGGTGTCACACGGAGCGATGTGTGCTGCCTCGGGAATGACGAATAATCGGCGCACAGAAGGAGGAACGACTTTCTGAAAATGAACGACGTGTCAACGAGCAACGATAAGGTGAGTATTTTTGCTCGTTCACAGTTGTTCGTAGCTGTCACACGCTACGATAGCTCTAACAATGCCGGATGTGCGTCATGGAATCTGTGACCCCGACGACATATCGCCCGATATATCGTAGCGTGTGACGCTGCCCTAACTCCTTAGATAAAAGTAAACCTTTACTTGTTTGGTGTCTACAATCTCGCACCAACCTGAGGCATCACACCTACACATCAATTTTACCATATAGTGAATAAAATATTTCAAAAACAATTGTTCAATCGCACTTTTTTGCAATTTTTCCCGCATTTGGAAGTTTTTTGCTGTTTTCCAGTACACTATATAGTTACTTAGGTTGAAATAAAAGACCTAGGTCCATCTAGTTCAACCTTCCTCCACCAGTTCTACATTTGGTCACTAAGTCATTTATAACCAACAATGTTTTGTGTACTGAGGAAATCACCCAGCCCTTTTTTAAAAGCTGTTATAGTATCTGCCATTACTACCTCTTGTGGTAGGGCATTCCACAGTCTGACTGCTCTAACTGTAAAGAACCCTTTCCTATTTAGCTGTCGGAATCGCTTTTCTTCCACTCGCAGTGAGTGCCCCCTTGTTCTTAGTATTGTCTTCGGAAGAAATAAGTCATGTGCCAGTCCTTTATATTGACCACACATATATTTATACATATAAATGAGATCTCCTCTGAGACGTCTTTTTTCTAAGCTAAACATATCTAACTTTTTCAACCTGTCATCATATGTGAGGCCTTCCATTGCTTGTAGTAGTCTAGTTGCCCGCCTTTGAACTGACTCTAACTTCTGAATGTCCTTTTTAAAATTTGGAGCCCAAAACTGGATCCCATATTCCAGATGTAGCCTTACAAGTGATTTATAGAGGGGTAACAATACGTTGGGATCGTGGGATCTGATCTCTCTTTTTATAAACCCTAAAATCTTGTTTGCTTTAGCAGCTGCTGCTTGACATTAAGTACTGCTGCTCAGCTTATTTGTAATGAGAATACCCAAGTCCTTCTCCTGTTCTGTAGTCCCGAGTTTACTTCCATTTAATGTATACCCAGTTATAGGATTACTCCATCCTAGGTGCATTACTTTACATTTATCAACATTAAATCTCATTTGCCAAGTATCTGCCCATTCTGACATCTTATCCAGATCTTTTTGTAATACTGTACTATCAAGGTCAGTTTTTAATATCCTACATAGTTTGGTGTCATCAGCAAAGACTGACACTTTACTATCAATCCCATCCACAAGGTCAATAATAAAGAGATTAAAAAGAATCGGTCCTAGCACAGATCCCTGCGGCTCCCCACTGCTGACTGCAGCCCATTTAGAGAATATACCATTTATGACTACTCTTTGTTTCCTATCTTTCAGCCAATTCCTTACCCAATTGCATATAGTTTCCTCTAGTCCTTGCCTCTGAAGCTTTAGTATAAGGCTATTATGTGGTACAGTATCAAATGCCTTTGCAAAGTCCAAATAAATCACATCAGCTGCATTACCAATATCCATATTTGCACTTACCCCCTCATAGAACCCCAACAGGTTGGTTAGACACGACTTATCTTTCATGAATCCATGCTGTTTGTCAGTTATTATATTATTTTCTGCAATATATTTTTGCATGTCATCCCTTAAAATGCCCTCAAAAACTTTACATACTACTGATGTCAGGCTTACTGGACGGTAGTTGCCTGGATCTACCCTCTTACCTTTCTTTAATATCGGTACCACATCAGCAATCCTCCAATCCTTAGGCACCAACCCTGTTACAAGCGAGTCTAAAAAATGAGATATAGTGGTCTGTCGATTATGGAGCTCAATTCTTTCAATATTCGTGGATGAATGCCATCTGGCCCTGGGGATTTGTCAATGTTTAATTTACTCAGATGCAGTCGTACTTCATCTTGTGTTAAATTAATTATATCGGGTGGTGAACTTTGATTTTTCACTTGTTGAATGATCCTTGGTGCAGTCAGTTCCTTGGTGAACACAGATGGGAAATGCCTATTTAATATCTCAGTCTTTTGTTTGTCCTCTATAACTAACTTGTTATTATATTTTAAACTATCCTTTGTTTTCCGTTTGGCATTAATGTATTTATAAAATATTTTGGGATTTATTTTAATGTCCTTGGCGATTTTTGTTTCAGTAGCTAGTTTTGCTTGCTTGATTTCTTTTTTGCATTTCCTATTGATATCTTTATACTTCTGAAATGCTATTTCTGTATTTTCAGCCTTTAAGATTTTAAACGCCCTTTGTTTTTGTTTTATTATACTTTGTAGTGTCTTATTTATCCATAGTGGTTTCTTTTTATTCCTGGACATTTTATTACCAGAGGGTATAAGTTTTTTATAGGACTTTAGGAGTATATCCTTAAACTTACCCCATTTATGTTCAGTATCCCCAGTTATCATGACTTTGTCCCAATCTACACATTGAGGCTCTTCCCTTAATTTGTTGAAATCAGCTTTCCGAAAATTCAAGGTTTTAGCATTCCCCTTTGAAATGTTTTATTGAATATTACTTTGAAGCTTACCATATTATGATCGCTGGTGCCCAAGTGCTCCCGGACCTGTACATCTGAAATTGTATCCGGTCTATTTGACAGGACCAGATCTAGCAAATTATCTCCCCTTGTCGGTTCATCTATCATCTGAGAGAGGAAATTGTCTTGAATAGTAGATAAGAACTTACAGCTTTTAGCAGAACTAGAAGATTCTATGTCCCACTGTATGTCTGGATAGTTGAAATCCCCCATAATAAGAACCCGATTATTATTATTAGCTGCCTTTTCAATTTGTTCCAGCATTTCACCCTTTATTTGTTCAGGTATGTTAGGAGGCTAATAGGAAACTCCAAGTAGTATTTTTCCGTTATTCCCCTCCCCATGTACATTTACCCATACTGACTCTACATTGTTGCAGTTCCCCCCAATGTCATTATTCAACACAGGTTTTAGGTTAGATTTGATAAATATACACACCCCACCACCTTTTTTGTCTTTCCTGTCCTTCCTAAATGTACTATAACCCTGTATGTTTGTCACCCAGTCATGGCTTTCATCCAGCCAGGTTTCCGTAATGCCCACCACATCATAATCCATGGTTGACATAAAAGTCTCCAATTCATTCATTTTGTTTGCACAGCTTCTTCCATTTGTCAGTAGACATTTAATACTTTTAACACCTTTATTACTCCTAGCCTCCCTATGTTCCTTGCATGTCCCATCCCCCCTAATCCTTCATTGACCCCTACCATCTCACTGTCTCTATCTGCTCTATCTATCCCCTTTTTTGCTCCACTACCCTCCCTCCCCCCAGATCCTAGTTTAAAAGCTCCTCCATTCATCTGACCATTTTTTCCCCCAGCACAGCTGCACCCTCCCCATTGAGGTGCAGCCCGTACCTAACATAGAGCCTGTAGCCGACTAAGAAGTTAGCCCAGGTCTCCATGAACCCGAACCCTACCTTACTGCACCAATTTCTAAGCCACATATTTATTTCCCTAAGCTCCTGCTGTCTTTCTAGTGACGCTCGCGGCACTGGTAGTATTTCTGAAAACACCACCTTGGAGGTCCTGGACTTCAGCTTCTCTCCTAGTTCCCTGTAATCATTTTTAAGGACCTTCCACCTGCCTCTAACTTTGTCAATAGTACCAATGTGCATCATGACCACTGGGTTTTCCCCAGCCCCACCCAGCAATCTGTCTATCCGATCCGCAATATGCTGAACCCAAGCACCCGGCAGACAACACACTGTTCGGCATTCACGGTCTCGGCGACAGATGACCCTGTCTGTCCGCCTAATTATAGAGTCCCCTACCACCAACATCTGTCTGGGCTTTGCTGCACTCCTATTTCCCTCCTTCCTACAGCAGTCATTTTCCTGGTTGCTAGGAGCAACGTCCTGCTGTAGTGACCCTAGTCCTGGCCCTTCATTCCTAATATCACCCAAACAGGCATATTTACTAGGTTGTGCCAGGTAAGGACTAGGCTGTCTGACAATTTTCCCCCTACCTCTTCTTCTAACTGTTACCCAGCTACCTACCTCTGGGTCCTGATCTTCCCCAACTCCACCCTCCTCCATATCACTGGCCCCAGCCAGAGAAAGCTCAGTGAGCTCTAAACTCCTCTCCAGGTTTGCAATGCCCCTGAGTGTTGCAAGCTGCTTATTTAGATCAGTTACCTGGGCTTCCAAATACGCAACATGCTTGCATCGAGTGCACCCTCGAACGGCTGCTCAAGGCATGCATACATCTGACAAGATACACACCTGGTAGCATTGTCCATGGAGCGCCTATTAAATATGGATAAACAGTAAAGTAGAAAAACAAAGAGAAAAAAACAAAACAATGGGAAACGTATAAGGATAACTTCAAACTATGTTCTTGTGTCAAACTATGAGATTGTGTTTAAACTATGCCACACTTATCTGAAATCCCCGCACTTTGCTGCAGCACCTCGCACGCTCAGAACCTCGCTCGCAAGGACTACCAGAAGCTGCCAGAAGCTTCTAGAAACAGGTGTGGCTAAGACCACTAATTAAATCACAAGACACACTTTTTTTTTTTTGCCTTTTCACAATAACATAGACAAACAGACACACAATTCCCTAATTAAATAAAACAATTACTGTCATCACCACTATGAGATTGTGTTTAAACTATGCCGCACTTATCTGAAATCCCCGCACTTTGCTGAAGTACCTCGCACGCTCAGCAAAAACTAATAGTTTCATTTAAAAGTACAACTCGTTCCGCAAAAAAACAATCCCTCACATGGCTATATTGACGGAAAACTAAAAAAGTTACTGCTCTCGGAAGAATGGCGAAAAAAACGGAAAGCGCAAAATCGGCCGGTCGCGAAAGGGTTAATGGGTCAGCAATGGATTGCTAAACCCCCAATAACTCTTCTGATGCCCTACAGATTACGCATATTAAATGCTACTGTTCGAGATTGATAGATTAACAGCAGCAGATGGAGCATAGCCAAAAGCAGATGGTGGCTGAGTAACAAAGCCAACATCTGTCAGCCAAAAGCAGATGCTGACTGAGTAACAAAGCCAACATATGTTGGCTATAATGCAATCTTTGTTGTTGCACTTGCTTCAATGGGGACCCGCATAAATATACATCGTATGTTGGGAAGGTGTTGAATAATCAAATCCAGTATTTTTTATGGTATAAATACTATATAAAAAGATAGACCAAAAAAGTTCAAAGAGGCAAACGGGCAATATATACAGTCATTTTTTATGAAAATTATGTTTCAAGATCCACTGCAGGCGTACTCAAAGATCACTACATTCCAGAAAAGGTTATAGTATCAATTCCAATAAGAAAGATGCAAATAAATTATGAAAATGGCATTAGGTGTAAACTTATTTTCATAAAGCACTTCACTGGAGGGATGCATAAAAATAGATAAAAAGAGTTTAGGCCGCTCCATTTGACTTCGCAGCTTTCCTACCTACAAGTATGTGGCAGAGAAAGTTCTGGGGCCTGTTTCTGATCTCCATATCTCAAGTACATTTTATTCTTCTTTGTTTGAAACTTCCAGTGCAGAAAACAATGGAATGATATTTTTAGTAAAACAGACGGTGTGCCAGTCTGTCTCCCAAAGTGACTTACATCAACAGGGCATAAGTATTATCCATGGTACTGTTTTCTGACACATCTCCATTTTAAAAACTGTTGAAAATGTTCTGTAAAGGAACACATTGGTATGGGCTGAAAGATGGTTAACATGCCTAATGTAGTCAAAAATACTTTTTTTTTTCAATATCTTTAAACAGAAAAATAATACTATTAAATTTTTACATTTGCTCCAATGTTCTGGTCCTCAATATTTATAGACTTTATTATCTTCATGATTTATTAATCTCAGCAAGTTTCAAAGTTTTCTTGAAAAGGTGACGATTCATTTCCCACAGTTCAGAATTCTCTTAGGAACTTACATCAAAGTGGTTTTAGGTAAAGGTCACACCATGCTTCTCTCCATGCGCTGAGCAATGAACATTTTTGTGGTTTGTAATCATTTCTTTTTGTTGTTAAATATTTCATAATTTTTTTTTATTCTAAAAAAATCAATTTTATTTTGTAAGAAAATAGTTTCTTTGTAGTAAGTATTTTTGTGGAGTATATGATTGAATTGTGCAGAAAGTCTAAAGGGCATTATTCAAATGTTTTGATTTAAGTTATTACTACTACATGTTTTTTCTGTTTTAACTTTCATTGCTTGTTTAGTTGTACATGATAGTGTTTTGGGCTGTAGAATCAGACATAATAGAGATGAAATACTAAATAAATAATAATAATAAAAAAAAATGACCAGAATATCTATTAGGTGTAAACAGGTGCACACTGAAAATTCAATAAAGTTACAAAAAGCTGAAAAGTTTTTCTGATAAAGCAGAAGAAAGTTACAAAATATGTACAGCAGCGCTCTGAAAAGCTAAAATATGTAAACCTGAAATATAGGAATTTTGGCACTGCATTAAGGCTGCTTTACACGCTTCAATTTCTTGTGTGATCGCATATGCAATCGCACCCGCCCCCATCGTTTGTGCGGCACGGGCAATTTGTTGCTCGTGTCGCACAAAGTCAGTAACCCCGTCACACGTACTTCACTCCCGAACGACCTCGCTGTGGGCGGCGAACATCCACTTCCTTAAGGGGGAGGGACGTTCGGCGTCACAGCGACGTCACACAGCGGCCAGCCAATAGAAGCGGAGGGGCGGAGATGAGCGGGACATAAACATCCCGCCCACCTCCTTCCTTCCACATTGCCGGCAGGACGCAGGTAAGCTGCAGTTCATCATTCCCGGGGGTGTCACACGGAGCGATGTGTGCTGCCACGGGAACACTGAACAACCAGATGTTCGATTTTTAGAAAATGAGCGACGTGTCAACGAGCAACAATAAGGTGAGTATTTGTGCTCGTTCACAGTCACTCGTAGCTGTCACACTCCACGATATGTCAAACGATGCCGGATATGCGTCACTTACGACGTGACCCCGACGACATATCGTTTGATATATCGTAGCATGTAAAGCCCGCTTTTCTACTATTGGAAAAAAATAGATACTTGGTTTACAAATTGGCCAATTCATGTAAGCCCCATAGTCACTGACAAAGTGTACCTCTATTTATCAGGACCCTATCCTAATACGCCTCTGTCTGCGTTAAAAAAAACCTACAATTAATGGGCAGGTAGGATCCAGCTAAATGAAAATGCTCAGGCTGAAGAGTGGAGTGCTCAGTCAGAAAGGAATGGAATATTTATATAAATAGACTGACCAGCACATCCAGTAGGTGTGCACACTGAAACTTCAACAAAGTTACAAAAATATGTACAGCAGCACTCTGAAAAGCTAAAATATGTAAACATGAAATATAGGATTTATTTCACTGCATTACTGCTATTGGAAAAATTTAGATACTTGGTTTACAAATTGGCCAATTCGTGTAAGCTCGACAGCCAACGACAAGGCATACCTTTATTTGTCAGGACCCTATCCCCCTCTATCAAAGTTAAAAAACATACAAATAATAGGCAGGTAGGATTCAGCTAAATGAAAATACTCAGGCTGAAGAGTGGAGTGCTCAATCAGAAAGGAATGGAATATTAATATAAATAGACTGACCAGCACATCCAGTAGGTGTGAACGGGTGCACACTGAAAATTCAACAAAGTTACAAAAATATGTACAGCAGCACTCTGATAAGTTAAAATATGTAAACATCAAATATAGGAATTTTGGCACTGCATTACTACTAATGGATAAAATGAGATACTTGGTTTACAAATTGTTCAATTTGTGGAAGCCCAACAGCCAACAACAAGTTCGTTCACAATTAGTTGTGAAGATCATCCTTTTCTTACCTAAAAATTAGTTGCTTGAACTTTCACTTAATCCTTACTACTAGGGTCCTCTTACATCAGTGTATAAAAAATCAGTCCCCTCCTCATCCAGAAAAGTGGCATGAGTGAAATCCGCATGGTATTCCATATGTCATGCGAGTGCAATGTGAGTGTGCGTTTTTTGTTTTTTTCTCACTTTGCATCCGTTTGCCATCCGTTTGCCATACATTTTTTTTTCTCAGCAGCTATTAATCAACAATAGTGATGAGCGAGTACCAAAAAGCTCGGGTGCTCGAGGCTCGGGCCGAGCATCCCAAGATACTCATGTACTGGGCCCGAGCACCGAGCCCAATGTTATCCTATGGGAGACCCGAGTATTTTTATGAAATGACCCCCGGCAGCATGTAGAAACCCTAAAAATGTCACAAAAGTCTTAGAAGAGTGCTCAAATGACATGGCAACAGCATGGGGAAGACCCCTTGAAGCATTTATCACTCAAAAGTCACAGCTGTGAACAATTTTGTCCGAGTTTTACGCCATTTTTACGGACTCACCAGAAAACCTTCCAAAAAAACACCAAAATGAATTTTCATGGCGGAAATGTTAAGGGCACATACCCAATAGTGAGATAGAGCTGGTGTATTTTACTTTTTGAGATTACATGAAAGATTTTACGTGAAAACATTTTGTGGCACTCCGATGTCCAAAACGCACGTTTTGTGCTTTTTACTAGCGATGTCGGTCATTTTTTTTTTTCATTCTATCTCCCTCAGTCCGTCGGTCGGTCTCTCTGTCTGTCTGTCGGTCTCTCTCTGTCTTGTCTGTCCCCCTCTCACAGTCTGTCGGTCAGTCTCCCCCCTCTCTCATACTCACCGTTCCCCGATCACTGCCGCGGCGCTGCACAGCTGTTCAATAAACTCCGTCGGCTTTTCCTCTTTTGAAAAAGCCGGCCGCTCATTAAACAATCTCGTATTCCCTGCTTTCCTGCTTTTCGGCGCCTATGATTGGTTGCAGTTAGACATGCCCCCACGTTGAGTGACAGATGTCTCACTGCACCCAATCACAGCAGCCGGTGGGCGTGTGTATACTGTGCATTGAAAAAAAAAATTAAATAATTAAAAAAATCGGCGTGCGGTCCCCCCAATTTTAATACCAGCCAGATAAAGCCATACAGCTGGAGGCTGGTATTCTCAGGCTTGAGATACCCACGTTATGGGGAGCCCCCCAGCCTAACAATATCAGTCAGCAGCCGCCCAGAATTGCCACATACATTAGACTCGACAGTTCTGGGACTGTACCCGGCTCTTCCCGATTTGCCCTAGTGCGTTGGCAAATCGGGGTAATAAGGAGTTATTGGCAGCCCATAGCTGCCACTAAATCCTAGATTAATCATGTCAGGCGTCTCCCCGAGAAACCTTCCATGATTTATCTGTAAATTACAGTAAATAAACACACACACACATGAAAAAATCATTTATTAGAAATAAAAAACACAAACCAATTCCCTCGTAACCAATTTAATAAGCCCCAAAAAGCCCTCCATGTCCGGCGTAATCCACGGACCTCCAGCGTCGCTTTCAGCGCTGCTGCATGGAGGTGACAGGAGCTGCAGAAGACACCGCCGCTCCTGTGAGCTCCACGCAGCAAATGAGGTGAGTAGCGCGATCAGCTGAGCTGTTACTAAGCTTATCCGCGGCCACCACTGGATACAGCGGTGGCCGTGAGTTACCTGACTGACAGCAGCTGATCGCGCTACTCACCTCAGTTGCTGTGTGAAGCTGACAGGAGCGGCTGTGTATTCTGCAGCTCCTGTCACCTGCATGCAGCAGAGCTGGAAGCGACGCTGGAGGTCAGTGGATTACGCCGGACATGGAGGGCTTTTTGGGGCTTATTAAATTGGTTACGAGGGAATTGGTTTGTGTTTTTTATTTCTAATAAATGATTTTTTCAGATGTGTGTGTGTGTTTATTTACTGTAATTTACAAATTAATCATGGAAGGAATCTCGGGGAGACACCTGACATGATTAATCTAGGACTTATTGGCAGCTATGGGCTGCCATTAACTCCTTATTACCCCGATTTGCCCAACGCATCAGGGCAAATCGTGAAGAACCGGGTACAGTCCCAGAACTGTCGCATCTAATGTATGCGGCAATTCTGGGCGGCTGCTGACTGATATTGTTAGGCTGGGGGGCTCCCCATAACGTGGGTATCTCAAGCCTGAGAATACCAGCCTCCAGCTGTATGGCTTTATCTGGCTGGTATTAAAATTGGGGGGACCGCACGCCAGTTTCTTTAATTATTTAATTATTTATTTCACTGCACAGTATACACACGCCCACCGGCTGCTGTAATTGGGTGCAGTGAGACACCTGTCACTCAGTGTAGGGGCGTGTCTCACTGCAACCAATCATAGGCGCCTGTGGGCGAGGAAAGCAGGGAATACGAGATGGATGTGTGCAGAGCACAGCGCGCCCGCCGGTATAAAGGCTCGGTCACGCTGTGCGGGCCGGCCAAGCACTGCAATTCCACAACTAACAGGGCTGTGGCATTGCAGTGGTCTGAAAGCCAATCCCAGCATCAAGGCTGGCTCTCAAAAGAGCGCCAACATGCAGGGATGAAGATCACGAGTACAGCACGAGTATCGCGAAATTACTCGGTACCCGCCGAGTAGCCCGAGTACAGTGATACTCGTGTAAGTACCGAGTAGTGACAAGCGTACTCGCTCATCACTAATCAACAATTATTTAGAGGACCATTTACAGTGTTCTATGCCGCAGAATCGTAATGTATGCGTAAAAATCAGATGCCACCAGGATGCCAAGGGTCTTTATTCAAATTAGAATAAATAGATTGAATAAATACATTTTTACAGCTGAATCCATAAACTATTACCTTTGGGACAAGTCCACCAAATGTGATACATGCTACCCTGGGCACAACCATGAAAACAATTAGTTGATACTTAGGTAAAGAATTTATCCAATTGAAAGGGACCATGCCACATCTTATAAAAACCTCAATATTGGCCTCTATAAGCAAGATATTAATGGGAATGGGGATGGGCGTTGGACAGTAGCAAGTGAAGATGCAGGTGGAAAGAACTGAAGATGTGGGTAGTGGATCCAGAAGCTGCGGTCACTTCTCCATGGCTGCAGCAGCATCACTCCTTTATGACATTCTGTTTTGAGAGGTGCAAGAGGGGCTTGATAGAAACTGGGGTTAAGTGATTGTGTGGCACCCTTGGGCTTCAGGCGCCACAGGGTATTGCACCACTTTTCATGGGTAGTATCTATCGTGGGTCAGTAGGGGGGTTAACCTGCCAGTGCCTTCACAAAACACACACAAACAACAGCAGGTGCTTATTCACAGGAGGTTGGACTAGGGCAGACAGGGGAGCCAGCCATCATGAAGCATGGGACTTCCCCAGTCGCTAGGACAACCACTGGGGGCAGGCACCACATGGGGTAGAAGTAGGAGCATTCAACACACTTTAGACAGAACCTTCCTGGGCACAGCTTGGGATAACATCTAGCACTGACACAGAAGTTAGTGTTTCCTCTTTCCTCGTGGAGCCGTGGCTTGGAGCAGGAGGCTCGGCCCAGATTCCGGATAGCTACAGAGGGACACTTCACTACAAACCTTCACGGGCATCGGTGGTGACCACCGACGGATCCGGGATCAGCTGGAGCCCATCGTGGCAGAGAACGGCAGCTCGGGCATCGTCTAAAGACTTGCGAGTAAACAGTCTTGGAACCGCAGCCACTGCCTCTGCCTCTCCTTTACTGATGCCATCGACCAGAGCTGCGGCGCCAGCTGGGACAACCACTACAACCCCTGCCATCCTCCCGGGGTAATCCCACTCCACCAGTGGAGAGCGACACCATCCCGGCTGCACCCGACATCTGCCCCAGTGAGAGACCCTGCAGCGGTGGCCCCCATCCCTGGCCGCATACCACAGGTGGCGTCACGATCCTAATAGACTTTCCTAAACCCCCGACTACTACCTCCATCCTCCCTGCCACCCTCCAATCCTCCTTCCTGTATGCCTCGGGGCAACTAAATCGGGCCAGGCCACCCTGTGATGACGCAGAGGATCTGCCCCCTCGGCCCGGCGACGAGTAGGTTAAAACACCTACCGCGTGGGGTGCTACAATTGCAGAGCTATCCTTCTGTGATGACCCATTTGAGACTTTGCTCAAATGAAACGTCACAGGAAGTAAAGTAAGAGAAACGGGTATCAGGATTAGCAGGAGAGGGAGAGTAGTACATATTTTTTAAATAAAGCTAATTATGAAATTGCTTGGGGCTCAAAGACAAATATGTACAAAGTGCATTATAGCTGTCAGACAACCCTTATAAAGTTCTATACCCAAAATCATAATGAGTTTTTATAATGATGTACACTATCATTACTGCCAATATAACTCAGTTCTAAATCTGTGCTGAATTGCACATATCACCCCCTTGAAGGATGCCCCTCTTAGCTCTATTAACTCTTCTGCTGTAATTGGAACTATTCTGCTGTAGCTTTTGTGTTCCTGGTCAATGATGTGAAGTGCAGAGTCTCTCAGGTAGTTTCCTACCTTCATAACTGTGCTCTGGGCCCTGAGCTGCTCCTATGAGGGAGTTATGAAAGCTCATAGCAAGAAGCAGCAGTATGGTGATGAAGAGGATCAATATACTGCAGGATGGGGTTCTGCTTAGTGGAGCTGAAAAGAGAATATTGTAGAGGGCTGTAAGAGACTATTTTACTGGATGGGACTGTATACAGAGGGTCAAGAAAGATGTAACATACTACTTGATGAGGCTGCAGATAGAGTGGCTTCTCTAAAACTTAACTGTTTGGCTAGGGATTCTGATTTTCTTTTTAACCCAAATGACCTTCATGAACAATTGTAACTTCCACAGGTCTCCTGAAAGAACGGGCATCAGCAAAGATCTGAATAGGTGCAATATCTTAGGTACTGTGGTAATGTTAGTCATACCAGCCATGAGGAGGATAGGAAAATTCAGTGAGGGGGTTCAGGGGAGCTAGGATTTCCAGCCCTCGGGCAAGAATTCAGTTTAGAGCCCCCCCACCTTATGCAGATTGAGTAGTTATGTGACCACTCATTAATATGTGATTTGCGTACTTACGGTCACATGTCCACAAGATGCTCTTCCTAACACTCAATGCTCAGTGTCCGGCCTCACTCAATTCAATTGTATGGAGTGACGCCGCACATGTCTAGCGGTTTGTACAGTTTCATGACCTCCCACTCTCACTGACAACACTAGAGAATCCTAACAGCATGCAATGCGCACACTGCGAAAATTCAGAAGTCACAGTCTTCAGTAACATAAAGTGAATGCAGACTTTCATCACAAACTTTGACAACTTCTTTAATTTTCCTTTAATTCTCCTAACATAAATAAATGCATAGTAACCCTTAACTTGTCAAACGGCACAACACTTTTTTTAACATAGCTATATATCATGTAATCTTACAAGTTATGCATTGTTACATGTGTACTGGATCAGTACTAGTAACAGCACAAGAAAACATCATCAGATCCACTAGCAGTACTGAAATACATCACTTTCTACAGAAACAGCATCACAACCACCAGAAGTACAGAAATACATAACCAAAACCACCAGCAGAACATAAATACATCACCAAAATAACCATGAGCACATAAATACATCACCTGAACCACTATCAGTACATGAATAAATCACCAGGACCACCTCAGTATATGCTACATCAATTGTAATGCCAGGTCAGACACATATACATTTGTATAGCATGAACCTAAAACTCCCAGTATGTCCTTAACAATGGTAAGGATATACTAGGAGATGTTGTTAATAGACTTCATCAGACTGCCGACCCCACAGGAAACACAGTACTGTTGAGAACTCTTCAATATCACAAATTAATATTTGCATCCAGGTACCGTAAAGATGACGTTGTCTTTTATTGGAGTTGTTCACGTCTTCATCTTGCACAGATGCCATGTTGACTTTTCCCATCAACAGGTTGTCTCTGCAGACTTCCTTCTTCTCCAGTGTTCTGAAGCACATCCCAACACTATGCCTTTAAAAATAGCAGTATGATTATAATGCTCCTGAATAAAAATATCTGCCTTGTGAGATAGCGGGGCCATTGATATGTGATGGACGGTATGTATCTCCCAGAAACATATTAGAGCCCTACATAGTGGTCAGTCCAGTAACCTCCAGGCCGGGTTATGCAGGTGGCTCATGGCCACAGTTCTCGTTTAAAAGCTGTTTGTAAAGGCCTGGGTGGGGCAGAGTCTGTTCTGTAAGCTGCAGAGCAGGAAGCCTGGGAAAGCTCCAGGCTTGCGTGGACCGATTATAAGTCTGTGGACCCTCCTGGAACAGCCGAACGGGGTATCGTAAGACCGTCTCCTACGGCAAGGGGTGCCTGTGTGACGGGACCCTGATTGTCGGTGCATAACCCGGCTGTGTTCCGGATGACTTTACCTGTACAGCGAGGACAATAAAGCTGTTTGGATCGGACTATTTGGGTCACTGCCTCTTTGTCGTCCTGGGGGACCCCCACCCCGCTACAGCCTGTACTGTGTTTCTAAATAAATAATTGTCCCTCCCTGTTCCCTGCACTAAATATAACCCGCATACTGTCCCTATTAAAGTTCATGCTCTCCACACTGCCTTCTTCTTTCCATACTGACCCTCTTTGCATACTTTTCCCTCACACTGAATCCCCCTATACTGCCCAGTCTCTAATCTGTGCCGTCTCATCACATTCCCCTTCCTCAGTATACAGTCCCCTCCTGGCTGTGCTCTTACACTATTCCCACATGCTACTCCCTAGCTACCACACACACACATACAGCTCAGTCGCTATTCTTTGACCCTTCACATTTTTCTCCCCTCCATACTGTCTCTTCACAGTATTACCCTTAATAGTTTTCTCATACATTTCCCTCTCCACTTTATCCTCTCGCATCCTCCACTGCTAACCATACTGGCTCTTCACATATTTAAGCCATCTCTCTCTCTCTCTACTGCCTCTGCCCCAATCTCTGCGATACCCCAAACTGTACCTTCACCCACCCCATATCCCTTCTCCTCATAATGTGTGCACATACAGTGCGGAAAAAAAGTATTTTGTCAGCCACCAATTGTGCAAGTTCTCCCACTTAAAAAGATGAGAGAGGCCTGTAATTGACATCATAGGTAGACCACAACTTTGACAAAAGACAAAATGAGAAAACAAATAAAAAACCTTGTCTGATTTGGCAAGATTTATTTTTGCAAATTATGGTGGAAAATAAGTATTTAGTCAATAACAAAAGTTCATCTCAATATTTTGTTACATATCCTTTGTTGGCAATAACAGAGGTCAAAACTTTTCTGTAAGTCTTCACAAGGTTGGCACACACTGGTGGTGGTATGTTGGTCCATTCTTCCATGCAGATCTCCTCTAGAGCAGTGATGTTTTGGGCCTGTTGCTGGGAAACACAGACTTTCAGCTCCCTCCAAAGGTTTTCAATGGGGTTGAGATCTGGAGACTGGCTAGGCCACTCCAGGACCTTCATATGCTTCTTACAAAGCCACTCATTTGTTGTCCTGGCAGTGTGCTTGGGATCATTATCATGCTGAAAGACACAGCCACATTTCATCTGCAATGCCCTTGTTGATGGAAGGAGGTTTTCACTCAAAATCTCACAATACATGGCTCCATTCATTCTTCCATGTACATGGATCAGTCATCCTGGTCCCTTTGTAGAGAAACAGCCCAAAAGCATGATGTTGCCATCCCTTTGCTTCACAGTAGGTATGGTGTTCTTTTGATGCAACTCAGCATTCTGTCTACTCCAAACACGATGAGTTGTGTTTCTACCAAACAGTTCTACTTTGGTTTCATCAGACTATATGAAATTCTCCCAATACTCTTCTGGATAATCCAAATGCTCTCTAGCAGACTTCAGACAGGCTCTGACATG
Organism: Anomaloglossus baeobatrachus; assembly: GCF_048569485.1. Lineage (NCBI taxonomy): Eukaryota > Metazoa > Chordata > Amphibia > Anura > Aromobatidae > Anomaloglossus > Anomaloglossus baeobatrachus. The sequence goes on along the minus strand of NC_134356.1, from coordinate 213,717,389 downwards.
TACTGGCTTAAGCTAGGGAGCACGTCTGGCACTGCAGGATCTGAGTTCCTGGCAGCGTAGTGTGTTACTGATGGTAGTCTTTGTTACGGTGGTCCCAGCTCTGTGCAGGTCATTTACTAGGTCCCCTCGTGTAGTTCTGGGATTTTTGCTCACTGTTCTTGTGATCCTTTTGACCCCACAGAATGAGATCTTGTGTGGAGCCCCAGATTGAGGGAGATTATCAGTCACCTTGTATGTCTTCCATTTTCTTATTATTGCTCCCACAGTTGATTTCATCACACCAAGCTGAGTGCCTATTGCAGAGTCATTCTTCCCAGCCTGGTGCAGGGCTACAATTTTGTTTCTGGTGTCCTTCGACAGCTCTTTGGTCTTCACCATAGTGGAGTTTGGAGTGTGACTGTTTGAGGTTATGGACAGGTGTATTTTATACTGATAATAAGTTCAAACAGGTGCCATTACTACAGGTAATGAGTGGAGGATAGAGGCAACCTCTTAAAAAGAAGTTACATGTCTGTGAGCGCCAGAAATCTTGTTTGCTGCCCCCGTGCCAGCTGCTCATATCCGGATTCGCAGTGGCTCGAGGGTCTCCGGACCTGGGGTTCATGCGGCCACTCAAATGAAGGGGGGGTATTTACAAGGGAGATTATAGCGTACGTGACGCCACCCGTGGTATGTGGTAATTAGGAGTACCACCGCTGCAGTTGGGAGTACCCGGAGATGATGGAATGGGGCAGCCAGGTGTTGTGACCCTCCATGGGTAGAGCGGATACCCCGGGGCTTGGTGACAGTAATGGAGTGCCTTTGGATGCAAGGGGGTCACTGTTGTACTCACTCAGTCCATTAGTCTGACACTGACAACTGGTAAAAAAAAGTGTCTGGACACCGTTGCAGCTGAGGGAAACGTAGTGTGAAACTTCCCGGGTCCCGCTCCCCACTATGGCTAAGTGTTGGAGCTTGCTCTCAGGGCTCACACTTGGGATTTTCTGGACCGTTTTGGATTGGAAAGTCCTATCCCCCTCGTTGCGCTAATGCCCCAATTTTGGAGTGGGTGGGAACAGCTCTTGAAGACTCCATGCTCCTCAGGTAAATTATCGGGTTGCCTGAAGCTACTCCCCGACCTAGAGTCCACGTACCCCGTCGGGCCTTGGTCCTAGCCCGGTGATGGTGCAAGGCCGCCAGCTGTCCTCCTCGACAAATCCGTGCCCCTTGCCACAATCCCCTGCGAGCGGGGTTCCAGCTCCTCTAGGCCCAGACCACCGTCTGCCATCTAGATTGCCTCCTCGGAGCCCTGTTCCTGACCTCCTCTCTCTTTCACCTCTCAGACACAACTCTCTACTCACACTCCTGACCTCCCCTCTTCAACCCCCCAGGTGGGCGACTCTATTCCACTCAAGCCGTCCACTGGTGTGTTTGGTGAGTGTGGTGCAGAGTGTATCTAGGGTTTTGATTAGCTGATGTAGGCAACACCATATGGTTAGGGACCCAAAACCAAGAAGGAGGTGGATATTGCATGGGAGGGCAGATTGTGCAATACCCTGTGACGACTCGATAGTCCGGGGCGTCACACTTGCATGTTTTTAAATGACTAAATACTTATTTTCCAACATAATTTGCAAATAAAATCTTGCCAAATCAGACAAGGTAATTTTCTGGATTTGTTTTCTCATTTTGTCTCTCATAGTTGTGGTCTACCTATGATGCCAATTACACGCCTCTCTCATCTTTTTAAATGGGAGAACTTGCACAATTGTTGGCTGACTAAATACTTTTTTCCCCACTGTATATTCTCCCCCTCACTCCTCATAGTGTGTCCGTCTGCACCTATCCCCTCTCTAGCTCCTCATACTGTGTCCTCAAAGTATTCCCTCCACCCTCTCGCTCCGCATAGTGTATCTTCACCCATCCCCACTCTCATACTGTTTCATTATAAATAATCCCCTTCCTTGCTCCTCATAGTGTGTCCTCAAATTTCTCCCCCCTCTTGCCAACCATACTGTGTCTTCATCCATCCGATCCCCAATGTTTCCCATGCTGTGTCCGCAAGCATTCCCCCCTCTCTCCTCATAATGTTTCCTTATATACCCCTCTCGCTCTATTTCCAATAAAAGCAGTTTTAGGAATCTTCCTAATCACACCTATAATTCTAGACTAAACTGTGACTAAGCCATTGTGTCATAAACTCTTTTATACATCCACATCATGCAGTAATGCCTTGAACACAGTTGGCATGTACATATTACTGGTCTCCGAGTATGATACTGATATTACATAACTATTTTTTTTTTTATAAATCTTTTTTTTTCCTTCTCTATTTGCATCACTATTTTTCTAAAACCTTGTCTTTGTGTTTTCACAATTTTCCTATACATAGATTAGGCTCTTCAGTGTTTGTTAGAAGAGGACCAATGTCTTTTTGTTGCTACTGATTTTTTTCAATCAACTATGCTTCTCTGCTATAATACTGTTGGAGTTTACATGGGTATAATTTCCCGCTTTGTAAACTAGAAATATATTTACTAATTTGTACTAGCAAGAAGAATGCTGCAGTCTTGAATCCATTAACTCTACGGTTTATCTTGAAACCTCTTGTTTCACATCCCAATTTTCAAGCATTTTCAGCATAAGACTTCATAGAAAATATAATAATATATAATTATAGCAATTAAGATTATATAACTCAACCTGCCAGTGGTATACCACTTGGTATAGCTTGATATTTCGTTAAATGTGTCATTGTCAGATGAGGAGTTTTTGAGTATTGAACCCGTATTTCACGCTTGGACCAATTACTAGGCAACAGGGAGTGGCGCAGTCGGAGAGTAGAGAGCACTGACAATACTGGGACTAAAGAAAGGAGAGCCAGTATTTTTCTGTTCAGCATAAACAAATAATAAAAATGCATTCACACAGCACATTGGTATTTATATAATAAGTGACAAATGCAATAAAGTCATGGTGCATACACACACAGAGTACAGAGTGCGCGCAGGTATAATGCAGGAGGATCATCAATAAAAATTGATTTCTGTCTGGCATCTTTTGACAAGTCACTTTATCTGCCCATGCCTTGGGTAGCAAAAAAGAAGCTTAAATGAAAAGTCCTACAGGGTGAATATACTGTATCAATATACAGTGTTATATAAACAGAACAAAACTACATTCTTTAAGGATCAGTGGATTAAAGAAGGTCGAAGGGAAGCATTTGCTGCAATTCTTTTTAGACTTCGATTCATTGTTATAATGGTTACATGCCAGGAATGACCAGGTACAAATAGTGCTTTACACATGTTCACAAAAAGACACAATTTGTATATTTAAGGATAGCAAAACCTTAAAAAAATTATATATATATATATATATATATATATATATATATACATATATATATATATATATATATATATATATATATATATATAAAAACAACCTCTACTCAAAATATAATGTATGCAAGGTGTGCACAGTACCAACATTCCAACCTGTACTATTGAAAAGATGAGATTTTTGGCAAAAATAATATATATGTATATATATATATATATCATAGTATCATAGTATCATAGTTTTTAAGGTTGAAGGGAGACTCCAAGTCCATCTAGTTCAACCCGTAGCCTAACATGTTGATCCAGAGGAAGGCAAAAAAAAACCCAATGTGGCAAACAAGTTCCAATGGGGAAAAATTTCCTTCCTGACTCCACATCCGGCAATCAGACTAGTTCCCTGGATCAATACCCTGACATAAACTCTAATATACATAACTGGTAATATTAAATTTTTCAAGAAAGGCGTCCAGGCTCTGCTTAAATGTTAGTAGTGAATCACTCATTACAACATCATGCGGCAGAGAGTTCCATAGTCTCACTGCTCGTACAGTAAAGAATCCTCGTCTGTGATTATGATTAAACCTTCTTTCCTCAAGACGTAGCGGATGCCCCCGTGTTCCAGTCGCAGGCCTAGGTGTAAAAAGATCTTTGGAAAGGTCTCTGTACTGTCCCCTCATATATTTATACATTGTGATTAGATCCCCCCTAAGCCTTCGTTTTTCCAAACTAAATAACCCCAAGTTTAATAACCTGTCTTGGTATTGCAGCCCACCCATTCCTCTAATAATCTTAGTCGCTCTTCTCTGCACCCTCTCCAGTTCAGCTATGTCCTTCTTATATATCGGTGACCAGAATTGTACACAGTATTCTAAGTGCGGTCGCACTAGTGACTTGTACAGAGGTAGAACTATATTTTTTTCATGAACACTTATACCTCTTTTAATACATCCCATTATTTTAATTATAATTATATATATAATTTAATCATAATTATATATATATACATTACTGTGTGCATGTATGTATATATATATATATATATATATATATATATATATATATATATATATATATATACAGTTAGGTCCAGAAATATTTGGACAGTGACACAAGTTTTGTTATTTTAGCTGTTTACAAAAACATGTTCAGAAATACAATTATATATATAATATGGGCTGAAAGTGCACACTGCCAGCTGCAATATGAGAGTTTTCACATCCAAATCGGAGAAAGGGTTTAGGAATCATAGCTCTGTAATGCATAGCCTCCTCTTTTTCAATGGACCAAAAGTAATTGGACAAGGGACTCTAAGGGCTGCAATTAACACTGAAGGCGTCTCCCTCGTTAACCTGTAATCAATGAAGTAGTTAAAAGGTCTGGGGTTGATTACAGGTGTGTGGTTTTGCATTTGGAAGCTGTTGCTGTGACCAGACAACATGCGGTCTAAGGAACTCTCAATTGAGGTGAAGCAGAACATACTGAGGCTGAAAAAAAAGAAAAAATCCATCAGAGAGATAGCAGACATGCTTGGAGTAGCAAAATCAACAGTCGGGTACATTCTGAGAAAAAAGGAATTGACTGGTGAGCTTGGGAACTCAAAAAGGCCTGGGCGTCCACGGATGACAACAGTGGTGGATGATCGCCGCATACTTTCTTTGGTGAAGAAGAACCCGTTTACAACATCAACTGAAGTCCAGAACACTCTCAGTGAAGTAGGTGTATCTGTCTCTAAGTCAACTGTAAAGAGAAGACTCCATGAAAGTAAATACAAAGGGTTCACATCTAGATGCAAACCATTCATCAATTCCAAAAATAGACAGGCCAGAGTTAAATTTGCTGAAAAACACCTCATGAAGCCATCTCAGTTCTGGAAAAGTATTCTATGGACAGATGAGACAAAGATCAACCTGTACCAGAATGATGGGAAGAAAAAAGTTTGGAGAAGAAAGGGAACGGCACATGATCCAAGGCACACCACATCCTCTGTAAAACATGGTGGAGGCAACGTGATGGCATGGGCATGCATGGCTTTCAATGGCACTGGGTCACTTGTGTTTATTGATGACATAACAGCAGACAAGAGTAGCCGGATGAATTCTGAAGTGTACAGGGATATACTTTCAGCCCAGATTCAGCCAAATGCCGCAAAGTTGATCGGACGGCGCTTCATAGTACAGATGGACAATGACCCCAAGCATACAGCCAAAGCTACCCAGGAGTTCATGAGTGCAAAAAAGTGGAACATTCTGCAATGGCCAAGTCAATCACCAGATCTTAAGCCAATTGAGCATGCATTTCACTTGCTCAAATCCAGACTTAAGACGGAAAGACCCACAAACAAGCAAGACCTGAAGGCTGCGGCTGTAAAGGCCTGGCAAAGCATTAAGAAGGAGGAAACCCAGCGTTTGGTGATGTCCATGGGTTCCAGACTTAAGGCAGTGATTGCCTCCAAAGGATTCGCAACAAAATATTGAAAATAAAAATATTTTGTTTGGGTTTGGTTTATTTGTCCAATTACTTTTGACCTCCTAAAATGTGGAGTGTTTGTAAAAAAATGTGTACAATTCCTACAATTTCTATCAGATATTTTTGTTCAAACCTTCAAATTAAACGTTACAATCTGCACTTGAATTCTGTTGTAGAGGTTTCATTTCAAATCCAATGTGGTGGCATGCAGAGCCCAACTCGCGAAAATTGTGTCACTGTCCAAATATTTCTGAACCTAACTGTACATATATATATATATATATATATATATATATATATGTTTGTTTGTTTGTTTTTTTAAATAGTCCTACAGTCATGACATACCCTCCTGGTATCATTTGAAATATGCTTATAATTTATCAAATTATTACTCATGTTTTAGAGTCATATGAAAGCCCTGTAGGAGAGTGTTAATATGGAATAACACAGGTCTGCAAGGGTAAAAATGTTTGAAAGGTAACAGGTGATGCTTATATGCTTTTGATCTCTTAACTTAGTAAAACTATTGAAAAAATTCCATCGCTTACAGTTTTTTCACAAATACTGACTCCATAGGCTTTTTTTTGCACCATACTTTGACCCTTTTGCGTGAACTTTGGTGGATGATTTTGGTGGCATTAGATTGGTTAGAAATTAATCCACACTGTACTGTGATTGGCTGCAGTGGGCAGAGAACGTTTTCTTAACACAGCTTCAAAGAAAGTCTGAAAGCTGTGCTACTACACAATGAGAGAGAATATGCTTCAGTGTCTGTAAGGCATTTTGGGCACTTAAAGGAAAGCTATGGGAATTTAAACTTCATTTTAATGAAACTTGACTACGAGGATCAAGGATGGTAATATTTGGTAGTCTAAAAGTTTTCTCTATGCTTCTTGAGCAGTGGGGATACACAAACTATCCTTATATTTTGTGTGACTGGGGCAACCTGGCTAGGACACATCCCTGGAGCCGAAAAAGTTAGCCAAAAAGAATATCTTTGCAACCTCTACTCAAGAACATACTGTAGTTGCGGAACATTTAGTTCATCCCACTAAGTTCTGCTGCCACCAGTCAGCATTAAGCTTGGACTGATGAAGCAATTTGTGAAAGTTCTACCGAAAGAAGGAGACTTTTAAGTACCTGTGTACCAAGTTTCAGAGACTTTCCCATGCAAAACTAAAGGAAGATATTTTCTGGGTCCAGTTATTTGAAACAAAAATTAAAGCTGTGGAGAAAAGGGCTTGGAATTCTTTTTTTCCATAATGTGAGGTAGCAGTGTTGCTTGGGCAAAAACGTGAGGCAGCAGCGTGTTCACACCAACAGTCTATTTATTGTTGCAGCAAAAATAGATCCAATTTCCCACAGTCAAAGTCTCTTCCGGATCACAGCCGGTGCATATAGACAAATCCTTTGTATCAAAAGTCTTGTTACCTTAGGACCCCGTTAACCGCAGGGATCTGTTAAGGTTCTCCTAGGCTCACACTCTTGGCCTGTGTTTACTCCACACAGAGCCAGCTCAGCTCACACAGCATGTGTTATCTTCAACAAGCCTGGCTCTCAACTGAGACACACCTTGATGTGCTCTGCAAGATTTAAACTAAAATGCTGGACATGAGGATTGCTACAAAACCTGGACTGGGAGGAGGGATCTGTCTCCCTGTTACCCTTTGTGCTATACTCCCCGTAATAGCTATAGCAAACTCAGAGGGTTTCCAGACACATTCTGGGTGACACATAGCGGTCTTCAAATATTACCCCTGTCACTGCCTCACAATAGTTACTTAGGTTGAAAAAAGACCTAGGTCCATCTAGTTGAACCTTCCTCCACCAGTTCTGCATTTGGTCACTAAGTCATTTATAACCAACAATGTTGTGTAGTGAGGAAATCATCCAGCCCTTTTTTAAAAGCTGTTATAGTGTCTGCCATTACTACCTCTTGTGGTAGGGCATTCATACTGCTCTAACTGTAAAGAACCCTTTCCTATTTAGCTGTCGGAATCGCTTTTCTTCCACTCGCAGTGTATGCCTCCTGGTCTTTAGTATTGTCTTCGGAAGAAATAAGTCATGTGCCAGTCCTTTATATTGACCACACATGTATTAATACATATAAATGAGATCTCCTCTTAGACGTCTTTTTTCTAAGCTAAACAAATCTAACTTTTTCAGCCTGTCATCATATGGGAGGCCTTCCATTCCTTGTAGTAGTCTAGTTAGCCACCTTTGAACTGACTCTAACTTCTGAATGTCCTTTTTAAAATGTGGAGCCCAAAACTGGATCCCATATTCCAGATGTGGCCTTACAAGTGATTTATAGAGGGGTAACAATACGTTGGGATCACAAGATCAGATCTCTCTTTTTATACACCCTAAAATCTTGTTTGCTTTAGCAGCTGCTGCTTGACATTGAGTGCTGCTGCTCAGCTTATTTGTAATGAGAATACCCAAGTCCTTCTCCTGTTCTGTAGTCCCGAGTTTACTTCCATTTAATGTATACACAGCCATAGGATTACTCCGTCCTAGGTGCATTACTTTACATTTATCAACATTAAATCTCAATTGCCAAGTATCTGCCCATTCTGACATCTTATCCAGATCTTTTTGTAATATTGTACTATCAAGGTCAGTTTTTAATATCCTACATAGTTTGGTGTCATCAGCAAAGACTGACACTTTACTATCAATCCCATCCACAAGGTCATTAATAAAAAGATTAAAAGAATCAGTCCTAGCACAGATCCCTGCGGCACCCCACTGCTAACTATAGCCCATTTAGAGAATGTACCATTTATGACTACTCTTTGTTTCCTATCTTTTAGCCAATTCCTTACCCAGTTGCATATAGTTTCCCCTAGTCTTTGCTTCTGGAGCTTTAGTATAAGGCTATTATGTGGTACAGTATCAAATGCCTTTGCGAAGTCCAAATAAATCACATCAGCTGCATTACCAATATCCAGGTTTGCACTTACCCCCTCATAGAATCCCAACAGGTTGGTTAGACACGACTTATCTTTCATGAATCCATGCTGTTTGTCAGTTATTATATTATTTTCCGGAATATATCTTTGCATGTTATCCCTTAAAATGCCCTCAAAACTTTGCATACTACTGATGTCAGACTTACTAAACGGTAGTTGCCTGGATCTACATTCTTTCCTCTCTTAAATATCGGTAGCCCATCAGCAATCCTCCAATCCTGAGGCAACAACCCTGTTACAAGCGAGTCAAAAAGATGAGATACAGCGGTCTGTTGATTACGGAGCTCAATTCCCTCAATATTCGTGGATGAATGCCATCTGGCCCTGGGGATTTGTCAATGTTTAATTTACTCAGATGTAGGCGTACGTCTTCTTGTGCTAAATTAATTATATCGGGTGGTAAACTTTGATTTTTCACTTGTTGAATGATCCTTGGTACAGTCAGTTCCTTGGTGAAAACAGATGAGAAATGCCTATTTAATATCCCAGTCTTTTGTTTGTCCTCTATAACTAACTTGTTATTATATTTTAAGGGGCCGATACTATCCTTTATTTTCCTTTTTGCATTATTGTACAGAACAGACCAAAAGTTTGGACACACCTCCTCATTCAAAGAGTTTTCTTTATTTTCATGACTCTAAAAATTGTAGATTCACATTGAAGGCATCATAACTATGAATTAAAACATGTGGAATGAAATACTTAAAGTGTCAAACAACTGAAAATATGTCTTATATTCTAGGTTCTTCAAAGTAGCCACCTTTTGCTTTCATTACTACTTTACACACTCTTGGCATTCTCTTGATGAGCTTCAAGAGGTAGTTATCGGAAATGGTTTTCCAACAGTCTTGAAGGAGTTCCCAGAGATGCTTAGCACTTGTTGGCCCTTTTGCCTTCACTCTGTGGTCCAGCTCACCCCAAACAATCTCGATTGGGTTCAGGTCTGGGGACTGTGGAGACCAGGTCATCTGGCATAGCACCCCATCACTCTCCTTCTTAGTCAAATAGCCCTTATACAGCCTGGAGGTGTGTTTGGGGTCAATGTCCTGTTGAAAAATAAATTATAATCCAACCAAACGCAAACCGGATGGAATTGCACACCGCTGCAAGATGCTGTGGTAGGCATGCTGGTTCAGTATGCCTTCAATTTCGAATAAATCCCCAACAGTGTCAGCAGCAAAGCATCCTCACACCATCACACCTCCTCCTCCATGCTTCACGGTGGGAACGAGGCATGTAGAGTCCATCCGTTCACCTTTTCTACAAAGACATGGTGGTTGGATCCAAAGATCTCAAATTTGGACTCATCAGACCAAAGCACAGATTTCCACTGGTCTAATGTCCATTCCTTGTGTTCTTTAGCCCAAACAAGTCTCTTCTGCTTGTTGCCTGTCCTTAGCAGTGGTTTCCTAGCAGCTATTTTACCATGAAGGCCTGCTGCACAAAGTCTCCTCTTAATAGTTGTTCTAGAGATGAGAAGGTGTGTCCAAACTTTTGGTCTGTACTGTATTTATAAAAGATTTTGGGATTTATTTTAATGTCATTGGCGATTTTTGTTTCAGTAGCTAATTTTGCTTGCTTGATTTCTTTTTTACATTTCCTATCGATATCTTTATACTCCTGCAATGCTATTTCTGTATTCTCAGCCTTTAAGATTTTAAACGCCCTTTGTTTTTGTTTTATTATACTTAGTAGTGTCTTATTTATCCAAAGCGGTTTATTTTTATTCCTGGACATTTTATTACCAGAGGGTATAAGTTTTTTACAGGACTCTAGCAGTATATTCTTAAACTTACCCCATTTATGTTCGGTATCCCCAGTTACCATGACTTTGTCCCAATCTACACATTTAAGCTCTTCCCTTAATATGTTGAAATCAGCTTTCCTAAAATTCCATATTTTAGCATTTCCCCTTTGAAATGTTCTATTGAATATTACTTTGAAGCTTACCATATTATGATCGCTGGTGCCCAAGTGCTCCCGGACCTGTAGATCTGAAATTGTATCTGGTCTATTTGACAGGACCAGATCTAGCAAATTATCTCCCCTCGTTGGTTCATCTACCATCTGAGAGAGGAAATTGTCTTGAAAAGTAGATAAGAACTTACAGCTTTTAGCACAACCAGAAGATTCTATGTCCCACTGAATGTCTGGATAGTTGAAATCCCCCATAATAAGAACCCGATTATTATTATTATTATTAGCTGCCTTTTCAATTTCTTGCAGCATTTCACCCTCTATTTGCTCAGGTATGTTAGGAGGCTTTTAGCAATCTCCAATTAGAATGTTTCCATTATTCCCCTCCCCATGTACATTTACCCATACTGACTCTACATTGTTGCAGTTCCTCCCAATTTCATCATTCAACACAGGTTTTAGGCTAGATTTGATAAATATACACACCCCACTACCTTTTTTGTCTTTCCTGTCCTTCCTGAATGTAGTATAACCCTGTATGTTTGACACCCAGTCATGGCTTTTATCCAGCCAGGTTTCAGTAATGCCCACCACATCATAATCCATGGATGACATAAGAGTCTCCAATTCATTAATTTTGTTTGCAAGACTTCTTGCATTTGCCATTAGACATTTAATACTATTAACACATTTATTACTCCTAGCCTCCCTACGTTCCTTGCATGTCCCATCCCGCCCTAATCCTTCATTGACCCCTACCGTCTCACTGTCTCCATCTATCCCCTTATTTGCTCCACTACCCTCCCTCCCCCTGATCCTAGTTTAAAAGCTCCGCCATCCGTCTGACAATTTTCTCCCCCAGTACAGCTGCACCCTCCCCATTGAGGTGCAGCCCGTCCCTACCGTAGAGCCTGTAGCCGACTGAGAAGTCGGTTCAGTTCTCCATGAACCCAAACCCTTCCTTCCTGCACCAATTTCTAAGCCACGTATTTATCTCCCTAAGCTCCCGCTGTCTTTATAATGACGCTCGTGGCACTGGTAGTATTTCTGAAAACAGCACCTTGGAGGTCCTGGACTTCAGCTTCTCTCCTAGTTCCCTGTAATCCTTTTTAAGGACCTTCCACCTGCCTCTAACTTTGTCATTAGTATCATTCTGCACCATGACCGCTGGATTTTCCCCAGCCCCACCCAGCAATCTGTCTATCTGATCCGCAATATGCCAGCACCCGGCAGACAACACACTGTCTGTCCGCTTAATTATAGAGTCCCCTATCACCAACATCTGTCTGGGCTTTGCTACACTCCTATTTCCCTCCTTCTTACAGCAATCGTTTTCCTGGTTGCTAGGAGCAATGTCCAGCTGTAGTGACCCTAGTCCTGGCCCTTCATTCCTAATAACAGCCAAACAGGCATATTTACTAGGTTGGGCCAAGTCAGGACTGGGCTCCCTGACACTTTTCCCCCTACCTCTTCTAACTGTTACCCAGCTACCTACCTCTGGGTCCTGATCTTCCCTACCTCCACCCTCCTCCATATCACTGGCCCCAGCCAGAGAAAGCTCATCGAGCTCTAAACTCCTCTCCAGGTTTGCAATGCCTCTGAGTGTTGCAAGCTGCTTATTTAGATCAGTTACCTGGGCTTCCAAATATGCAACATGCTTGCATCGAATGCAGACATATTCACCCTCGAACGGCTGCTCAAGGCATGCATACATCTGACAAGATACAAACCTGGTAGCATTGTCCATGGAGCACCTATTAAATGGGGATAAACAGTAAAGTAGAAAAACAAAGAAAAAAAAACTATGGGAAATGTATCAGGATAAATTCAAACTATATTCTTGTGTCAAACTGTGAGATTGTGTTTAAACTATGCACTTAGCCTCAATTCCCGCACTTTGCTGCAGAACCTCACATGCTCAGCAACCTCGCTTGTTCTGGCTGGTTTATATAGTTCCACAAGAAATACCAGAAGCTCCCAGAAGCTTCTAGAAACAGGTGTGGCTAATATTACTAATCAAATCACAAGACAACCTTTTTTTTTTTTTTTTTTTTTTGCTTTTCCACAGTATCACAGACAAACAGACACACAATTCCCTAATGAAATAAACAATTACAGTTATCACCACTATGAGATAGTGTTTAAACTATACACTTATCTGCAATCCCAACACTTTGCTGCAGAACCTCGCATGCTCAGCGTTTAAAGTAATCATGAAGAAATTTCTAGGTAACAAAAAGATCTAAAATGTAAGTCCCTTGTGGAGAAAATGCTGAAACATTTCAAAGCCTTGAGTTGTCTAATGAATTTGATGTTAGATTTTTTACATTCCCATTTGGACTACTTTCCTGAAAACCTTGGTGCTGTTGGCGAAGAGCAAGGAGAAAGATTTAATCAGGATATCAAACTGGATATCAAACTTCACAGAGAAGATCGGCAGGCATTCTATAAGAGAAAAGGTATCTAGAGTAGTTTTAAAGAGAAAATGAAAAGTTTAACAGGTTTGTCACGGTTGACAGACAGTCCTGTGATGTCCGTGCGAGAAAGACCTCGCCTCACCTCGCGTAGGTGCTCTGGAGAAAGCAGTCAATAAATAAAGTGGGGTAACTCCGGCACACTACTGATTTCCCGTAAAGATCAAAGAAACATAGTAAATTGAAGAAATCTTTTTCTCTTTATTTTGCTCGTGAAAAAGGTGAAAAAATAGTGCTATAGAAAAGTCCGCCAATAGGTTTGCCGACGTTTCGGCCAGTTGGCCTTCCTCAAGTCGGACAAGCTTATATTGGAATAGATGTGGTAAATACAGGAGTATCAATGAGATTCTACTGCGGGTAATGAGTCACTCTCTTGTCAGGAGGGCACAGAGGGTACGATGTTCCTATGTTACCTGCAATATGGTGACTGGGAATTAAATGTGGGGACACCACGTACCATCAGAAAAGGCACAGGACCTGTATTAAGGCAGTATACTTTATTGTGAAGGGATAAGGACGCGCGGTTCAGTCCCCCAGCACCTCTGACACATGCCGGTAGTCGCCCGGACTCCCATCACCATTCTGGACCTTCTCCTTTATCTAACCTTTGGAGCCATAGGCAACTACCTGGGTCAGATCCTACCTTCTTCGATATACCCTCTGACTATACTCTGCTCTCCAATTCCTGGTATTGGATTACTACTCGAGCTATAACCTGCTTTGAACAAAAGGATTCCTGAGCACCCAAGCGTGCCTGCGGTACATATGGATCATATGGATATGTAATTATCCCTTCACAATAAAGTTACCCCACTTTATTTAGTCCTGTGATGTCCGACTGTTTGCCTACACAAACTCTCCCTGACATTCTATTATTCCTGCTGTGCTGTAAAAGGTATCCTATATATTTTCTTTGCTTGGGGTTAATCCCTTTCCTTTTAGGACACCTCAGATTTCCCCACCTTTCAGCTGTTAATCATCATCACTTCCCCATGTGTCCTTAAATACCCACATTTCCCGTTGATGTTTGCTGGTGATAGAGTTAAAATTCCTATATAGGCCTGGGATGCAAGCAGCTGGCTTGTATTCATCTGAAGAAACATTGTTATTTATTGCTGTTTTTCTCCTTGAGTCTTTTTGGAGATAAGTTATTCATTCACCTCCCCCTGTTTGTGCTCCCTGTGTTTACTTTGAACTTAGTGAAGTTGACTATTGCTCATCCCATCCTTACCTATGGCCCAGTTCAGGGTCAGACAGTGCCAGGTATCCTGCTCAGTGCATAGGTGTGGAACCTATATAGGGTGGTCAGGGGAGCCAAGTGCCAGTGGAAGGTTTGGTCAGGGGAGCCAAGGGCCGGTGGAAGGTTTGGTCAGGAGAGCCAAGGGCAAGCGGAAGGTTTGGTCACTGGTCACCATCTCCCCCTTCCTTAGAAAATAAGGTTTCCGTTCTCTTCTTGTCACTGTACAAGTGGTACTTCCCCATACCTAGCGTGACAAAAAGGTGCAACAATTAAGAATTGATTTCCAATAAAATTGCAGATTGAATGTTCAATTAATTTATATATATATATATATATATATATATATATATATTTACATATATATATATATATATATATATATATATAAATATATATATATATATATATATATATATATATATATATAAATAAAATAATATTGTGTACATTTTTGTCTAGAATAAAAATGTTTCTTGGTCATCTCGCTTTTACGTAATTTCACACGAGTTTTGAGCAAAATCCATACAGAGTGGTTAACAATAGAAGTGTTTTTTTTCTTTTTTTTCTTTCATTTATGGTAGAAGAAAGCATAAGAATCAGGCATTGGATTTAAAAATGTTTCATAAACCTTAAATTTTGCATACCTGTGTAATCAGTGACTATAAGTAAAAGTTTAGGTGGTAGTTGTAAAACATCATGCTGCTAAGAGATATGAATATTGCTTAGCAGAATGTTATGGTAGAGAGTTGCAGAACCGTATTTTCTCTGAGAAAAACAGTCCAATTATGGACTACGTTCGGGTGTCCGTCTGCAGAAACGTATATATGCACAAAATGGCACGAAGCAGAGCACACGCTAACGCAGTGCGCTCCATAACAGTGAATGGCCTTGTCGGGTGCATGTGTCCGGAACACGCTTTGCAGAGTGGGGGAGGGGCGGTTCGGACGGATGCTCCAACGGGACCTGTGAGTGGAAGGTAAAACACAATGTGAAAGGAACCTAAGTCTATCCATTTTTTTTTAGAGCAAACAAGGATCAAACTTATTAAAGTTTTAAGCTTTAATAGAAAAAAAATACAGTACTTACAATAAAAGGTATAAAAGATAAAGATCAAATGACACACAAATATTTAGAACAGTTACAAATTAAAAAGGAGAAATAACAGAAATACCTAAACATTCCAGTCTAAAGTTATCTGTGTTTCCTTGGGGGGAGGAGAAAAGGAATTATTGATCACAATCAGCATTGACTGGCCGCCACATGTGAACCACTTTCTTTTGTGCAATCAAGTTTTTTTATAAGCCTAGTTCTGGGCTCATATTTCCAGAATGTCCTAGATTATAATTTACAATTGCTGGTCTGTGACTGGCATGAAGGTTAATATAGGGGAAAGCACCTTGCATTTTAAATACCGTATTTTTCGTTTTATAAGATGCACCAGATTTTAAGATGCACCCCAAATTTGAAGGAGTATAATAGGAAAAATATAATTTGCACTGTTAAAATGAGGGTCCGTTTTATAATTCTAGTGTCTCTTATGTTAGCTCACCAGGGAGGGGCGGCAGTGGTGGAGTGAAGGTCACAGAAGGGAGGTTGGTTGCGGCTTGGAGGAGGAAGTGTTGCGGCTCAGGAGGGTGAGTGTGCGGAAGGTCATCGATACTGCAGGCTCGTGCGGTGTAATGGTGGCAGGCACCATTGATCTGCCGACGGGCTCAAAGGAGTGGGTGTCATGGCTCAAGAGGGTCAGTGGGCAGGAGCTGAGAGTCAGCAATACTGCGGGCTCTTGGGGTATCATGGCAGCGAGCACCATTGATTTGCTGGCGGACTGCGGACTCCATTGAATCACGGGTGGTTGATGCGATGGACTTCAAGACTATGGCTGCTGAGGTGGCGTAGGCACAGATTGGCCTCCACAGCCATTTTCTTGAAGTCCATCACGTAAACAGCCGGTGATTCAAAACAGCCCACAGTCAACTGGCAGATCAATGTCGGCCGCCGCGGCGACACCCCGTGAGCTTGCAGTATCTCCAACCTTCCGCTGCCACACACTGTCCCTCCTGAGCTGTAACACCTCCTGCTCCGAGCCAGCTGTCAGATCAACGGTACTTGCCGCTGTGACACCCCAAAAGCCTGCAGTATCGCCAAACCTTCACTACTGCACACTGACCCTCTTGAGATGCTCCACTGCAGTGATACTCCCTCCGAGACCTTCGTATTGCTGACCCTGCGCCACCACTGCCGCCCTGGTAAGCCATATGAGGTTTGTAAGATGCACCCCCATTTTTTACCCCAGTTTTAGGGGAAAAAAGTGTGTCTTACAAACTGCAAGATGCACTAGTTTTTCTCCAACTGCCCTCCTCTACATAGTAACCAAAGTATCCAGCTACAATGACCAACTGCCAAACTTTGACGTTCAAACTCATCAGGCCGAGGTGTCACAATTGAAACCTCTGTATTATGAGCAAAATCCCCATATAATTCTGAGTTCCTGTAATAAGAGTAACTAAGAGTTATGTCATTTGTGCAGAGAAAGTCATGTGGATTCAGACAAAATGTTGTTATAGTTTCCCTTGCAGTATAGCAGTGTAAAGTTTTGCATAATAGTGTAGCTGTCAAGTATAAAAGTGTAACAATCAAAGAGACTGTTTCTGTTATATTGTAATCCCAAACTCAGTTTCCATAATATTGATTTGTGCAAAATTATTTTAGCTTGTTCTTTTATTAAGAGACCTTACACATTAAGCTTGACTGTCCCAATTTGAGTAAACCTGTTTCAAGTTTACCATATTGTGTTTGCATCTGCCTGTGCACTATCCTTGAGCTGGGATCCATGCTAGAGTGAAAAAGCCACACCAGCATTCTGTTACAAGATACTCATTCACCCAATTGAAAATGTACCTCTGACATTCACCTTGCTGCTGGGACCCTATCCTTAATGGCTTTCTAAGTCTACAAAATTGCCCAGATACTTTACTCATCTGTCGCGGATCCATTGTCAGCCTATGCTTTCTTCTTTCCTGAAAAGTGGCTCCCATGTACTAGCTTACATTAGATTACTACGGTAAACCAGTGTACACCTCTGATGTTGTCATCCAAAACTTTTTTAGGTCAACTTAGGCACCTGCATGTTACCTGAGTACTCAGGTAGCAAGTGTACACATGCTTTCCAGGAGTCTATGCACAATCTCCCTTGATTTTACAGTTGGTTAAAAGTGCTGGAAGAGACAGTAATCACAAATAGGGTCTAATCCTATAACACTGTCAGCAAAGGTCCTGTAAGGGTAGACTCATCTGGTGCGGTTATGAGAGTCAAAACCACTGTATGTCCATGTGCGCACACTGCGTTTTTTTGACGCTGCGTTTTTGTGCGTTTTTGGCTGCTAAAAACGCACAAAAACGCACCTGCGTCGAAAAAACGCGATTTGGTGCGTTTTTTTGCTGCGTTTTGCTGCGTTTTTGCTCACTGCGTCCTTATGCGTTTTTTATCAGTGAACAAAAAAAAAAGGTCTGATGTAATTTCCTTCTTCAATGTGTTCTTCATTCTCCACTAGTGTATGCAGAAGAGCAGACAGCTGCAGAACTACAAGGCTCAGCATACTCCATCCAATAGTGTATGCAGGAGAGCAGACAGCAGCTGCAGAACTACAAGGCTCAGCATGCTCCATCCAGGACTGTATGCTTGAGGGAGAGTCAGGGGGAGCAGACCTACAAGGCTCAGCATCCTCCATCCAATAGTGTATGCAGGAGAGCAGACAGCAGCTGTCGAACTACAAGGCTCAGCATCCTCCTTCCAGGACTGTATGCAGGATTTCTTTGCCCCCCCAAACAAAAAAATGACGTGGGCTTCGCCATATTTTTGTATGCTAGCCGGGTACAGCAGGCAGGTACGGGCTGCCCCCAACCCCCAGCTGCCTATTTGTACCCGGCTGGGAACCAAAAATATAGGGAAGCCCTTTTTTTTAAATTATTTCATGAATTTCATGAAATAATTTAAAAAAAAAATGACGTGAGCTTCGCCCAATTTTTGTGTCCAGCCGGGTACAACTAGGCAGCTGGGGATTGGAATCCACAGTGCAGGGTGCCCATGCTTTCTGGGCACCCCCGCTGTGAATTGCAGTCCCGCAGCCACCCCAGAAAATGGCGCTTTCATAGAAGCGCCATCTTCTGGCACTGTATCCAACTCTTCCAGCTGCCCTGAAGCCGGGTGGCTCGCCGGGTAATAATGGGGTTAGGGCTAGCTGTATAGCTGGCCCTAAGCCCGAAATTCATGGTGTCATGCCAATATTAGACATGGCCACCATGAATTTCTAGTAAAGATAAAAAAAACACAACACACAGAAAAATATTTTCATTAGAAATAAGACACAACACAATTAGTGACTCCATCTTTATTGAAATAAAGAACCCCCCTCCGCAGTAATCCTGGGTCAGGGTCCCGCGCCGTCCAATCTGGATCCAATATCATCTGATCGGTTTGCTGGAAGGCAAAGCGATCAGATGATGTGTCAGGATCAAGTGCCTGAATCACATCACACATCAGCTGATTGTATAAAAGCCGATTATACAATCAGCAGATGCATCGGTGCAAAAAAAAAAAAAAAAATAATACTCACTTATGTGCTGATTACCGGCAGCTCCTGCAGCGATGGGGCGGGAGTCTGATCCTGTCCGATCGCTGCAGCAGCTGCCGGTAATCAGGGATGAAGTCTCCTGACACATCCGCTGATACCGGCCGGGCGCCCGCGTCACCGCGATACTTACGATCACCTGATGCGTCAGGTGACTGCATCAGGTGATCCATCGCCAGGTCCTGCATCCATCGGAGGTTTCCCGGCCGTCTGCACACAGCCGGAGCGGGGGTGGCGATACTGTGAGAGGAGCTGGGAGCGGGCATGGCACCGGGAGGCTGCAGACAGGTGAGTATAACTTTTTTTTTTTTTTCTACTGTTAACTTTTGTTTTCGCAGCCGCTTCCACCTCCCGCCCAGACATGGCGCCGCACGGCAGCATACATGCACAGGACGGGAGGTGGACGCGACGGTGACGGTACCGGGAGGATTCACGCTTCTGTATATACTGACAGAAGGAATCCTCTTCCTGTACACGTCACTTTACTACCCACCTCCTGCATTTATAGTTGCGTTTTTGGTCTTAGAAACGCACCAAAACGCACCAAAACGCAGCTATTTGCGTTTCTCATTGCGTCTTTTAACATCCCATTGAACTCAATGGATGAAAAGCGCAGTGAAAAACGCGGGAATAATTGACATGCTGCGTTTTTGTGGCACCACAAAAACACAGCTGAAAAAAAACAGATGTGTGCGGACAGCAAAAATGAAAACTCATAGACTTTGCTGGGGAAGCAAAGTCCTGCAGTTTTGAGGCCAAAAACGCACCCGAAAAACGCGCAAAAATGCCGCGAAAAACGCACTGTGCACATAGCCTAATGGCGTAAATACGGCTGCAGCAGAACCCACGTGGAGATGCAGCTCACATTTGGAGAGAAAAGGATTAGTAGACCATGCTGCCATAGAAAAGAGGATCCATGTAGAAGGAATGATTTTATTTTTCTAAGCATTTCAAAGCCTTATGGCTCTTTCCTCAGGAAAAATCATATACCTATATGATTTGTCCTGAGGAAGAAGCCATAAGCTTTGAAACGTGTAGACATATTGTTGAGGATAAGAATTGAGTATCCAAAAAATACTTAATTCAGCCATTTCATAGACTCAGGTATATAGTTTAGTAGATGTAAACTAACACACACTGTTTATGAATGTCTTTGTTTCTTTTTACTAATACGTATATAGGTATATTGCATATTTAGTGATTTTCCTTAAACACAGTATATAACAGCACATGTAATCTTAAGATGGCTGCTACATCCTGTCTACACCCGAGGTGATAAACAAAAGAAATTCCTGGAGTCTGGACTGTCCAATCAAAGAGAGGATATGCAGCTTTCTATACGTCATGAAGCCCCGACCCACGATATTTGATTGGATTGTATTTTGTCCACGCCCTTCACTTCTGAAGAGTTGTGAAAAGTTTTAAACAATAAAGACCAGTTGCCTCAGTGCCAGTCATGGAGATAGATGTAACTGACTCGTTGTCCGTTATTTTTTAGTCTCGTGTGCACACATGACATTATAATTTGAAACAGCAGTCAGATCCCAAGGGACCACTTGAGTCTCATCATCATCATCGTCATTTTAACCTTGACAATATAATATCATTCCTTCTATATAGATCCTCTTTTCTACAGAAGCGCAGTCTATTAACCCTTTTCTTTCCAAATTTGAACTGTTTGCTTTGCAGGAGCCATGTTTATGAATATATCCTATAACAAGGAGTAGAATTGTCTTCTCAGCTCTGCTGTTCATGAGTGCTATCCGCACAATAAAGTCTGCTACTATAAATTGCCTAATTGTCTACTCAGCACTACAGTTCCTGTGTACAATCTGCATATTCAGCTATGCTACTACAAGGTGCCCGATTGCACTTCCAGTTCCCACTGATCCATGTGTCATCTTCCTTAAGAAGTGCTACTGGTTCATGTTCCAACCGTTTGGTACGGTTTCACTGCATCAATATTTCTGGTCCATGCTGGTTACCCTCATCTATGGCTTAGATCAGAGGTCCTCAACCTTTCTGGCCTTGAGAGCTACATTCAGGTCTGAAAAACTGCTGTAAGCCACATTCAGCTCTGAGAGAGGGTTGTGAGCCACATTCAGCTCCCG
This sequence comes from Anomaloglossus baeobatrachus, assembly GCF_048569485.1. Taxonomy (NCBI): domain Eukaryota; kingdom Metazoa; phylum Chordata; class Amphibia; order Anura; family Aromobatidae; genus Anomaloglossus; species Anomaloglossus baeobatrachus. The sequence goes on along the minus strand of NC_134356.1, from coordinate 213,696,255 downwards.
CCACCTTCACAGTAGTGAAACCCAGAGCCCCCATTACTGGTATAATGACAGCCAAAGCATTTCCACAGAAATCACACTGAGGCAGTATACCAAAATCCAGAGAGTCTTACCCTACCCCCATCCAGATTTGCTCTTCTGTGTGGGGGTACTATATTTACAAAAGTCACCATCTGGAGACCTGCTCTTCATAGCTGTTTTTTAGACCTGATGCAAATGCACCTTGCTGGCAGACAGCCGTGAGCCACATGTTATGGGTCCATGAGCCACATGGGGCTCCTAAGTCACAGATTGGGAACCCCTGGCTTAGAGAATCATTTGGTAAGCCTTAACAATATGAATCTGAATATTGGTCTCGTATTTTTTGACCTGAACAAGTCCTCTTCTGATTCTCATGCTACACACACCTAAACAAAACCTTTACCCTGGGAATAACTTTCTGATTCTATCTATAATTAATGAATGATCTTCATTCTAATGATAAAGGTAACTAATTATACCAATCACTACAAAAGAAAATGTAAAATGATAAATGAGGGGACATTGGCAATATATTACAGACATATATGAAATATAGATCCTCAGGCACACTGTACATCAATATTAAAGGGTTAGCTTAAAGCAAAATTTGTATTCTATAAACTGCTGAATGAAGCAAAGTCAGCTCATGTCTGAAAGATGATTGGTTTAAAAGTCCCTGTGCGGTAAAGCCAAACAGGTCATCTATCATTCTCCAAGATACAGACACTTGGAACTACTACACTGGATTCCAGTATCTAATACTAATATGTCATTTAGCCTTAAAAGTAAGAGGAAGCAGAAAATTAATGCCAATAGCTCCCATAGCATTGCCAGAAAAGTTCAAGTGATGGCTAGTCCCTCTGTCAGCTGCGACTGCTGGTCCTCTATCCTCATTTATTAATGTAGATAGAGACATAGAATGCTATGAACATCACTCATTTTAAAATTACATTTTTTTTTCCACGGAATTAATGGAAGCACAAAATCAAACCAGAGGAATAAATTAGATGCTACTAAGGATAGGGCAACATTTCACCATTCTTAAGACATTGTAAAATAGCGGCATTACTGTGACCACCATGCAATTGCTTGACAATTTGAAGGGAGGATTAGGTTGTTTCCTGACACTCATTCCAACATCAAAGACCTCTTTTACACATCAGTTATTTGCCATCAGTCACAATCTGTTGAACTTTGAAAAAAACGGATCCGGCAACTGATGCTGCTGGATCCGTTTTTTTCTCATCGACTTGCATTAGCGACGAATTACGATGGATGGCCTCACGTTTCATCCGTCAAAAAATGTTTGTCCGTCGGACGGAGACGACGGCCAAAGTAACATTTTTTGTGTACGTCGAAAAAACGGACAGCGACGGATCCGTCACCATCCGTCCTTTGGTAGAATGGAAGCCTATGGGCGCAGGATCTGTCATCATTCGTCAAATAATGGAATCCGGAGATGGATTACGTTTTTTTTTAGCTGAGCATGCTCCAATTATTATTTAGCCCCCAGCTAGTCAAATACGTCGAAAAACGGATCCATCACATCAGTTTAGCCACAATCTGCGACGGATCTGTCGATCTGTCGAGAAAACGGATTGTGACTGATGGCAAAAAACTGATGTGTGAAAGGGGCCTAAGAAAAAGACTGATGGCACATCCTAACATTCCAGTGTGAACAGGTGAATTTCTTAGTGCTACAGAGTGTAACTGTCTCTTGTTTGTTAATTTATGTTATGTTCAGTATGCACCTGTTCACACTAGAATGTTAGAATGTGCCATCAGTCTTTTTCATTAGATTACAGGGTCATACCTTGTGATTGACCACTCTTGCTAAAGAGCCTTAGGCAATTTTAATTCTTTATTAGCAGGTTCCTATTCACCCATAAATTGTAGGTTTTTTTAACCCAAAGAGAGGCATTACATTGATAGGGACCCAACATTAAAAGGTCACCTTGCCATTTGCTGTTGGGCTCACATAAAACTGGCCATATTTATCTGTTAAGTATCTCAATTATTTTATGTTTGTCATAGCAGTAATGCATGTCTATATTCCCATATACATTATTTGCATATTATAGCACTGCAGAATGCAGCTGTCTCTTTGTTGTTAACTTTTCTCAACATGTTACCTACCCACCCAATGTATGTAAAATAACACAATATGCTAATGACTTGGATACAATGGCCACAGCAGTATTTTATTAAACATTTACACAGAAATATCTGAATCGCCTGCAATTATGGCGAACCCACAAGAGCGTAAACAATGTAAATATTAAATGGCTAAAATAGATCTAGTCGGGAGGTGAACCCAACACTTTACGAAACCCCTTGGCCACACCACACCAACCCAAGGAGAGAGGTGTTAATATTCCATAACTAACAGCCATAATTGAGAAGGATCTACACCTGCTACTTCAATTGGGCTGTGACAGAAGCCACTACTGTGGTGCCGCAAGAACGACGAACAACCTGCGGAATGAAACACCAACGACATTACGATTTAGAGCGACGTGTCAATGATCAACGATTTTTGCCGTTTTTGCGATCGTTGATCGTCGATCCTAGCTGTCACATGCTGCGATGTGGCAACGAAGCCGGATGTGCATCACAAACACCGTGACCGCGACGATATATCGTTAGCGATGTCGCAGCGTGTAAAGCACCCTTAACAGAAGCCACCTCATTGAACACCCCTGGAACATAATTTTCTACTACCCACACGTTCAATTCCATTACATTTCAATTCTAAAGACATCGCAAGTCGACTATAAACTAACAACCACAAAAAAACTGTGAGTTACACTCTACTGTCCAAGTATCAATAATCAAACAATATGTTTAAATATATTTATCATATACAGTGTTATGTAAACATTTGGGCACCCCTGGTCAATAATACTGTTATTGTGAACAATTAAACAAATTGAAAATTAAATGTTTTCTAAAAGGCCTTACTTTAAAAATGTCTAAAACATTTCCTTTGTATTTTAGGCAAAAAAGTATAGATTTTTGTCATCTTTTAAAATTGAAAAATACAAAAAGGAAAATGGCTGATGTAAACGTTTGGGCACCCTTGAAGATTTTTGTGCTCAGATAGCTTTGACCAAGGTTTCAGACCTTAATTAGGTTGTTAGGGTTATGGCTTGTTCACTATCATTATTACGAAAGGCCAAGTAATAACACAGCTTTATAGAAACCTAGCTTCCTGTCATGGGTGGTATGGAGGTAACAGGGGACTGGGGCTCTTAGACTGGCCCTCAGGCTAGGGTGATCCTAACTATCCCTGTTCCCAAAGATACCTCAGATTTTTTTTAAGCTGAAGAAACTTGTACAGAATATTTTGAAACTAATTATCATCATTTTACAGTTTACAGTAAATGCAGCTAAAGTCATAATTTCAGAATTATGGGCTGTAGACATGGATCACTCATAATTATAGTCATTTATTATGGTTTTCTAATATGTTCGTAAAAAATACTGTCTGTCCATGATTTTTTGATAAGCTGTCCAGACAAAGTAAAAGTCGAATTGGCAACTCTGACTATGATCTAAATGTTGATCCATGACACAGCTACATATCACAATGTGGATATGTGGATATGTAAAGATGACTATCCAACAACAAGCATACTACAGTCCCTGACAGAAGTTCTGTCACTTATCCATGTTATGTAAATAAAAGCTTGTAACCTGACTTTAAATTCATCCATTGGTTTTATAAATTATGCTTTTCAAAGCTGAAACCCTCCCAAATTTGGTTTAGGTTACGAAAATAAAGTTGCTGCAAAGCTGAAATATTGATCATTTAATGAACACAGAAAGGTCAGATTTTGGCAAGATAAAAGTTTTGTCGCCCACAGAAAGTAATGTGAAATTCAAACAAATAATTAACATCTAATACAAACATATGTTGCATAACATTGGTGAATGAAGTTGTGGTGCTATTAGAGCCATATTTAATATTTTGTGTGACTTCCATGAGCTTGAAGGACTGCATCCATACGGTTCAACAATGATTCATACAATTTATTGATGAAGTCATCAGGAATAGCAAAGAATGCAGTCTTACATGCCTCCCAGAGTTCATCTAGATTATTTGGTTTTGTTTTCCAAGCTTCCTCTTTCATCCTACCCCAAACATGCTCAATGATGTTCATGTCTGGTGACTGGGCTGTCCAGTCCTCGAGTACCTTGATTTTCATTGCCAGGAGGAACTTTGTTGTAGAGATGGATGTATGAGGTAATAATAATAATAATAATAATTTTATTCATTTATATAGCGCTATTAATTCCACAGCGCTTTACATACATTTGCAACACTGTCCCCATTGGGGCTCACAATCTAGAGTCCCTATCTGTATGTCTTTGGAGTGTGGGAGGAAACCGGAGTACCCGGAGGAAACCCACGCAAACACGGGGAGAACATACAAACTCCTTGCAGATGGTGTCCTTGGTGGGATTTGAACCCAGGACCCCAGCGCTGCAAGGCTGCAGTGCTAACCACTGAGCCACCGTGCCGCCCGTAGCTAGTACTTCTTGATAGTTTAGGTTATTGATATTGCCTTCCACCTTGCAAATGTTTTGTTCACCCCCATACTGAATATAACCCCAGACCATGATCTTTCCACTACCAAACTTAACTGTTTTCTGGATCCATACGGGCTCCAGTAGATCTCCTGCATCCGGCAGCTGTGGTGTAATTCAACTGAATATTCATCAGAGAAATCCACCTTCTGCCACTTTTCTAGCATCCATCTGTTTAGCAGGCTGTGGGACTTGGCAAATGACACACGGTTTTTTAATTGCCTTTTGTGTAGTGCTGGCTTTTGGACACTGATTTGACCATGGAGGCCATTTCGAGACAGAATCCTACAAACTGTTCGAGTTGACACAGGGACTTGAGGTGACCAGGCATTTTGGAGCTCTGCTGCAGTGGAAGAGGGGTTGGCTTTGGATTTTCTAACCAACAAACGTTCCTCCTGAGCATTTGTCTTGCAGTGTCTGCTGGACCTGAGCTTGTCAAAAACATCTCCAGTCTCTTCAAATCTTTTTTAATTCTTTGTAGTTGACGCTGAGACACATTAAAGGTGCCAGCCACCTCTGCAGTCGATCTGGTCTTCAGCATCTTGATAATAAAGGCTTTGGTCGCAGGGTGGATTTTTGGCATGTTGTCAGAGGTCAAGTTGCAGTTCAACTGAAGGTCTGGAGTGCTGGGTTTCTTTTTATACACACCCACTAATTAACCAATTATTTAGTGAGCACAGGTGAGGATGTAAACTAGGATTGGGTGCATTATATGACAAGGCGACAAAACATTTTTCTTGCCAAAATCTGACATTTCTGTGTTCACTAAATGATCAATATTTCAGCTTTGCAGCAACTTTATTTTCATAACCTAAACTAAATTCGGGAGGGTTTCAGCTTTCAAAAGATAAATTTATGAAAAAATTGATGAATTTAAAGTCAGGTTATAAGATTTTATTTACATAACTTGGATAAATGACAGAACCTCTGTCAGGGACTGTATATACAGTATATATATATATTCTCCTACTACACATCCTTAACATGCTCCAACAATATAAATATGTACTAATACATTCATACACTAATAACAATAATTCTTTAGAATGGTTTAATACAGTAATTCATTTTGCAGCTTAATAGCTTAGTTACAACTGTAGACTTACGTAGAGAAACACATAATTATATGTAACTAGAAATGGTTAGTGGCACTGACAGGAGCAGTGGACATGTGTCACACAGTTTGCGATTTACAACATATCTGTTGTATGTCATCCCTATGCATTTGTATATTGTATGTGTTGCGTCATTTGACCTCTTTCAACCCTGTGCACTGTCTCTTCCTTGTTGTGTGCTGTATATTGGTATCTGGTGTTGTGTTTCTTGAGCTGTGTTCACTATGTGGTGTCTCCCCAGTGTGATATGTGTGTGTTTACACTATATGGTCTCTTGTAAGCTGTTGTGACTATAATTGGAGGTGGTACATTGTTTTATGTAGTTTGATGTGTGTGTGATTGTCCGTTCCTGAAGTGGATCAAAAAACACAAAGTAAGTGAGAGGATACAATTTATTAACATGTCAAAAATAATGGCAAAGCTTCCTTCTTTTACATAACAGTAACAGACAATAAATCAAAATGTTATTTTATTCTTTTCTATGTATTAGGTATTTTGATGTAAATATAATATTTACGTATGTAGAGGTAAACTATGTATATCTGTATCTATAATGTCTCCTCAATCTATATATGTCTATATATCTATCATATATGTTTATCATATTAAGAAATTATATATCTATGTATTTAGCTGTGATGTATATATGTGCTAATAATATATAATAATTTAAAGTATATAAAATGTATCAGATATCTATGTATAATATATGTATAAAATATGCAATTTTTTAAGGTATAAATCTAGGTATGTATGAATATATATCTATGTAGCGATGTCTCTATCCATATGGATTAGAGCCAGGAGAGGAGATATGGTGAACAGCCGTCCCACCCATCTCTTCAGCTGTTCACAAAAACCCATCCCACTGAAAAGACAAATAAGTCTCTTAGCATCTTTGACACTGTAGTTAGAAATGTGGGCTTCCATCACCAACTGTTTCAAAGTCTATGATATAAATCTCCCCTGTGATGACCTTAAATGCTTGTATACAGTATTAGAGAAAGGCTTGAGATGCAAGACAAAACAAGTCATATGGATCTGAGAAACTATTAAAATGAAAATAAATCTCTAAAAAGAAGAAAAAACTGTTTTCTGTGCCGATTTCTGGACTACTTTGGAATCTAGGTAAGCCAACCCATCAGTAGTTCACCACAACGAGTAAGTGCCTGTCTATTGTAATTTACATTGTAAGTAAAAATATGTATGCAAAGAAACCTATGTTGAATGTGTGTAATTGAAAGGTCTGGAAATGAAAAGCGACCTAGAGCCATCAGGAGCTACAAGGAACTGCATCCTGTCAAAGATGCAGAGCCTACCCCAGGAACCCAGAAGACCAGTGCCGGTAGCACCAAAATATTCATACAATCCCTGTTTTCTCCCCCCAAAACTGGTGACAGGCTAGGGTTGGACCCAATGGATGGCCACTTGGTGGTGGAACCGATCCAGTCCACTAGACGACAACTAGGGAGGAGGTGTCAGAGAGTCAGTATGTGGAAGTGAAAGGAGACGGACGTAACGATACTGACGGGAGAGTGTAGCAGTGTCCTGTAAGGCTCAGGCGTGTGGTTTCCGAAGGAGTACGGTGGAGTACTCTCGGAACCATAGCACCGGCGGGGTGCAGAGCCCTAGGTCAGGAAATGGCTCCAGGCAGGCCTGATAAAATCTGCATGGGGAGGGGACCATCCAGGACCTCACCAACCTAAAAGTTCAGGGCACAGTAATGACGGAAGAACCTGGGAACGAGACACAGTTCTGGCCCAACATGGTTCAAGTTTCCTGCCGTACGGACTAAGACTGAGACAACTTGGAGGAGACCCCAGACACGGGGACCCAACAACCAAAGACAGGTGCAGGGGAATAAAGCCTCCAGGTTACCACACCGGCACTGGAACTAAGGGGACCAGTGGTGAGGACCAGCCTCCATTGAGTTGTCAGCAACAACAACGCTGTGAGTAAAAATAACCAGTTACACTGCAATCCCTTGTGTGGCCAACCTTCTTTCCGCGCCCCGTATTATCAGCAGACCCCAGCAACAAACACCATCATCTATCCCCTGGGGCTTGGCCCTACTTGCGGAGGGCCCAACATCTAGGCTGCCATTAACATCAGCCCCAGCAGCGAGAGACACTGCAGTGGCGGCTCCATCCATATAGCCGTAACCTGCAAAAGGCGTCACGACAAAAACTTAATTATCATTCCCATGTACATAACCCCTTTAAAGCGAACTCCAGGGTCATGGAACCAGACAGTGGCCACCCAGTGAACTGTCCCAGTAAATATACTGCCTGGGACTGAGTACCCCAAAGCCCTGGGGTGCTTCAGAAATACTTTAGATTTAGCATACACATTGGAAGATTATCCCAAGCTTTAAGACGCTAAAAGTGTCTAGAGAGATGACAAATGAGAGGTGCTTTGTATATTGTGCACTACTCTCATTCACTGCACATTACACATTGCTGAGATGAAAAAAACCTGAAGCCTCTTCAAGGATAAGGAAAACCCCTTTAAGTATAACTTGTTAACATATACTGTACAATTATTATACAAAAGATTTACATTACTTCTCAAAGAAAGCCGTCTTTGATAAGAAATGTATATGATATATTATTGTGGTGAACACTGTAACAAGTTCAAAAAGCCCTGGTCTTGTGTTACGGCAGGCATCGTGACTCGGCATGTAGGATAGTGCACAGAACAAACAGTTCTATTTTTTCCTCTCAATAACAGCAGTCTGAAGGGCTGGTATCTTTATATGGATATATTGCTGACTTCCAGTATTGCTTAGTATGGGCACTAGGGGATAGCTCTTCAAAGAAGCAGACAGAAAGGGAAAAAAAGAGGAAAAAAAACAGCAAGTGCCCTTATTGGATCCTGGGCAGGCATCTTGTTAGCGGAGTCTTTTGTAATTTTCTTGTTTTTGAAGGGAATTACAAGTCTAAAAACAATAATTGTCAACATACCAAGGGCAATTTTATTTCTTTGTTTTTTAGTGTTAAGGGTTTCAGTGTTTTCCTGTTGCTACAATGTATTGCCTAGACTATAACAAATATAATTACTATTGATCTTGAAACATGTAATAAACAATAACATGACTAAAGGGAATGTGTACTATAAGGTCACATTGTGTTCTATGTACATTTTATCTTTTTTTGTATTGCGGGGGATGTTGCTGAAAACTGTAGACACTAAAGAAACAGATAGATGTATTAAGATTTTAAAAACATCTGAGTAAAAAACTCCACGTGCTTTGCAATTACTGTGGTTTGTTTTTTTACTACAACATAACATCAAACATTATCAAAATGCCTGTGCTTTAAATATGTACTTTACTGTGCTTTTATAGGTTTTCTTTACTTATAAAATTACTCAAAATGTAAAATTTAGATGTGACTGTAGTTATTTACCATACTGCATCTATATCCAACACCCGGGTCAAGAGAGCTGTGGTATGGAGAGTTGTCTGGGTCATTATTATCTGTCACTGCCTCTGACTGTAACATCACAGCAATTTGAGGTTTTCTAATTTTTTTTCTTTATAGCTCCTTGGATTGTATTATGCAGACTAGTGATTGGTGGACCCAGACTGTAAAAGTCCAGACTTGCATGGGATCAAAGGTACCGGAGTGCCAAGCCTGTGCCTAGAATTCTCAGGGAATTACGGGTATTGATCCACATCTGGCAATTGAGCAAAAAAATGAAGGAAAAATGAAGAAAAAAATAATGCAAGCGCGCTATAATTACCAAGTCACCAGCGTGGCTGTAAATGCTCCCGTGGTCGCTCATTCACTTCTGGGGCTGCTCATTACCGTCATTGTATATGCACTGCTTTCCCTGCCCACTGGTGTCTGTGATTGGTTGAAGTCAGGTGCGCCCCGATGCTGAATGACAGACTGTCTGATGCTTCAAATCACAGAACCTGTCTGAGGGTATATATTGTACAATAAAAATCCATTTAAAAAAAATTGGCATAGGATACCCCTGTATTGCTACAAGCACAAATTAAAGCATATGGCTACAGGCTGGAGCCTCCAGCCTTGCGCTTATCTTGGCTGTGTAACAAACTAAGAGGAACCACATGCAGCTTTTTTTTTTTTTAATTCCTAAAATAAAAAATGTAAAAAACAAATGTGCGGTCCCTCCAAAGTTTAATACCCACCCATGATAAAGCCTGACAGCTGGGGGCTGGTATTCTCAGGCTTGGAGAGACCCATGGTTTTTGGGCATCCCCAAGCCTAAAAATAGTAGCCTGCACCTGCCCATTAGATGTGACAATCCCAGCACATTACCCAGCTCTTTCCAACTGCACTGTAGTGGTGGCAAATGGGAGAATGAAGGGTTAATTGCAGCTTAGTTGCCACTAAACCCTAGATTAGTAATGGGAGGTGTCTATGAGACCCCCCCCCATCACTAATCTGTAAGTGAAAAGAAATAAACACAAACACCGAAAAAAATCCTTTATTTTAAATAAAAGACAAAAATCACCCTCTTTCACCATTTTATTAACCCCCAAAACACCCCTTTAAGACCAAGATAATCCACACGAGATCCCACGATAATTCCAGCTGTGCTACATTACTGAAGACACAGTGCATCATCATGGTACATGACCGCCCACTGCAGACTTCAGCCAGAGATTGAGCAGTGATCAGCAGTGACATCACTCAGGTAAGTTGTGGGCACAGCCCTCTACCTGTGACCGCAGGTTGCTTGACTTGACCTCAGGTGACTTCATTAAACTCAGTGACTTTACTTGAGGTGGGATCACTGAGTTGAGGTTACCTGAGGTCAGCTTACCTGTGGTCACAGGTGGAGGGCCATGGGAACCTTCAGCTGTGCCCGCAACTTACCTGAGGGACATCACCGTTTATTGCTGCAAGGTCTCTGCCTGAAGTCTGCAGCAGGAGGTCATGTACCATGATCGCCCAGTGTGCCTTCAGTAATGTAGCAGAGCTGGAATTGTCATGGGACCTCATGTGGATTACGACGGACCTGAAGGGGTGTTTTTGGGGTTAATAAAGTGTGAGAGGGTGCTTTTTTGTCTTTTATTTGAAATGAAAGATTTTTTCACAGTTTGTGCTTATTTACTTTTACTTACAAATTATAATGGGGGTCTCATAGATGCCTCCCATTACTAATCTAGGGCTTAGTGGCAGCTGTGAGCTGCGATTAATCCCTTATTACCCCAATTGCCACCGCACCAGGGCAATCAGGAAGAGCCGAGTAAAATGCTGGAATTGTCGCATCTAATGGTTGCGGTAATCTTGGGTGGCTGCAGGCTGATATATTTCGGCTGGGAGGTCCAATAACCATGGGCCTCCCCAGCCTGAGAATACCTGCCCCCACCTGTCCAGCTTTATCATGACTGGGTATCACAATTGTTTATTTTATAAAATGATTTAATTAAATAATTAAAAAAAAGCCTCATGCAGTTCCTCTTCTTTTTATACACAGAAACAATAACTGCACAGCTGGGGGCTGCAGCCTGTAGCTGTAGACTTTACATTATCTGTGCTGGATATCATAATATGAGTGAAACTTTACCAAATATTTTGTTTATTTATTTATTTTTATACCCCGATAGACACACACACACACAGAGTCTGTGATTGGAAGCAGTCAACCGACATGCTGCCACTCAGGATGGGGGTGCGTCTGACTGCAACCAATCACAGACACCAGTGGGCGGGGAAAGCCAAATATATGCAATGAAGGTAACAAACGGCTCTGGAAGGGAATGAGAGGCCTGGAAGCAGTTACAGTCGCGCCGGAGGCTCGGTAAGTACAGCCCACTTACTCCTATACCCCTATCTCTTCTACCACCATTTTTAATCGCCGGTTTCTGGTCCTCATAGACCTATATGGGGACGGGCATCTGACCATATATCCGGGACTGAACCGTGGTTTGTATTAATCTGGTTAGACCCACCGCTACCGGTTATCTGCAAGTCCGCCCATCACTAATGCTGATATCAACATATATTGTAAAAGAAATTAATGTTTTAGTTTATCCCATTTTTAGTGAGAAGACAAACAACTTCCAAAATGTCACCTTTCTGGAATACATCACTTGTGATTTAAAGGGGATATCTGGTATTATTTTATCATAATAACTACCTTCCTGTTGCACCCAGCACCATTCTCTGCTGGCATAGATCAGTCATGGACTGCTCCTGCCGACGTTTTTTGTCATATTGTCAGAGTGGCGAGTGGCGACCTCTTTTCTGGTCTGCTCTGTTGACAGGGTGTGACTGCCATCGTTATGCTGTTTGACAGCTGGATCCCCACTACCTAGCTGTTAGTCAGCATGATGATGTCAGTCATGTCTGTCCTGCCGACAGAGCACCCCAGAAGAAGAGGAGGTGCTCTGTTGACATGAAGCAGCTGAATCACAGGCAAAAGTCAATGACCGCTATTTACTGGCATCTGGTACAACAGACAGGTAGTTGCCTCTGTTAGCAACTATCTGCCTGTTAGTTTGAAGGCACAAAGTAAAAAAATAAAATAAAATTCCCAGACAACATCTTTAAGATAAATTGTACTGGATAATACATTTAAGATGTCTTTAAGTGCCTGAAAAAAATTCTTTCTTAAAACACCTATTTATGGTTGGTAACTTGTTTTATAGCTCCACTACATCAAAGTAAATGGGACTGAGCAACAACATTACACTTAAAGTGCACCAAGCACCTTGATTTTGCTATATAACCTAAAGCCAGTGCTATACTGGCGCTATCAGGCTGATTCTATACATAGCTTTAGTTGTCAGATTAGATGTATAGTTTTTCAAATACAGGCAAGTAAAGTTACAGAAATGTACTGATTTTTGATTGGCAGCAACTGCCGAATAGCTAATATATGGATCGGGTTTTGCTATCTATTCCCACCCTGTCTGCCTTGGTAGATGCTAGACTGTATGGGCTTCTTCTATGTATGAGTCATTTCTGTCACGTGGTAGGGGCGTGTTAGAGATGCAGCTAAGGCATCCGGTTTTTGCTGTGCGGCACAATCCGGCTCTTTGCACAAAAAACGCAACCGTTTTTTTTTGCCGCCGGTTGCGTTTTTTCTGCATAGACTTTCATTAGTGCCAGATTGTGCCGCATGGCCTTGCGTTTGGTCCGGTTTTTGCCGGATGCGGCATATTTAGCCCATGCGGCGGCCGATTGGAACGTTGCCTGGCATGTCTTTTTGCCCATCAAAAAAACCCGCATCGCATCGCATCCGGACGATGCGGCGCTTTTTCCAATGCATGCCTACGGATGCCGGATGCGGCGCAATGTGGCAAAAACTGCATCCGGCCGCCGCATGCGGTTTTTTGCACTGTGCATGCTCAGTAGCGTGCCACAACCGGTAAAAACTGGACAGACCGCATTTAAAAACTTATGCAAAGGATGCGGTTTTTTCGCCGCATCCGTTGCATAGGTTTTAGAGCCGGATTTAGCTGCACTGCTAAAACTGGATGTGTGAAAGCAGCCTAATACAGCATAACATCTATAGAAAAAAGGCAGCAGACAGGAGCTGGAATAGATAGCCAAACCCGACCCACATATTAGCTATTCAGCAGCTGCTGCCAATCAAAAAGCAGTACATTTCTGTAACTTTACTTGCCTGTATTTCAAAACCTAAACATCCGAGTTGACCACTGCAGGTATGTATAGCATCAGCCTGATAGTGCCAGTATAGCACTGGGTTTACGTATGTTATATAGAAAAATCCTGGTGATTGGTTCATTTTAGCAAGTATGGACCTGTTTTTATTAAAAAAAACCAACCATGATTATGTCATCTTCCACAGCGACTTTAACTATAGAATTAAAAAAATAATAATAAAAATTGCAGATGGTGTAAAGTCATATTGAAACAACATCTGTTGGATCAGGTTTAGACAGGGAAGTTTTGGTTAATACTTTTCTTTTTTAGTTATAAATATGGACCAGGAACGGCACTGTGTGACTCTAGAGGAACAATATTGATATGGGCCACATAAATCCTGCTCACTGTTACTGAGTATGTAGCTGCTATCTTCTTGGTTGCATGGGCTGAGTTGAAAAGTCTGAAATCATTCTATATGATTGCACATTACCAAATATGTAAATGTGATTCTTGTTTCTCATATTTTCCATTTTTTTATGTTCCTGTCAGTTGTCAGTCAGTATGTCCTGTGTCTGCAGTTTCCCTAAGTGCGGCCTCCATGTTTTCCTATTATCCTGTCAGCTGTTGGTCAGGATGTCCTGTTTCGGTGTCTGCAGATTCTGTATGTTGGTAAAGCCTATGATCTGATTTGATGAAGTGTTTCCACTGTCAGAGGAGGTCAGTGGGTGCCTGTAGACAGAGAGAGAAGAAGGATCTGCTGGTTGAGAAAAAGATGAAAATGTTGTTGAAAGAAATGTCAGACTACAGAAACTACATGTGAGCAAGTGATGGCAATGATGTGACAAGTGTGCTTCACTTGCTGGATGCTGAAAGATTATATACACCCTATGACCAAGCGGATGTGGCGGTAAAGGATTATGTACAATGTTACTGGGTCACCAATAGATTAAAAGCTCATAACCCAATAAAGAAATGTTGGTGCTGCATAGTGTTTGACTATGAGACGTCTGAGGAGATTTTATATTTAGTATGGCCTCTCTATATTTTATAGATTTCACTACCAGAATGGAAGCCATAAGCAATTCTTCGGCTCTTACCCCCAACACGATAATCCTTCCTGTGGATTCAGTACTAGCAAATCTCCCGAAGATTAATAGGCAAAATGTTCTGCTGACAGAATGAACTCAGAGCGTGCTTATTTATTCCAAGGCCCAGAGTCCTGTCAGGCAGATCAGGCTTCTTAGTCGTTGGGGGAGATACTTTTAAGGTTGCTTTTATCACCACTGGAAACAGTTGTATGTTATGGAGGATATTTTTCTATGATTGGACACTTTGTATACTTTACTACTTTAGCCGTTAACCTGCACAAGAAGGTTTACTCAATGAAGCGGACAAAATGTAGAAACCATACAAACAATTAATGGTGGGCCTGCAGTGCTTGTGGACCTGCAATGCCTATGGAATAGCTTGGCCAAGAGAGGCCACGAAGGCCGTGCTGTACTTACCAATCCATACAACATCTTACAGGACATTTTGTAACTGATTTGCATAGTCCAAACCTTATGAAGTTTAATCAGAGCAGATGTTCTTGCTGCGCTCATAGATTTAGTGAGAGGAACCTTGCACCTGGTAAAGCATTAAGAAGAAGCTACCTGCTCAATTGGTCTCCTAGTCCAAGAGTATAGTGAAGTGCACTCCGTGCTTGAGCCAGTTGTCAGGTTGTTTTAGAGCTTTGACCATGGAGTGGAAAAACAATGTACATGCTATACAGCAGGAGATGACCTGAAGCCATACAAATCACATTAATCCTGCACCATATTTTAAGGCCCAAACACTCTTCTGTAAGTTCAAGATGTTGCTGGAAATGTAAACAGCCAGGCCACCCAGCATATCTGTTCTACTAAGTCAGATCAGCAAAAATTCAACAATTATCTTACACATCTAATTATTATTAGCCACAGTTAATTAACACTGTACCATACCTAAGCTTAAGTTATAGAAAGGTATTTGTGGAAGCGAGAATTAAATTTCTAACTTCTGGATTAACTGAAATAATAAAGTGGTTTAATGTTAAACAAAGATAATTATGTAAATCTGAAAGATAGTAATGAGGATGTCTTTTTTCACCACACTGCCATCACCAGAAACAGCCCATCAAAATTCCTACCCAATGTTACTGACAGAGACTGCTGAGTTTGATGTGGTGGAAGATGCCAAAGGTGTTGTGGCTATCAGTAGGAATAGGCATCTTGTGACAAATCTGTGTACAAAAGCATCCAGTGTTGTGTTCAAAAGGGTCTAGCACTACCAAGGAAAGTAATCTAATGTATTATGAAGATTTCTAAAGCCCCACCAATTTCCAGTCGTTCTTAGGGGTACTTTGCATGCTGCGACATCGCTAGCCGATGCTTGCGATGCCGAGCACGATAGTACCCGCCCCCGTCGCACATCCAATATCTTGTGATAGCTGCCGTAGCGAACATTATCGCTACGGCAGCTTCACATGGACTTACCTGCCCTGCGACGTCGCTGTGGCCGGCAACCCGCCTCCTTCCTAAGGGGGCGGGTGTGCGGCATCACAGCGACATCACACGGCAGGCGGCCAATAGAAGCGGAGGGGCGGAGATGAGCGGGATGTAAACATCCCGCCCACCTCCTTCCTTCCGCATAGCCGGCGGCCGCAGGTAAGGAGATGTTCCTCGCTCCTGTGGCTTCACACACAGCGATGTGTGCTACCGCAGGAACGAGGAACAACATCGTATCTCCTAATGGTGCGACATTATGAAAATGTCAGACACTACACAAATCACTGATTTACGATGCTTTTGCGATCGTTTATCGGCGCATCTAGGCTTTACACGTTGCGACGTCGTTACTGGCACCAGATGTGCATCACTTTCGATTTGACCCCGATGATCTCGCAGTAGCGATCTCGCAGCGTGCAAAGTACTCCTTAGACCAGAGCCAGAATAATCAAAAAACGGACTTATTCTCCTATTGATCAGTGCAGGAAATTTGAATTCCTGGATAGAATCCAGCACAATACTTTTGAGAGCAGAGTATTGGTCATGCGTTGTTCTGCACTAATCTGATCAGGTGTCTTCAGACCATGTTCACACTGTAGAGTCTGATACGACACCTGGTGCTGTTGAGTTAGTCTGTCAGAGCAGGGTGTTGACCAGTTTTGTGCTCACTGGTGATCGGTCTAGCAGGAGTCAATTCCTGCTGGCTTGTGAATTGCTGCTGGAGTCACAGATTGTGGAAGACCTATCACAGTCGCCTCCAGCCTTTAACACTAGAAGTCCCAGGAATTTCGAGCTCCATAGGGTTCCAATGGTAGAAATGTTAAATGACCCCTCTCTGGGACTTCTAGTGTTAAACAATGCTGGAACCTGGTCCCTCATACCGATTATAGCTCTAGCTTTGCTCCAGCGATACCGGTCTTTATGCGTGATGATCCAGTTGTTCGTGAACTGTTGTATGCTATTTGGTGTGCGGTGGAAATATCCTTGTTGTTTGTTTATTTCCTCCCTGTATTTATTCCTGAGCACTTATTGTCTTTTCCCCTGTGTGTGCTAGCAGTGAGTTTGAGTCTTGGTTTTCCCCTGTCTGTCGGTATTTGTGGGATTCATTATTCCTGTCCTAGCCCTCTGCCTGGGAGAGAGGGGGTGTTAGTCAAGGGTTATTCAGGAGTTAGCACTACACTGGCTGTGCAGACTTCATCGTGATGTGGCATATCTCTGAAGTAAGGGACAGTTTAGGGACCCTAGTCTGATGGCCAGTCTAGGTGCCCCTACTCCCAGTTACCATATTATACCCTGCATTAGTATTATACTCATTGAACCTCTGGCTGGGGCCGGTGCGACACAGCTGTCGTCTGTGGATGGTCGGTCTCTCTCCCCTCTGTCCTGTTATGGCTGTTTCACGTTAAAAGTTTAATACAAATTTTCTGCCTGATTATGGTGAGTTCCCTCTGTTCTCTTTTTTGGTATATTGCTTCCCAGTTTACCCTGTGAGGTGCACCCCGTATGGCAGATCCATACTAGTGAACACCAGTCTCGTGGATCGAGACAGGTGAAGATTTGATCTAATTGCCAGGTGGAAGCTGTGCCCGGTTTTTCCTTCTCCTCTGAGAAAGAATGAATATGGTAAGTGCTGTTGGAAGAAATGTCAGTGTGTAGAAGAAGCCATGTGTGAGCAACAAATGGTGACAAAGCGTCAATTGTTCTGCATTTGCTGGATGCTGAAGAATTGTACAAGACCTATGAACATCTGAATGTAGCTAGAAGGCCATGAGCACATTGAGTATTTGGTGAGTTTTTTACCTCAGTATTTGTGGCCAAAACCAGAAGTGGGTAATAAATACAGAAGAGGTGCCCGTGTTTCTATTATACTTTTCCTCTGACGGTTCCATTTCTGGTTTTGGCTTACAAATACTAATATTAATACTAATCAAATGTTATGCTCTCAAGGGCAAGCATGGTATTAGTAAGTCCACTGCACTAAAAGTACCGTTCACTTGCCTGGAAGAGCAAACTGGACCTGCCACCAACTCGTAACTACTGCCACTGGAGGTAGCAGTTGGTACACGCACGGATAAGCAGCTGGCAGAGGGCAGTCCCAGGGAATCTGCAGTACCTCGGCAGCTTGAACCATGGATACAGTACAGTTTCTAATTGTAGCGTCAGCAGCAGCAGGTGGAGTCATGGATTCATCCGTATGAATGGCTGGATAGATGGATGAGGTATCAGCGGCCGATAAGAACACTTGCGGCAGCGGGTTTTGTGTTAGGTGGCTGGTGTGGATACTTGCCGCAGCAGGCATTGTGGTAGCTGACCGGTATGGGCGGTTGCAGCAGCAGACTGGCAATGCACTGAAACATAGAGACGAATCAGCAGCAGAACATAGCAAAAAGACTGCAGCAGCATAATGGGACCTGAGAACTAGCAATATTAGGAACTCGTTGTTCAGGCACCTCCCTAAATGGGAAGGTGACTTAAATACCTGAAACCTGTCAGCTGACCTCAGAGGCATTTCAGAGTCAGGGCACACTGGCCCTTTAAGAAAAGGGGCGTGGCCATGCGTGCTACACATTCTCTGGAGGCATGTGCGGTTTGTGCAGGCCCCAGAAGACAGCAGTATAAACCGAGGATGAGGTGGCCACAACAAAATGGCCGGATAGGTGAGAGAACCAACCTCCATGCCAGGGGAGGGGGCAGGACAGCACGGGGACGTCGGTGTGTGCATTACACCAAATACTCATGTGCATGTGGCCTAATAAAATGTACACTAAGGACTTGTGCACACGAGTATTTGGTGAGTTTTTTACCTCAGTATCTGTGGCAAAAAACAAGCGTGGGTAATAAATACAGAAGTGGTGCTCGTATTTCTATTATACTTTCCCCTGATTGTTCCACTCTTGGTTTTGGCTTCCAAATACTGAGGTAAGAAACATGTGTGACGCCCTGGACTAGTCAGGTCATCCCAGGTAGTCCCATGTACACACCCCCTCCCTAAAAAGGTGACAGCAGCCAAACTTAAAAAAACCTTGTCACCACCCTCCAGGTTTGATGTCCACACTAGGGGGGTGGAGCCAGGTGGTTGGCTCCACCCACCGAGGAGTTCACAGGCCTGGAGGCGGGAAGACACAAGTTCAGAGTGCAGTAGTCTAGTCTTGACATTGAAGGAGAGAGGTCGAGTTCGAGGGCAGACCTGTGACCAGTCCTGCCAATAGTCTACTCAGGTGTCTGGGTCGGAGCCCAGGCACCTCTGGCAAGGAGGAAGACAGTGGTGGCTGCCTGCAGGAGCTAGGATTACAGCCGGTGGAACCGTAGGGATCAGGGTCGGGTGGTGGCCCGCCGGTACCAAACCAGGGAACCTATTGGAAACCGGAGCACCAGGAGGGGTACTCAGACCCAGTACGAAGCCCCGAACCAACAGTGCCGAGTCAAATCAACTGATTGAGGACAGGACTTAAGGACCTTTCCCACACAAGACCCGTTAGAAGACAACAGCCCAACCATACCGGGTAAAGCCACCGACAAGGCATAAAGACCCAAAGGGCCAGCGTCTGCGGGAAAACAGGGCTCCACCGACAACTAGCAAGCCGGGGAGCGGACTACCGTTGCTTAGGCATAGGAGTCAAATATTCACACAAAGAGGTGCAGGAGAAAGGCGGAAAACACCAACCTGTGAAGGGAGAAGCTGCAGCCGGCTGTGGGCCCCGTTCATCATCCGTTTGGTTTACCAGAGACTCCAGTGTATTGTGTCATAGTGAGTACACCAGTGCCTTCGGGCCACGCACTGCGCCGCACCACACCAGCATCCAGCCCGCACCTGTCCCCTCACCTCAGCGCCTCCCTCGGGCCCCCGGGACCATCACTCCCCTACCCACAGAGGGGTCAACACCAAGCTGCGCAACACTGTCCCCAGGAGGCCTAGTTAACGGCAGCGGTGGTGTCCATCTATTCACCACAACCCGTGGGTGGCGTCACGAACTTACATCCCTTACAAACCACCGTGGCCCCGGCAGTGGAATTCCCCACCAAAATCCCTGCGTGTAGCGCCAACCCCCTTGCAGAGCAACGTGACTCGCGGTTCCGTGAGGAGCTCGAGCCACCCACCGTACGAGCACGGATACGAGCGGCTCGACGGCCGCAGCCGAGCCCGTGGGGCGGTACACATGGTCTAAAAGATTCATTACAAAGTGACTGAATTGAAGATAGATTGCAAGCTCATATGCCAATAAAGAATTGTTTGTGCTGCATAGTGTTTTGCTGTGAGATATATTTAGCACAGCCCCTCTACTCACTGACATGATTCCTCTATATTTCTTGAGCAATTTACATAATTGACTCCTGAGACTCTTTTCTATTGAGAGAAGCCGGGTGAGTCTAGTTGGTGACTTCAATTAAGCAAATCAGGTACATGTAGTCACATCACCGCCCACCCGCACAGGGAGTGCAGAGAAATTATGGCAATATATGCTTCGCGCACTCGCATGATTCGGCAGTCCGCGATCTTTTAATTTCAGTCTGAACAGCCCCCTTAAGAAGATACGCTTAAAAATAAACTGTTAATGAGTCGCACCTTTATTTTATTCCTGGTTACTCCATTTTATCCAAAAACATCTGAAAACTGAGGAGCAGGTGTCATTTTGAACTCAATTCCAACTGAATCAGAGGTCGACTCCATAATGATTTTTCTGTATTAATTGAAGATAATAGTTTATTTCAAGAAAAGCATCTAAAATGTCAGTTTCGTGGACTTGCCAATAGGACTTTACATTGGAAGTTTCCATGACAACCCAACATAATTTAATATTATTTGTCAAGTCGAGAATTGCTACTTGTCACTCCGGCCAGTTTACTTTTCTTTTTATTGATTAGAAGATGACTGATTGGCACCCTAACTCCACAAGGCAGACATTTAGAGGATTCCTACTGATAAATAGACCGAGTCTGTCTAATTTAACTAGGAAAGGTCACATTTAACTCTCCAGGGCTCAATAACTCTGCTAGAACATTTCACAGTGGGAATACCATTTAGCACCCCAAATTTAAAGTCACCTATCGAGATTAATTCAAGTCAAAAAATGAAAAAACTCCACCGGACCCCAACCGGCAACTAATGGCCAGGGAAACTCATTTGAAGGTTGGAGTCCGCAGGTTTTCAGTTCTAGAAAGGAAGGCTACAGCCCAAATTGCTGTTAAATGGAACTCCCTGCAGTGCCCTGAAAGCTGCGACTCTTTTGTCACCATTCTTCCTGCACAGGTGCACGGATCATGGCTGTAAATTGGTGCCAAGTAGGTTTCCTCCCCGAGATGTTGGGCAGATTTCATGCTGAAGTGCTTTTTTTAATTGCTCTCCTACAGCAGTCACTTGTGCCATTTCAGCCACAGGAGTAATCATCTTTCACACTAGATACACTCGAAATTCACTCATGACTTGCCTCCTCCTTCCCTCACCTTGCTCTTTCTTTTGTCAGATGACCACCTGTAGCTTTTAATTAATCTCACCAGCAGCTGCTGCCTGTCTGATGTGAAGTGTAGGTGTGGGGAGCCAGGAAAGACGGATGTACGGGGACAAGAAAATTCCATATGGTACTGCGCATAGATGCACCGTGAGCTGGGGCATGTCATATTCCACATGGCCCTGAAGATGAAGCTGCGGATGTTGGGAAGCCAGGTTTAGGTATGAAAATAACTCTACGCTTGAAGCGTCCACCCACAGGCACTAAGGTTCTCGAACAATATAAGAAACCCCCCACTGTAGGCGCTACCAGCTGCACTTCATTTGCACCTGAAAGGAAAATAACATGAAATGTTTTTTGTTTCTTGCTACATTGTTTGAAGTTTGTTTCCTCCAAGAGATATTACAGAACAGGATGCTATTACCATGCTGGCTTCACGAGGTTTCACCGCTCAACAGAATAATCATCTCCACACCGGCAGGCAGTGAGAAACATACACTGTGCAAAGTCGACAGAGGAATATGCAGGCTGGGTTGGAATATAATGTCATTTTTAATGAATAATTTATTTTTTTTTCCTCTAGACTATTTGCTACTACATCGAGAGACGGCCATTACCGTAGCGTACTGGAAAGAGTGATTGAAATGCTAGTATTATGCACACGCGGAATATTGCAGCACCATGCAGATACATGTGCAGGTATATTAATCACATGTCCTCAAGCCTAGGCAAAAGAACCGGGAATATGTATATTCAACACAATATTCCATAAATCCTAGAACTATATACAGCAGCTTTATGGTATCTGGCTCCAAAACATTAGAACATTAGCAGCAGGTCCCTTAAGATCTTATAAACGGAATCTGTCACCTGTCTTTTTTTATACCTCATCTGAAAGCAGCATAATGTAGGAAAAGAGACCCTGATTCCAATGATGTATCCCTTTCTTTACTGTACAATAGGATAAAGAGTTGCACACAAGTGACAATGTGTATTGGAATGATGAAAAGCAAAACTGCTATGGGAATACTAGACTGAAAAATACAATGAACTATCTGAAAGAGTGAAAAAACATGAAAAATAGAATATGCATAACTGCTATGAAGCATAGGAATATAAGAGATGATTAGTAATTGTATTGATCAATGCAAAAGAGCCCCAAAACCAACGCCAAGGTAATCTCTATTTTTGGGGTCCCTAGCCTATATGTAACCTCACTTGCAGTTAAAAAAACTTGCTCTGTATGGGAAGCGTACTGGGCATAGTAGTTTTGACACAATCAGTCAGAGTTCTTAGATGTTGCAGAGTTCAGAAAGCTAATCCTGTCCACACCACAGCTTTCTGTATACATTGTCTATTGACAGTGAGCTGCTTATAAGATGACTGGTGTGGTCAAAGGACTGTGCACAAGACCGCTCGTCCCAGAAATGATAATGTTCTGGTGATAAAACCTTCACTTAAAATAAACAACAACAGCACATAGGTTAATAAATGACCCATCACTTAAATCATCCTTTATATTCTGCTATCTTCAGATTACATAGCAAAAACCTGCTGACATATTTGCTTTAAGTAGAGAGATGGGGCCTACATGGATTGGACTTTTTTTTCCCAATCCATTCCATGGATACATGATTGAATAGAAATCTTGAAAAGTATCTGGGCAAGTTATTGAATTATAGAAGTGGAAGGGACCTCCATGGTCATCATGTCCAACTCCCTGCTCCATGCAAGAGTCACTAAACTATCCCACAAAGATGTCTGTCCAGCCTCTGTTTGAAGACTTGCATTGAAGGAGAACTCAGTCACCACCTCTCGTGGCAGCCTGTTCCACTCATTGATCACCCTCACTGTCAAAAACTTTTTTCTCATATCTAGTCTGTATCTTCTCCCATTCAGTTTCATTCCATTGCTTCTCGAGTTTCCTTGTGCAAATAAGAATAAGGATGATCCCTGTTATATCCCCTTCAGATATTTGTAGACAGCTACTAATTCTTCTCTTCTCTTAGCCTTCTTTTTCCAAGGTTTAACCGTTCCTCGCAGGACATAGTTTGCAGTCCGCTCCCCATCCTGGTAGCTCTTCTCTGAACTTATTATGTTTGTCAAACCATCTTTGAGCATTATTTGCAGTGTGGAAGGGTATATCATCATGCTATAAGAGTTATCTGCAATTAGGGAATACTGCTGTGATAAAGGAGTGTCCTAGGTGTGGATTAATATTCAGGCTGGTAGTTCATGTCACATTATTTCCAGGATTCACAACACAACATTGCCTAGACAATTCATAATGCCTTTACCAGTTTGCCTTAATCCCAAAGTGGATCATAATGCTATCTGTTCCACAGGAAAGTGATGCACACATACAGTTGCGTAACGTGAAGCTCATGAGCCATAATGCAAAAGCGCCAATGTGGCCCCTAATTATTTGCAAGTCATTAATAGCATTAGTCTTTTTATATAGATCCAAGGAACTTTTGAGGTCCGCGAGCATTGCAACCCCTGCACCACTTGTAGTTATGTCTCTACACACGTACCTGTTCATCTACATGATGTAAAAGAAAATCAGATTCATACGACCACACAACCTTCTGTCCTTGCTCCATTCTTCAGGTCTGGTGCTCCTGTACCCATAGTAGATGCCTGAGCAATCTGACCAGTATGGGGTAAACCATGATACACTGTGCATTCTAATTGCTTTCTATTATCTCTGTGGCTATGTTTTTTGTGATATTTTATAGAATAGCTCTTCTGTACACTGAGACATTCTAGTTATTTCTCCCAATTCTTATCAATGTGCTTTGGGAGCATGATGCACCAGTTATCCTTCATTGCATAGTTTTTGGTTCAGGTAGGTAATCACTGATAGCATATACTATGAAACAACCCAAGACCTGAACATTTGTAGACGTCTTGACCTTATTATCTAGCTATTCCAATCAAGCCCTAATCAGCATTGCTAGGATCCTATGCTTGGCTATATTTCCTTTTGTACCACATTGCCTTCATGAACTGACTGTTCATCTGCTGCCTAATATAGCCCACTACTTGACACATGGCATTGTCACAAGAAAATCAATTTTATTCACTTCAGCTATTGTTTGAGCATATCCAAAGCCTCTACATATAGGTTTCACTGTAGGATTGCACTCACTAAGGTAGATCCAGCAAAACACAGGAGGTAGCATCTAAGGGACAAGATGTCAGTTGATTTGTACTGTGCTAATGAAGATATCATGGTCACTTTGCAGTTAACATTGTTCAAGTTTACATTAATAGATGAGCCCTAATAGGGTGTGATGACCATATGACAGCTCCTGCTATGCACATATGCTAAGTATGCAAGATGGATCTAAATATAGGAATGGTAAGTCTAAGAAAAATGAACTTATTTGACCAATATCTTCTTTGTATCGAGGAGCTGATAGTCATTCTAGTATTTCATAGTTATGCTTTATAATGTACATAGCTGTCACATATACAAATTGTCTGGAATTAAATCATCTGAAGTGACATTTCCAATTAATCTATTATTTCTTGTTAAGCCTTAAAACTGTGAAGCCACTTGGATATGTTCAGGTCTTTGATTCACACTCAATATTGGCTACTCTACAATATTTTATCAAATCATTTTTGCATAGTATAAAGTATGTTGAAGACTGCGAACAACCATTTGTAGACAGTGGCAACCCAAACTATAATTAAACAGTTGTGGCTCTGTGACGACCCTGACTCTATCAGGGTGTCACAGGGAACTGCACCCCTGTCTCTCATGGTGCAGAACCCACCCTTCATGGTTCTGGCTCCTACACAATGGTATTTCTTCCATCAGCACTCAAATCCTAACCACACAACACCCTGTCAGGCACACCAGTGGGTGGTCTAGCTGGAAAAGGGCCACCCACCCAGGGGTCAGGCAGACTGGTGGAAGGGAGGAAGTCAGATGAGTAGTAGCCCTAAGAGAGTGAGTAGCTGAGGGAGTTGTAGCTCCCTGTGTGACCTTGGTTGGGTCACAGACGGTGATCTGGGACCAGAATAGTCAGAGACCTGGTCGCAGGGAATTGGAGAAGGGTGCACTGACTTAGTTTTGGAGAACGGTCGGCATCGGAAAGTCCAGTAACCAGACCGGTACCGAGCACGGCGGGGTACAGGACCCTAGATTGGGGAGTAGCTTCACGCAACCTGATAATTAACCTGTGGAGGATGGTCTCTTTATGAACTTTCCCCAAGAGTTCAGAGATCGAAGGCACCAACACAACGAGGGGGATAGGGCTTTCCAGCTTATGCGGCCTACAGAAATCCCAAGTGTCAGCCATCGAGAGCACAGCTCCACTATTTCAACATAGGGAGCGGGACCCTGACAGCTTCAGGTCAAAGGATAACTTAGGAACTTCGACAATTAAGCATGGAGGTAGGTTCCGGACCACTAAGCAGTACCAGTGGGACGGATACCCTGACGAGCTCCCCCGAGTGGCAGCGGCACCCAGAGACTTGGTTTACTTCTGTGTCAGAGTCTGCTTAATGACTGTGCCACATCCACACAGCCTGAGAATGCAAAAGAACGCGGTCTTGAAAGCGCTAAGGAGGCCACGGTGATATAATAGTTTTGTAGATTTATGAGATGTTTACAGCCACAACGCGTTTCGATATCACAACATCTTCATCAGGTGGATATAAAGCGAAGTGTGGGGAATATTATTTAATGGGGCCAGTGTGATTTCATTGGCTACCATCAAATTGATTAAAAGATTAACCCTTGATTGATCACATTGGCACCCTACATGGACAATAATTGATATAAAAACTCATGAATAAAATATTTTTTTAAAACATTTAAATCACAGTTATAAGAATGAATTAAAAACACAAAAATATTAATAAAGTTAAGTTACAACAATGAGAACCACACAGCCTGAGTGAGTACACTGCACACCCTGCGTCCTGCCTGCCCGTATAGCTTGCACAACGCTATCTGTCACTTACATCCAGAGTCCCAGGGTCTCCCCCTACCCGTGGAGGGATCACCATCTGGCTGCCCCACTCCATCTCCCCTGGGTACTCCCATCGGCAGCGGCGGTACTCCCCTTACCACGAACCATGGGTGGCGTCACAAACTATCCCTTGTAAATAACCCCCCTTTACATTTGAAGTGGCCGCAAGCCCCCGGGTCCGGAGACACTTGAGCCACAGCAACCCCAGATCCGAGCAGTTTGACTGCTGCCGGTTGCGGCACAGCTCGTCTTATCATCATATTCTGATCACTAGTCATTATCTTGACTGGTAAGAAGTAAAAATATTAGGAACCTATAGACTGCAAGGGGGTAGAAATATTTTCCCCTAAGAGGTTGTTCCCTTGCATGTGAATTTCTCACCTGGTAGCAGTTTGCTAAATAAAACAAACTATGCTATACTCACCTTCTCCTGGTCCATCAGCAAGTCCCCACGGGTGGTCCTGGTGTCCAGCATTGACTGCGACGCGGATGTCACCTTCACAGCTTGGCAGCTAATAAGTGCACTCAGCTGCTCTTGTAGGGTATTCTTGTGTAAGCAAAACGCACACGCAGAGCTGCCATTCTCACTGACTGCAGCACTTTTACTATATAAATTGAATGGTAAAAGAAACAAAAGCATTAGCGTATACTAACAGTGTGTCATTTCCCACCATTATTTGAGTGGAATACATCAGGAAAACTGCTGATAAAACAATTTGCTGTCCATACAGTCATGGCCGAAAGTGTTGGCACCCTTGAAATTATTTAAAAAAATGAAGTATTTCTCCCAGAAAATTATTGAAATTACACGTTTTGTTATACATATGTTTAATTCCTTTATGTGTATAGGAACAACACAAAAAAATAAAAAACAAAGAAAAAAAGAAGGCAAATTTTACACAAAACGTCAAAAATGGGCTGGACAATATTGTTGGCACCATCAACTTAATATATGGTTGCACACCCTTTGGAATAAATAGCTGCAATCAATCGCTTCCTATAGCCATGAACAATCTTCTTACACCTCTCAACTGGAATTTTGGACCTCTCTTCTTTTGCAAACTGCTCCAGGTCTCTCATATTTGAAGGGTGCCATCTCCCTACAGGAATTTTAAGATCACTCCACAGGTGTTCAATGGGATTTAGATCCAGAATAATTACTGGCCTCTTCAAAACTCTCCAGTACTTTGTTTCCATCCATCTGGTGTGTCTTGAAGAATGTTTGGGGTCATTGTACTGCTGGAAGACCCATGACCTAGGATGAAAACCCAGCTGTCTAACACTGTGCACTACATTTTGATGCAAAATCCTTTTTTTATCATCAGATTTCATGATGCCTTGCACACAGTGAAAGTACCTAGGACAAGACGTAGCAAAACAACCTAAAAATATCTTTCAACCTCCACCATATTTGACTGTAGGTACTGTGTTCTTTTCTTTGTAGGCCTCATTCCATTTTGGTTAACAGCAGAATAATGAGCTTTTCCAAAAAGCTCTATCTTGGTCTCATTTGTCCACAAGATGCAGTCCCAGAAAGATTTTGGCTTATGTACATTTTGGCAAACTGCAGTTTAGATTTTTTATGATTGTGTCAGAAGTGGGGTCCTCCTGGGTCTCTATCCATAGCGTTTCATTTAATTCAAATTCCTATGGATAATTTGCACTGTCCCTGATGCACCCTGGGTCTGCAGTACAGCTTATATTTCTTTGGAACTTTATTGGGGCTTCTTATCCACCATCCAAAATGCCCTTCATTGCATCCTTTCATTAATTGTTCTCTGTCATCCATGTCCAGGAAGATTAGCTACAGTGTCATGGGTTGTAAACCTCTTGATAATGTTTAATTTGGTTTTTCTTCTGTTTTTCTGAGTTGTTGCAATACCCACAAAGGAAATAAACCTGTGTAATTGCAATAATATTCTGGGAGAAATGCTTCTTTTTCTGGAACAATTTCAAGGGTGCCAACACTTTTGGCCATGACTGTATGTTCAGCCTTGGTCTTCTGTTTAGGCTTAACATTTTTGATTTGCAAGATGCTGACATCTTCTGAATTGTTTGATGGAATAAAAAAAAAGTCCAGAAAACAATAGTAAAAAGTTGCCCAAAATACACAAAACAAACCAGCAAAAAAATATATTATTCAAATTTACAGAGCTCCAGATAAAAGGAAAACTTTTCTAAGCATCTCCCACTAAACAGTAATTTTGGAATGCTGGAACACATCCTTAAACAGGAGCAGAATACAGAACATGGTAACACAGGATCCACAGTACGTGGTGACACGTAAAATACAAACCAAATAAACGTAAAGGAGTTATGCGCTTTCAATGAATAAATGTCCTTGGCTGAAGGTTATTATAAAGAAGCAGAGAGCCGTGTCTTGCATTGGTTACGGTACTAAAGTAATGTCGGCAGCACGGTGGCCAATCAGTGTGCTCGGGGGGGGGGTATTCTGTCTACAATGACAGAGCTGCAGTGCCACTAATTGGCTGCTGTGCTGTTGTTATGATATCAGCGCCACAGCCAATGCCAGACACTGAGAGTAGTGGTTGAGACTCACCACTAGAGGCAGGCAGGTTAAGCACAGAGTGGTAATGTCACGCTGCGCTAAGCAGTGACCCGAAGTAGTACAGTAAAATCAACACAAGGTGGCAGCAGAGTAGTCAGAGAGCTGAGTCAGCAACAGGAGGTCAAATCAATGTACCAGGGGTGAACAAACTCAGAGACAGAAGCAAGCTAGATGAAAGATAACAGAGAAAGCCGAAGGGAGAGACAGAGCCAAGTCAGGGACGGGAGCGTAAGCCAAGTACTGGGAAGTCCAAACTACAAATAAAGGTATGATAAGCAGGACGGGGCCGAAGAAGACAGAAAGACACAGGTTAGGTGGGAGAGGGTGCACAAAAGAACAGATGAAGTACCTCAACAGAACCAGCTACACACACTATGAGACATAGACTATCACTGGCACTGAACCAGATGTGCAGCACCCAGATATAGCGTCCCGTAAACCGTAACGAGTCAGGGAGAAAATAACCCCTGACCTGACCAGGCTGGAGCTGGGAGATACCGCAGCGACAGATACTGGCTTGGGTCATGACAGGTATGTTTCTTCATAATAGCCTGCAGCTGGGGACACCCATTTACTGAAAGGGAACAAGGCTTTTATATATATATATATATATATATATATATATATATATATATATATATATATATATATATTTAATTGAGGTGACCCATTCTTACTATGTCTTTTAACTACAAGTCCGAGTGTAATTTCTATATACGTATTGACTGAAATAGTATCTTGTGAATAATTTTATACAAACAAAATATCTACATTTCTACGACATCTAAAGAGTTTGCTTTTCTTCTTCTCCTTAATTAAGCAAACAAATACAAATAATGAACAAATTTCTTTAGCTGCTACTAGTGGTCTTAGAAATCTATGTTGTACTTTGGATTGGAAGCAGATGGAACCCAGCGCAAGGGAGAATAATAATTGAAAGATCTATTCCTCTCCTATTTTTGGACCCATTCCCAGTTTTTGAAAAAAATAAAAAAAATAAAATACCATGAATCAGGCGACCAAATAGTACTGATATTATGTTTAAAAGTCAAGCCTGAGACAAACATCCATATTAAACATAGGCAAAGGGAGACACCATTGTACTATTGTGAGAAGCAAGTGGGTTCAGATGAAAAGTATCAATCTTTTCTCTATGCTTTTTTTTGCCTTTTGGATCCACTCTTGGCTTTGACTCATTGAATTGTGGTATATGGTAATAAGGTAATAATGTCACATTTTAATCCCTTTGTATTTTTGGTGATCTGGGAGCTTCAGGATTAATCTTAGATCAATAATTATAAAGGTCTTTCCAATATCTTATACATACATTAATAATTCTTTGTTATCATAACTAATAATGAGTATTTTGAAGTAAACAGATTTTCAGGTACTATATACATCAAAGGCCCATTTCACCGGCAGTGTCCTGCAAGCAATATTCCAATTAGGCGTCACTATTCCCTTAGGATTTCTATTTTCGCTACATCCTTTCGAATAGTTTCATTCTGGCATCCTGGATTGCATGTTAACTAGTCCCATTATTCCCAGTTTTATCTGCTACTGGAGAAATACAATAATGACATAGAATGGTGACTAATTTTGGTTTTTATTGGATCTTTCTAGCTCAGCAAACATCAAAATGTATGTTATTACCTACTTAAACTTGTCCACAGAACAAAATTTCTAAGTGAAGTATATATAGATATGGCACTGACTTCCCAGGAGGGCCTACAAGTATTCTTCTGCCTAAGGCTGCAAATTAAATGGCACCCCCTCAACTGTTACACACTCTGCCAACAAGCATTTCTCTATGAGCTCTGTCACAACGAACTGCCTATTTACCATCAAGGTCAAAGTTATTTAGATCAGCGTATTGCGTTCATATTTATCAGGCCGTGTCGTGGCGGAGTACCTAACCCTACGCATACAGTATATGTCAGTGCTGTCTGATGAATGTTACTATTGTGGAATGATGCACAGTACCATCGATGGTAAACTACCCTGACATTCAGTGGTATGGTAGAGCATATGCCAGCATCCATGTAGAATTGGACAACAGTGACTATCAATTCCTGGAAAAAATAGATGTCACCACAACTAAACAGAATATTTTTATTTCTGTTATGTAAATTGCATAAAATATGCAAAATGCACATTTTATTATAGTATAGCTAAAGATAGTCATTCATATAAAGACTATTGTAAATTAATATGAAATGGAGGAGGATCCTCTTGGATATAATTTCTTGTCCATTGTTATCTTCTCAAATTAGAAATAAATCCTTATCTATAAGTCACTTAGCTGTCACAATGTAATTATAGGAAAGCGAGGGACAGAGTTTCTTATGCTGTCCCTCATGCTAGTGGTACCTAGGCTATCCCTACCCTCAGGGTTACCCCTAATGGTGGAGATGACTGAGTTCTGTGCTTGGCTTAGCTCCTGACCAGAACTGATCTGATTCCGCCCTCCCACCAGGGAAGGAAGGGACAGGAGAGATTGAAACACAGATTAAGACAGACAGGGAAAAACTAAAACTCTGACACACTGCAAACATATAGGCACTAACAATTTACAGATGTGATTGTCTCCCCCACAACGTGATAAAACATAGCTCATAAGCAGACAAGGAGAGATTAACTCTTGCTAGCCTGGCTATGAACTACCAATCTTTTGGTCAATGCTCGAGTCAGCCTGCGCTGATTATCGACCTCAGAGAAGTTATCAGGCGGAGTGTCAGAATCAGTAGTCTGAACAGATCCTCCTGATGCTGCCATGACAGTTTGTAAAAAATTGTAAAAAAACTCTGACAATAGGGTTGTGTAAAAATTAAAGTGACCCTAACACCCTGGGACTAACAGATATCTATATATTTTACATATATAGTTAATCTAGCCACCCTTTGTGTTGCTGTACAGGTGGCCCCTGCTACCTCTCTCACATTGATGTTCCGGTCCTCCATAGATGGTTGGGGCTGGCAAAGTGCAATGGTGAGTGTAAACCACCAGCCTTTCTTCAGCTGTGGGATAGGAACGGAAAGGGAGGAATCATTTTGACTTACAACAGCCCTCCTTATGCCTTTGCGGTGGCCTTCTTGAATGCAGAAGTAAAGAAAGGCTAATTTGAGTGGAGGCCGCTGTAGAGACTGGAGATGAGTGATGTTCGAGGTTCGCCAATTTCATGTTCGAGTGATTTTGGGGGGGTGTTCGAGTCGTTCGACGAACTCGAGCCTTTTGCTAAAAGTTCGACAGTTTGAGTAACGTTCGAGAACGTTTCGAGCACCAAAAGCGTGGCTTTTCACTGTAAGTATGTGCGCACCTTTCGTATCTGCATGCGTCCTGCATCCCCAGCACAATCCCTCTCTCTTTCCTACTCACTGATCATAGGCATCTCGCTGCACAGCTGTCACAAATCTCCAGCGGCATTTCCTCTTTTGAAAATGGTTGGCGCTTCATTATTCAATTAGTTATTCCATGCTTTCCCTGCCCACCGGCGCCCATGATTGGTTTCAATCAGACACGCCCCCAAGATGAGTGACAGCTGTCTCACTCACTCAACCAATCACAGTCGCCGGCGGGCGGCTCTATATCGTGCAGTAAAATAAATAAATCCATTAGATGCGGCGGTCCCGGGACACTACCCAGCTCATCCCGAATTGCCCTGGTGTGGTGGCAATCAGGGTAATAAGGAGTTAATCATGACAGGTGTCTCCCCGAGACACCCTCCATAATTAAACCATAAGTGAAAGTAAAGAAACACACACAGCGAAAAATCCTTTATTTGGAATAAAAGACAAAAAACACCTCATTTACCTTTTTATTAAAATCCCCAAACAACAATCCAGGTCCGAGTAATCCACACGACACTGTCAGCTCTGCTACATGAAGATGACAGGGAGCAATCTGTTTCCTCTCCACGCAGCAGCTGAAGTAAGCCGCGCTGTCACCAGACTTCACTCTGCAATGTAGACGTCAAGATTACCAAATCTGCCTATGTTTCTCAATAGAGCCAGTGGCTCAATGGATAGAGCTCCCATCTAAGAAGCATTAGGTCACGAGTGCAAATCCCGTCCGTCCTGGTAAAAAAAGTGACTTTATTTTTAATTTTAAATTATAATTATTATTTATTTATAATTATAATTTAATTTAATTTTGCACTGAGGGGAGGAGCCGGACATCAGCTGTGGGACACACCTCTAAAATCGGAGCAGTTCACAGAATGAGGCTGAATTGCTCTCTCCTCTCTCTCTCTCTCTGTCTCTCTCTCTGTCTCTCTCTCTGTATCTCTTTCTCTCTCTCTCTCTTTCTCTCTTTCTCTCTTTCTCTCTCTCTCCTTTTCTCTCTTTCTCTCTCTTTCTCTTTCTCCCACTCTCTCTCTCTTTCTCTCTCACTTTTTCTCTCTTTCTCTCTCTCTTTTTCTCTCTTTCTCTCTCTCTTTTTCTCTCTTTCTCTCTCCTCTCTCTCTCTTTCTCTCTTTCTCTGTCTCTTTTTCTCTATCCTCTTTTTCTCAGTCTCTATTTTTCTCTTTTTCTCTCTATCTGTTTCACTCTCTCTCTCTCTCTTTCTCTTTCTCTTTCTCTCTTTCTCTCTCTCTTTCTCTCTCTTTCTTTCTCTCGCTCTTTTTCTCTTTCTTTTTCTCTCCTCTCTCTCTTTTTCTCTCTATCTCTCTCTTTTTCTCTCTCTCTGTTTTTCTCTTTCTCTCTCTCTTTTTCTCTTTTTCTCTCTCTCCTTTACTCTCTCTCTTTCTCTCTTTTTCTCTCTCTCCCTCTCTCTCTCTATCTCTCTCTCTATTCCCTCTCTCTTTTTCTCTCTCTCTCCTCTCTCCCTCTCCCTCTCCTCTCTCTCTTTTTCTCTCTTTCTCTCTCTCTCTTTTTCTCAGTCTCTCTTTTTCCCCCTCTCTTCTCTCTCTTCTCTCTCTCTTTTTCTCTCTCTTTCTTTCTTTCTTTCTCTCACTCTTGCTCTCTTTCTCTTTCTCTCTCTCTTTCTCTCTTCTCTCTCTTCCCTCTATTCTCTCTCTTCTCTCTCTCCCTCTCTCTCGCTCTCTCTTTTTCTCTCTCTCTCTCTCTTTTTCTCTCTCTCTCTTTCTCTCTCTCTCTTTCTCTTTCACTTTCTCTCTCTCTCTTTCTTTCTCTCTCGCTCTTTTTCTTCCCCACTCTCTCTCTCCCTCTTTCTCCTCTCTCTCTCCTCTCTCTTTTTATCTCTTTCTCTCTCTCTCTCTTTTTCTCTCTCTTTTTCTCTTTCTCTCTCTCTCTCCCTATCTATCTCTCTCCCCTTCTCTCTCCTTTTCTCTCTCTTTTTCTCTCTCTTTCTCCTCTCTCTCCTCTCTCTCACTTTTTCTCTCTCTCTATTTCTCTCTTTCTCTCTCTTCTCTCTCTCTTTCTCTCTCTCTTTTTCTCTCTCTTTCTTTTTCTCAGTCTCTCTTTTTTTTCTTTTTCCCTCTCTCTCCCTCTCTCTCCCTCTCTTTCCCCCTTTCTCTCTCTCTTTTTCTCTCATTCTCTTTTTCTCAGTCTCTCTTTTTTTTCTTTTTCCCTCTCTCTCCCTCTCTCTCCCTCTCTCCCCCCTTTCTCTCTCTCTTTTTCTCTCATTCTCTTTTTCTCTGTCTCTCTTTTTCTCTTTTTCCCTCTTTTTCTCTCTCTCTCCTCTCTCTCCTCTCTCTCCCCCTTTCTCTCTCTCCTCTCTCTCTTTTTCTGTCTTTTTCTCTCTCTCTCCCTCTCTCTATTTCTCTCTTTCTCTTTCTCTCTCTCTTTCTCTCTTTTTCTCTCTCTCTTTTTCTCAGTCTCTCTTTTCCCTCTCTCTCTCTTCTCTCTCTTCTCTCTCCCTCTCTCTTTTTTCTCTTTCTTTTTCTCTTTCTCTATTTTTCTCTCTTTTTTTCTCTTTTTCCCTCTTTCTCTCGCTCTCTCTCCTCTCTCTCCTCTCTCTCCTCTCTCTCCCCCTTTCTCTCTCTCCTCTCTCTCTTTTTCTGTCTTTTTCTCTCTCTCCCTCTCTCTCTATTTCTCTCTTTCTCTCTTTTTCTCTCTCTCTCTTTCTCTCTTTTTCTCTCTCTCTTTTTCTCAGTCTCTTTGCCCTCTCTCTCTTCTCTCTCTTTCTCTCTCTTTTTCTCTTTCTCTCTCTTTCTCTCTCTTTCTCTCTCTTTCCTCTCTCTTTCCTCTCTCTTTCCTCTCTCTTTCCTCTCTCTATCCTCTCTCTATCCTCTCTCTATCCTCTCTCTATCCTCTCTCTCTCTCAGACCTGGTGATGATCTGCTGATGCGGTCACCTGATGGAATCAGCTGACACTGTAAGTCGAGCGGTGAGGCCGGCTTCTTACCGCCCGGCTGGCTAAACTATCAGCTGATGCTGTTGGACAGGAGTCTGCACAGAAGTCTGTAGGTTTTTTTGCACTGATGCATCAGCTGATTGTATAAAAGCCGTTTATACAATCAGCTGCTGTGTCATGTGATTCAGGCCCTTGAACCTGACACATCATCTGATCGCTTTGCCTTCCAGCAAACCGATCAGATGATATTGGATACGGGTTAGATGGCGCGGGACTCTTAACCCAGGATTACTGCGGAGAGGGTTTTTTTATTTCAATAAAGATGGAGCCACTAATTGTGTTGTGTTTTATTTCTAATAAAAATATTTTTCTGTGTTGTGTTTTTTTTATCTGTACTAGAAATTCATGGTGGCCATGTCTAATATTGGCTTGACACCATGAATTTCGGGCTTAGGGCCAGTTGATAATATACAGCTAGCCCTAACCTCATTATTACCCAGCGAGCCACACGTCACCAGGGCAGTTGGAAGAGATGGATACAGCGCCAGAAGATGTCGCTTCTGTGAAATCTCCATCTTATGGGGCGGCTGCGGACTGCAACTCGCAGCAGGTGTGCCCAGAAAGCTTGGGCACACTGAGCTATGAATTCCAATCCCCAGCTGCCTAGTTGTACCTGGCTGGATACAAAAATTGGGCGAAGCCCAGTAATTTTTTTTTTTTTTAATTATTTCCTGAAATTCATGAAATAATTAGAAAAAATAAAAAAAAAGGGCTTCCCTATATTTTTGGTTCCCAGCTGAGTACAAATAGGCAGCTGGGGGTTGGGGGCAGCCCGTAGCTGCCTGCTGTACCTAGCTAGCATACAAAAACATGGCGAAGCCCACATCATTTTTTTGAGGGGGCAAAAAACTCCTGCATACAATCCTGGATGGAGTATGCTGAGCTTTGTAGTTCTGTAGCTGCTGTCTGCTGTCTGTCTGTATGGAGGAGAGCAGACAGCAGCTGCAGAACTACAAGGCTCAGTATGCTCCATTCACTAGTGTATGCAGGAGAGCATACAGCAGCTGCAGAACGACAAGGCTCAGCATGCTCCATTCACTAGTGTATGCAGGAGAGCAGACAGCAGCTGCAGAACGACAAGGCTCAGCATGCTCCATTCACTAGTGTATGCAGGAGAGCAGACAGCAGCTGCAGAACTACAAGGCTCAGCATACTCTATCCAGGACTGTATGCAGGAATTTTTTGCCCCACAAAAAAATTATACATTGTACAGCAGGCAGGTATGGCTGCCACCAACCCCCAGCTGCCTATTTGTACCCGGCTGGGAACTAAAAATATAGGGAAGCCCTTTTTTTAATTATTTTATGAATTTCATGAAATAATTAAAAAAAAAATCGACATAGTCTTCGCCCCATTTTTGTGTCCAGCCAGGTACAACTAGGCAGCTGGGGATTGGAATCCGAAGCACAGGTTGGCCCGAGGTTTCTGGGCCCCTCTGCTGTGAATTGCAGTCCGCAGCCACCCCAGAAAATGGCGCTTTCATAGAAGCGCTATCATCTGGCGCTGTATCCAACTCTTCCAGCAGCCCTGAAGCCGGGTGGCTTGCTGGGTAACAATTGGTTAATGCTAGCTTTGTTTTACTAGCTAGTATTAAGCCAGAGATTCTTAATGTCAGGCAAGTTTGACCCAGCCATTAAGAATCTCCATTAAAGGGTTAAAAAAAGACACCACACAGAGAAAAAATACTTTAATAGAAATAAATACACAGACACATTAGAGACTCCATGTTTATTACTCCCTGTCAGCCCTCCACGATCCTGCTCTTCTGTCTTCTTTCCCCTTCAACCTATGCAGCTCTGCAACATCAGACAGCACTGCATGGGAGGAAGATGCTGCTGCTTCCCGTGCAGGCTATTTACTCAGTGAGTGAGCAGCAGCTGCGTGCTGTAAGCGGTGACGTCACCGCTGACAGACGGTTTACCATAGCAACGGTGCTCTGATCACGTGTTTCCCGGTGCCGGTATTCACCGGCTGTGGCATCTAGTCCCTGCATGTAAGCTGACTCTGTAAAGAGCGCTGACATGCATGGACGGGGAAGCCGATCATGTGCCAGAGCATCTCGCCGGTAAAAGGACATGCACAAACGAGCACCGCTTACCAGAGAGATGCACTGACAGGACCTAGCAATGATGTCTACACATGTGACCAGTCTGTAGCCAATGAGATAATAGACACGTGACTGGTCACATGCTATTTTGACATCACGATAGGTCCTATCATCAGTGCTGGTTACCGGTAGGACGCAGCGATTATTGGAAGGAAAGCGGCGGGAGACAGAGTGCAAGACGCGTAGCGGGGACCTGTAAGTGTTATGGCAATATTTATTAACTGTATGTGTACATGTATAATGTGGTTTTATGTGTTTGTGTTTGCCTCCCATTGTTTCAATGGGGTTCGAGTGGTTCGTCGAACGGTTCATCGAACGTTCGTCGAACGGGACCTCCGTTCGACGAACCAAACTGAACTCGAGCCTTCAGAGGTTTGCTCATCTCTAATAGAGACTAACAGAGGGCACCAGTTATGGTGACTATAAATGTAAAATGTATAGTCACTTTTCAGTTCCAGTGTACAAAGTTTTTGAACTGATTGCAATCTTCTAAATTGTTTGACTCCAAAAAGTAGGGGTGAGCGAACCCGAACTGTAAGGTTCGGTGTTCAGCAATCAACACAGACTTTTGACTGTATATCCGGTTTCTTCCTGTTCAGGTTTGTCACCCAAATAAGCTTGATGAAAGGTTGCAGAGCAGACAATCATCAATCTTTTAGACTATGGACACTTTCGGAGCCATCGCAAAAAGGAAGCAAAATGGTTAAAGCAGTACATGCTGACCACTCTCAGCAGCGTGGCTGTAACATTGTAACACTGCTTCCGCTCATTAGATTATTATGATTATTATTATTTATTATAGCACCATTTATTCCATGGCGCTTTACATGTGAAAAGGGTATACATAATAGGAACAAGACCATTAATCATAAACAATACAGGGCACAGACAGGTACAGGGAATAGAGGATTCTTCCCTACCCACTGTTTGTGATAGAGTCTGTGATTGGCAGCAGTCAGACTACCGGAGTCTCTGATTGGTTGCTCTCACAGAGGCTGTCTGTCTGCCTGATTAAAGCATAAAAAAAATTAGGGTTCCCCCTATATAGATATCCAGCGCAGAAAAAGCATACGGCTACAGGCTGCAGTCCACAGTCGTGCACAATAGCTTGGTTGTGTATCAAAATACGAGGGAAGTCATGCGACTTTTTTGAATTATTTAAGTAAATAATTTTAAAACAGCATGCTATCCGACCAACTTTGATGGTTAGCCAAGATAAAGCCAGCACCTTGGTGCTGGTATTTTCAGGCTTGGGAGACCCTTGGCTTTTAGGCCCTCCGCAGCCTAAAAATAGCAGCCCACAGCTACCAAGAATTGTCGCATCCATTATATGCGACAATGGCGGAACTTTACTCAGCTCATTCCAATTGCCCTGGTGCGGTGGCAATCGTAGTAATATAGGGGTCAATGACAGCTGTGATTTTTCAAAGATCAGAGCTGTCATCAAGCCCTAGATTAGTAATGGGGAGTGATCTACGAGACCCCCCCATTACTAACCTTATAAGTAAAAATAAATGAAACACAAAATCCTTTATTTTAAATAAAATACACACAACTTCTTTCAGACCTTTATTAACCTCCAAAACACTCTTCAAGAGCCGACATAATCCCTACAAGGTCCCTCGGTGATCCCAGCACTGCTACATCTAGACCCTGGAGAGAGCGAAAACACATTCACTTCCTACAGGCTCCAGGAAACACTGACAGGAAAGGGGGAGCCTGGCTGTGAGCAGTAACATCACTCAGATGCTCAAACATCATACCCAAGTTCCCACGGTATGACCTCTGGTGACCTGTCTGTTTGACTGTTGGAATGTGGGATACAGCTGTGAACCTCACTCCGAAAGTCCGGCAGCAGCTTCAGAGTGAAAGTTCTCCCAGTCCAACAATCAAGCAGCATTTTCACTTTCAAGCTGCTGTTGGACTGTCAGATTGTAGGTCATCTCCTGGCAGAAAACTGCATTTTTTTGCCAAGAGATGAAAATTTGGTGCCAAAATTCTGCATCTTTTGGTAAAAAACACATCAAAACACGATGCAGTTTTGATGTGTTTTTTTTTTGCCAGCAGATGCAGATTTGCTGCAGAAATGTGGTGTATAAATTTGAGCAACAAATCTGCATCTCTTGGCAAAAAAACTCCACAATGTTCAGCCAGGAGATGACCCGCAAATCAACTTTTTAGCAACAGCTTCAAAGTGAAAGTGCTGCTAGATTGTCGGACTGCAGGTCATGGCCATGACCCGCAACCCAACACAATTCGGCAGCATCTTCAAAGTGAAAGTGCTGCTGAATTGTGGAACTGCAGGACATGGCCGTGACCCGTAATCTAACAATCAGGCAGCGGCTTGAAAGTGAAAGTGCTGCTGGATTGTCAGACCAGCAGTACTTTCACTTTAAAACTGCTGCTGGACTGTCAGATCGTGGGTCACTGCCGTGTCCTGCACTCTATTAGTCCAACAGTTAGGTCACCGGAGGTCAATCAGATATGACCTCCGGTGAACTGAGTGATGTCACTGCTCACAGTAGGGAACCCACTTGGCTGTCAGTGATTCTCAGAGCCTGTAGAGAGGGGGCGTGTTTTCGCTCTCTCCAGGCTCTAGATGTAGAAGTACCAGAATCATCATGGGACATTGTATGGATCATTTTTCATCTTCAAGGGTGTTTTGTTTTGGGGGTTAATAAAGGGGTGAAAGAGGTGTGTGTATTTTTCATCAAATAAAGGATTTTCTTTGTGTTTGTGTTTCGTTGTTTTCACTTATAGGATTAGTAAGGGGGGTCTTATAGATACCTCCCAATCTAGGGCTTGATGGCAGCTGACTAATCACAGCAGTCATTAACCCCTTATATTGCCCCATATTTCCACCACACCAGGGCAATTGGCATGAACAGGGTAAAGAGCCAGGATTGGCACATTTAGTATGATGTGCCACTTCTTGGCAGCTGCAGGCTGGTATTTTTAAGCTAGGAAGGTCATTATCCATGGTGCGTTCCATCCTAATAATACCAGACCCCACCTGCCTGCTTTACTGGGGCTGGATATCAAAAATGGGGGGACCCTACATCATGTTTTTTTCTCTATTTTGATATCCAGCCTTGGTAAAGCTCACAGGTGGGAGCTGCAGCCTGCAGCTGTTGTTTTACTTGCGCTGGCTATCAAAATATGGCAGAACCCTATGTAATTTGTTTTTAATTATTTATTTATTTTTACACTACTATACTGCAACTGACTGCAACCAATCACAGACACTCGCCCAGAGGGTGGATGTGTGAAGCAATGAATATTGATGAACCTTAATTAGCAGGTCCTGAAGAGAGTCTGACTGCAGCATAATCCTCTGGGAAACACCAGGAAACACGGTACGTATAACTAACCTGCTCTTACTACCATTTAACTTCCACCACAGCATCCTAGCACTTACTATGGCCATTTTGCAGTCATTTTACAGCTATTTTACAACCCTGACTTGTATGGGGTTCATTATTTGGGGTCAAGTTCGACGTTAAGTTCACTCACCAAACCCGATTTTCTTTTCCCGTGCTGGTTCATCGAACCCGAATATTCACAAGGTTACTAATCACTAACTATAAGTTGCATCATGTTTGGATTTTGTGCCCATCCACTTACATCTTTTCATATCTATTTGTAATGACTGCTATTCTAGTATTGGAATGTATACAAGTAAACCATATTGGGATGACTTACAATGAATAGGTGTACTGGCTCCATCATAGTATGCTTTACCTTATTTCTTCCCCAGTTAGATTTTTCATGTAAGATAAGTAACAGCTTTTCAAGCAATTCCTACTCATTACATGGCATGTAAATTAGGTCATGTCCTTATTATCTTCTTAATGAAGAGTGAAGTAATGGTCATATTTTCTTCTTTCAAAAAGGCTTGTCATTACGTTTAGAAAAGCTATTGGGTTATAGTGCCCAAGTCCCGGCTATGCTGTGATAATAGTATTCTCATGCTAATCTGTAGCTCATTTTCTTACACCCACTACTCAACTACTACCTAATTGTCTTCCTCTTTTACCCTCCTATGTAAGGTTTAGATCTAATACCTATTCCTATGTTCTTCCATTATCTATCATAAGAAAAGAACAATAAAAATGACAGTGCTGGATCCTTCACGTGAGCCTTATCACATCCCACTGACTATTACCAATGATAATATAGGCAAATAATTGTGAATAGTATTCATTAAATTAGGCAATATAGTCAGGATAGTTAAACAGTAGGTGAGGGAACTTTTCACAGTAGAGGTCTCTTATGGTGTGAGGACTCTGCACTGGTCACAAAACATCAAACCAAGGACCTGCTGCTTTACACCTCCAGAAATAATTTGTCCCTCAAACTAATTTCACAGCCTCATATAATGGTAAGTTGAAGTTTAACCAGACACGCTGCTTCTAGCATGGTCAGGACATAGTCGAATCCTGAGAAACACCTAAGGACCAAGACCAGGAAGCTGAATAGCTTTGAAATGCGTTGAATTAATCCATATTGATCCCCACTGGTGTGTCCTTGATTCTTCTCACAGAAGTCTTCTACTTGCCTATGAGAACGCACTCTACTTATTGCCATTATCAAGCATTAATACCCTTTGTTAACGCATACATTTTTCAATCAGCAACTGACATTCTTAATTCTTAATAGTTCCAATGATGAAACATAAGAAAAGCAGTAAAAGGTAATGGCCCTTCTGCTTTATCAGGCGATAAGGGAATCTCATAATATGTATCAAACATTCTCCAACAGTGAATACCTGTTGAAGTCCTATGGTTCCCATGCACAGGTATATCTCCCCCAAGCAATTCAGAAAATGCACTTGGAAAATGAACAATCAGTAGCTAGAAACCTGACCCTGTATGAGGCTTGGCTAATAACGACCCCCTTACCTAACCCATTGAAATGCAACATTAATTGATATCTAAACTACTGAGCAAAGCTCAGGGTCTATCCCTTCATCACCTACCATTGTTTTGAAAAAGATAAATAGTAAATGAGCAAAAGTTTGTTTGGCTGTTTATTTGGGTATGTGTAGTATTATAAATCCAAATCTAAGGGTACCTTCTCACTTAGCGATGCAGCAGCGATCCGACCAGCCCAGGATTGGGCCCAGGATTGGGGGCATACATACCTAATAGGGACCCAGAATTGGGAGGCATATATACCTGGAAGAGGCCCAGAATGGGGAATATTTATACCTGGAAGGGGCCCAGGATGGGGTGCATATATACCCAAAAGGGGCCAAGGATCATATACACCTGAAAGGAACCTAGGATCGGGGAAATTAGTATGGGATGAGGGACATTATTACATAATGGGAGGGAGTGAAACAAGTATGCCTTTATAGGATTTAGGATACCACAAGGTCCCATATATCTGCCCACCATGCAGGGAAGGCCAGGTCCAAATCATGCACTTGAGCCCATCAGACTCTGGTTATGCCACTGCATACATCTATGTGGTGTTCATTATCAAACGTTTTAGGGCACTGAATAGTATTTCAAATGATTTGTAAACTGGCAAAGAAAGGATCATGCATAAAAAAAGAACTGTACAATCAATTGTATTCTCACAAGTGGTTATATGGACAACTAATGCACCAAAAAAATGATGCAATGCTTTCTTAAGTAGAGACTGCTTAGAGAACATCTGTTACTAATTTTATTAGTGTAAAAATCCAAAGTGTTGAGTTCAAAAGGTATATAGGTAAGTTCAATCATCCAAGTAAAAACAGTGCCTTATGCCAGAGGTGGATCTAGGTTTTACAGCACCAGGGCAAAAATTAAGTTTATTGTAATTTACACAGTTAGTCACATGCTGAATAGCTGCACTTCCTAATTCTCTCAATATTCAGTGAAAAACTAAATCCACTCCTTCATTGAGCAAAGCAAGAAGAGGCTAGTTGTCATATGACAATAAGTATGAAAATCTCATATGAATCATGTGAACACTGCTGGAAGCAGTAGGCAGAGCTGAATCCTGACATGTTACAGTGCTAAATTTTATTTTTTAGTGCATCAGTGCGTGTCCAGGTTTGTGATAAAAGTCTGCAGTAACTTTAGGTGTCTGTAAACTTCTGAATTCTCACAGCACAAGCACTGTACTGCACATGTCCAAGATTCTCCCCTGCTAGCAGTAAGGGTAGACAACCTTGGGAGCACAAGTATGCGATTTGCATCCTTTTGGCCACATTCCAACTATACATGTCCAGCCACACTCATTTCACTTGTATTGAGCAAGGCCATGCATGTGTAGTTGGCACATGGCTGTATGTATGCAAATTATCACTTACGGTGTTGAGACCTTCTTCTCTCAACACCAGAGACTTTTGACAGTGTGCAGTGCATGCACCGTAAAAACTCAGAAGTCTGCAGTCACATAGAGTGACTGCAGATTTCATCACAAATTTGGACCCTTTAATGCTTCTAACATATAAAAACATAGTAACCCTTAATTTGTCAGACAGCGCAACACTTTATTGACATGGCTATGTATCATGTAATCTTAAGGGTTATGGATAGTTACATGTGTACAGGATCAGCACAAGAATACATCACCAGAACCACCAACAGTACAGTAATATATTACTATATCCCCTATCAGTACAGAAACACAGCATCACAACCCACATCAGTACAGAAATACCTGACCAAAACCACCATCAGTATAGAAATACATGACTAAAACCACCATCAGTACATGAAAACATCATCAGAACCATCATTAATACAGAAATACATCACCAGAAGCAACATCAGTACAGGAGTATACCACCAAAACCATCATTTGTTAGGTTAACCCTATATACATTTTTATTGCTTGAATCTACAACTTACAACATGTCGTTAACAATGATAAAGAGATACTGTGAGTTATCAGTCATCATCTGACTGTGGACCATAATGGAACCACAGTATGGAGGAGAATAAGTCAGTATCACAAATAAACATTTACATTCAATTTGTTCTCTTCCTTTTCTTCTCCATCTTGTCCCGACAACCTGATGATTTTTCACATCCACAGCTCATCTCTGCATTCTTTAATATTCTCTGGTCTTCTGCACCACATCCCAACAAGATTCCCTTAAATATAGCAGCATGATTATAATTCTCCTTACTAAAAATATCAGCCCTATATATGCCCCTGAATAAATAGTTGCCCTTCACTATGTTCCCTGGAAAAAACCCACACAGTGTCCCACCCTATACTGACCAGTCTCCATACTCTGCCCCTCATCACACTACTGTTGCTCAGCTTCTACCTTCCTTGCTGAGCCCTCACACTGTCCCTCCATGCCCTACACTCTTTATGCCACTGCCACTACCCCTGAAATTGTTCCAGAAAATGAAGTATTTCGCCTAGAAAATTATTGCAATTACACTTTTTGTTATACACATCTTTTTTTTTCATAGTTTACTATTGAGAAAGGAAACTGGGAGGTTCTCAAATGTGTCTAATATGGTGATCTATCCTGTTAGTAAAATATCCAGTACCGCTGTT
Organism: Anomaloglossus baeobatrachus; assembly: GCF_048569485.1. Classification (NCBI taxonomy): domain Eukaryota; kingdom Metazoa; phylum Chordata; class Amphibia; order Anura; family Aromobatidae; genus Anomaloglossus; species Anomaloglossus baeobatrachus. The sequence continues at coordinate 213,651,480 of NC_134356.1, read as the reverse complement.
CACTTTATCATCTATACCATTGTCCAAGTTTCCATCAGGATGTGGATCCATCTAATTGACCCTTCGGAGTTTTCACTGTGAAGCATGTGGAAGCTGAGACATGCAGATTGCAGCGAAGCAATCCTGCTAGTATGCAGTTTTACCAAACAAGCTACACACTGCTGGTATTTGCGAACACTGGGATATTTTTTATTATGGTTTGTTGGTCCTGCTGATGTGGAAAGACAGCCATTTTTGCTGTGTATCACATACTGTTATAGACCAGGAAAGGGACCAAGATGACAGTATTTGTCTCCATTCATTATATGCAGCAATTTGAAGGTAAAAATATGAATAATATCCAGCACTCCTTCTATATTTTAGTGAAATCTGGTTTTGAATTTGCACTGCAAATCTACCTATTTTAATTAACAGAGACGCATAAAATTGCTGCCGTAGACAGTTTAAACAATTGATCTGGAGAAAGCGCAAACGATTATGCTTTAATTTCAAGCTGCCAGTTATGATTTCACCTACGGCAGTTTTTTTTTTCCTTTTGTTTTTTAATATATATATATATATATAGTACAGACCAAAAGTTTGGACACACCTTCTCATTCGAAGAGTTTTCTTTATTTTCATAACTCTGAAAACTGTAGATTCACATTGAAGGCATCAAAACTATGAATTAACACATGTGGAATGAAATACTTTGCACACTCTTGGCATTCTCTTGATGAGTTTCAAGAGGTAGTCACCGGAAATGGTCTTCCACCAGTCTTGAAGGAGTTCCCAGAGATGCTTAGCACTTGTTGGCCCTTTTGCCTTCACTCTGCGGTTCAGCTCACCCCAAACCATCTCGATTGGGTTCAGGTCTGGTGACTGTGGAGGCCAGCTCATCTGGTGTAGCACCCCATCACTCTCCTTCTTAGTCAAATAGCCCTTACACAGCCTGAAGGTGTGCTTGGGGTCATTGTCCTGTTGAAAAATAAATGATGATCCAACCAAACGCAAACCGGATGGAATAGCATGCCGCTGCAAGATGCTGTGGTAGCCATGCTGGTTCAGTATGCCTTAAATTTTGAATAAATCCCCAAAATTGTCACCAGCAAAGCACCCCCACAGCATCCTCCTCCATGCTTCACGGTGGGAACCAGGCATGTAGAGTCCATCCGTTCACCTTTTCTGCGTCGCACAGACACGGTGGTTGGATCCAAAGATCTCAAGTTTGGACTCCTCAGACCAAAGCACAGATTTCCACTGGTCTAATGTCCATTCCTTTGTTCTTTAGCCCAAACAAGTCTCTTCTGCTTGTTGCCTGTCCTTAGCAGTGGTTTCCTAGCAGCTATTTTACCAATAAGGCCTGCTGCACAGTCTCCTCTTAACAGTTGTTTGAGAGATGTGTCTGCTGCTAGAACTCTGTGTGGCATTGACCTGGTCTCTAATCTGAGCTGCTGTTAACCTGCGATTTCTGAGGCTGGTGACTCGGATAAACTTATCCTCCGCAGCAGAGGTGACTCTTGGTCTTCCTTTCCTGGGGCAGTCCTCATGTGAGACAGTTTCTTTGTAGCGTTTGATGGTTTTTGCCACTGCACTTGGGGACACTTTCAAAGTTTTCCCAATTTTTCGGACTGACTGACCTCCATTTCTTAAAGTAATGATGGCCACTCGTTTTTCTTTACTTAGCTGCTTTTTTCTTGCCATAGTACAAATTCTAACAGTCTATTCAGTAGGACTATCAGCTGTGTATCCACCACACTTCTGCACAACACAACTGATGGTCCCAACCCCATTTATAAGGCAAGAAATCCCACTTATTAAACCTGACAGGGCATACCTGTGAAGTGAAAACCATTTCCGGTGACTACCTCTTGAAGCTCATCAAGAGAATGCCAAGAGTGTGCAAAGCAGTAATCAAAGCAAAAGGTGGCTAATTTGAAGAACCTAGAATATAAGACATATTTTCAGTTGTTTCATGCTTTTTTGTTAAGTATTTCATTCCACATGTGTTAATTCATAGTTTTGATGCCTTCAATGTGAATCTACAATTTTCAGAGACATGAAAATAAAGAAAACTCTGAATGAGAAGGTGTGTCCAAACTTTTGCTCTGTACTATATATATATGTATATATATATATATATATATATATATATATATATACACGTATGTACATATGTAGATATGTAAAACCACAGTGCAAAGAACTTTGATACATATTGGACACTTTATGACAAACTGTAGTTTGCATCTAGTTGGCATTGAAAAGGGATTTTTTTTATCAATCACACCATTTTTTACTACTGAATTACTAGTGTCTATGAGGCCCTGCTGCACCGTCCGATTGCATTTCTGTGATGTATTTAAATAGGTGGTATTGTCTTTGTTTTATATTTTTACATTTATTACCTTTATTACTGACATTTCAAATTATTGTATTTTTATTCCCATCATTAAATCCACAAGGGCCCCATGGTAATGCTATTGTATATTATTTTGTATGTAATAAAATTATATCCAGGTTTTCAGGTGCCAGTCTAACTTTTACTTTTAATTTATTCTTTTTACTCTCTGTTGGATGTTAGAGTTAGACTGCAGCACTGGTATTCTGATTTTATCACTAATGTTAATTTATTGTGTGCCTCTTCCAATTTTATTATTAATTAACTCTTTTTTGGGGATTGAGCCACTCTCTCCCCTTCAGACACACAGGGACAGAGTATATTGCGGTGCGGCATTCTTCCTGGTGCCTCTTCTTTCTCCTCAGGTTGAACCTCCAGGGGTGAACTTTCCTCGTTACTCAGTTGGGAATCACTTCCCATCTGTTATCCAACTTTCCCCTGGGGCACTTTACTAGGATCAACCTTTGATCTTCAGGTTGTAATGGTGCCTCCTGCACTGGGGTCATGTTCTGATGGCTCAACTCCTGTAATTTTGGTACAACGAGCCACCTAAGGATCTGCTATCGATGCCGGTATTCTGGCACCCAGGTAGACATACTCATCCTGGTGTAATCTTTCTTTGGGTCAAGTTTTAGCTCAGTTATTTCATTTCGTTATGGCCAAGCAGCAGGGTGTAAGGCATATATCCAGTTGTGGCATGAACTCTGTTATTGTAAACCCACACTAGTTCCGGGAAAAAAATTCAGACCACCTCTTCTTCCGATCCTCTTCCAACACCGTTAAGATCTGTATCAACATCTGGTGGAAGCTTTGAAAGGCTCAATATCCCTGAGGATGATGGGGTGTTGACCTGTACTTCTCAATGTCATAGTCAGTGTTTTATCTATTCCAATACTGTATTGTGGTATTTTGTCAAAGTTGCACAGGCTAGGCTTCATAGATTGACTTAAGCCTGCTTTACACGCTGCAATGTATCTTACAATGTGTCGGCGGGGTCACGTCGTAAGTGACACACATCCGGCATCATAAGGTACATTGCAGTGTGTGACAGGTACGTGCGATTGCGATTGAACGAAAACGTTCATCGAATACACATCGTACCTTTCTCTAGAATTGCACGTCAGATTGTTCATCGTACCCGGGGTAGCACACATCGTGGTGTGTGATACCCCGGGAACGATGAACAGATCTTACCTGCGTCCTGGGGCTCCCGACCCACAATGCGGAAGGAAGGAGGTGGGCGGGATGTTTATGTCCCGCTCAGATCTGCCCCTCCGCTTCTATTGGCCTGCTGCCGCGTGACGTCGATGTGATGCCGAACGTCCCTCCCACTCCAGGAAGTGGACGTTCGCCACCCACATCGAGGTCGTATGGAAGATAAGTATGTGTGACGGGGGTTAATCGTTTGTTCAATTTGTTGAACGTGCCACACATACGATGGGGGCGTTGCAAATCGCATACGATATCGTATGCGAAATTGCAAAGTGTAAAGCAGGCTTAAGATAACAGCATGCCCCAGGCTTCCATGAAAACCATGCATATGCACACCAGAAATTAAGCCGCAATCAGTGATTGATAGCTGCATTTTAATAGTTGAGGATCGTCAACCTGGGTTTGCTGTGGTCACTGCTGTTATAGGCAGATGCCTACTGCGTACCACAGCCAGTATGTGCTGGGCATGGGGTGGTCTCCGCTTCTGAAAACGTTTTTTACATCCCACTCAGCAATGACGTACATGTACATCATATTCAGGAAGAGGTTTAAAAAATAAAGCATATCAGTTGATATCTGTGCTTTTACTCTTTCTTTTTTATCCTATCTTGTCCTGTCTAAAATAAACTTCTCCAATGGAAGAAAGGAAAGTATTTCTACATATTCCCCTTGCCACTTATTCACATTAAAGTTAACCTGTCAGGTGCAATATGCACTGAGAACCATGAGCAGTTATGGGTGCATATTGCTAATCCCTGCCTAACCGTCCCTGTATACGCTAGCATAGATAAAGGATCTTTAGAAAAAGAATTTCTAAAGATACTTTATGATATGCTAATGAGTGTGGGGACTAGTCGCAAGGGCGTTTCTCCCCTTAGCTAGTCGGCCCACATAGCATGCTAACACATCCCTGTGGGCGTACTAACATGCTAATGAATGAGCAGCGACACCGCACATACCTCACTCTTGATGGTTGCGCACTGGGCATGATCCAGAGCCCACAACACTTCCGGTCATGCGCATTGTACCTCACTGAAGTCAGGAAGCTTACACCCGGCATCAGTTTAGTGCACATGATTGGAAGTCCCGGGGACTCTGGATCATGTGAAGAGTTCATCCATCCTCCGCCAGACGCCATCAATAGTGAGGTATGTGTGGCGTCAATGAGCATTCATTAGTATGTTAGTACACCCACAGGGTCATGCTGGCATGCTATTAGAGCCGACTAGATAAGGGGAGAAACGCCCTTGGGACTAGTTGCTGGCCTCATTAGCATATAATAAACAAATTTTAGAAATACTTTTTTTTAAAGATCCCTTTATCTATGCTAGTGTATACAGGGATGGTTAGGCAGGGATTAGCAATGTGTACCCAGAACTGCTCGTTGTTCTGGGTACATAGTGCACCTGACGGGTTCCCTTTAAATGAACCTATAGAGGGCCCTCAAAAAAAACGTATCTCTCCTTTTATCTCATCGACATATCCTCATTATTGTTGCTGCTGTCATCAATTGGTACTCAAAGCTACTATTGATGCTGATGTGACTAGTGCCATACGAAGGGCACCCCACGGCCTGGAAGCACATGATACTGCTGAAGGAGCTGCAGAACTACCATTGCTTTGGTGGTCTACTGAAGACTGAGAAAAAGGAGGACAAAGCTGCAGACAGTTGTCTGTTAACACTATCCATGTGCAATGTGTTTTTTTGCTACAAATATCCAAAAAAACAATAAGATGCGGAGATTTAATTTCTATAATCTCACATTGATGTCATTTATTTCAGCATTTTTACTGTAGTTTTTCCTCATGAAAATCAAAATGATTTGGCCCAAAAAAAAAAAAAAACGCTTCCAAAAGTCTTAAAAAACTGACCGTAGCCTGTGTTTTTCATGTCTTCCTGTGCTCCATAACCAGGGACACATAGAAAATGGCTTATTCATACATTTCTTACTTTTAATTGTGACCGGATCAAGTTGAATGCAAAAGCATTTGAAATGAAAGGAAGGAGGCATAGCTCAGATGCTATTTTATTTTTTCCTTTTTTTCATTATAATTTAACCACCGTAAAATCTGCTTTTGTCAGATCTTGATCTTATGTATTTCATACTTTGCTTCTTTGATTTGAACAGTAGGTCATTTTTTAATGACAAATTCCTTTTAACAGGTTAACGCTGTATTAAAATGTGCTTGTATAATTTTCATGCCTGTGCAACTAAACAGAAAAATTTGCTGTCACATACAAAGAGCTCTGATCTCCACTCTCGTCCTTTCACTACTGATTGTGATATTAGGTAAATGGAAGGGACATCACAATAAGGCTGGAGTCACATGAGAGTATAAATCGGACGAGGGCAATCCAAAGAAAAACGGGATTACACTCGGCCCAATGTTATTCAGTGAGGCGTTGCAGGACTGCAACTTTTTTTCTCAGCTGTATTTGGCATGAGGAAAAAAAATCACAGCATGAGGAGAGTGGACGCGTAAGGCCGGTGTCACTCGCGAGAGTCTCACATCACATCACTCGGTATGGCCGCACACTCTCTGGACAGGAGCATCTCAGCTGCATAGAGATACATGCAGCAGACCCACTCCTGTCAGGAGAGTGTGCAGCCATGCTGGGTGATGCGATGCAAGACTCGTGCGAGTCTCTCACAGGTGTAACTCCGGCCTAAATCAGATGAGACTCACCTATACAAGTCTATGAGTGTGAATAGAAAAATCGGATGCCTCACGGACAATCCTAGTGACATCCATTCTGTTAAAACCGCACATTTATGTAAAAACAGCACACAAACAACACAAGGATGACAAGTAAGAAAAAAAACATTCTACTTTTCTGGATGAAAATCAGACCAATTCTTTTTATATATGCTAGTGTGACCCCAGACTTTGTGGCTTTATGTTACCCTCCTTCACACATCTGTGTTTCCAGTACATGTGGTATCCGTTTTCACACGTACTGGAGACAAATTCAGATGCATACTCATCTGTGTTGATCTGTGTCCACAGGAGCCTCACAATGACATGTCGGATATTCAGCGTCAGTACAGATAACAAGAGCCAATAGAAGTCTATGGGTCTGTGAAAAACACGTACAGCACATGGATGACATCCGTGTGCCGTCCGTGTGACACTGACCAGAACTAAATGCATTCAAGAAATGAAAGATTTTTATGTGATAGATATATAGATAGATAAAAAGAATACAAAGAGAGGGGAATAGATTGATAAATGGATAGATAGATTTCATAGCTATTAGCCAAATAAATAAATAATGAATTGAAAAAATGGCGTGGGATCCCTTTTAGGGTATGATCGCACTTTGCGCTTTTACCTGCGTTTCAGCAGCATTTTGAGCAGCAGCGTTTTCATGCCAAAAGGCATGCGTTTTGATTTTCCATGATAGTCTATGGAAAATGAAGATTTCCTGTCCGCACTTTGCGTTTCAAAACGCTGCGTTTAATTTGCATAATTTGTGGCAAAACCATGAGTTCAAAGAAGCAGCATGTCAATTGTTGTTGCCATTTTTGCAGGGTTTTGCTAACATTGAAGTCAATGAGAAGTATCAAAAAGCAAGAAACATCAAAATTCCAGCGTTTTACCTGCTTTTTTAGCTGCAGAAAGAGTGCGTTTTTAACTTCAAAAACGCATGCTTTTCTGACATTAAAATAATGGATTAATATGTTCCTTTACACACACACATAGTCCGACAATGAAATTAACAAAAATTATGATTTTATTGCTATTTTATTAATAAATATTATAAAACCGCTATAAATTCATAACATATAACTATTTTCTTTATTCAAAAAATATATATGTTTTGCTTTTTTTTCTCTTTTTTCATTCTGCTTGACTGTTTAAACTTTATTTAGCAGTGTCTTGAAGTTCAAAACGCATCTGTCAAAATGCAAGGGAAAAAGCATGTAAAAAGCGCTAAAAACGCATCTAAAATGCGGTAAATACGCATGTGTTTTTAGCGCTAAATTTCTAAAAAAGGCAACTTTGGCTAAATCAATTAATGCCAAAACGTGTGTTTAGAAATGCAACTAGGACGACGAAAAGTGCGGTCATAGCCTTGGAGGTAAGCAAACCCATAGAAGTTCAGTTTGGCGGGTTCAGCCAAGGTTTAGATAAAGTTCAGTATGGGACCCTGATTTGACCTGAACCCCAATGGAAGTCACTAATTGGGAAGTTCAGGTCTCCACCCACATGCAGCCAGTCATAAAAAAAAAACACTTCAGAGGGAAAGAGGGCAGGATTTTTCCATTTTTTTTTTGTTTGGTGCACCCTACATCTGATCACACTGTTGTTACCCCAGCATGAGCCATTCAAACACTGCAATCAGCTCACACTGGGGTGAGCACTGAGTGTACCCGAGCACTGCCATGCTCGAGCAAGTGGTTTACATATGTATGCACTTGAACTCTGGATTTTTTGGGAAAGTCTGGGCTTGATACAAACACCGAACACCAAACCTCGGGTTTGCTTATCTCTAGTTCCCTCTATCTTTGATAATCAGCAAAGGTAAAGCAGACAGCTGATGGCTGAGGGCCATAGTTAGTGGGCTCTTCCTAGTCTAAAAATATCAGTCAGCAGCTGTTCCAGAAGTGTAGCATCACATTAGATGACACAAACCTGGAGATTTGCCTTGGCTCTTCCCAATTGCTCTGGTGGTTTGGCTATCCTGGTAATTGTGTATGGAGTTGATGTCAGCTGTGTACTGTCACATTTATTTCAATTTACACTCCCAAAACTTTCTCTCATTTACCATTGTTTTTTTTTTTTGTTTGTTTTTTTAAAAAAGACCATGGAGCTGTTTCATAGTCCAGGGAATCATCTGCCATATTCCACCAAATCCCTCGTAGTCCAAAAAAGGATATCTGAAAAAACCTCATAAGAATACAAGCACCGAGAAATACAACAAGACACTTACCCTCATTCACCCACTTTATTCAAGTGAAAAGAAAAAATCCCTGCTGATCCGATGTAGCCTAGGGATTCTGATGAGCAAAGTCTATATAGCATCATTCTAACACTCCATAGACATTTCTTACAAGCAATTCAAGGTCATGCTGTGCTGCATGAGACCTGGCACCTCTGATTAGTGATGACATCAGTAACGTTAAAGCTGTTCAGGGTTGCCAGGCCACCAGGTCACTCTGGATCATGCTGCGCTATGTGTGACTTGGCAGTTCTGATGAGCAGTAACATTAATGATGTCACATCTCTTCAGAGTCGTCAGGTCATGCCGCGCTGCATGACTGGGAGTGTGACCTGGTGACCTGGCAACCCTGAACAGCAATAATATTACTAATGTCCCCGCTCCTCAGAGATGCTGATCTCATGCAGCACAGCATGACCTGGAAATGGAATTGCCTGTAAGCAAAGTCTATGGATTGTCAGAACAATGCTCCATAGACTTTGTATATCGGAATCCCTGGACCTCTCTGGATCAGCTGGGAATTTTTTTCTTTTAAATAAAGTGGTGAATAAGGGTATCTTGTTTTATTTTGCTGCATCAGGGCAATTGGTATGAGCCAGGTAAAGTTCCAGGGTTGTTGCATCTAATGGGCATGACAATGCTAGGCAGCTGCAGGATAGTATTTCTAGGCTGGGAGGCCCCAATAATCATGGGCCTCCCCAGCCTGAGAGTACCAGCTCCAAGCTGTCGGGCTTTATCATGGCTGGGGGCATCAAAATTGGGGGGACCGCATGCCATTTTTTAAAATTAATTATTTATTTGAATATTTAAAAAAAAAAAAAAAAAAAAGCCCATGCGGCTCCTCTTATTTTCATACACAGCCCAGATAAGCTGTGCTGGGTATCATAATATGGGGTAACCCTACTCTAATTTTTACTTAATTTATTTATTTTTACATCAATCTAGACACACACAGCGCCTCTAATTGGTTGCAGTCAGGCATGCTGTCACATGCAGCTCTGACTGCTGGTGGATGGGGGAAGCAGTGCATATGAATGAAAGATAATGAGCAACAGAAGTAGAGTGAGTGGCCTAGAAGCAGTGTACAGCTGTGCAGAAACCAGTAAGTATAAACCACTTGATCTAATCCCTTTATCTCTTCTACTACCATTTTTAAGCACCTTATTCAGGTCCCCAGAGGCTTTTCTTGGGTTCAGCATCTGCCAGATATCCGTGATAAATTACAGGCCCGAACCAGGTTTATATTTTAACCCAGTTGGACCCGCCGATCCTGGGTTTCTGCGAGTCCACCCATCAGTAAATCTGACAAAACATCGAATCGCACTTGGACCAATGTCATTCTATGAGGCCATTGCACAAAACATTTTTTTCAGATTGAGCTGGGCTTCAGTACATGGACATATTTTCAGTTCGAATGTGATTTGACAAAACATCGAATCACACTCAGATCAATGTTATTCTATAGGGCCTTGTACATCAGATTTTTTTTTCCTTGGACTAAGGTGGTCGATAGGATCTGATGCCCGGAACGCACTCAGCCATGGAAGTCAATGATTGCATTGAAACCATCAGACTGCACTCAGATGACACGTCAGTGCAGTCCGATTTCCACGCACTGACAAAATGGAGAACTTGGAAAAAACATTTTCTCTATCTTCTCCTCATCCAAGAAAAATAGATCACATTATGCTGATGCTCTGATCAGAGTTTGATTAGAGTGTGATTTGCATCATCAACCTGATTCTTTCAGATGAGAGAAAATGCAGTGGTGCACCTAGCCTTGGTGTGATTGCCACCCTGATAAGAAACAAATTAGGAACCAATGCAGAAATAAAATAATCAGATATGAATTAATCAGTTTTATTCTCATGAGTAATCACACAATCCAAAAAAAAATAAAGAAACCATAATACAATCTGTCAAAATCAGCTACCCAGCTTCTTGACTTCTCTAAAAAACTGACTTAAGGCCGCTTTACACACTGTGATATCAGTACCGATATCGCCAGCGTGGCTACCCGCCCCCATCGGTTGTGCGACATGGGCAAATCTCTGCCCGTGTCGCACAACATCGCCCGGACCCGTCACACTACTTACCTGCCTAGCGACGTCGCTGTGACCGGCGAACCGCCTCCTTCCTAAGGGGGCAGTTCATTCAGCGTCACAGCGACGTCACAGCAGCGTCACTGAACCGCCGCCCAATAGAAGCGGAGGGGCGGAGATGAGCGGGATGTAACATCCCGCCCACCTCCTTCCTTCTGCATTGTGGCCGGGAGGCACGTAAGGTGAGCTTCCTCGTTCCTGTGGTGTTACACGGAGTGATGTGTGCTGCCGCAGGAACGAGGAACAACTTCGTTACTGCTGCAGTAACGATATTTGAGAATGGACCCCCATGTCACCGATGAGCGATTTTGCACGTTTTTGCAATGATGCAAAATTGCTCATAGGTGTCACACGCAACGGCATCGCTAATGCGGCCGGATGTGCGTCACAAAATCCGTGACCCCAACGAGATCGCTGTAACAATCTCGTAGCGTGTAAAGCCCGCTTTAGGCTATGTGCGCAAGCTGCATCTTTATCTGAGTGCATCTTTTTATCCTGTGGTCACAGAAACGCAGCTTGAGTCCCAAAAAACACATGAAAGAACACATGCTTTTTGCTGCAGTTTTGTTAACCTTTGTCCGGCTGAATAGGTACAATTGTAACTATTCCGTTTTAAAATTGCAATTCATTTTTTTTTCCAAAAGCTGTAGATTGCTGAAATTTCGGGACATCTCTGCAGTTTTGGTCCAGAATATATTGGCCAAATTTCAATAAAATATCTCAATCCCCTTCTGAGATAAGGGGTCGCTGTTAACAATGTAAAATTATGCAGCCTGACGAAGGTTAATGCATGTTTTAAAGGAGAAAGAAAACATGTTAGGATAGGATAATTTAAAAATAGCTAGAATAGATTATAGACAGATAGACAGATAGCTACATAGATGGAAAAAATAGATAGATAGAACATATAGATAGAAAGAAATAATAGAAAAAAAATAACAGAATAGCTCGATAGATAGAGCAATAGCTAGTTTGACCAGTTGTTTTTTAATTATTTTTTGGTAAAAAAAGTGACATGGGGTCCCCCCCATTTTTCAGATCCAGCACAGGAATAGCAGCAGCTGCATGTTGCAACCCTCAGCTGTCTGCTGTACCTTTGCTGGTTATGAAAAATAGAGGGAATCTTACACTTTTTTAAAAAAATATTTGATTTATTTTCAAAAAAAAGATTGACATGGTGTCCCTCCCATTTTTCTAAAACCAGCCAAAGTACAGCAGACAACTGAAGGCTGACATTACTAGAGTGGGAAGGGCCATGGTTATAAGGCCCTTTCCAGCCTAACAATAGCAGCACACTGCCCCAGAAGTGGTGCATCCATTAGATGTGCCAATTCTGGCACTGGACATGGCTCTCCCGTTGCCCTGCTGTGATGGCAATTGGGGTAATAAGGAGCTAATGGCAGCCCACAGCTGCCACTAAGCCCTAGATCAGTAATGGGAGGCGTCTATGAGACACCCCATCATTAATCTGTAAGTAAAATTAAAAAACACAAACACCAAAAAAATCCTTTATTTGAAATAAAAAACAAAAAAGCACCCTGTTTCATCACTTTATTAACCCCAAATATATCTCTGCAGGTTTGACATAATCTATACGAGGTCCCGCAACAATTCAAATCTGCTACATCAGAAGCTCACAGCAAGCGCCATAGAACATGACTGACCACTGTGAGGATCAGGCAGAGTATGTGCAGCAATCAGTGGAGGTGAGGGAAGCAGTGCATATTCTATGAAGACAATCAGTGGCCGAGGAAGTGAATGAGCTGTTGCGGGAGCAGTGTGACAGCTGCTCCCCCAGTGAATCAGTAAGTTGGAAGCGCTTGCTTCTACTCCTTTGTGCCACATTGTGGTCCCTATAGATTTTATATACCCAGATTCCAGGAATCAATTCCCCGCGAAACCCCGAGTCAGCGGAGGATTGACCTGCTGGCCCTTCCATCACTAGTGGAAAAACGCAGGACAAAACAGAAAAGAATTGACATGCTACATCTTCAAACACGCAGCCAAAAAAAGATGCACTGTGCCGATAGCAAAATAGAAATCTCATAGACTTTGCTGGTGGAAAGAATGCATGCATTTGGGTGCATCTTTCTGATCTCAAAACTTCACCAAAAACGCAGTAAAAGTGTAGTGACAACATATAGCCTAAGGCGGGCTTTGCACGTTGCGACATCGCAAGCCGATGCTGCGATGTCGCACACAATAGTCGCCGCCCCCGTCGTACGTGCGATATCTTGTGATAGCTGGCGTAGCGAAAATTATCGCTACGGCAGCTTCACATGCACTCACCCGCCCTGCGACCGTCGCTCTGGCCGGCGACCCGCCTCCTTCCTAAGGGGGCGGGTCGTGCGGCGTCATAGTGATGTCACACGGCAGGCGGCCAATAGCGGTGGAGGGGCGGAGATGAAAAGTATGTAAACATCCCGCTCACCTCCTTCCTTACGTAGAGCCGCCGGTGGCAGGTAAGGTGATGTTCCTCGCTCCTGCGGCGTAACACACAGCAGCGTAATTATGGAAAAGTCGGAACCTGCACCGATGATATGATTACGACGCTTTTGCGCTCGTTAATCGTATCATCTAGGATTTACACACTACGATGTCGAAAGTGACGCCGGATGTGCGTCACTTTCGATTTGACCCCACCGACATCGCACGTGCGATGTTGCAACGTGCAAAGCCGCCCTAATGCACACATTGATTATTTATTTCTTGCAATTTCGTATCAGATTAAAATCTGCAGCATGTCAATTCTTTCAGGTTTCTTGCAGCGTTTTTCACTGAGTGGGGAAAAATATGCAACAAAAAACGCATGTCAAAAATGCGTATAAAAATGTGCCTATTTGACGTAAGGTTTTTTTGCCAAAACACATCAGGATTTGCCGCAGAATTTTCTGCTGTACATCCTGAACATGTGCACATAGACTAATATTGAAAAATAAGTACAAACGAAATTAAAACCTTAATAAAATGATACATTCATTATCAACAGACTGTGCATCATTTATCAGATATTCGTGATATATTGTAAAATTCCTGTGTTATTCACTGTTATTTAATTAGAAATGATCAACAATTCTACTGCCTTGTATAATATAGAATATATAGGAAGAAAAGCTGTTGCTTTCTGTGCAGTGAATTATTTGCGGACCTCTCGCATAGATTTTCCCATTTGTAAGAGTACTTGGCTAATATTAGAATCAGTACTTTGCAATTGGCTGAAAGCCTCACTCGGATGAAAGTATTCTCTGTTTCTATGGAGATTGCTGAGTGCATGCCTAAAAGTCTGTTTTTTGCTACTTTATGTTGACATTGTCATAGTAGTAGTAAATCAACAAGTGTACAGTCCTTCCTCTCCTGCTTTCTTTCTGGTTATTTCATCCCCTTAGCGCTCGTGCACATGGCCGTTTTTCGGTCCGACAAAACATTGGATTGCACTTGGACCAATGTATTATGAGGGTCATGCATATGTCTGGTTTTTCCTCAGACCGAGCTGTTCCGAGGAAAGAAGCTCAGAATGTCCGCGTTGGACCCGATAATTAGATTGGACTCGGCCGTGAAAGTCAATGGGTCTGTAGAAAACATTGAATGCACTCGGATGACATCAGCCTAAAGGTACAGAAATGCTGATGAGTTCAGATTCAGCCAGGTAGAATAGGTGTGTGTGCATGAGATATGTGAAATCTCATTTCTTTTTTTCCTGAAAAAATCACATTTACAGAAACTGCAAAAACGCCAAGTATGAACATGCCCTTTATGCATTTTTACATTGTTTTTGAAAATGTTAGTCCAATCAGTTGAATTTTCCTGAAATTCACAGTTTAATACGTAGTTGAACATTTTGAGAATTGATTCTCGGTCAACAAAAATAAAAAAAAAAAAACAGCCTCTCCTGTAGAGTGTGAGCTCTTATGGTCAGCAGGGTCCTTATTCTTCTGTAGAGTATAAGCTAAGGTCAGAGGGATACTTTCTCTCTTGTAGAATGTAAGCTCTTGTGGTCAACAGGGTCCATTCTTTCTCCCTTCTGTAGAGTGTGAGCTCTTATGGTCAGAGGGATCATCTCTCTCCTGTAGAGTGTAAGCTCTTGTGGTCAGCAGGATCCTTTCTTTCTTTCTCCTGTCGGCGAGGTTCTTTCTGTCTCTCCTGTAGAGTGTAATCTCTTATGGTCAGCAGAGTCCTCTCTCTCCTATACATTGTTAGCTTTTATGGTCAGCAGGGTCCTCATTCTCCTGTAGAGTGTAAGCTCTTATGGTCAGAGAGATCATCTCTCTCCTGTAGAGTGTAAGCTCTTATGGTCAGCAAGGTCCTTTCTTCTTTCTCCTGTTGTTGAGGTTCTCTGTCTCTCCTGTAGAGTGTGAGCTCTTATAGTAAGCAGGGTCCTCTCTTTCTCTGTCCTGTACAGTGTGAGCTCTAATGGTCAGCAGGGTCCTTTCTTTCTTTCTCCTGTTGGCGAGGTTCTCTGTCTCTCCTGTAGAGTGTAATCTCTTATGGTCAGCAGGGTCCTCTCTCTCCTGTACAGTGTGAGCTCTCATAGTAAGCAGGGTCCTCTCTTTCTCTGTCCTGTACAGTGTGAGCTCTAATGGTCAGCAGGGTCCTTTCTTTCTTTCTCCTGTTGGCGAGGTTCCCTGTCTCTCCTGTAGAGTGTAATCTCTTATGGTCAGCAGGGTCCTCTCTCTCCTGTACAGTGTGAGCTCTCATAGTAAGCAGGGTCCTCTCTTTCTCTGTCCTGTACAGTGTGAGCTCTAATGGTCAGCAGGGTCCTCATTCTCCTGTAGAGTGTAAGCTCTTATGGTCAGAGAGATTATCTCTCTCCTGTAGAGTGTAAGCTCTTATGGTCAGCAAGGTCCTTTCTTCTTTCTCCTGTTGTTGAGGTTCTCTGTCTCTCCTGTAGAGTGTGAGCTCTTATAGTAAGCAGGGTCCTCTCTTTCTCTGTCCTGTACAGTGTGAGCTCTAATAGTCAGCAGGGTCCTTTCTTTCTTTCCCCTGTTAGCGAGGTTCTCTGTCTCTCCTGTAGAGTGTAATCTCTTATGGTCAGCAGGGTCCTCTCTCTCCTGTACAGTGTGAGCTCTCATAGTAAGCAGGGTCCTCTCTTTCTCTGTCCTGTACAGTGTGAGCTCTAATGGTCAGCAGGGTCCTTTCTTTCTTTCTCCTGTTGGCGAGGTTCTCTGTCTCTCCTGTAGAGTGTAATCTCTTATGGTCAGCAGGGTCCTGTCTCTCCTGTACAGTGTGAGCTCTCATAGTAAGCAGGGTCCTCTCTTTCTCTGTCCTGTACAGTGTGAGCTCTAATGGTCAGCAGGGTCCTTTCTTTCTTTCTCCTGTTGGCGAGGTTCTCTGTCTCTCCTGTAGAGTGTAATCTCTTATGGTCAGCAGGGTCCTCTCTCTCCTGTACAGTGTGAGCTCTCATAGTAAGCAGGGTCCTCTCTTTCTCTGTCCTGTACAGTGTGAGCTCTAATGGTCAGCAGGGTCCTTTCTTTCTTTCTCCTGTTGGCGATGTTCTCTGTCTCTCCTGTAGAGTGTAATCTCTTATGGTCAGCAGGGTCCTCTCTCTCCTGTACAGTGTGAGCTCTCATAGTAAGCAGGGTCCTCTCTTTCTCTGTCCTGTACAGTGTGAGCTCTAATGGTCAGCAGGGTCCTTTCTTTCTTTCTCCTGTTGGCGAGGTTCTCTCTGTCTCTCCTGTAGAGTGTAATCTCTTATGGTCAGCAGGGTCCTCTCTCTCCTGTACAGTGTGAGCTCTTATGGTCAGCAAGGTCTCTCTCTCTTGTAGAGTGTGATCTCTTATGGTAAAATAAGCCCTCTCTCATGTAGAGTGTAATCTTCTATTGTATTGCTTTATTAATTTGGTAAAAGTAAGTAATATTAACCCCTTTGCAATGGGTTACATTTTTGTTTTTGCGTTTTCGTTTTTTCCTTCCCTTTTTTCAGAGCCATTACATTTTTATTTTTATGTTCACATAGGCATATGAGGGCTTGTTGTTTGGGGGGATAAGATGTACTCTGGAATTACACTATTATGTTTAACAAATAGGTTACTAGAAAACAAGAAAAAATATTCCAAATGTGGAGAAATTGTGACCAAAAAAAGAATTCTGACATGATTTTTGGGGAAATTATTTTACAGTGTACATCTTGTGGTATAAACAACCTTGCAATATGATTCTCCTGATCAGTACAAGTATGGTGATACTAAACATGTCAAAGTTTTTTTATTATTGGTGAAAAGAAAATCAGAAGCTTGCAAAAAAATAAATTGGGCAGGTTGTGTGTAGAGGTAAGAGGACCAGTGGAAGTTTAGGTTCACCGGAGTCAGCCGGACTTTAGAAAAAGTTTAGTCTGGGACTCGGACTAGACCTGAATTTGATCCTGGAGCCCAAACTCCATTGGAAGTCTCTGATTGGGCCTTTTGGCTCTCACATACAGCCAGCCAGAGACAGAGCACTCCCGGGGAAAGACGGATGGGGTTTTTATTTTGTACACACTACATCTGATCATTCTGTTTTTACCCCTAGTGAGAGCCATTTAAACACTGCTTGTGGCTCACACTGGGCTGAGCACCGAGTGTACCCGAACACAATGATGCTCACTCAAGTGGTTTGCATACATACAGCACCTGAACTCCAAACTCGGACACTGAGTTCCTTTTGAAAAGTCTGTTCAGTACAAGCCCTGAACTTTTCATTTCGGGTTCGCTCATCTCTGGAACTTGTGTTGCCTTTTTCCAAGACCTGTAACTAGACATGAGCTAACTCAATGGAATTGATGGAGATTGATGTAAACTTGTCCTTTTGATGTATTTTGCTTAAGCCGTTTGAAGTTGGAGAAAGCAGAAATGTGTTGTGCTATGATCATTTTATCATAAATGGCAAACTCTAAAACCAAGGCCTGTTCCATACATTCATGCAATATGGACTATGGTCAGAATCCAAAACTTTGCCTTAATGCATGTTTTCCTGATGTGATCTAACTGCCTCTTATGCATAAATGCATAATATGTGAAACCGGCCAAACCCTAAATCTAAAAAGAGTCCTAACAATTACAACCGAAGGCCCCCTTCACAAGTCCGTGATAAAAAAGCACGTTTTTCACAGTCCGTGGTGTGGCTGCGTATGTGTGTGCGTGTTCCATGTGTGTGTTCAGCATGTGCTGTCATTGCGCTTTCAATGTACTATCTGTGATATCATACGGACAGCAGGAACTTCTATACTCACCTGTCTTTGGCATTGCTGTCTCCAGCGCTGCTGCTGCTTCTGGGTGCAATGAATATGCATGAGCATAGTGAGTGGGCCCAGAAGCAAGTGATAGTGTGGCGCCCCTGAGGCTTCAGACACATTATTGCATCCAAATTTGGGTGTAATGCTAAACTCGCATCCTGAAGCGGTCAGTCCCGGTTGCACCACATTACACACTCAAATATACACCAGTTTGCCCTGTATGTTGGATGTATGTGCAGACCCAATAATTTTAATGAAAACAGATGTCATACCTACCGGAATCATCAACGTGTGAAGGGGGCCTAACACATATGGAAAGCTTATATATTACTATGGTAAATTGACCATTGGACCCCCAAAGGAACTCTTTTTGCTTTACCTCTACCACAAATAGGATAATAAAAATCAAGATACCGGGAAGCTTGGGCTCTATGGCAATAAAGACCGTATCCAGAAATAACTGCAGCAATTCGTCCTGGGCCCGAGGCGTGTGATTACAATTATTCTTTTGGCTATGCTCTACAATTTATAACATTGTTGTGGCAACAGAGATATGTGAAGCATAATCAAAAACATAGTCTGACTGCGCTATGATTTGTTTTTTCGCTTGAGTCCTCGGCAGTTAACCACGGCACGAAAGTAGTTATTGTGCTTCTGCAATACCCATGACAAGGTGAACATCTTTAATTACATGTGTACCTGATCTGCATTAAATACATATCTTCTCCCTACAGATTTTCATTTTTTTCTATATTTTTCCTTACCACAGTAGCCATTTTTTTTGTTGTTGTTGTTGTTGCAAGTGGAAAAAAATTGCCTGCGTGTTTACTTGTTTGACAATTTCCTTGGTTTTACGGAATAGGTTGTGAGCATCACCATTAGTCATAAAGGTCTCTTCGTACACGTGTTCGGCTGTGTTATTATCTCAGCCCTAGACTCAGGTAAATCAGGATTCTTGGGCTGGAGGCGATCTGTATAGAACTTGTCTTTAGTGCTGTCCAGTAATGTTTTTCTCCTTCACCTGAGCTGCATGTTAAGTGCTTTGTCTTTCTTGTTGCATTTTAGATGTTTCCTTCGGCTGGCTCTTATGTGATTCAATTTCAACCATATTAGCATCACTGTAGGAAACAAGACAGAAAGTCGTGCTAAAGTAAATACCAAAAAAATCAATCAATCTTTCAAGAAGACTAACAAGCTGCATCTTAAACCCATAGACATGTTTCTCTTTATTTCTCGGCTGACTTGTATTACAGCATTTGACTTGCAATAAACTGCCTTACACAGTGCGGGATCCTTTGCCCATTCATTAGGGCAGTGCTGTTGTGACAAACTGCACTTATCTGTGTTCTACTTTAGCGAATATCTATGGCTAGAACACTCTTATGGTATTTGGCTTAACTCCATTAATATGTCTCGCGTATAGTTGATGGGCTGCTTCTGTATCTCTAACTTTCAGTTGTCAAATGCATCGTGAAGTAAAGTGTACTAACCCAATGCTTCCATTTATGTAGTAGCATCAATTTACTTACTTTGTCAGTGTGTTATTACGTGTGCTTTGCCAAAAGCAAAAATCTCTGTCAAAATTTG
Organism: Anomaloglossus baeobatrachus; assembly: GCF_048569485.1. NCBI lineage: Eukaryota > Metazoa > Chordata > Amphibia > Anura > Aromobatidae > Anomaloglossus > Anomaloglossus baeobatrachus. Next base: position 213,632,047 of record NC_134356.1, on the reverse strand, counting down.
CCTGTCCGTGAACATTCAATAAGCAGTTCCATTTCTTTCCATGTGTGATTACTTTCCATTCTATCGCCTCCTGAATAGCCTAGTGTACCATTAATCTGCTGACCCTGTAGTGTAATCTCATCTTGTACTTCGCCGATTTTACTGTACAGTGCATGAATCCATTAAGTCATAGATCATGGATGAATTCCTTTCTGACTTGTGTAACTGTTGTATTTCCTTAATATTACAAATGAGTATAGTAGGTTTCCAGTAGACTGGAAACATTACAATGAAACCTTGTGAATGTCAAAAGCATTTGGTTCTTTTGATTTTCTGCTCTATACTGCTGCAGGAGGTGAAGGTTTTGGGGTCTATTGTCAACCTAATGTGACGTCTGCCCGAGATCACAGATTTAGGATGACTGTCACGGACAGACTAAAGGCTAACCGCCCACTCAGTAGGATCCCAAGGGCCCCGAACCGTTTAACCTCTCTACAGGAATCTGGAATTACACAGGGACCAGGAGGTCCTTGCCTATGGAAGGCTGCAATCTGGAGAAGAGTAGTTCACAGGCAGGGTCAAAACCAGGAGGTACAAAAGGGACAAAATCGACAGGCAAGACAGTGGTCAGGTAATAAGGCTAAGGTCAAACCGGAGATGGTAGTGAAGTACAAAAATGGCAGGCAAGAGAGTAGTCAGAGAGCAGGCAGAGGTCAAAACATAGGAATCTACAGTAGAAAGCAGGATGTGTACCAGGCAGCAGAGCTAAACATCAAGAATAGTCTGGGAGCTACCAGCAGACTGGAGGAGGAATGAGATGGGTGTGGTGCCTTTCCATTGGCCCTGGCTGAAAGGTGGTGACTTCAGCTGTAAGGCACACACCACCACAGTCAGCCAGTGGTACTGCAGGTCCTACTGAAACCCAGCTTAATGGGTGAGCAGAGCCTGCACCCACCAGATTCACTGACTCCTACCCATCACCTGCACCGCCCATGGCGGGAATATGACAGTGTCTGGTGATCGAAGAAGAAGTCGACGGTTTCTTCTAGAAAGTTAGTGAAGACCCAGTGTTTGACAGATACAGACATATGGTCTGTACGATTTCAAAGCTGCATGTAGTGGGTGACTTATGGTGGAGGAAAGAGAGAGGAGAGTGGAGTCGAGATGACCTGATCCTAAAGTGTTGACCAAAACACAGCATGAGAGACAACGCTGAGGCTAGAGACCGGCCTTTAATTGGAGTGAACCCAACAGGAGGATCCAGAGGTCAGGACTGTAGCTAGAAAGCATCAAACCTAAAAGTTCACGGGTCAGGATAGACTAGTACATGAGCAATGTTGGTTTTCCTGGGCGCCTCCCAAGTGACTGAGATCGTAAGGCTCTACTATGGCACTATTGGTTACCACTTCACCCCCTTCTTCTACGAAGAGAAAAGATGTTGATTCTGAAACGTCTGGGAGCACAAGACTCTATCCTGGCCATAGTGGGAAAACCCCATTACTCCCTCCTCTACTAGTAGAAGAGACAGAGCCATGGAAAGGTAAAGTAACTCTCACAAATTGGACTCTACCGCTCGGATGAATTGTGCTGGGACTCACAGGACCAGTAAGAATAAACAATCCAGCGGGAACTGCAAATGTATATGAATATGCTTTGTATAAGTAAAACATGCCTTAAGATGTGTTCCCACTATCTCGTGTATAGAGTTAATGAAGATGAACCGTTAAGTAAAGAGTTGTTGTTAATACTAAATACTAAAGTAGTGGTCCCCTTTTTGAAGAAAGTCATCATTTGGTCATGGCCAGCCAACACCAACAGCAGCATGCTGCCTACACAGGCATACAGCTCAAACGACACAAGTCACACACACTTAGCCAAGACCATGTCTTTTATGTAGCATGCTAGGGCATCCAGAGTCAATCTCTCACCTATGACTACCGCCCCGCACCAGTCTACATTATACTTACCTTCCAGCATCTTCATCTGTTTCTTGCGTCTCTCCAGTCGCTCTCCTGTGATTTGTGACCTGCCAGCAGCTTCAGTGTTTCATGGAGCGCGACAAAGGTAAAAAATCCTTTCAGGTAAAAAAAATCCACTCTGAGAGCCTTGTTCTTGCCTCATTCTAGCTATCATAGAGATGCATTGAGACCTTGTGATGCAACTTCTGACTTCCGGCCAGTTAAAAAATACGGGCATAAGATGACACCGCGGAATAGGAGCGGCGCTGAAAAATGATGAAGACACTGGAGGGTAAATATATGACAAGGGGCAGGGGACTTACATTTAAAGTACCATTTCAGCACTGAAACAGCAACAACTCTGTAGTGGTTCTTCAAGGTGTCAAGATTGGTCTTGTTGGGTGTCCGCAAAGTTTGAGGATAATGAGTCTGATTTTAGGTAGAGACTGGACTTTCCCAGGTTGTGAATAATTCCTCAGGTTGTGGGTTTATAGTTTTGCCTGCATGTATCTTTAATAGGCTAAACTCTATGGAGGTGTTTTGACTTATTATATAGAGCACCAAAAGATCTATAATAAGTGGTTCCACTCTTTACTTTGATGATTAGAGTTAATACGCATTGCTGAGGTTATATGTGGCTTCAATGACTTCCCTCATCAGGTCATCTTTATAGTATAGATTTGTTATGTACAACATATATGTCATCAGGGTATTAGTCTTAGGGTTCAGTCACATCTGCGTGTAAAATATAGCTCCGGTGTTGTTCCTGAAGTGTCTTGGAGTGAGATGCGAGTGACAAACGAGTGTCATTCCGTGTGTCATGCTAGTGGTATGCGTTTGTGTTTTTCACCCTCGCCTAGACTCCGTGTGATATACATGTTATATCCATGTGGAGTTTTATATACTGTAAAAAGCTAGATAGATGAATGAATAGATATATATGCAACACATATGTTATGTCCTACCCCCCTGCATATTGTAAGCTTGCACCCTTTAGTGCCTTTCATGTAGCACTAAAGGGTGTCAACCTTGTTATTAGTCCCAAATTCAATTATTTAAAAAAAGCAAAACAAAAAAAAAAATGATGTGAGGTTCTCCTTATTTTTGGTAGCCAGCTAAGGTAAAGCAGACAGATGCAGCCTGCAGACCACAGCCGGCAGCTTAAGCTTGGCTGGTAACCCAAAACAGAGGTCACCCCACACTGTTGCTTTAAATTATTTATTTAAAATTGAATAAATAATTTAAAAAAAAGTGAGGTCCCCCACAAATTGGATCACCAGCCGAGGTAAGGCACTTTAGCACTTTGCTTCAGCTTATCTTGTTCCCCTTGTGCTGTGGCAAAGGGTAGTATATGGGGTTAACGCAAACCCAAAAGACATAAAAAGAGAGAAAAATAAAGAAAAAAGACAAGAGACACCCTCATTCACCAATTTATTTCCCTTCAAAACCCTAATCCAGGTCTACCACAATCCATTCAAAGGGGGTCACACGAAGTCTGCAGACAGAATGTTTCCTATAGGCTGGAACAACAGCTACTTCCAGCTCTCACATGCTGCTGAGAGAACCACAGCTGTGAACTGTGATGACCTCATGATGTCACCCCAGGTCACAGCAGCGGGTCACACAATAGCGCGAGAGCCATGGGCATCGACATACAATGACGTCATGAGTTCACTGCAGGTCAGTGCCTGTGGCAGTTCTCACACAAAGTAGCGCAGATTTTATACACAGATATGACTGTACTCTTAATGAGATTATAGATATGGGATTGTCCACTGGTTTTACATGTTTGTTTGTGTATCTTGTTTATTAAAAAGATGATTGCGGCCAATTTAATCCACTCAAGTGCCTTAAGGGTACTTTAGATGCTGCGATCTCGCTAGCAAGATCGCAAGAGATTGTACCCACCCCCGTCGGTTGTGCGACACGGGCAAATCGCTGCCTGTGCTGCTCAACCTCGCTTATCCCCATCACACGCACTTACCTGCCCTGCGACGTCGCTCTGGCCAGCGAATTGCCACCTTTCTAAGAGGGTGGTTCGTGCGGCGTCATAACGATGTCACACAGCAGCCGGCCAATAGAAGCGTAGGGGCGGAGATGAGCGGGCCATAACAACCTGCCCACCTCCTTCCTTTCGTATAGCTGGTGGAGGCAGATAAGGAGATGTTCGTCGCTCCTGCGGTGTCACACACACAGCAATGTGTGGTGCAGCAGGAATGACGAACAACATCGTACCTGCAGCAGCAACGACATTAAGGAAATGAGCGACGTGTCAACGAGCAACGGTTTTTCACGTTTTTGTGCTAGTTGATCGTCGCTTATTGGTGTTACTCGCTGCGATATCGGTAACGGCGCCGGATGTGCGCCACAACCGACGTGACCCCGACGTTATATCGTTACCGATATCCCAGCGTGTAAAGTACCCTTAAGTCTTGTGTTATATAAAAGAGGTAGACATATGGGTGATAGGCCTAAGAATACCAGCATTTTGTCATGGTTGCACCTGACAGTGTGGTAAAATCTAGGAGGGGTCTACTTGTCTTTGTTTTTCCGCTACAATGATATTTAATTTTCCAGGTCTAATAAATGTAATGAAACGTTTGAATAACTAGAAGATTTATGACTACAATCACGGGAAATAAAATGTGGTGTTTTATATTAGTTTTCTTTTTTTTACTATCAAACAAATATGCTATTAGGAAATACATTATATATGTAAGCACATTATTCTAATTAATGTTGTAGCTTTGATTATAACATCTATCGTTATGTATGCATCATCTATCACAATATTCTGCTAGTCAGGCCTGGTGCCAATTAATATATTGCATTTTTTTGGCTAATATCAGCAACCATAGAGTACAATAGAATCAAAGTCATGAGCACACTATAGTAAGGAGAAGAGTGTTCCCTCCACTTCTCGCCTCCTCCTGCCCCTGTTAGTAGTGATTGATGTCCCCCATGCACTTCTGGAATGGTAGAGAGCAGGCAGAAAAGGTGGAGTTTTGCCTCCCTTATGAATATCGCAGACTTGAAAATGTGAAAAATGTTTAAAATTGCCTGAATATGACTTCTGCCTGACATTGTTACAAAAAACGTCTTGTTGAGCAGTTTAGGGTCAGTGACAGATTCTGGCCTTTAGGCCCGTTTCACACGTCAGTGATTCTGGTACGTTTGTGCTTTTTATTCTACGTACCAGAATCACTGACATACGCAGACCCATTATAATGAATGGGTCTGCTCACACATCAGTGATTTTTCACTGAACGTGTGTCAGTGCGGCGTACCCGCGTTTCCGTGATTGCCGCACGGAGACATGTCCATTTTTTTCTGGCATCACTGATGTCCCACGGATCACGCAGTGGTGTGATCCGTGAAACACGTGCCAGAAAAAAACGTGCATATAAAATAAAAATCATTTTTACTCACCCGGCTCCAGCGATGTCCTCTGCAGCCTGTTCTGCCTGCTGCTTCTGAGCCGGCTCATTACTGTCGTGCATATTCATGAATGCACGACACAGCCGACCCGGAAGCAGCTCCTGCGGGGGTCATCGCCGGCCAGATGCTGCACCGCGGGAGCGATCAGCACCATGGAGAACGGGAGCGGGCAAAGGTGAGTTAATCTCTAAGTGCAATCACGGGCCACGGAGAACGGAGCCCGGATTGCACATAGACGACCCACGTGTGCCGTAAATCACGGAACACGGAGGGACATGTGCATGTTTTACACGTCAGTGAAGAACGTCTGTATTTTTCACTGACATGTGAAACGGGCCTTATGCACTCAGGCAACGTGTGAATGGTGAATATAGTGAGTAAGGCATACCAGCTTGTATTCAAGGGAATCTGTCACCATTTTTTGCCACCAAATCTAAGAGCAGAATCATGTAGAGACAGAGATCCTGATTCCAGCAGTGTGTCACTTACTGGGCTGCTTGCTGTAGTTTTGATAAAATCACCCATTAATCAACAGGAGATTATCATTAGAGGACTACTTGGCCTGCTTCCAGGTGGTCAAGAAAATGTATTAGCTCTGTATAACCCCACCTTCACCAGCTTTCTTTTTACACTGAATATAGGCAGAAAGCTACCACTGAGTGGTGTGGGCGGGGTTATAGAGCTTCACATTGAAATAACTGCTAAATCTGCAGCAGAGAAAATAGTGATTTTATTAAAATGATGACAGCAAGCAGCCCAGTAAATGACATAGTCAGGGCCTCTGTCTCTACATTAATCTGCTCTTAGATCAGGTAGCAAAACCTGGTGACAGATTCCCTTTAATCAGTACTGTAAAAGTTTTCATTGTAAGCAATGCATGTCAAGATGGATGTTGCAAATTGTGCTTTTGATTTTTTTTATTTTGAGTAGTGGATACATAGACTGGTTGAGGTCACGTTTCATATGTGCAGATGCCAAAGCGTTGCATTTCTTGTGTGGCTGGGGATAAAGTATAAAAAAGATGGCAACTGTGTCTCCTGATCAGGTTTTTGCTATCCTATCTAAGAGGAGAATGATGTAGGAGTTAGTTCCCCAATTCCAGTGATGCATCACTTACTGGGCTGCTTGCTGCAGTTTTGATGAAATCACTATTTTATCTTCTACAGATTCTCTGTATGCGGAGCTCTGTATAACTCCTCCCACATCACTGTTTGACTGATTTTTATGTCCACTGTGCATAGGCAATAAGCTGCCAATCAGTGGTTTGTGGGGCTTATGCAGAACTCATGAATATATATGACTATGTGGCAGACCGTTTACAAACCTAGTGATAATTTCCTGCAGATAAAACAGTGATTTTATCAAACTACAGAAAGCAGCCCAGCAAGTGATACATATGTTAATATGAAAGCCCAGAAGATTTTATAAACTGTCTGTTGGGAGCAATTTATATATAAACTTTGTTGTTGGTCTTCTAATAGTTCTGACCAACCCTCTGATACCTTTTCATACACTTTGGATTAAAATTACTGCTTTCTATCAATTTTTATATGAATTGTCAATTGCTATGACTTTATAAATATTCATGGCTGATATTCATAATTTGTAGTCATTACGGTTGTTGTGTGTTGTACATTGACAGAAATCTACTAATCAGTGATGGGGTGGGGTTACACAGAGCAGCAGGACTAGGAAGCATGAGAGTCCTAGTCATGTAGTGATAATCTACTGCTGATAAAACACTGATTGATAAGTAGGTGGCACATCTCTGGAGTCAAGCTCTTACATACATAGCAAAATGCTGGTGACAGATTCCCTTTAAACAGAAAATGGCTTTCCCAAAACTTTAACCTCATAGTTAGATTGACTCACATCCCCATATCATTGTATGCTGTCATGAATTCATTTCATACAAAAGAATATTCCCATCATATATGCATCATAATTAGTGATGAGCGAGCATGCTTGTAACTACTCGGTACTCGCACGAGTATCACTGTACTCGGGCTGCTCGGCGGGGACCGAGTAATCTCGCGATACTCGTGCTGTACTCGTGGTCTTCATTTCTGCATGTTGGCGCTCTTTTGAGAGCCAGCCCTCATGCAGGGATTGGCTGGCAGACCACTGCAATGCCACAGCCCTGTTAGTTGTGGAATTGCAGTGATTGGCCGGCCTGCACAGCGTGACCAAGCCTTTATACCGGCTGGCGCGCTGTGCTCTGCTCACAGCTATCCAGACAGTCAGTGCAGGGAGAGTGTCGCTGATTCAGGGAAAGCTTTGCGGCCCTTTATAGTTAGTTCCGGAGCAGGGCTGCAAACAGTGTGACCAGAAGTCCTTCTCAGGACTATTCTAGTTGTATACAGGCAGGCAGGGTATAGCCAGGTCGGAGTACAGTAGCAGAGTCCTTCTCAGGACTATTGTTGCTATATACAGGCAGGGTATAGCCAGGTCGGAATACAGGCTAGTGACCAGAAGAGTCCTTGTCAGGACTATTGTAGCAGTATACAGGCAGGCAGGCAGGGTATATAGCCATTCCTAGTGGTGACCGTATACCAGACTTCATCATATCTGGGGCTGGTGTACACAGTGTAAAACAGTCCAGATAGTGTCAGACTTCTCAGTAATTGTCGCTCCTAAAAACCAGTTAGGTTCTTATTGCGTCCGTGCTTGCATTTAAAAACCGCACGTGTGTGTCTGTCGGTGGCAGCGTACAGGTGCACGTTTTGCAGAAACTATTATATAACGCACAAGTCTAGTGAATAATACACGTCAGTCAGCAGTGTCTGATAGTGTCAGACGTCTCAGTAATTGTCGCTCCTAAAAACCAGTTAGGTTCTTATTGCGTCCGTGCTTGCATTTAAAAACAGCACGTGTGTGTCTGTCGGTGGCAGCGTACAGGTGCACGTTTTGCACAAACTATTATATAACGCACAAGTCTAGTGTATAATACACGTCAGTCAGCAGTGTCTGATAGTGTCAGACTTCTCAGTAATTGTCGCTCCTAAAAACCAGTTAGGTTCTTATTGCGTCCGTGCTTGCATTTAAAAACAGCACGTGTGTGTCTGTCGGTGGCAGCGTACAGGTGCACGTTTTGCACAAACTATTATATAACGCACAAGTCTAGTGTATAATACACGTCAGTCAGCAGTGTCTGATAGTGTCATACTTCTCAGTAATTGTCGCTCCTAAAAACCAGTTAGGTTCTTATTGCGTCCGTGCTTGCATTTAAAAACAGCACGTGTGTGGCAGTCGGTGGCAGCGTCAGGCTCCATATTGTCCCTGGATAGAGACGTGCATGATGGCCTGTAAACATGAAGTGCCCATTGTAAGGAAGTGGGTCTATTGTAGTATAGCCCTTAGGCAGGGCAGCCAAAAATTTGGAGGCTCCACATTGTCCCTGGATAGAGATGTGCATGAGGGCCTCAAAACATTGTTCCCATTGCAAAGGAGCGGGTCTCCTGTCGTTGTAATGCCCATTCAGAAAGAATGGGCGAAAAAATTTACCACTGGGGGTATACCTGAAACAACGGCTTAACTATTGTAACGGTCACCATGATGGTGCATGAGGAGAAGGAGGAGCAGTCCAGCGATTAGCCAAAGTCCAGAAGTGTGTTACCATGGGTGAGTGGAGGTACATGGCAAATTCCCGTTACAAACTTTAAATTCCGCTGTCATTTGCTGGTGGTGTGTGGTGAAGTCTGGCCAAATCCAACCCTTGTTCATCTTGATCAGAGTCAGCCTGTCAGCATTTACAGTTGACAGGCGGGTGCGTTTATCTGTAATGATTCCACCTGCGGCACTAAAAACACGCTCTGACAAAACGCTAGCGGCAGGGCAGGCCAGGACTTCCAAGGCGTAGAGAGCCAATTCATGCCACGTGTCCAGCTTGGATACACATTAATTGTAAGGCACAGAGGAATGTCGGAGTACAGTTGTTTGATCCGCAAGGTACTCCTTGAGCATCTGGCCAAACTTAGGATTTCTTGTGGCACTACCCCTCACCTCAGGGGCTGTGGTATGTGAGGGGCTGAGAAAACTGTCCCACATCTTAAAGACTGTTCCCCTACCTCTGGCGGATTGGACTTGTGCCCCTCTCGGCTGTACGCCTTGGTTGTCCACTGATTCCTGACCTATGCCGCTAGCGTTTCGTGAGGGGAATGCTTTGCTTACTTCCGTGACTATGGCCTTCTGGAACTGCTGCATTTTGCCTGACCTCTCCGCCTCGGGAATAAGAGACATAAAGTTCTCCTTTTAGCGTGGGTCTAACAGTGTTACCAACCAGTAATGATTGTCGGCCAAGATGTTCTTAACGCGAGGGTCACGAGACAGGCAGCTTACCATAAAGTCAGCCATGTGTGCCAGACTCTTAACAGCCATCACTTCAGTATCCTGACCAACACGATGACTGAACATGCTGTCCTCCTCCTCCTCCTCCTCATCATCTACCCTGTCCTCTGGCCAGCCACGCTGAACCGAGGATATGACTGCATGTCATATCCTCAATTTGGCCAGAGAGTTGCTCCATGTCTTCATCCTCCTCCTCGTCATAGTCCTCCACTGCACGTTGTGATGAGACGAGGCTGGGCTGTGTGTTATCACCCACACCCACTACTGTTTCTTGCTCAAACTCATCGCGCTCCGCCTGCAATGCATCATGGTTGTTTTTTGAGCAGAGACCATTATAGAAGGCAGAGAAGCGGTATGGTGATGCTAATAATGTCGTCATCGCCGCTCACCATCTTGGTGGAGTCCTCAAAGTTTTGGCGGATGGTGCATAGGTCGGACATCCATCTCCACTCCTCAGGTGTTATGTGTGGAGTTTGACCCATTTCCCGACGGCTTAGGTGATGCAGGTACTCAACAACTGCCCTCTTCTGCTCACATATCCTGACCAACTTGTGCAGAGTTGAATTCCAACGCGTGGGGACATCACACACCAGTCTGTGTGCCGGAAGATGCAAACGGCGTCTTAAGCCGGCAAGGCCGGCTGAAGCAGTAGGTGACTTTCGAAAATGTGCAGACAGGCGGCGAACTTTTACCAGCAGATCAGACAGCTCTGAGTATGACTTTAGAAACCGCTGAACCACGAGGTTGAGCACATGGGCCACGCATGGAACATGTGTCAGCTGGCCTCGCCTCAAAGCCGCCACCAGGTTCCGGCCATTGTCACACACGACCTTTCCTGGCTTTAGGTTCAGAGTTGTGAGCCAGTGATCTGCCTGCTGTTTCAGAGCTGTCCACACCTCTTCTGCATTGTGGGGTTTGTCACCTATGCAGATTAGCTTCAGCACTGCCTGTTGCCGCTTCGCCGAGGCAGTGCTGCAGTGCTTCTGTGTCGCCCTGGACAAGCCAGGGGCCACAGAGCACAACACTTAAACACCCCACACTCCCTGCAGGCATATCATAGTCAAAACACAAAATCCTTGTTGCCTTCCCAGGGGCTGTTGTCCACACCAGGGTGTGGAGCCAGGCGGTTGGTCTCCACCCACCGAGGAGGAGGGAAAACACAGGCAGTGAGAGTTAAGCTAAGGAAGTGGAAGGAGGAAAGTAGTAGAGAGGAGAAAAGTGACAGCAAAGAGCCTGAAGTTGGTCCGGGTGTGTGGCCCGGACAGGACAGCAAGGTTGGCAGGATGTGGTGAACGTCTGCAGTGGAGGCCGATTGGAGTCTGCCGTAAGGACCGTGGACGGGTGGTGACCCGGCCGTACCGGACCGGTATACAAAGAGAAGCCAGCACCATTGGCAGAGGACTTTCGGATCCCGGCAAGGCTTGGTGTCGCCGTGAATTTGCCAAATCCGTTAGTGAAGGGGACCTCAGGGTTTCCAAACAGCCAAGTCCAGATAGAAGGCAACCGTCCAACCGTGAAGGGGAGACACCGCCACAGCCAAGGGCAACCGTCTCCCAGGGCCAGCGCCTGTGGGCAAAAGGGGCTCCTCCGGCCCATATCCAGGTCGGGGAGCGGGTTACCGTTGGGAAACCATCACTACCAACACTTAACTTAGGTGTAGGGAGAGACAGTCATCACTAACCTGCAGGGAGGAACAACCGCAGCCGTCCGAGGGACCCGTCCATCCAGCCACTTGTTTTACCGTGAACTGTGTCATCATCATTGGGCTGAGTGAGTACCTCCGTGCCGTGCGGCACAGCGCTGCCCCTGCGACCCTGCACCTCATCAGGCCCCGCAACCCGCCTGTCATCCATCTCTACCCCATCACCAGGCCCCGGGACAACCAACCCCCCTACCCACGGAGGGGAGAAATAACAACAAAGCTGCTCCCTGTCACAGGCTCCCGGGATCCCCGTCCAGAGCAGCGGTGGTGTCCACACAATCACCACAACCGTGGGTGGCGTCACGGACAATATCCCCAAAACCCAAACCACCCCTTTTCACTCACGGGCGAGTAGCGCCGCTCGAGTCCCCGGGATCCGGCCATCGCTCGAGCCAACGAGCAGCAGCAGCCGTAGAGCAGCGTCAGCCGGACCCGAGCAGTGGGAGAGCGCACCGTCCCCTCCTCCGCCCGCGACACTTCCAGCTTGGGACTGGTGTGGAGGGTAAAGTGGATCAGGATGCGCAGGAGGAGGAGGAGGCTGAGGAGCATGACATTCCGGAGCTGTAGAGTGTGTGTGAAACCCTGACTGAGGTAGGGCCTGCAAAACTTGGTGTGTGAAGGACGTGTTCCGTCCCTCGCTCAGACTGGGTCCCAGCTTGCACAATATTAACCCAGTGTGACGTCAACGAGATGTAGCGGCCTTGCCCACATGCACTTGTCCACGTGTCTGTGGTTAGGTGGACTTTGGCTGAAACAGCGTTGTTCATGGCACGTGTGATGTTTTGTGACACGTGGTTATGCAATGCGGGGACGGCACACCGGGAGAAATAGTGGCGGCTGTGGACCGAGTAACGTGGGACAGCTGCCACCATCAGGTCGCGGAATGCTTCTGTCTCAACCAGCCTAAAAGGCAACATTTCCAGCGCAAGCAGTCGCGAAAAGTTAGCATTTAGAAGTGTGGCATGTGGGGCGTTGGCAGTGTATTTGCACCTGCGTTCAAAGGTTTGCTGAATGGATAACTGAACGCTGCGCTGGGACAAGGACGTGCTTGATGATGGTGTTATTTCTGCGTGGGTAACTGCAGGTGCATGGCCGGAGGAGGCTTGTTCGCAGGCAGCATGGACAGGGGATTGGCTCGCATGCACAACCAGCGAAGACGTAGCAGTGACATCAGCAAGCACTGCTCCTCGACTCTGTTGTACTTCCCACAAAGTCGGGTGCTTGGCTGACATGTGCCTGATCATGCTGGTGGTGGTCAGGCTGCTAGTTTTGGTACCCCTGCTGATGCTGGCATGGCAGGTGTTGCAAATGGCCTTTTTAGAATCATCTGGAGCCAACTTAAAAAACTGCCAGTGTCAGAGTTCCGGGTTTTCCAGTTTTCTTTTGAAAGAGCTTGCCCTTTGTTAACATGGAGTTTTCTGTTCTGTTGCCCTACTTCCTGTCCATCTGTTTAAAAGCCGCCCCTAAAGCTTAGTCCAGTGCCTGAGTATACTGCTTCCTGTGTGCTCCTGCCCTGCTGCTTTTGGTTCCTGATTGTTATTCGGATCCTCTTGGAAAACAACCGACACCGACTCTGGACTTCATCTGGTATCATCTAGCTGTGCCCGGACTCCGTTTGCCGTCTTTGGTCGGCACTTCTGCCCGGTTCCTTCCGTTTAATACCACTCTGGACTCACATCACGTACGGACATTTTTGGACTTACCTATTGCCCTTTTGTGTCCCGGCTGCTGCGCATTTAGGGCTTCTGGGGTGATTGCCAGACAGTCCCTGTATAGGGGTTCGCTCTTGGTGGTCTCCCTGGGGGAGTCCGGTGCGCGGTCCCGGGAATTCCCTTTCGCTCCGTCCCTGGAAGGTATTTCCTGTATTTATGTTCTACTGTGTTTTTGTTCCGTTTATGTACATATTTGCTGGTTGCATATTATAAACGTCTTGCACCAAGAACTCGTCTCTGGTTGTCATTGCCCTAACGCAATCGAAATCCTCAATACATACAATAGTATTACAGCCAGACTCGGGAAGACCTAACATTTGTACAGGCACCTTGTGTCGTGTTGTTCCGGGGAACAGTTGCCTGACGTCTGCCTGGGGCCACCACTCTGCTTCTTACTGCCTGTTGGGATGCTACGCCTCCCTCCCCCTGTGCACTGCTGTCCTCGCTCTGCATATCCTCCTGCCAGGTTGGGTCAGTTACTGGATCATCCACCACGTCGTCTTCCTCTTCCGCACCCTGCTCCTCCTCCTGACTTCCTGACAATTGTGTCTCATCATCGTCCACCCCTTGTTGAGACACGTTGCCAACTTCGTGAGAACGTGGCTGCTCAAATATTTGGGCATCTGTACATACAATCTCGTCATGGCCCACTTCAACAGGAGCTGGCGAGAGGCCAGAATTTGTGAATGGAAACGTGAACGAACAGCTCTTCCGAGTGTCCAAGTGTGGGATCAGTAATGTCCGTGGACGTGTACTCGGCCTGGTGGTAGGAAGGAGGATCAGGTTCTGAAATGTGCGGTGCAGTATCACGGCTACTGACACTTGACCGTGTGGAAGACAGAGTGTTTGTGGTGGTGCCAATCTGACTGGAAGCATTATCCGCTATCCAACTAACAACCTGTTGACACTGGTCTTGGTTCAAGAGCGGTGTACTGCTGCGGTCCCCAAGAATTTGGGACAGGACGTGCGAGCGACTAGATGTGGCCCTTTGTTGTGGCGAAATTAGAGCTTGCACACAACCTCGGTCTCTGCCTGCACCACCATCACGTCCACTTCCTTGTTCGTTGACAACGCCCTTGCGCATTTTGCAATGCTGTGCTGATGTGTATTCACTAGACTTGTGCGTTATATCCAAGTTTTTGCAAAACTCACACAAATGCAGCGGAAAGCTGCCACCAACAGGCACACACGTGCGGTTTTTAAATGCAAGCACGGAGGCACTAAGAACCTAACAGGTCTCTATCCAGGGACAACGTGGAGCCTCCCAATTTTTGGCTGCCCTGCCTAAGGGCTATACTACAATAGACCCACTTCCTTACAATGGGCACTTCAGGTTTACAGGCCCTCATGCACGTCTCTATCGAGGGACAACGTGGAGCCTCCCAATTTTTGGCTGCCCTGCCTAAGGGCTATACTACAATAGACCCACTTCCTTACAATGGGCACTTCAGGTTTACAGGCCATCATGCACGTCTCTATCCAGGGACAACGTGGAGCCTCCCAATTTTTGGCTGCCCTGCCTAAGGGCTATACTACAATAGACCCACTTCCTTACAATGGGCACTTCAGGTTTACAGGCCATCATGCACGTCTCTATCCAGGGACAACGTGGAGCCTCCCAATTTTTGGCTGCCCTGCCTAAGGGCTATACTACAATAGACCCACTTCCTTCCAATGGGCACTTCAGGTTTACAGGCCCTCATGCACGTCTCTATCCAGGGACAACGTGGAGCCTCCCAATTTTTGGCTGCCCTGCCTAAGGGCTATACTACAATAGACCCACTTCCTTACAATGGGCACTTCAGGTTTACAGGCCATCATGCACGTCTCTATCCAGGGACAACGTGGAGCCTCCCAATTTTTGGCTGCCCTGCCTAAGGGCTATACTACAATAGACCCACTTCCTTCCAATGGGCACTTCAGGTTTACAGGCCCTCATGCACGTCTCTATCCAGGGACAACGTGGAGCCTCCCAATTTTTGGCTGCCCTGCCTAAGGGCTATACTACAATAGACCCACTTCCTTACAATGGGCACTTCAGGTTTACAGGCCATCATGCACGTCTCTATCCAGGGACAACGTGGAGCCTCCCAATTTTTGGCTGCCCTGCCTAAGGGCTATACTACAATAGACCCACTTCCTTCCAATGGGCACTTCAGGTTTACAGGCCCTCATGCACGTCTCTATCCAGGGACAACGTGGAGCCTCCCAACTTTTGGCTGCCCTGCCTAAGGGCTATACTACAATAGACCCACTTCCTTACAATGGGCACTTCAGGTTTACAGGCCCTCATGCACGTCTCTATCCAGGGACAACGTGGAGCCTCCCAATTTTTGGCTGCCCTGCCTAAGGGCTATACTACAATAGACCCACTTCCTTACAATGGGCACTTCAGGTTTACAGGCCATCATGCACGTCTCTATCCAGGGACAATGTGGAGCCTCCCAATTTTTGGCTGCCCTGCCTAAGGGCTATACTACAATAGACCCACTTCCTTCCAATGGACACTTCAGGTTTACAGGCCCTCATGCACGTCTCTATCCAGGGACAACGTGGAGCCTCCCAATTTTTGGCTGCCCTGCCTAAGGGCTATACTACAATAGACCCACTTCCTTACAATGGGCACTTCAGGTTTACAGGCCCTCATGCACGTCTGTATGCAGGGGCATTGGTGAACCTCACAATTTTGGACTGCCCTGGCAAAGGAAAATACTACAAAGACTCACTTCCTCAAAATGGGCACATTAGACTCAAGAGGCCTTCATGTACGTCTCTTCTCAGGGACATCGGAGTGCCACACAATGTTTTCACGTAAAATCTTTCATGTATTAATCTCAAAAAGTAACATACACCAGCTCTATCTCACTATTGGGTATGTGCCCTTAACATTTCCGCCATGAAAAATCATTTTGGGGTCATTTTGGAAGGTTTTCTGGTGAGTCCGTAAAAATGGCGTAAAACGCGGACAAAATAGTTCACAGCTGTGACTTTTCAGTGATAAATGCTTCAAGGGGTCTTCCCCATGCTGTTGCCATGTCATTTGAGCACTCTTCTGAGACTTTTGTGACATTTTTAGGGTTTCTCCATGCTGCCGGGGGGTCATTTCACAAAAATACTCGGGTCTCCCATAGGATAACATTGGGCTCGTTGCTCGGGCCGAGTACACGAGTATCTTGGGAGGCTCGGCCCGAGCTTCGAGCACCCGAGCTTTTTAGTACTCGCTCATCACTAATCATAATCAATTATGCCTTACATTTCTGGCAAAATGTGTCAAGCTTGAATTCTTCTTAACAAGGTAATACCATATCCTGATTCTGTTAGGTCCTTTGAGGCAGAGTAGTAGGAGAAGTGACACACGCGTTCAGACCGACAGGCATCTGACACACTACAAAAAACACCACAAACGAAAGGAGAACACTTTAACAATGGTGGACTCTATGTTTAGGGAGAGGGATGAGGGGACACCTCCTGAACTCACCTCAAGTTGTTACCTGAGCTCTCTAGCATCCCTATATGGGGTATTTTAACCAGTTTGCCGAGCCGGATACCTAATCCCTCGCTAGCCCTGCAAACACACCTAGCTAGTGAGATGGCTAGCAGGAGAGACTAGTCCCACTGCTGCACTAATAAACACAGAGGGAAAGGGAAAGACAGATGGAGATACACTGAAGGATACAAACACCAAAATCCACGACTACAGAATAACTCCAAAGTACAGTTTGGATGGGCATAGGACAAATCTCCAGCAGCTCCTTCCACCAGAATGGCAAGAGTAGAATGAATTCTATCAAAAGCACTAATAAACACCGAAGGAAAAAGAAAGACAGACAGGGGGATACACTGAAGGATACAAACACCAAAATCCACGGCTGCAGAATGACTCCAAGTACAGTTTGGATGGGCATAGGACAAATCTCCAGCAGCTCCTTCCACCAGAATGGCCAGAGTAGAATGAATTCTATCAAAAGCTCTAATAAACACAGAAGGAAAAAGAAAGACAGACAGGGGGATACACTGAAGGATATAACATTCTATTATTTCAAACATTTAGTTTTTTAAAAACTAGTTGTTTTTTTATATTTGGCACATAAAAAAGCAATAAAATGTTTCTCTATGTAAAGGTGCACATCCCAAGAAGCTAAGAACAGAAACTTTGCAGCAGATCAGTTTTTAAAAAACTTCATATGGTGTGGTATATATAGATTTGCATAAAAAGAATATTTATGGGTATTTCTAAGGTTAATCTATTTTTGCACAAGGTGGAAGGAATTAAAACATCTCACAATTTAAAAATGTAAAGAATATACAATGTTATAGCCCTAGCAATAAGTACAATTGTCCTGCACAATAAATAGTCGTACAATTCTGTTAGTGCGCATACCAGGCTGCTAGGTAACCGCTGCAATGGCTGTAATTTGCATAGAAAAGAAAAATGATTTTGTGTGATTTTCATACATATCATTCTTCATTTTAATTAATGACCCACAAGGTCCTCGTCTGACGTTCAGGCATTTCAGGGGTACTATAGACTTGGTGATAATACATATGCATCCATAGAGGTACAGAGCAGGGAATGCGTGGCAGGCGTTAAACAGAGCGAGCGCTAAGGATAAAGGTAATTACTGTAAATATAACAGTTTAAGTGCTTAGTGTTTATATGGCAGAAGCTCTTTAATGTGTGTGCAATATTCAGTAAGGAGGTCCTCGCGTGCTGTTTAATTTCCTTGGTGGCTCGTTTTTAGATTTGGCTTTCATTTTTCTTTGTTTGTCTGGTGTCATGAAAGTGAAGCAGCCTTTATTTTGTTTATGCGGCTACCTTGTAAATCAGGGGCGGGTAGCGCAACTGCTGCGGGAAGTATAAAGCAAAGTTATCTCGCAGCGCTGCTCCTTCATGGTGCACTTTAATAGAGTTATAGTATGGTGCGTTAAGACTTCCTAAGGGGCATATCCAGTTAGTTTTAATGGCCTTCAGTAATAATTAAAAATACAGAGACATATATCTCTTAAACTTAGGCTGCAGGATATATTAGCAGACATTTAAACATGTGAGCAGCGTTAATAAATAGTCGAGATATCGCAGAATGGATGAGGAGGGGGGAGTGTAAACAAAGGAATGGATGATATATTTGATACATAATTATAGATGATTTATAATTACATAGCTACATTAGGAGCAGGTGTAAAGGAGGAAGTGTACATGCTAGAATTATTAATATCTCAATATTAGAAACAACCCCCCAGTGCTCTACTCCAGCTACTACATTTGTCAGTGACCTGAATTTATGGATAGTGTTCTCACATTCATCTAGATTCCTGTATGCTTTCGGGCAACAGCGCAATATAGGCTTGTACAGACATTGTGAATTCACATACAATACCGTACCTTACAGACACCAAATCAAAAACACACAGGCAATAACAAATGGAGAAAAAATGAGACTCAAGGTAAACTTTATTTTTTAGAACAACCCTGTATTTTCTATGTGAAAGATGATTACTAGGGCTGAGCGGATCCAGACTGTAAAAGTCCAGATTCGCGCGGTTTCAACGATATTCGGGTGCACTATCCTGATTCAGCAATTAAAGTAAAAATAAACAAAAAAGAAATAAGTGAGAGTTTCATACTTACCGAGACTCGTGTCATGGCGGCACACTGCTTCCAGGTTGCGCATTCACTTCCTGTACTGTGCATATATACACACAGCTTTTTGTGTTTTCCCCGCCCACCGGCCGTCCTCTCGTCTGTGATTGGTTCAAGGCTGACGGGCCCCCAGCCTGTGACAGTCATCGCTCATCGCGGCTCAGTCATAGGCTACTGTTAGGTCCAGGAGGTGGATCCACTGGACCGTGCACCCCACTGGAGGCCTGGATGTACGGTAGCCGGAGTACTAACGGGGCAGGGACAGCATCCCACAGGGAACGGGTAGAACAAAGTCACTGGGGTCACAGAGTTAATTCAGACAATGCAGGATACTGGTACAGGTGCCGGGTAGTAATGACAGGCAGTAGTACAGGACATGGCACAAGGGGACCTGAGCACCTAGCTCACAAGACAAGGCTTCAAGACACGTTGATCAGGCCCCGCCCACATGGAAAGGCCAGTCTTATATATCCAGCACATCCTCATGTCATTTCCTGCTGCAGGTGTGCTGGGCCTACAAGACCAGGAGAGTGGGTGCGGCCCGGTCCTATACAGAGGCATGAGTCTAAGACTCAGGGTCAGACTCATGAGACCAGGAGCAGGACGCAGGAGAGCACGAGCGGGAGCGGCAGCCATGACTGGTGGACATGTGGGCTGGATCAGTGGTTACGGAGCGGTGCAATGACGGGGAAGCCGGATCAGTGGGTACAGAGCGGTGCAGCGACGGTGAGACCGGACGAGTGGGTAAGGAGCACTGCTGGGACACTGGGAGCGTGACAGCTACACTAATAGCTGGCAGTCTTCTCTATGGCTGAAAGCTGTGAAATGTAGCAGAGCTGGATGTGTCGTCATAGGACCTCGTGTGGATTATGCCGGAGATGCAGGGTGCTGGAGGTTAATAAAGAGGTGAAGGAGGGCGCGTTTTGTACTTTATTCTAAATAAAGAATTTTTTTTCTGTGTCTGGGTTTATTTACATTCATTTATAGGTTTGTGATGTAGGTATCTCATAGATTACAATTGATTACTTATTAATACTGGGGATCTGACCATCAGGGTCCCTAATGATCTAGAGAATATGGGGGTGTCCCATCAAAGATCCTGATTACCCCCACATTAAAAACACACAGACCATAACAAATGGGGAAAAAATGAGACTCAAGTTAAAAACTTTATATTTTTTACAACAACCCTTTATGTTCTATCTATGTGAAAGATGATTATTTATTAATACTGGGGATTTGACCACCGGGGCCCCTAATGATTTAGAGAACATGGGGGTGTCTCATCAAAGATCCTGATTACCCGACACTAAAAACGTACAGACCATAAGAAATGGGGAAAAAATGAGACTCAAGTTAAACTTAATATTTTTTACAACAACCCTTTATCTATCTATGTGAAAGATGATTACTGATTAATACTTGGGATCTGAGCTTTGGGCTCCTTAATGATCTAGAAAATATGGGGTGTCCTAACAGAGATTCTTATTACCCCACATCACAAACACACAAACCATAACAAATGGGGAAAAAATGAGACTCAAGTTAAACGGTATTTTTTAGAACAACCCTTTATTTTCTATCTATGTGAAAGATGATTACTTATTAATACTAGGAATTTGACCATCGGGGTCCCTAATGATATAGTGTAACGTCTGCCCTTGACCACAGCCTCAGGATGGCTGTCACGGACAAATTAGGGCTAGCCACCAAGTCGGCAGGATCTCAAGAACCCCAAAACCCTTTAACCCCTGTACAGGGATTTGAAATTACACAAGGTCCTGGAGATCGCGGCCTATCCAAGGCTGAGCAGAGAGAATAAGCCTGGCTCAACCACTATAGGTAGGTGCTATTAGGGAAAAAAATAATAATAAACTATAGAGTAAACCCCAGCACTCAAATGATAGACAATTGAAATAAATTTTGCAATTTTGAAAAATTGTTTTATTTGTTTTGATATTCTGCAAAAAGTGCACCAAAGTGAAAAGCAACACACCTGACGTTTCGGCTACTGAAGCCTTTCTCAAGATTTTGCTTGGAAAATGAAATTTTGTGATATCCTAGAAGAAGGGCCAACTAGTCAGGGGAACTAGCAGCCCTATGAATAGGGACAGGTGTAGTTAGCATAGGGAAAACAAGGTTTATTAGTAGTTTTTCTTCAACATTCATATTAGTGAATAGCGTTATAGAGGGCTGGTTAGGCAGGGAATTTAGGCATACAGATATGAATGCTGCTGAGTTGGAGGGCACAGGGTACCTAACAGGTTCCCCTTAAGTCTTTCTCTATATAAGTTAGAGGTGAATGTACATTTTCCTACACAAATGCAGCTTGGCCTCCTCCTACATATAGTTTAAGCAATTTGAGAAGTGATCATGTGACAATTCATATAAAATTTGCTTCCTTACAGTCACGTGCCGACTAACAACTCCTCTTGATTCTCTCAATGTTCAGTGAAATATTACAGTTCCTGCTTCATTAAGAGAAGCAAGAAGAGACGCTAGTAGGCATATGACCGTAAGAATGAAAATTGCATATGAGGGGTGACATGATGACCGCTGGAATGATTAAGCAGAGCCGAATCTTGAGAGAGTATATTACCTGCTGTTAGAATTTATCAGGTGTCGAGGCTAAATTTTATCATTTTTGCTTGTAATATAAATACAGATGTAGTAACCCTTAATTTGTCAGACAACATAATACTTTATATCAGGGCGGCGCGGTGGCTTAGTGGTTAGCACTGCAGTCTTGCAGCGCTGGGGTCTTGGGTTCAAATCCCACCAAGGACACCATCTGCAAGGAGTTTGTATGTTCTCCCCGTGTTTGCGTGGGTTTCCTCTGGTTTCCTCCCACACTGCAAAGACATACAGTTAGGGACTCTAGATTTTGAGCCCCAATGGGGACAGTATTGCCAATGTATATGTAAAGTGCTGTGGAATTAATAGCCCTATATAAATGAATAAAATTATTATTATTAACATGTATCACACTATTTAACAAGTTATGGATTGTTGCATGTGTACATGACCAGAACCAATAATGCTACAGCAATACAGCACCACAACCACCATCAGTACAGAAATACAAGACCAGAACTACCATTAGGAAAGCAATATATCACCAGAGCATCCAATAGTACAGAAATACAGTACTAAAACTACCATCAATACAAAAAAAATCATCAGAACTACCAAAAAAAGGTGAATGCATCACAAGAAGCATCCACAGTACAGAAATATATTACCAGAACCACCATTAGTGCAGAAATACATTACCAGAACCACCATCAGTACAGGCATCACCAGAGCCACTAAGATTGCAGAAATATATTACTAGAACCATCATCAGTATAAAAATACATTACCAGAAACCAACATAAGTACAAAAATACATCACCAAAACCACCATTACAGAAATACATTACCAGAACCACCATCAGTCCAGCAATCACCAAAGCCACCAACATTGCAGAAATACATTACTAGAACCAACATCAGTACAGAGATACATTAGCAGAACCACCATAAGAATAGAAATATATCACCAGAACCACCATCAGTACAGAAATACATTACCAGAGCCACCATCAATACATGAATACATTACCAGAACCACCATCAGTACAGGAATACATAACCAGAAGCACCACTAAAAAATACATAATCAAAATGAACATCAGTATAGAAATGCAGTACCAGTACCACCATCAGTACAAGTATACATCAAAGTAAGTCAGGAAATTGTAAGTACTAATTAAAACTGTTATCTACTGTAAATTATTTTTAAAGGAAGAATAAAATCACAGAAGATAAAATTACCCGTAAGCAACTGGCAAAAAAACAAAGATGTCTAATGCACAGTGAAGGATATGCACACAATAAATACTGTCACCTATATTAGTGAAAGATTATCTAAACAAAAATTGACAGTGGTCAGCCAATCATAGATCATCTATATACATCAAAGACCCACCTAATAAGTATGTAAAAATTACCATCTGCAACACCATTAGTGACTGTTATGGGAAATAGTTTAAAGAAAGTGGAACCATCTGACCCATCTGTCAAATCCAAAGGAAGGGGGCCTTGTACATTGATCAATACTGCAGAGACTTGTCTACCTTTCAGAGTGAAGCTTGGAGATTTCCCTATTGAGCATTACACAATTTTTAAAGGCCCTAGTCACCCCAAGACTCTTGCCCTGACAACCCTGTGCAGACTATATTCTACAATCACCCTGAGTGCCTCTTAATCCATTTCTTCTATTCAGGATCATCAGGGGATAGCAAAGCTCTTATCCACCTAAATAAGACCTGTGATACCAGCATCCCAGTGGTGGACCTAGCATTCAGTACACTGGTAATGAAATAGCAAACAACAAAAATTAAGTGTGGTATTGGTTTATGCTCTAAGTACAAATTATGATCAACTTCTAACCGTATGGCCTCCCTTTTAAACTTTCAACTTTATTCCTCTCTCCAATACTAACTTGTGATTTTCTCATTTATCTCCTATTGTTGGTTAATACCCCCACTATTTAATTCATGCACTCCAAAATTCATTTTTTTTTTATCAGGCATACACTATGACATCTATATATTAGGTTACACAATCAAGAGTTTTCTTAGAGGGGCTGTTCAGTTTGTATAATCACTTCCCCTATGATGGATCTTTCCATACAGAGCTGATTGTTTGGGAAATACCTTATTTTATACTTTGGTGAATATTATGAAAGCTGATATCTGATTGTAATAAGCTAAAAGATTACATTTTTATCCAATAAGCGACCATGCATTTCGTTTTGAAATCTTTTGGTAAAAATTCGACATATATTGTGTGTTAGCATATTGCGAATAATGAATACATGAACTCCGCTACTGCTATAAACATTAATAATGTAACAACAATTTTTGATCAAAAAGTTCAAAAGCCATTCGTCCAAGTTTACTTAAATATGGATGGTCCTAATCACGCATTTCCTACCTCCCCATGTGCCAAGCCAAGCCTCTTCTGAAGGAAGGGATACAAGGCATAGCTTGTAATTACAACCTTGTTTAGAAAAGATGGCTGGATAAGGCCTCGTGCACACGTTGAGTATTTGGTGAGGTTTTTACCTCAGTATTAGTAAGCCCAAACTAAACTGGAACAATGAGAGGAGAGTATAATAGAAACACGGGCACCACTTCTGTATTTATTACCAACCCCTGGTTTTGGCCACAAATACTGAGGTAAAAGGTCACCAAATACTCAACGTGTTCATGTGGCCTTAGGATGTTGAGGGGGTCAAATGCTCAATAAAATAATTTAAAACAATTAAACATTTCAAGATTTCTTTTTTAATTTATGTTTAATGATCAAACTTTATAGACTCCTTTATCCAAACTGCAAAATTTTCTAGCAAGAGGCAGCTTGGAGTACAAGGATAGTACTTGCCCAAGGGCGTCTAACAACTTGGGGACCTTAGTGACTTCAGTTATTCATCAATTTTCCCTACAGACATGGCAAAGGTTATCATGACTTACATTGCATCATTTTGATAGCTTATCATAGAAGGTTATCTCACTTAAGAGGATTAAGATAACCTGATATTGTACAAGCTAATATCTAATGGCAAATTTGGTGTAAAATGTCCCTATTTTGTGATATGCTATTCCAGTGCTTTGTTATCCAAGTCAAGGTAACCTTTATTCTATCTGTAGATTAGTTTTTTACATCTAGCTGTTAAAATATCTACTGAAAAACAACCCATTTTCCATTGGGGCAAAGTAGACAGCTACTACTTTTAATGCCCACAGAGGCAGGGTAATTATTTATGTAGGTAGTGTATTGTATGTATTAGTCATGTCTGGATTCCCCAGATCTCAGAACATCCAACATCCATTTGGACAGGCCTGCCTGTGTCATAGACCCTCTACATAAACCTGCAATAACATATTTTTTTGGGGGGTGGATATGATGCTGATGTGTGTGTTTTATAGGTCTAACCCCCACTCCCTTTGTAACAAAATAACAATCACTTATATCTACCACCCTTTCACACACTCCGAGCACTCCATCCGTATCAGCTCCTCTTGCTTACCCTCTCAAATGTACAGCTCTTGTAAAACAGGTAAACAGATGTAGCATGACAGAGAATACACTCAGTAATAACAATGGAAAAACATGTAGATTTATTAACTATTTACAGTTTCAACGATCAAAATGCAATTTTGAAAAAAATGACAGCTCACTGTTTACCAATTAACCCCTTAATGACCGCGGACCGTACTGGTACATCCTATGTCTTATAGGTGTAATCACCTGCAGCTGCTGCGGGCAGCCGGCGATGATTGCTACTCATGTCAGCTGACTTGAACAGCTGACGTGTGCTTTGCAGGCACGGGTGCATTCATGATCCTCCTGCGCCTGCTAACCCCTTAAATTTCGCTGTCAACATGTGACAGCATAATTTAAATGCCCGCCGCCGTAAATGTTCACTCACCCAGCTTCATCGGCGGCGCTGTGATGTGATCACTTTGAGCTGATGCTTTTCATGGTAGCACAGGGTCATGTGATGACTCCTGTAGCTAGCATGACTCACTTCCTGTAACACTCGGCAAAGCGTTGGCTGTTACAGAAGATGAGCATTTCTCCTGCTCTAAGCTGTGCAGCTATGATCAGGAGAAATCAACAAGCGATCAGACGGCTGAACCTTAAAGTCCCCTAGGGGGACAAGTAAAATAAAAAAAAAGTAAAATAAAAAAAGTTTCAAATATTAAAAAAAATAAAAAACCTAAAATGTCAAATCACCCCCCTTTCACCCTATTGAAAATTATAGTTCTTCTCTTTAAGTTCCATTCCAAGTTTTGTCATCTAAATACTGAAGAAACATTGATGAAACACTAATGCAAAATGCTGATTGTCATGTAAAACTGTTGAAGGATCCTCCCCCCTCCTCTTTGTCATCAGCCACAGATCGTCATGACAATAATCTGATCGGCCTTAAAGTTTAGGTATTTATGGCTTTGGGTGATGGTACAGCCACAGCAAAGGGATACAGAGAAAGACATCCCTTTGTTCTATTGGAGGGAAAAACTTCCAAACCAGTTTTTAAGCGCTACGTTAATGCTAGAAAAATGAAAAGCATATTGCCAGAATCCCTGTGTCGGGCAGAACCCAGCGCACCGTTTCGCTTGACAGAGAGATCGCCGGAATCACGACAAATTAGTATTGGCCAGTAAAATCGTACTAGAGGCGTTGTGTTTGGTATCAATGTAAATCTAAAATTGAGATATAAAATATGACGCTAATATCTTTCACCTGTGTGACCCAGGAGCAAAGATATGAAAAACCCTAGAATTATGGAACTTTGTGAACATCGCAGCACAGCCCACAAGAGACCATAAAATGATGTCACAGAGAAAGGGGGGTCACCTAGGGCATAAGAGACAGCTCCTGTCTCAGTCAGTATTTGGAAGGCATCTGTAAGAGGTGATGCTGGCCATTCTTCTACCATCTTCTTCCTTTGGAGACCTCCCACTCCCTAAGTAGACGCCACTTCTATGGCACAAGCTTAGTAAGTTTCACGTTTTATACCTTTTAATTTTAATGTAACTGTCTATACTGTATTTGTATTGTTCCCTTTTGTAAATTCTTGTATATTTTTTAAGCACTGCCTATTTTCGGATTAAATATATAAAAATTTAATAGTTTCTTTCCTCATGCTTTATATACGAATCCAATAAACCCGAAGGGCCTTATACTATCTGAAACGGGTCCCCAGCTATCCCGAAAAGCTGGGTGGTGGCAGCGTAATTATTATTGCATAGAATTATTGGAGTGCTACCATTAAGGGTACAAAGGTATATATATATTCCATTAGCGGGAATCGGATATATATACATTTACCCTTGCTGTGAGACCTCCAATATATGGCATTATTAGCTCAGCAGCCTCATCTTATGCATTGTCCTGCAGTACCAAAAGTGGCCTGCAGACAAAGGGGGCGCTAGAGAGTAGTCGTGTTTGTGAAAAATCAGTGAACAGCTGCGGATTTCTGAGTGACTTCCCCGGCTGTTCATGACACTGATGTGTGAAAGAGGCCTTAAACTGTACAGATCGATTCACTCCCATCACACAACACAAGAGACGCTCTCACAAGTTACTTAACCATCTGCCCACTCTCTCTATTCTCCTTCTCCTAGTTACAGGAGATGTCTTCCCTAACCGAGGCCCTTCTCATTATAGTAAGTGTAACTTTACACTAAAGGCTGCTTTACACGCTGCGACATCGCTAAAGTGATGTTGTTGGGGTCATGCAATTCGTGACGCACATCCGGCCGCTTTAGCGATGTCGTTGCGTGTGACACCTACGTGAGATGGAAAATCATCGCAAACATGTGCAAAATCGCTAATCATTGACATGCTCCCCTATTCCCAATTATCGTTGCTGCTGCAGGTACAATGTTGTTCGTCGTTCCTGCGGCAGCACACATCGCTATGTGTGACACCGCAGGAACAAGGAACCTCACCCTATCTGCGGCCGCGGGAAATGAGGAAGGAAGGAGGTGGGCAGGATGTTCGTCCCACTCATCTCCACCCCTCTGCTTCGATTGGGTGGCCGCTTAGTGACGTTGCTGTGATGCTGAATGAACCGCCCCCTTAGAAATAGGCGGTTCGCCGGTCACAGTGACGTCACTAGGCAGGTAAGTAGTGTGATGGGTCCGCGCAATTTTGTGCGCCATGTGCAGCGATTTACCCGTGATGCACAAATGATAAGGGCGGGTACGCATGCTAGTGATCTCGCTAGCGAGATCGCAGCGTGTAAAGCAGCCTTTAAAAACCACGTGAATCTCCTTAATATTCTTTGCATGCCTTCTGTCTCCTTTAACTGTTCCCTATGGACCTCACTGTCAGGGTGTAAAAAACTCTCCTACATCCATGACTTTTTCCTTTGAAATTCCCCTAACCTTTCTATATCTTACTGATACCTGGATCCAGCAGTTGGACACTACCACCACTGCTGCTCTCTCGTATTGTGGCCTACATTTTCCCCATTTTTACTGCCAGACCTGGTCACAGACCACTTGGAGGTGTTAGTCTGTTCCTTTCAACAAAATGTGCTTTTCAGGTCATCCCCCTAGTACTAACACTTTTTCCCCTCTTTATTTCACTGTCAGACAATTCCTGCCCTTTTTCCTACAAGTGGCAGTTGTAAGTAGCCCGCTGGGCCACACCCATCATTTCCTTGATCATTGTGCCACCTAGCTTCCACATTTTTGATCCTGTGACATTCTCACTCTCATAAAGAGGATTTAAACCAGGGGTGGGATTCAAATTTTTAACAACAGGTTCTCTGTAAACCCCGTCCATTTGAAAACCACACCCATTCTGTGACCACACCCACTTTGTTAGCCACACCCATTTTCACACACTTTCCTCAACCAAAAATACAAGTAATTTAAAGTATCATCTCTTTCCCCTTCTTCCCCTCCTCTACCGTCACTTTCCTGTCCAGCAGCAGTTGTTCCAGTCACTGTCAGTCATATTGTATTAAACGGTTTTTCTACAATTTTTAAAAATTATTACTAAAAATTATTGCTAAATTGGAACGGACGACCTTCCCCATACAGATCTCATCCCATGTGGTCTCTCCCCCCCTTCAGATCCCATCCCATGTGGTCTCTCCCCCCCTGCAGATCCCATCCCATTATGGCCTCTTTCCCCTGCAGATCCCATCCCATTATGGCCTCTTTCCCCTGCAGATCCCATCCCATTATGGCCCCTTTTCCCCTGCAGATCCCATCCCATTATGGCCCCTTTTCCTCTGCAGATCCCATCCCATTATGGCCCCTTTCTCCCTGCAGATCCCATCCCATTATGGCCCTTTTCTCCCTGCAGATCCCATCCCATTATGGCCCCTTTCTCCCTGCAGATACCATCCTATTATGGCCCCTTTCTCCCCTGCAGTTCCCATCCCATTATGGCCTCTTTCCCCTGCAGATCCCATCCTATTATGGCCCCTTTTTCCCCTGCAGATTCCATCCTATTATGGCCCCTTTCGCCCTGCAGATCCCATCCTATTATGGCCCCTTTCTCCCCTGCAGATTCCATCCTATTATGGCCCCTTTTTCCCCTACAGATCCCATCCTATTATGGCCCCTTTCTCCCTGCAGATCCCATCCTATTATGGCCCCTTTTTCCCCTGCAGATCCCATCCTATTATGGCCCCTTTTTCCCCTGCAGATCCCATCCTATTATGGCCCTTATCTCCCTGCAGATCCCATCCTATTATGGCCTCCTCTCCCCATATAGCCACATATAGTAACAGTTCCCATCTTATGCGGCCCCTCTCCCTACAGCTTAGGCTCACTGAGCGGCTTATCTGATCCAAGCAGCACCAGCCTCTCCTGTGTCTCCCGTCCTCCTCCGCGGCTCTCTGTAGTCATAGTGACGCTGACGCTGACAGACAGCAGGAGGAGGAGCTCCCTCCTCACACTGCCGTGACCTGTGTCTGCAGCGTCAGCACGTCACTGTACGCCGGGTCAGGGAGCCGAGGCTGCACTGAACCAGGAAGTGCGGCACGGAGGTATGCAGATTAATTTGTGCTAGAGTCTTAAAGAGACACTAACACAAATGAATACAGCAGGGAACCGGATCTCCAGAGCTGTTTCTTGCCGGTTCTGGGAACCCGCTGCTATTTTAACAACCGGTTCTCCAGAACCGGACAGAGCCGGCTGAATCCCACCCCTGATTTAAACCACTTGATGATCTCCTCTGCCCATCTGCAACTCATTTTTTACTATAACTTTCTTTTTGTGCCTTTTATAACTTTCTAACTCTCCTACACATAAACATGGGACTACGCTGGACTTGCTGTTCTCCCAGCTCTGCTCAGTGCATGATTTATTAACTCTTTTCTCCCTCTCTCCTACCAGATATGTCTTTCATTCTCTGTCAAGAAATGTCACCTCACTCAGTACACTCCCATTTATCACACTTATAATAATAAACATGGCATTAATATCCATAAACTAATATAGAATTTTCAGTCATCATTGACCTTAATCTCCTCCTTTTCAAGTTGTAACTGTGCTCTGAAACATTATCAAGAAACACTGCCAAGTGCCCTGGATAATGCTGCACCTCCTACACATAGAATAATTCAGCCCAGATGGCAGCAATACCGGCACACGCTGCAAACACGTCTTCTACTGTGGTGCTCCAGGTGTGCCAAACGTCTGTGGAGAAATTCACATTGGCCAAAAATTTCATTCATTATAAGTTTATGCCTAAAAACATATAATGCTTCCCTTCACCTCTCCAAAAAAGCTTACTTCACCACCCTTATCACCTCAATATCCAACAATCGTAAATAACTTTTGACATTTTTTATTCCCTCTTCAGTCCAAGAGTACAGGAACTAACCACACACCTCAGCGCAGATGATCTGGCCAGTAATTTCAAAGTAAAATTTGACCATATCCAACAGGAAATTTTCTCATAAACCCCTAATATCATGCAGTCTTTTCCCTCTCACACTTCATCTAGCTAATTTTCTTTCTTTGCACCGGCCACGAAAGAAGTAACCAGGTTCCTCACATCTTCTTATATTACTACCTGCATCACTTTTCCTATTCCCTCTTATCTCATTCATTCCCTGACCAGTCACCTAACCTAATATTTAACCTCACTCTCTCATCTAGTATCTTTTCCTCATCCTTCAAACACTTCAAATACACCCATTACTTAAAAAAAACCTCATCCAGAACTGCACTGCTAACTACAGACTTGTCTCTTATTTACCGTTCATTCTCTCCTCTTTCCCTTACTGTCGTGGTTTCTCAGGGATCAGTCCTAGCTCCTCTCATCTTCTCTCCATATACTGCCCTTATTAGACAAACCAGTAGTAGATTTGATTTTCAGTACCATGTATATGCTGATGACCAGGGCCGTATTTGGGGTTTTTGCTGCCCTAGGCACTGTCAGTGGTGGTTCCCCCTTCTGATCAGTCAGATTAAGGGTATGTGCACACAGCATTTTGTTTTCAGACAGATCCGCGCTGTAACCCGCCCAAAAAACCCAAACTCTAAATATTAAAGAAATGAACTCATACACTACAGTGTAAAAAAGACTTGCTGTCCATATGTTCAGTCTTTGAAGTTTTTTTAAGCGCGTCAGGTTTCCTCAGACATGAAGCGGCTGACAGTGACCGGTCCATTATATGGGCGGCTTCTGCTTGGATGCCGCTTACTAGTTCATTTAAACAATAAGTAAAATCCAGTAGCTAAAAGATGTTGGAAAAAACAACCAAGAAGCAACAGCAAAAAACAAAAAAAAAAATTGCTACAGGATAAAATGATGACTGTCCTGAAGTCCTGAAGCGTATTCTGTCAGAATAATTTAATAGAGAACTACAAGAGGTGTGTACATTCCATGATAGAGCCCAGAGCCTTCATATAGTAGTTAAGACCTCCATACACATTAAGCTAAAGTTGTCTAAACCCGCCAATATCGACGGGTTCTGCTGACAGTCCAATATGTATAGGGGCTCTCAATTCTGATTGTCGGGGGGAATAAGGATCCAGCATGTCCGATTACGGAGTGTAGTTCCTATTATCCTCTAAATGATAAGCTGCTGCCGGAGATGTCCAGCAGCAGCTCTAATAAAGAACACAGAAACACTTGGCAGAATGAGTGCTTCTATATACGGGAGAGCCGAGCAAGATAGCTATAGGCTAAAAGATCAGACTATACTGTATGGGAGCTTTAGTCTATTACTTATTTGGCTGACAGACATGCAGATAGCTGTATTTTTAGTCCAGCACACTGACCCTATGTTTTAGGATCAAGACTGATAAGGTAAAGATTACTACAGCCACATGACTATCACCAGAACCACCATCAGTACAGTAATACATAACTAAAACCACACTAAATACAAGAATACATAACCAAAACTACAGTTAGTACAGTAAGACAACAACAGAATTAGTGTCAATACAGTAATACATCACCAAAACCACCCTAAATACAATAATACATCACCAAACCCACCCTAAAGACAATAATACATCACCAAAACCACCATCAGTACATGAATACATTGCCAATTTCGTACAGCAATCAAGTGCAGTGTCAGGTTAGACCCATATACCTATATGTATTGCATTAACGTACAACTCCTAGTATGTCCATAACAATGGTAAGGAGATGCTGGTAGTTGTTACCAGCCATTATTAGACTGTGGACCATATAAGAAACACAATACTGATTAGTCCCAGGCAGTAGACTTAACTTTTGGAGGAGATCTTATATGTTTAGGTCCATTAATTCTGAGGAGATTAGTAGGGCAGAGGTGGGCATCAGTAGGGAGAAGGGGCATCATGGGGTGGGACTTGAGACCCCCACCAATTGCTCAAAAGACCTCTTAAGTGCACAGCTCAGGAGACAGGACTATGAAATATGGTTCTCAGAAACACTCGGGGCAACGGTAGTCGGACCCCCAGCGATTGGAAAGTTATTCCCCATCCCAAGGATAGGGGATACGTTTCCAATGTGAGAAAACCCCTTCAAAGCAGCATTAACACTGCAGCCAAAGATGGGAAACTGATTTATCTAAACAGTGTCCATCACCCGATGCACGAGCAAAACTTTCATTTGTCAGGTGAGATGATTTTTAAGCTGACTGAAAGGGAATCTGTCACCCCAAAATGACACCTAGACTGCAGAAATATTTATATGGGGGACATGATCTGTGGAGAAATAATCCCACCCATATAGTTCAGCTTAAAAGGAACTGGTCACGACCTTTAATATTAAACTGCTCCATTGTCTTGTTAGTCATAAAATGTGCATCACTTACATTGCGTCCCTAACAAGACATTGGGGGCAGTTGAAAAAATTGAAAAAGGGTGTAACAGGTTCCCTTTAATATTCACTGAAAAAGCCACATTTATTTGATATGAAAATGAGGACATTTCTGCGCGGCCTAAGCCTGGGTGCACCGATACCACCTAATATAGGAAAATAATAGCCAGGCCTTTGTCCTGATTAATAGTGATCCATTGGTGAGAGTGAGCACCGTAACACCAGATCTCCTGACTGCACCGCACTCCTACACTGCGGCACACTCCAACCGTCAGTACGGGTGTGCACACAACACCGGAGGAGCACAGCGGCACACTCCAAGCGTCAGTGCGGGTGTGCACACAAGAGAGGAGGAGCACAACGGCACACTCCAAGCATCAGTGCGGGTGTGCACACAACACAGGAGGAGCACATTGGTACACTCCAAGCGTCAGTGTGAGTGTGCACACAACACAGGAGGAGCACAGCGGCACACTCCAAGCGTCAGTGCGGGTGTGCACACAACACAGGAGGAGCACAGCAGCACACTCCAAGTGTCAGTGCGGGTGTGCACACAACACAGGAGGAGTACAGTGAGGAGGGGGAGACGGCGCTGTGATGTGCTGTCTGCTCACTTCAACAACCTTCCTACTAGAGTTGAGCGCGGTTCGCGGTTCGAGGTTCTCCAGTTCGCGGCTCGAGTGATTTTGGGGGCTGTTCTAGATCGAACTAGAACTCGAGCTTTTTGCTAAAGCTCGATAGTTCTAGATACGTTCGAGAACGGTTCTAGCAGAAAAAAGCAGGGCTTTTTACAGCTACAGTGTGCAGGAGCCATCGCTGGCAGCCTGCCAGAAGCTGGTAACCAAGATAAACATCGGGTATCAAAGCAAAGCGCTTTGGTTAGTAACCCGATGTTTATCCTAGTTACATGCAGGAAGCCCACACTTCCCCGCTCAGCTCACTCCGCCCCCTCCTGCACGTGGCATGTACACACACACTCACACACACACTCACACACACACACACACACACACGTCCCCAACCATGCAGTCCACGACACTGACGTCCTCCTGGCACTCTGCACACATGGTCCCGCTCGGCTTACCTGCGGTGATGAAGTCCCGACCTCAGCGCTGTCACTGTCCTCCATGGCTGCCGCTTGTCTCATCACCTTCTCTCACTTCCGACCCGAGACTGACTAGCGGTGACGTCACGGGCCTCTCGCGATACTTGGCTGTGAAGGCGGCGGTCATTGAACTCAGTGACAGGTGCTGTCAGCAGTGCAGGAGATCAGCGCAGGTAATGTACCTCACTGACAGCAGCACTTGTCATGCCCTGCAGTGACCTGGGCTGACCCATTGATGTTAGCTCAGGTCAGTGCACTGCTCTCCCAGCCAATGGGGAACATCCTGCTCTTCATTGACTGGGACAGTGTGGATCGTCATGGCAACCCCTTGGATTACATCAGACCTGGATTTGTTTTTCTTTCTAATAAATTGGTTAAAAAGGGAATGTATTGGGGAGTGTTTTTTCAAATAAAAATGTGTTTGTCGTCTATTTTTTTTTATTACTGACTGGGTTGGTGATGTCGGGTATCTGATAGACGCCTAACCTCACCAACCCCAGGACTTGGTGCCAGGTGACATTACACATCTGGTATTAACCCCATATATTACCCCATTTGCCACCGCACCAGGGCACGTGATGAGCTGGGGCGAAGCACCAGGATTGGCGCATCAAATGGATGCGCCACTTCTGGGGCGGCTGCGGCCTGCTATTTTTAGGCTGGGGAGAGTCCAATAACCATGGACCTCCCTAGTCTGAGAATATCAGACCCCAGCTGTCTGCTTTACCTTGGCTGGTGATCCAATTTTGGGGGGACCCCTACGTGTTTTTTTTTTTTTTAATTATTTATTTAATTTAAAATAACAGCGTGTGGTGCCCTCAGTTTTGGATTACCAGCCAAGGTGAGGCTGCCAGCTGTGGTCTGCAGGCTGCAGCCGTCTGCTTTACCCTAGCTGGCTACAAAAATAGGGGGAACCCTACGTCATTTTTTTTTTTCATTTTTTGGCTAAATACAAAGCTTAGCACCCCTTAGTGCCACATGAAAGGCACCAAAGGGTGCAAAATTACAAAATGCAGGAGAGTGGGACATTATTTGTCTTTCTGCCATTATAATGACAGAAAAGACTGATATGAAGTGTACAAGCACTGTAAAATCACCAGAGCGCTCTACGCTGTGAAAAGCAGTAGAAAATGGCACTGGAGTGAACATGTGACCGCCTCATGTAGGATGAAGCTATGGATCCTGGGTAAATTTATGTATTTTCCCTCCTTCAGTTTTTTTGCAGTACACAAAAAAAACGGAAGGCACACGGATGACAAACAGATGACATACGGACCGTCTACGGAACGGAAACGGATGCCACACGGATGCACCCGTGAAAAAAAACGGACTGTTTTTTGCAGACCACAAAAATGGATCGGTCGTGTGAATGTAGCCTTATTCTGATCTGCCGTTTATAAACAGCAGGCAGAAATAAGTGAATAATGCCCCCCAGCGTCAGAAAATCTCCGGGGTTTCAGGGCTAGCTGAGACCCTGGAGATCATGATTCAGGACAGTTTTCCGGTCCCCGCTCACGTGATCACAGGTATAGACCGTATACCGATGATCACGTTACAGTAAATGACAGTGTCGGTAAAAAATTATTTATCTCCCATCTGGCATGAACAAACATGATAAATCTCCTCCCCAGTCCCCTCCGGTCCCCCGGTGTCGCCAAAGTGCCCCCCCTGATGCCCTCCCAGAAATCCAAGATGGCCGCGCGCACAGCAGTGCGCCGGCCGCATTCACCCTACTCCTCTGATTTCTGTCGCATGTGCCATGACACATGCGACAGAAAACTCCTCCCCAGGCCCTGCCAGATCACCCCCTATAACCCCACCGGTGTTCCCCGGTGTCCCACGGTACCTGTGCAGCGTTGATCCCCCCACGGCCCTCTCCTTCACAATAGACGCTGCCGCATGCACAGAGCGGCTGTCAGCTCAGCTTCCTGTGTTCAGACACAGTGAGTGGTGGTTATGCATCAGTAAGCTAAATGGGCGGCACGGTGGCTCAGTGGTTAGCACTGCAGTCTTGCAGCGCTGAGGTCCTGGGTTCAATTCTCACCAAGGGCACCATCTGCAAGGAGTTTGTATGTTCTCCCCGTGTTTGCGTGGTTTTCCTCCGGGTACTCCGGTTTCCTCCCACACTCCAAACACATACAGTGCTATGGAATTAATAATGCTATATAAATGAATAAATTATTATTATTACTGCAATGCCCTGCTGATGAGGTGAGGAACATAATTGATCCGGAGAGCTATATACTACATTTCCAAATGGAGGGATTTGCTTTTATAGTTTCCCTGCTGAACAACTACCAAACATGAGAGTCCGTTATACGCCACATGTAAACACATCTAAATAGCAAGCTCTGTTGTTAAGTATTCATTCAGCTGGATAACTGGACTTAAAGGGGTATTCCATCTCCAAGATCCTATCCCCAATATATAGTAGGTGGAATAGCAATAATATCAGCAAATACCAATATTTGGAAATGTAGAATAGTTCTCCTGATTAGGCATGCCCTTACCTCATGAGCAGGGCATTGCAGCTTTGGTAGCAACCATTACGACATGGACTCTGCTGCTGTGGACCCGGGGAGAGTGAGTGCAGATTCATTGCACCCACACTCCTCACATGAAGGGTCTGCACTCCTAGAAAATGGGGCATACGTTCCCTGAGTGTCTCCCCCCCCTATTCTAGACGGTCCAGAGTCGTCGTGGGACCCCTTTATTTTTTTTCTTACAATAAATTAGTGAAAGAGGAAATGTTTTGGGGACTGTTTTTTCAAATAAATTTCTTTTGTCGATTTTTTTTTGTTAGTACTGACAGTTTATGATGTTGGGTATCTAATAGACGCCATGACATCACAAACTGCTGGGCTTGATCTCAGGTGACTTTACAGCTAGTATCAACCCGATTTATTACCCCGTTTGCCACTGCACCAGGGCACGGGATGAGCTGGGGTGAAGCGCCAGGATTGGCGCATCTAGTGGATGCGCCACGTCTGGGGTGCCTGCGGCCTGCTATTTTTAGGCTGTGAAGGCCCAATAACTATGGGCCTTCCCACCCTGAGAATACCAGACCACAGCTGTCCGCTTTATTTACCTTGGCTGGTGATCCAATCTGGGGGGGACCCTACTTTTTTTGTGTAATTATTAATATTTATAAAATAATTATAAAAAAAGAGCCTGGGGGGACCTCCACATTGGATCCCCAACCATGGTAAAGCTGCCAGCTGTGGTTTTCAGGCTACAGCCGTCTGCTTTACCCTAGCTGGCTATCAAAAATGGGGGGACCCAACGTCATTTTTTTTTAACTATTTTTTAAATAGAAAAAATAATGGGCTTCCCTGTATTTTGATTGCCAACCAAGGTAATGGCAGGCAAATGGGGGTGGCAACCCAAAGCTGTCTGCTTTATCTGCGCTGAGAATCAAAAATACCGTGGAGCGCTACGTCATTTTTTTTAAAGATTTATTTTTACAGCACTGTGATGTCCAGCAATCAAAATACAGGGAAGCCCATTTTGTTTTTAGTTATTTAAATAAATAATTTAAAAAAATATATATGGGCTCCCGCTGCATTTTTTGTATTGCTAGCTAAGGGTAATCCAAGCAGCTACTGGCTGCTAACCCCCACTGCTTGGTGTTACCTTCACTGGCAATGGAAAATCCAGGGAAGTATTTTTTATTTTTTTGCCAAAAAACTACAAAAAAAGGACGTGAGCTTCACCATATTTTTGTATGCTAGCCAGGTATAGCAGGCAGGTGCTGGAAGAGTTGGATACAGCGCCAGAAGATGGCGCTTCTATGAAAGTGCCATTTTCTGAGGCGGCTGCAGACTGCAATTCGCAGCAGTGGGGCCCAGAATGCTCAGGCCAACCTGTGCTGCGGATTCCAATCCCCAGCTGCCTAGTTGTACCTGTCTGGACACAAAAATGGGGCGAAGCCTACGTCATTTGTTTTCTAATTATTTCATGAAATTCATGAAATAATAAAAAAAGGGCTTCCCTTTATTTTTGGTTCCCAGCCGGGTACAAATAGGCAACTGGGGGTTGGGGGCAGCCATACCTGCCTGCTGTACCTGGCTAGCATACAAAAATATGGCGAAGCCCACATAATTTTTTCAGGGGGCAAAAAACTTCTGCATACAGTCCTGGATGGAGTATGCTGAGCCTTGTAGTTCTGCAGCTGCTGTCTGTCTGTATGGAGAAGAGCAGACAGCAGCTGCAGAACTAAAAGGCTCAGCATACTCCATCCAGGACTGTATGCAGAAGTTTTTTGCCCACCAAAAAAATGACGTGGGCTTCGCCATATTTTTGTATGCTAGCCAGGTACAGCAGGCAGCCACGGGCTGCCTCCAACCCCCAGTTGCCTATTTGTACCCGGCTGGGAACCAAAAATATAGGGAAGCCCGTTTTTTTTAATTATTTCACTTATTTGATGAAATAATTAAAAAACAAATGACGTGGGCTTCGCCCCATTTTTGTGTCCAGCCAGGTACAACTAGGCAGCTGGGGATTGGAATCCCCAGCACAGGTTAGCCCGAGGTTTCTGGGCGCCTCTGCTGCGAATTGCAGTCCGCAGCCGCCCCAGAAAATGGCGCTCTCATAGAAGCGCCATCATCTGGCACGGTATCCAACTCTTCCAACAGCCCTGGAGCCGGGTGGCTTGTTGGGTAATCATGAGTTAATACTGGCTTTGTTTTACTAGCCAGTATTAAGCCAGAGATTCTTAATGTCAGGCACGTTTGACCCGGCCATTAAGAATCTCCAATAAAGGGTTAAAAAAAACACCACACAGAGAAAAAATACTTTAATAGAAATAAATACACAGACACATTATAGACTCCATCTTTATTACCCCCTGTCAGCCCTCCACGATCCATGGTCTTCTGTCTTTCTCGTTCAACAAATGCAGCTCTGCTCCATCACTGCTGCATGGGGGAAGACGCTGCTTCCCGTGCAGCCTTCACTCCGTGAAGGCTGCACGGGAAGCAGCGTGCAGCCTTCACTCCGTGAGAGATCAGTGCTGCTGGCTGCTGGCGGTGACAGACGCGTTACCATAGCAACAGGGCTCCGATCATGTGATTCCCGGAGCCGCGGTTAGCGGTGACGTCACCGCTAACTGCATTGCTATGGCAACGGTGATCTCCGTTAATGACCGGCTGTGTCAGCTGGTCCCTAACGGAACGGGGAGTCGACCGTGTGCTAGAGCATGTCACCGGTACACGGTGATGCACAAATGTGCACCGTGTACCGGAGAGTGCAATGACAGGTCCTACATGATGCGTCGGAGTCATGTGACCAGTCTGTGGCCAATG
This sequence comes from Anomaloglossus baeobatrachus, assembly GCF_048569485.1. Lineage (NCBI taxonomy): Eukaryota > Metazoa > Chordata > Amphibia > Anura > Aromobatidae > Anomaloglossus > Anomaloglossus baeobatrachus. The sequence continues at coordinate 213,593,017 of NC_134356.1, read as the reverse complement.
AGATAATAGCCACGTGACTGGTCACATGGCTATTTTGACGTCACGATAGGTCCTGTATCACTGCTGGCAGTGCTGGTTACCGGGAGGATTCAGCGATCATCGGATGGAATAGCGGCAGGAGACAGAGTGCAGGAGGGATCGCGGGGACCGGTAAGTGTTATGGCAATGTTTATTAACTGTATGTGTACATTTATAATGCGTTTTTATGTGTTCGTGATTGCCTCCCATTATATCCTATTGGTTTGAGTTCGGTTCGTTGAACGTTCGCCGAACTGAACTCGAACGAGACCTCCGTTCGACGAACCGAACTCGAGCCGAACCACGGCCAGTTCGCTCATCTCTACTTTTTACTCATTGAATATGCAGTCAAATACAAGCAGCAACCAGGTGACAGAACGTACCTGCAGTCACATTGCATGCGCACCCACGCGGACACTGCAGTCACATTGCATGCGCACCCACGCGGATACTGCAGTCACATTGCATGCGCACCCACGCGGACATTGCAGTCACATTGCGTGCACCCACGCGAATACTGCAGTCACATTCCGTGCACCCACACTGACACTGCAGTCACATTGCGTGCGCAACCACACTGACACTGCAGTCACATTGTGTGCGCATCCACACTGACACTGAGTGCTACTATGCTCCTCCAGTGTCAGGACACGTGCAGAAATGCTAAGTGATTTTAGACAGCACTGACTCACCTAAGGACGAGGGACTGTCTTTAATATGCAAATAGGACGGTGCTCATCTGCACCAAGACATCGGCCGTTCCAGGGGGGACAGAACAGTCTGCATATATATAATAAAATATTAAGTTCAAACTGTATATGTCAGAGCGACGTCCCCTGTATAAATGTGTATCCAGATTAATTGCCATTTTGGGAGTAAAAGTAAAATGTCATCGTTCTTAGCAACACATTGTCCTGCGTCTCCCAAGACTCCCCTCTTGTTTGGTCTGCTGCAGCACATACTGCAATGGTGCCCGTATAGGGAATCTGTCACCAGGTTTTTGCTCCCCCATCTGAGAGCAGCATAATGTAGAGACAGAGCCCCTGATTCCAGCGATGTGTCACTTACTGAGCTGTTTGCTGTCATTTTCTCTGCTGCAGATCTCGCAGCTATACAGAGCTCATGAATAGGCTGGACTACCTGCCCATGCCAAGTAGTCCTCTAATGATAACTACTGTTGATTAAACAGTGATTTTATCAAAACTACACTAAGCAGCCGAGTAAGTGACAACACTGGAATCAGGATCTCTGCCCCTACATTATGCTGCTCTCAAATTAGGTGGCAAAAACCTGGTGACAGACTCATAATTCTCCTCACTAAAGAGTAACCACCCTAAGTAAGCCCAAGGCTGTGCCCAAGAATAAATAATTGCCCATCACTGAGCTTACTTCACAAAAAATGACCTCACACCATCTCACTTATAGCATACAGCCTCCACATTCTCTCCTATAACATTTCCACTACACTGCCCTGCCCCCTCAAATGAAAACCCCCACTGTCCTCCCCACTGAATTATACCCTCCACACCTGCCTCACTTATGAACTATAACCTCCACTGTCCCCACCTCTCCTTGCAGCCCCCACTTCACTGTCCCCTTCATGATGTCCGCACTCTATAATGAACCTTCTTCTTCGCATTCTGTATACCAAACCCTCACAGGCTCCTAACTGAGCGCTCCCCATGCTGCCCCTTCTCCATATGAAGCCCCCCCCCATGGTTCCCTTTCCATACCGAGCACCCCCCATGCTTCCCCATTCTCCATACCATGCCTCCTATTCTCCAGACTGAAACTCCCATTCTCTATACTGTCCACCACCCTCATTTTCCCTCCCCCCCTCATTTTCACATCCTGCTCCATCCCCAATGCAGGGGCACCCCTATCCTGCTCCATCCTCCATGTTGCGCCCCCACATCATGCTTCATCCCCCCCATTCTCCATGTTGCGCCCCTACATCATGCTTCATCCGCCCCATCCTCCATGTTGCGCCCCCACATTATGCTTCATCCCCCCATCCTCCATGTTGCGCCCCCACATTATGCTTAATCCCACCCATCCTCCATGTTGCGCCCCCTCATCATGCTTCATCCTCCCCATCCTCCATGTTGCGCCCCCACATCATGCTTCATCCCCCCATCCTCCATGTTCCGCCCCCACATCATGCTTCATCCCCCCATCCTCCATGTTCCGCCCCCACATCATACTTCATCCCCACCATCCTCCATGTTGCACCCCCACATCATGCTTCATCCCCCCCATCCTCCATGTTGCGCCCCCACATCATGCTTCATCCCCCCATCCTCCATGTTCCGCCCCCACATCATGCTTCATCCCCACCATCCTCCATGTTGCACCCCCACATCATGCTTCATCCCCCCCATCCTCCATGTTGCACCCCCACATCATGCTTTATCCTCCCCATCCTCCATGTTGCGCCCCCACATCATGCTTCATCCCCCCCATCTTCCATGTTGCGCCCCCACATCATGCTTCATCCCCCCCATACTCCATGTTGCGCCCCCACTTCATGCTTCATCCCCCCCATCCTCCATGTTGCGCCCCCACATCATGCTGCATCCCCCTCATCCTCCATGTTGTGCGCGCCCGCCCCCCCCCCCCCGAGTTGCTTGTTCGGCGCTGTCTTCAGCTGTAAAGCGCTTACCTGCTCTAGGCTGCATCTCCGGTCCTCTGTGGTGGCTCCATCTCCCGTTCTCGGCGGCGGGACCTCCCATCTTCCTCTGCGGCGGCTCCATCTCCCGTTCTCCGCGGTGGTGGTGGTGGCGGCGGCGGCAGGATCTCACATCTTCCTCGGCAGCGGCTCCATCTCCTGTCCTCCTCTGCGCGGCGCTGCCTCACGCTGCTGTGACCTCTGCACAGTGAGCGCACGGCAGCACGTCGGGGCGGGGAGCTGATTGCAGCTCCTCTGATCCCGGAAGTGCCGGCGCGCTCACAGTTTCATTTATAGTTGCGTGTTATAGACGCGACTATAAATGACTGCGGCGCCCCCTGCCTCCTCCAAAAAGACGCCGGATTTAATAAAGAGTTTGGAGGAGGGAGGAAGATTTTAAAAAAAAAAATTTTTGATCTGGGCGCCGTCCCCTGGAGGGCGCCGCCCCAGGCATGTGCCCTCAAGTGCCTAATGGCAAATACGGCCCTGCTGATGACAACCAATTATAGCTGTTTCATGACATCACTCTTGCATTACTAGAAAATACCACTGATTGTCTCTCAGCTGTCTCTAACATCATGCCCTCCCTATATCTAAGGCTAGCGGCACACATCCGTGCCTCCGGTACGTGTTTGGCATTTTTTACACGTACCGGAGACACGTGCTTATGTTGACACAGTCATTTTAATCTAAATAGCCTCACGTCAGTGTTTTGGCACGGAGCGTGTGTCCGTTCCGTGCCTACGTTTGACCGTGCCGAAAAAGCGCTGACATGTCCGTTTTCCACCGGCATAACGTCCTCACGGATCCATTAAATCCTATGGGTCCGTGTTGACACGTACGTGATACGGATGGCCTCCGTATGCTATCCGTGTGGTCCGTGTCCGTGTTTTAATTTTGAAGATTGTTACTATTTCAAATACTTTCAGGTGGCGTAGCTAACATATTTGTTTTGCACAAAACTTACTTGGCATTTGCAGAAGGAGTGTGCAAGCAAGCAGTTGGATTTCTGTGTATTGAAAGACCTATTTTGAGCACAATTTCTGCTTCAAAATATAATAATGGCTCCACGGGTGGACACGGAGAAATTGATAACAGCTGTCGAGACTCACCCACCATTATGGGATACACGTGTTGATGGTTACCATGACAGACTGACAGTTGACCGCCATTGGCTTCAAGTTGCTGAGGAAGTGTACCCCAATAATGCATGGGATAGATGTTCGCCTTCAAAGTGTGCTAAATATGGTAAGTTTTTATATTATTTTAATAATTTTTTTTTTTAAGTTTTGTTTTGTTGTAATTATTTTAAGCTGTGAATGTTTTGTTATTGTAATGTTGTTTTTACTTAAAATTAACTTTATGAAGAATTGTTATATGTATTAATGTATTTATTCAGTTAATGTTAAATTTTAGAAAAGTTTACCTAACATTTCCAAAGTTCAATAATTCAAAGTAAACTTTAATTTGTATTCTGATTATTAATTCTTCATGAAGTTAATTATTTTACAGATAAAACTGTCATGTGATTTTCAATTCCATGTGTTGTGATTCAATATTTTTTTAAAAACATTTTCTATTTTTTTTTTATATTTTTTCTTTAAATTTGTTAAATAACATTTCTATATCATGTCATAAAATACTAAAATAATATTTCTCTTTTTTTAAAATTAATTATATTGCAAATAAAACAAGAAAAAGCTTTTTAAGATCTATATCACAATTACTTCAAAGTTTATTTCTGAGAAATATTATTTTGTTATGTGTGAATATAGCAAAATGTTTTTAAGTGAACAATATATTAAACTTTAAATTGTCCTCTAATGTATTTGGCCACCTTTTTTTTTTAAAATTGTATATAACATTTAACAAACATTATTGTCATTAATGTGTGCACAATAATGCTGAATGTTGCAAGTGACATATTTTGTTATATTCAACAGTTGACTTGGTCAAAAGACGTTGGCGTTCAGCACGTGATCAGTACCGAAGGGAGTACAACCCTATACCATCCTCATCCAGCCAAGGCCGCAAACGCAGATATGTTTATTATGAACAAATAAGCTTCCTAGCACCCATCTTAGAAGTAACACAGTAAGTATTTTTTTAAAAATATTTATTTGCTTCAAAAAAATAATTTGTAATATTAATCACTTTTTTTTCAGAAGATATTTTTAAAAATATAAATGTTAAGATTGTAATATGTTATCTATTTGATTATAGAACGGAGGATAATCTCGACGAATCTGATGAACAACCAACAGCTGGTCCCTCTGCTACAGCCACCTCAGCATCAGAACAAGAACCTGGCAGAGAAGACAGTGAAAATCAAGAGACCCAACAAGATGCAGCAGCAGCAACTGATTCACATGAGGGTGGGACAGAGAGTGCACAAACCAACACCCAAGGCTCATCCACACAACAAACAACAACACCAGCAACACAATCAACACAAACAAATGTACTTCCACGTTTTGCACCACAACCTCTCCGTGCAAGAAGAATCCGCAGACCTGAGGAAATGAGATCCTTACCGGAAATAATTGACACACGCATTATTCACATAATGAACACTTTAATTCCAGAAACAGATGCCGAGCGTTTTTGTCGGTCTTTATCGACTAGCTTAACCAAAATTCCATCCGATAGGCAGGAACGTGTACGAGCTGCTATGCTTACCCTACTGTCAGCTAGTCAGGCAGAACAGGAACCAGTGAGAGTGTATGAGGCCATAGAAAATTGGCGCACCATTATGCAACAACATACAGTCACAAACACAACAGACAATCCAAATACCATTGCAACACAAACAACAATGGCAACAGTAGTTGTCACTAATCCAGTATTACAACAATCTGGTCAACCTTCTATTGCTTCAAGTACGGTATTCCCAACACCAATTAGGCAAGGGTATGTTGCAACCAATACTGGCGCCTTAAGCACTGTACAAAGTGCTACCTCACAGCAACCCATAAACTATATTAATTTACAACCCACTCCAAGTACTAGTTACTTTACTCAACCCACAAATATTGGTGGTTTACCTAACATGTTTCCTGGTTCAACATACCCACAATCATTCATGATGCCTCATTATCCAATCTCAACTATGTTACCTACACCACACTTACAAACATCAGTCAACTATCCTCAAGGTCAACAACATACACACACACAATACCCACTTACACATGTAGACCCACAGGTGTACTCAACATCAGGCAATGTGTTGGGACAAACCAGCATGCAACAGACTGTTCCACACACTACTGTAGTTAGTAATAGGAATGTTGTTCAGCAAACAACTGCTTCCATTCCTGAAAATACTATTTCTGAGGCCACCCAAAACAACATACTCAGCAACACTCAGGTTACTTCCCTAGAAGATCTTGTTGACTTATGATACACATTTTTGGTAATCTTTACATTCAACAAACAATGAATGTGACCAAAAAAAAAAAGATTGCCAAAAATGTTTAAAATAAGAGTCTTAAAAAAACAAAGGCATGTGTGATTATATTTGGTGCCGGATGACATATATGTTTTATGCCATGGATATGTTTTTTTTTATATGAACACAATTGTACCCAAATAATTTGATGGGTAGATGAGTTCATATCTTCTCAAAAACAAGTTTCAAATTATTATGTCTATGTCAATGTCCAACATGATACAAACATAATTGGTTGTCAATTTACCAACATTGCAAACAATGTTGAAATTTTGACAAGTTTATTATTTTAAGTAAAGTGTCTTAAAATTTTGTAAAGAAAATAATTTAAATTTTTACCTTTGTAAAGGTTAAGAGAAGATGAGCACGATTTTCATTTGTTATTGTGAAAATAACAATAAACCATCATTACTTTATGTAATAATAGGCATATTAGTAATAAAAAAATATGTTTTCAAAATAATGATTATGTTTCTTTTTTATATTTATATATAATATTGCATTTTTAACATAGACGATTAACATTATTATTTTTGTAAGTTTCAACAAACAACAAAACAGGATACTAACACAGAAATGTACAAACACATACATACAACATTCAGAAATCCATGTTGTTAACAGAAATGTCAGTTGGTGATTAACGCCGTTTCACTTTAATACAAGTAAGCTTTTATCTCTTAGATTGTTTAAACTAATTAAACATTTTCATCTAAGTGCAAAAAAGAAGTTTAAAACAAAAAAAAACATAACAATGTTAACAATCATCAATATTATTATTTGCATCAAAAAAATTAAAGTAATCAGTAAATAAATTTCTAATTTGCAAGCCAGATGTCACGGAATTATGAGACATAGGTTCACCTGTTGGATTAACAACATGGTTTATCTCAGATTCATCATCAACATAAGTTCCTCCTTCATGTATCCGACAGAAATTGTGAAGCACTATGGTAGCCTTGATGACAGATTTGACAGAGTTTGGCTGCAACTGAATAGTTGTGTGATAAATGCGCCATTTGTTAGCTAAAATACCAAATGCACACTCCACATAACGTCTTGCTTTAGTTAGCCGATTATTAAAGTACTGTTTCCTGTCATCAATTGATCTCCTTGGATATGGTCGCATAACATGTTTTGATAATGCAAATCCTGCATCTGCTACCATCACATATGGTGCCAACGGTCCAGATGTACCAGGTAGGGCAACTGGGGGTGGGATCAATAATGAATTTTCTTGCAGGCGTTGGGCTAATCTTGAAGAACGGAAAATACGGGCATCTGAGGCACTACCATAGGCCCCAATGTCAGCATAAATAAAACGGTATTCTGTGTCAACCAATGCCAAAATAACAAGCGAAAAAAACTTATGAAAATTGAAATAACGTGAACCAGAGTTTGGTGGTTTTTTAACTCTGAAATGCTTGCCATCCAAAGCTCCTATGCAGTTAGGAAAGTCCACAGAGTCCTTGAAGCCCTTAGAGATTTTCAACCAATCTTCTCTGTTTGGCTGAGGCATCATTTGGTCTTTTAAATGTTGCCATATCATGTCGCATGTGTGACGTACTATAACGGCAATGGTTGATCTCCCCAACAAAAAATCAAAATGTAAAGCACTAAAAGATTGACCAGTCGCCAAGAATCTATGAACACAAGACAAACAATGATTTTCAATTAGCAATATGTTTTTTAAAGAAAACCAAACAAAACAAAACACAAACATTGATAAAAAACTGAGATGAGATCAAGAAATATCAATTAGACATTTCAATGTGAAACATAACACATTTGAAAAAGAATGAAAAAACAACAAATACCTCAGAGTCACCATAAATCTCTCCTCAGGGGAAATGGAAAGCCGCATCCAAGTGTCCTGATGTTGCAAATGAGGTCGTAAAATATTTAGTAAGTAATCAAAACTCTCAACTGACAAACGGCAGTATGAAAAAAACTTATCTGGGAAATTCCGTAACTCAAAAAATAAAGTATGGAAATGACCATGCATAGGCCGCATCATGATTAGTGGATGCACCCACAATCTGTTTCTTCTTACATTATCATATCGCAACATGTGACGTCTAACGCCAAAACGACGAGATATAATCCAACATAAAAACACTAAGGCCTCCGTGGATAATGGCATTGCTAAAAATTTGACAAAACACATAGGTGCTCCAAGGCAGAATACAAGCAGGAAACAGTTTATAGGTAACTTATATTTATGTCCTAATCACATACACCTATGTGTCATTTAATTCCAACTGATCACCATTATCTCAATGTCTGAAACATGTGAAACACGCACTAAAAAACGGACTGCACACGGAACACACACTGACGTATGTCACGCACAGGAAAACGCACACACGTACACACGTATCACACACGATATCCATACGGACACTACACGGAGGTGAAAAACGGACAGAAAATACGGAACACGGACACAAAAAATGGACTACAGCACACGTACGTTTTTTACACGTGAGTGTGGCAGAAGCCTAAAACTGAGTCAGTCAATAACGGAACTATTTGTGTTTCCTCTCTCTAATAGCCTTCCTAAACTCAATATTGCCATTTCAGAGTGTGGTTCTGTCGCTGGCGGGGAGGACGCCGCTGCCGCGCTCGCTAACGCTCGGGTCCGGTGCTGCTGCGGCTGCTGCTGCTTGGTGGCTCGAGCGGTGGGCCAGATCTGGAGACTCGAGTGGCGCTCCTCGCCTGTGAGTGAAAGGGGTGGTTCGTTTGGGGGATTTAGTCTGGGACGCCACCCACAGGTTGTGGTGAAGATAGGCACCACCGCTGCTGCTGACGGGGATCCCGGGAGCGATGGTAGGGAGCAGCTGGGATGTTGTTTTCCCCCTCCGTGGGTAGGGGTCGGTGGTCCCGGGGCCCGGTGGTGTGACAGGGAGGCAGGGTAGGTGAGGTGCAGGGTTGCAGGGACAGCGCGGCGCGGTGCCGGATGGCACGGGTGTACTCACTCAGTAAGAGATGCACAAAGTTCTCGGTAAACCAAACAGCTGGATGGACGGGTCCCGCAGCCGGCTGCAGTGTCTCTCCCTGGACAGGTGATGGCGGCTGTCTTTTCCTGCACCTTTGTGTACTTGTTTGACTACGGTGGATCCCCAACGGTAGTCCGCTCCCCGGTGTATGGATGCCGGAGGAGCCCGTTTGCCTGCAAGCGCTGGCCCTTGGGTCTCTAGCCTTAGGCGGTAGCTGTATACCCTCACGGTGTGGGCGGTTGCCTTCTAACGGGTATTTGGCTGTTAGGAAACCCCTGGGGTTCCTGTCACACTCGGATTTGACTGTTGATGGCGACTCCAAGCCTAGTCGGGGTCCGATGGCCCTGCCTGTGTGTGCTGGCTTCACTACGCTCCCCGGTCGGTACCGGCGGGCCAATGCCTGTCCCCGGTCCTACGGTTTCGTGTCGATTCACCACTCCTGCAGATGGCCACCACCGGCTGCCAACCTTGTTGTCAGTGCCTGGGCCCCAAACCCAGACACTCTTCACTTCAACCTCCTCCACTGAACTCCTGAACTCAACTGTCACTTTTCCCGCCTCCAGGCATGTGAACTCCTCGGTGGGTGGGACCAACCGCTTGGCTCCGCCCCACCTGGTGTGGACATCAGACCCTGGAGGGAGGCAACAAGGATTTCGTGTTTGGCTAATGTTACTGTCTGGTGGGGGTGGGGGTGTTTGTGTGTTACCTGTGACGACCTGGCTAGTCCATGGCGCCACAGTTCTACCATAACTCCAAAGCTGCATGCCTGCTTTTTTTAGTTATATTTTACTCAGATCTTCACTCAATAAATCCAATTACTCATTTGCTCATATCACCTAAACCTCAAAAACATCTCTAAAATGTGACCTTTTCTAACCCTTCATTCTGCTATATCTCTTACTGTTGCTCTTATCCATTCCCATCTGCGCTATTATAACTCTCTACTAACCTCTTACTAAGCTCTTCCCTCTCCAATCCATTGTGATACAGCAGCCAGGATCATATTCCTCTCCAACTGCTACACTGATGCCTCCACCCTGTGCCAGTCATTGCACTGGTTACCCATCGATACAGAGTCCAATATAAACTTATCACTATCACAAATAAAGTGTTCCACAGTTCTGCACTACCATATATCTCCTCCCTCATTCCTGTTATTCACCTTACCCATGCCCTCTGTTTCGCAAATAACCAAAGACTAACATTCTCAATAATCTGAACTTCCCACTCCCGTCTTTAAGACTTCTCGTAAGCTGTCCCAACTTTATAGATTGCACTACCAAGGATAATTCAATTACTTTCCAATACCCAGTTTTAAGTGTGCCCTAAAATCACATGTTTTTAGAATGGCCTATCGTCTCCCTTCACTCATCTAACCTTTCCCATTTTGCCCTTACAACATTTTCCTTCAAATCTGGTCCTCCATAGCATCTGTTTACATATCCTCCATGCACTTAATAGCATGCTGGCTGTATCATACATGACAAGCATTTTTTTTACCATTTACCTTTTGTGTCTCCCCTATTTCCTCATAGATTCTAAGCTCCTTTTGGTATCTGTTGAATTATGTGTTACCCTTTAATGTCTTTATTGTCCGTACAAGTACTCTCTAAATTCTGGAGAAAAAAACTGTTATAAAATAATTATATGATTACACAAATGAACTCAAAGCTTCATCAGTCTAAATTCTAACTAAATCATGTTAAGTTTTTATTAGGAAGATGTAAATAAATAAAAATAATTAATAAAAAAAAAATAAGTAAAAAATACACCCCAAATTTTACAACAAAGATGCAAAATTCACAGCTTCATTAAATCTTTTAGCTGACATTGTACCAAGTGTCGTTATCCATTTGGTTTCCTTACTCAGTAATTGAGTACTTACATCACCCCCTCAATTACCAACATAAACTCTGTCAATACTTCTAACCCTTAGCAATCTCAAGTTGCCTCCATGGAAATCATGGAAATGTCTAGCCAAATATTTACCTTAGAGCAACTGCAGACTGCGTTCATCAGTCCTCAATAACACCTTAATATCACAAATGTGCTCCATCATGCTCACTTTAAGCTCACGGGATGTCATGCCCATTATATATCTTGCCACAGAAGTAGTATGTGTGCTAGATCTCAATCGTAGTCCTACGGTTAAAAAAATGAACAATTGTATATGATTTAGTACTGATAGAATTAAGAAACGAGTCCCTTAGAGCCCAGAAAATGTTCTTTGGAAGATGGTGGTGTGACGCCCCAGCAACAGTCGAACTGCTCGTATCCGGGGTTGCTGTGGCTTGAGGGTCTCCGGACCCGGAGGCTTGCGGCCACTTCAAATGTAAGGGGATATACAGGATATATAGGGGATGAATGTTGGTGACGCCACCTGCGGGTTGTGGTAAAGGGGAGTACCGCCGCTGCCGATGGAAGTACCGGGGCAGATGGTGTGGGGCAGCCAGATGTCAGTCCCTCCGCAGGTAGGGGAGGCCCTGGATAGTGGGGATTTGGTGAATGGGTAGCTTGTTTGGCCTTGGTAAGCAGGGTGCATGGGTTAGGTTACTCACCGCGGTAGTCGTGGTGTTGGATCAGCTGGATTAATCAGACACTCACACAGATGGTAAACCAAAGTCTCTAGGCACCGCATTCTCTACGGGGGAACCCGTCTAGGTCCTGCTCCCACCAGTGTCACTTCACCCGCTACCCGTGTGTGTGGTAGCCGTGCTCTTGGTGGTTGGCACTTGGGATTTCAGTGGGTTATGTGTTTTGGAGAACCCTATCCCCCGCGTTGTGCTGACGCCTCCAATCTCTGAGTTCTTGGGGAAAGTTCATAAAGACACTATCCTCTACAGGTTAATTATTAGGTTGCTTGAAGCTACTCCCCAACCTAGGGTCCTGTACCCCGTCGTGCTTGGTACCGGTAAGGTGGCTGGGCTTTCTGTTGCCAATGTACCGCCCCGCGGTACATTTTTATTAATACGGGAAACGGGACAGGGTCCTTCAATCCCCCACCCAAACAACCTGAAACTTGATGCTGCCCCTAAGAAGTGGGCAGCACCCCTTTTCCCCAGTCCAAGAACGGGCCCAGGTGTTATCCAACGGGATGGGTGCAGGTTTCACAACTGCCTGTCTTTTCAGAGGCCCCACGTCCAGGGTGGACCAGTGGAAGCCTGATTGATAGGCGAAATGGCCGTCGTCCTCTTGCAGGAGCCTGCTCACCGGCTGCGTCCAGCCTTTTACTTGCACTGATGATTAAATGAGAATTCCTACACAGCGGTTGGAGTGCGGTCAATTCCTTCTCGTCACTGTCCATAAAGACCCCGTCTTCACTGCCTGCGGTGCGGGTACGGTAGCCAGGCTCTACTTGTAGAACTGTCCTTGCTCCTCTAACTCCCTGCCGTCCTCCACCAGGGGCTCCGACCCCTGAGGGCGCCCACCGAGGCTCCGACCCCGGCGGCATTCAACAAGTCGGGCAGGGTCTGGCTCCTTCAACCCAGCGTACCGCATGGCGTCCCACGGGGAACTCATGGACATTCAACAAAGGAACACGGGTACTGCAAGAGCGGGTCCTTAAAAACTTTAACTTTTAAAACGCTGAAATGTAAAACTTCAGGGGTTAATTTAGAGTGCGGCTACCACCGCAGGGGACCGGACCGACCGACGGTCTGACGATCAACCGGGTTCCCCATCCAGGTGCAGTAGGTTCCGGGGCTGTAGGCCGTTATTGGGAACGGCGGCGGGGGCAGCGCTCTCGGCACCTCTTCCTCCATGAGTTGCACCACCTCTGGCCCACTTGCTGCGGTGCTACCGGGTCCCGGCTCCCAACTAATAAAGGTTGACTCGGGAGTCTGCGTGGCTTGATCTCGGCTATGCACTGCGGCGGCGGCCCCCTGCTCACGGGCCCAAACTATGGCAACTATCCTGCGGACCTCCGCCTTCCAATCGAGCAGCTGCTGCAGACTCTGCGCCCTCGCCTTCATACAGAACCAACCCAGCTCCCGCTCCAACCAAGCAGCGGTTCCAGAGGGAAGCTCGCCCAGGCCGCAGTCCTCGAAGGCTACCCCGCCTCTGCTTCTTCCGAGCCCCGCCGCTCCAGCAGCGGGCACCCCTCCGCTCCCGTCCGGGAACGCTGACATCTTTCTATCCGTTCCCCCATGGTCTTTTCCGGGCACTTTACTTGCTTTTTGCACCGCTCTGCTCTCGGGGGGCGGGGCTTCGCTTTTCGCACCCTTTCTGCTTGGGGAAGACGGCTCGGGGGGGAACTTTTCGCGCCTAAGATGGTGGATTCTCCAATTTTTCAGCGGGACACCGCTAACAACAATTTCAAGGCGCACTTCTACAGGTAAGTGGACGGTTCTATCCTGTTCGCAGACGCCAGAAGAGTCGATGTGTACCGCCCCGTGGGCTCAGGTGCGACCGCCGAGCCGCTCGGATCCGTGCTCGTACGGTAGGTGGCTCGAGCTCCTCACGGACCTGGGGGTCAGGACGCTCTGCAAGGGGGTTGGCGCTACACGCAGGGACTTTGGTGGGGAAGTTCCACGGCCGGGGCCGCGGTGGCTTGGTGGGGGTGTAAGTTCGTGACGCCACCCACGGGTTGTGGTGAATAGATGGACACCACCGCTGCCGTTAACTAGGCCTCCCGGTGACGGTGTTGCGCAGCTTGGTGTTGACCCCTCCGTGGGTAGGGGAGTGATGGTCCCGGGGGCCCGAGGGAGGTGCGGAGGCGTGGGAGCGGATGTGGGCGGTTGCTGGTGCGGTGCTGTGCGGTGCGCGGCCCAAAGGCACTGGTGTACTCACTATGACACAATACACTGGAGTCTCTGGTAAACCAAACGGGATGATGAACGGGGCTCGCAGCCGGCTGCAGCCTCTCCCTGAACGGGATGGTGGTTTAAGCCTTTCTCCTGCACCTCTCTATATGAATGTTTGACTCCTATGCCTAAGCAACGGTAGTCCGCTCCCTGGCTTGCTGGTTGTTGGAAGAGCCCTGTTTGCCCGCAAATGCTGGCCCTTTGGGTCTCTATGCCTTGGCGGTGGCTTTACCCTGTATGGTTGGGCTGTTGTCTTCTAACAGGTCTTGTGTGGGATAGGTCCTTAAGTCCAGTCCTCAATCAGTTGATTTGACTCTGCCCTGTTGGTTTGGGGCTTTGTACAGGGTCTGAGTACCCCTCCTTGTGCTCCGGTTTCCAATCGGTTCCCCGGTTCGGTACCGGCGAGCCACCGCCCGACACCGGTCCCTACGGTTCCACCGGCTGTAATCCCAGCTCCTGCAGGCGGCCACCACTGTCTGCCTCCTTGCCAGAGGTGACTGGGCTCCGACCCAGCCACCCAAGTAGACTATTGGGAGGCCTGGTCACAGGTCTGCCCTTGAACTCAACCTCTCTCCTTCACTGTCAAGACTCATCTACTTGTGCACTAGAACTAGAACTTGTGTCTTTCCCGCCTCCATGCCTGTGAAGTCCTCGGTGGGCAAAGCCAACCGCCTTGCTCCACCCCCTGGTGTGGACATCAAACCTGGAGGGTGGTGACAAGGGTTTCCTGGTTGGCTGCTGTCACCTTTCCAGGGAGGAGGTGTGTGTGCATGGGACTACCTGGGACGACCTGACTAGTCCAGGGCGTCACACCAACAGTCCTCCTAGACTGTGTCTGTTACACTCCTCTCCAGTTTTCCTAATACCGCTCCCCGACTCCTGTGGTCCCGGACCACTGTTTGCAGCCCAACATGTCGCCTCCATGGGAGCTCCAACTCCCCTGCTTCTCACTCTCTGAGGGCTACCACTCAACTTCCTCTCACTTGCTTCAACTTGACCAACCCACCGGTGTGTCTGTCCAGCCCTGGTGTGAGGTGTGGTTGGGATTTGTAAGGCGTATGTCAGTGACACTGTTGATGAGAACCTGGAACCATGGGGGGTAGGCCCTGCACCCTGGGGTACAGGATGCAGTTCCCTGTAGCACCCTGACGCAGTCAGGGGCGCTACAGTGGTATGTAACAGATGCTAACTAACATGGCCCTCAAATTTGGGCTACATCTTGGATTCATTACCAATTAGTTTCGTAAAATGGAAGAAATTTGTTTGTCAGTTCCCAAAATAGACCAATGCTTTTGGAATATTTGTTTCGTCAATGGCCATTGTTTAATATATCTAGAGATATACCTGACAATTTCACGTTGTGGTTCAGATTTAATGACTAATCTAAGTAGAGATCTGCTCTCTAAACATCTGGCATCACAATGTTCCTGTTCAATAAGACAATAAGACAAGCCCTGTATCCTCTCCTTGAAAATCTGGATTTCAATTCCCTGGCCTGATGATCAAATATACCATGATTGGTGCATATCCATCTGGCCCTTACAAATTGGCCTCTTGGAATAGCTTCACTGATATGTGATGGATGGAACGAATTTGCCAATAGGTACAAATTTACTGATTTACTTTTTGGAAAAATATCAATATAAATGTGTAGAAGTTGAGATTTATTATCTTTTTGCATTCTGTGTGCTTATTTAATGTGCTATGTACTTCCT
Organism: Anomaloglossus baeobatrachus; assembly: GCF_048569485.1. Classification (NCBI taxonomy): domain Eukaryota; kingdom Metazoa; phylum Chordata; class Amphibia; order Anura; family Aromobatidae; genus Anomaloglossus; species Anomaloglossus baeobatrachus. The sequence continues at coordinate 213,577,364 of NC_134356.1, read as the reverse complement.
ATCCATTACATTTTGAAGCTCCTGGCTCTTCTCAGGAGCAGCTCTCCAAGTCCAGGCACATTTTTTTCTTTTAAAGCAAACCTAATATCAATGTTCAGTCAACTTCCACTCAAACAATTTTGCCACCATATACATTTGATAGCTGCTGGCCAACCAATCCTTGATCTGACAGCTTTCTCTCTCCTCAGAATCCACCATACACATGAATAATTAGTTGACCTGGCGTTTCTGTATTCTCAATGATAGAGGTGTTGCTATACTTTTCTGTAGCTTATCTCTAGAAAACAAAAGTTTGAAAAACTAACAGGCTGGATCTTTCTGTCGCCTGATATCATCAGTCAGGAGAGACATGTGAGGCCCCAAAACCCATTAGACTTTCAGCCAATCCTACCAGTCTAATATGTTTGGAATCTTTACCCATATTACAGGGGTGCACAACATTTTTTGCTTCAAGAGCCGCATTACCATACTGAACCAATCTCAAGGGCCACAAAAATTTTTAAAGGGGTACTTCCATGAATAGATCACCGGAACCACCATTAGTACATTAGTACATCCCCAGAACCAAGTTTTTCGTATTTGAGGAGGATTTGGAAAGTTTCTGCTCCTAAAAAATCAGTTTGAACACACATTAACTTAAACTGAGTTTTGCAGCAGAAAATCACCATCTACTTCTCATAATCCTAAATCTCTAAGCTTTGAGAATTTTTACGTTTTAACATAGCTATGAAGCACATAACAGATTGCTACATGTGTACCAGATCAGGATCATCGTCAGCACTTGTATGGGGTGCAAGAACTATGATCAGTACATGAATATAGTGCCAGAACCATCATTGGTACATGAATGCAGCTCCAGAACCACTGACTGCCCACTGTGAGGTTCAGGCAGAGACTTAGCTGCACGATGAGCAGTGATGTCACTCAAGTTAATTGCGGTCACAGATGGAGGTTCCCACAGTCTTCCACCTGTGACTGCAAGTAACCTGAGTGACGTCATTGCTCAACGTGTGGCAATTCTCTGCCTGAAGCTCACAGCGGGCGGTCATGTTCTATGATCAGATGTAGTAGAGCTGGAAATGTAGAGGGACCTCATATGAATTATGTCAGACCTCAGTGTTTTGGGGGTTAATAAAAGGGTGAAAGAGGGTGTTTTTTTTGTGTTTTATATCAAATATAGGTTTTTTTCATTGTTTGTGTTTATTTCTTTTCACTTATAAATTAGTAATGGGGGGTTTCATAGGCACCTCCCAATTACTAATCTAGGGATTAGCGGCAGCTGTGAGCTTCTATTAACCCCTTAATACCCCAATTGCCCAATTGACAATCAGGAAGAGCCAGGTAGCTGGGTAAAGTTCTGGGATTTTCGCATCTAATGGATGCAATAACTCTGGGAGGCTGCAGGCTCTTATTTTTAGGCTGGGAGTCCAATAAGTCTGGGGCTCCCCAGCCTAAGAATACCAGTCCCCAGCTATCAGGCTTTATTATGGCTGTGTAACAAAATTGAGGGGGACTGCATGCCGTTTTTAAAATTATTTATTTATTTAAAAAAAAAAAGCCGCATATAGATGCTTATATTTTGATACCCAGCCAAGATAACGTGCATGGCTGGGGGCTGCAGCCTGTAGCCGTATGCTTTATCTGTGCGGGGTATCATAATTTGGGGACCCCAATATACACACACAGCACCAGTGATTGCAAGCAGTCAGACATGCTGTCACACAGCGTGGGGGCACATTTGATTGCAACCAATCACAGATGCTAGGACTGCCGGTTTGCGGGGGAAGCAGTGAATATGTATGAAGGTAAATGAGTGGCCCCACAAGTAGAATAGAATAAGCGGCCCCTGAAGCAGTTACAGCCGTGCCGGAGACCGGTAAGTATAGCATGCTTGCATCAATCCCCCTATCCCGGTAAGCACCAGATTCTGGTCATCATAGACTTATATAGGGATCAGCTTTTGTCCAGATATTCGGGATCAATTATGGGCTGGAACCGGGTTGTTTTTTAAACCCAGTTAGACCCGCTGATCCCAGGTACCTGTGAGTCCGCCCATCACTAAGCATTACAAAATCTTCCAGATCTCATCTCACAGTAGTCAGCATTAGGCAGGGTGAGAGCTAACAGCAATGTTAGATGAGATCTGTAAGGGTTTGTAATGAAACCTAACTCTGCAACTAATGTGTAGAGATACAGCTGAACTGAGACATGTATCTTTTTAAAACGTTCCAGATCTCATCTCACAGTGCTGTCAGCTCTGATCCTACTCCCACACTGACTGCCATGAAATGAGATCTGGAAGAGTTTGTAATTATACATAACTCAGCTGTGTTGTATCTCTTCAAATTAATTACAGACATCAGTGAGGAGATGAGGGTGTGCACTTTTCGCCCTTGCATAGTGCTGCTTTCTGATGTTTGTTCCACCTCATGCAAGAAAGGAGTACTAACCTAAGGAGACCAATCTCTTGTAATGCCAAGTTGAACTGTAACAGAAAAACTTGAAAAATAATGAAATATGTTTGATTCAGTTCTGCAGTTCTGCAGTAAGTATGTGCTGAACTGGTGAAAAGTCCTCTTTAAATATTTTATTGGACAATGTTATATAGGAAAATATGTTATATAGGAAAATAGGAAAAACAATTCTGAAATGTAACCTCAATTTATAACTTTTAACGGCTTTACTTTGACATGTGACATTCATTATTAAATTCACATACATAATACCGTAATGGATCTGAAAACAATGATGAAATTCATAAGGTCATGCATGAAGCTTCAAACAATACATTCCTAGTAAAAAGCAAATTGCATTAAAGCCTCCTCTAAATCTTCCTTAAGATCAAGGCCATTAACGCTGCTCCATCTTATATCTCAGCTTGTATCTCCCCTGTATTCCTGCAAGATGTCTTTGTTTATCAAATACCTATCTCCGCTCCACTTTAAACTACTGCCTTATCTAACCTTAGCGGCTTGTTCATATATATTTAGTTTTAATGAGCCTCAACACTAAATGCCCAGTCACACACAACGACTTACCAGCGATCCCGAAAACGATGCGCCCTGATAGGGATCGCAGGTAAGTCGCTGGGAGGTCACAGGTGAGATGTCACACAGTCAGATCTTACCAGCGATGCAGGAACAATACAGGTCGCAGTAGCGACCTGTATAACGATCTCAGCAGTCACTGTGACCCTGTCACAAAGTGTCAAACACAGCGATGTGTCCTGCCCAGCAGGACATCGCCTTTGAAGAAAATGGCCTGGACCATTCTGCAACGACTAGAGATCTCACAGCAGGGGCCTGATCGCTGGTAGATGTCACACATAACAAGATCGCTAACGGGATCGCTACTGTGTCACGGAAACCGTGACTCAGCTGCGATCTCTCTAGCGATCTCGATATGTGTGACGGTACCTTTAGAGTCTACAAAACAAACCCCCAAAAATGCTACCACAGTTCTTAAAATAGAGGGTTAGACCTTGTAGTGTTTTCACCATACAAAACTTTTATATATTAAGTAAAGGAAAGGAAAGTCTTCATTAGTGTAAAATGTTTAATTCATAATACATGATAAATCTATTAAATTGGATACTTACGATGCATTAAGATCAGAATACTTTGAATCCTCAGCAGCGAAATATACCTAATAGTTGTCCAACTTTTATTACTTAAATGTTAACATAAATGTCCAAATTTTTGTTTTAAAGATTAACAAATATTCATTTTGTCACAAAATGAGGCCTACCATATGTAAATTTGTGGACATGATCATAGTCACACCAGTCAGGTCCAAGCTTGGAACACAAATTCTAAATAAGGCTTTAAATTTTTGACTCTTCTCTACCAAAAATCTCACTATTAGATCTCAAAGCAAAAATGTTTTGTGTCTGTCTAGGAAAGCCTAGTCTACCAATCTATAACTGTGGCATCCCTAGTAAGGAAAGGGTCAACATAATGTAAAATTAGGGTTATCAAGCTGCAGGAATAGATGGGAGAAATATACCTTAACCAATGTTATAAAGACAATTATGAGACTCTGAATAATACTTCAATATTAACGTTCAAATTGTCTAAGATGTAGTTTTTTTATTTTGCAGTATATTTTTAAATCTCAAATTTCATGAACAGAGCACAAAAACTATTAATAGCAAAAGCGGTAGCTAAAAAAATGTTACAAACACTATGACTAACAGGGAGCATAAATCCCTAATGGTTCCCATAGACGTTAAATTTAAATAGAAAAAAGCTGTTAATTTTAATGGGACTGTCTGGTCAACTAATGAGTCTATTCTACTCCAAACACTTCGAATGAAGATTATGCCAGGTGACAGAAGGTGGGGTCATATTAAATCAACCCATCTCATCCAGTTGGGTCTCTCACAGATAACCTACCTGATTGCTAAAATGCCCTTAGTTTACCCAACATTGCCATCTGCAGAAGGACAAGGAACCAATCTGTGAGGAGTGTGTTTCCTCAAGTTAAGAGTTAGAAGGAAACACTTTTTCAGATGACCACTGGGGCACAGTTACCAAATATAAAAGACTGGGCCGGCAGAGGGAAGATTGAGTTGGCATGAAGAACTTCAGGGGAATGGGTGTTTATGCAACAAAGCAGGCCTGTTTCATCTGCAAGGGAATAATCTGAAAGCGCAATGAGCCCAGAGGAACCCAAAGCCCACTGCCAGAGGAATCGGAAGGCCGCATACCATCAAAAGATGAACCCGAAAACTGATTATCGTCACCAGGGGAACCCAAAGACCCATCATTTCCAAAGGAATCATAAAGTCGTTACCAGATGAGGATCTATCTACATGATCAAACAACGAAGACTGGACTTACACAAGCGGGTCTATAAAAGCTTAACCCCTTTATGACCAAGGATGTACTGGTACGTTCTTGGTCGCCTGCCTCCAGCTACTGTCTGCTATGGCAGCAATCCAGAGGTAATCCCTGCACATGTCTGCTGATCTGATCAGCAGACATGTGAGGCTAACAGGAGCAGGTGGATCAGAGATCCACCCACATCCATTAATTCCTTAGATTGTGCTGTCAAATACTGACAGCACAATTTAAATGGCGATGGCAAAGATTGCGTCATTCCCAACTGTCATTGGCGGCCCCATGATGAGATCACTGGGTACCAATGTGTTGCCATAGTAGCATTGGGTCAGCTGATCACCCCTGATGCTGCAATAACATGACTCACTTCCTGCTGTGCTATCTGTATAATATTTTTTGCTTTCTCCCTGGCCCAGGGAGATCAGACCATGTCCCTGTATGCTCAGACATTGTCATTACACAGTACATAGGGACACATATACAGTTCGGTCCATATATATTTGGACATTGACACAAATTTAGGTTTTTTTACCTGTTTGCTAAAACATATTCAAGTCATAGTTATAAAATGGAAATGGACATAAAGGCCTAACCTTTAGCTTTCATTTGAGGGTATCCACAATAAAATGAAGGGTTCAGAAGTTTTAACTCCTTTACATGTGCCACCCTGGTTTTAAAGGGCCCAAAAGTAATTGGACAATTGACTCTCAGGCTGTGTCATGGACAGGTGTGGGCAATTTCTTTGTTATTTCATTCTCGATTAAGCACGTAAAAGGTCTGGAGTTGATTAGAGGCATGTTGCTTGCATTATGAAGTTTTTGCTGAGAAGTAAACATGCGGTCAAATGAGCTCTCCATGCAGGTGAAGCAAGCCATCCATCATCTATGAAAAAAGAAAAAGATCTGAGAAATTGATACAATATTAGGAGTGGCGAAATCTACAGTTTGGTACATCCTGAAAAAGAAAGAAAGCACTGGTGACCTCAACAATGCAAAAAGACCTGGACGCCCACGGAAGACAACAGTGGTGGATGATCGCAGAAAGATTACTATGATGAAGAGAAACCCCTTCACAACATCCAACTAAATGATCAACACTCTCCAGGATGTAGGCGTATCAATATCCAAATCTACCATAAAGAGAAGAGTGCATGAAAGAAAATACAGAAGGTTCAGTGGACAGAGCAAGCCACACATAAGCCTCAAGAACAAGAAGGCTAGACTGCACTTTGCTAAAAAAAAATTAAAAAAACAGCACAGTTCTGGAAGAACATTCTTTGGACGGATGAAACCAAGATCAACCTCTACCAGAATGATGGAAAGAAAAAAGTATGGCGAAGGCATGGTACAGCTCATGAACCGAAGCATACCACATCATCTATAAAACACGACGGAAACAGTGTGATGGCTTGAGCATGCATGACTCAGAGTGGCACTGGGTCCCTAGTGTTTATTGATGATGTGACAAAGGACAGAAGCAACTTGATGAATTCTGGGGTTTACAGAGACATACTGTGTGCTCAAATCCAGACAAATGTAGCCAAACTGATTGGTGTTTCATAATAAAGATGGACAATGACCCAAAACATAAAGCTAAAGCAATCCAGGAGTTTAGTAAATCAAAGAAGTGGAATATTCTTGAATGGCCAAGTCAATCACCTGATCTCAATCCAATAAAACCGCATTTCACTTGTTAAAGACTAAAGGCTCATTTAGACAACTGTTCCGTTTGCCTGGTCAGTTCCTTCTTTTTTGCAGACCTATTAAAAAGACCATCTTTTTAATGTATTTTGCATAGGATCGAATGGCACACGGAAGCTGCAAGCAGCTGCGAGGATGACAAGTGCCAACATCAGGAGGTTAGCTACGTTCATGACCTGCGGTGATGAAGTCCGCTGTACTCCTGATGTCAGCTCTCATCACGGACTTCCATGCTCGCCGAGTTCTCACATCAAGTCTCGCGAGCGGCCCAAGTCTGTAACTAGCGGTGATGTCACGTGCAGCTCACGATACTTTGCTTGTGAACGCAGCGGACAATGGGTTATGGGCTGTTATTAACTCCTTATTACCCCGATTGCCACAACACCCGGGCAGTTGAGAAGAGCCGGGTAAAGTCCCGGGACTGTCGCATCTAATGGATGCGACAATTCCGGGTGGCTGCTGGGTGATATTTTTAGGCTGGGGGGTCTCCCAATAATGTGGGTCTCCCCAGTCTGAGAATACCAGCCCTCAGCTGTGATGCTTTATCCTGGCTGGGTATCAAAATTGTGGGGACCGCACGCTTTTTTTAAAATTACTTATTTATTTTTCTGTACGATACAAACCCGTCCACCGGTAGCTGTGATTGATTGCAGTCAGACTGCTGTCACTCAGCGTGGGGGTACATCTGACTGCAACCAATCACAGATGCCAGTGAGTGAGGGATGCAGTAAATATGTATGAGCCTAATGAGCCTGCCTGCTTGGTAAGAAGAAAATGTGACAGCCGCCCCAGTAATCAGTGAGTAGGAAAGATTTGCTACTACCCTTTTGCACCAGATTCTGTTCCCCATTGACTTCATGTTGGGACCAGCATCTGGCCAGATATACAGTCATGGCCAAAAGTTTTGAGAATGACACCAAAATTATATTTTCACATGATCTGTTGCCCTCTGGTTTTTAATTGTGTTTGTCTGATGTTTACATCACATACAGAAATATAATTGCAATCATATTATGAGTTCAAAAGGTTATATTGACAGTTAGAATGAGTTAATGCAGCAAGTCAATATTTTCAGTGTTGACACTTCTTCTTCAGGACCTCTGCAATTCTCCCTGGCATGCTCTCAATCAACTTCTGGATCAAATCCTGACTGATAGCTGTCCATTCTTGCATAAGCAATGCTTGCATTTTGCCAGAATTTGTTGGTTTTTGTTTGTCCACCCATCTCTTGATGATTGCCCACAAGTTCTCAATGGGATTAAGATCTGGGGAGTGTCCAGGCCATGGACCCAAAATCTCTATGTTTTGTTCCATGAGCCATTTAGTGATCACCTTTACTTTATGGCAAGATGCTCCATCATGCTGGAAAAGGCATTGTTGGGCACCAAACTGCTCTTGGACAGTTGGGAGAAGTTGCTCTTGGAGGACATTCTGGTACCATTCTTTATTCATGGCTGTTTTTTTAGGCAAGACTGTGAGTGAGCCGATTCCCTTGGCTGAGAAGCAACCCCACACATGAATCGTTTCAGGATGCTTAACAGTTGGCATGAGACAAGACTGGTGGTAGCGCTCACCTCTTCTTCTCCTAATAAGCTGTTTTCCAGATGTCCCAAACAATCGAAAAGGGGATTCATCTGAGAAAATGACTTTACCCCAGTCCTCAGCAGTCCACTCCCTGTACCTTTTGCAGAATATCAGTCGGTCCCTGATGTTTTTTCTGGAGAGAAGTGGCTTCTTTGCTGCCCTCCTTGAAACCAGGCCTTGCTCAAGCAGTCTCCGCCTCACAGTGCGTGCAGAAGCACTCACACCAGCCTGCTGCCATTGCTGAGCTAGCTCGGCACTGCGGGTAGTCCGATCCCGCAGCTGAAACAGTTTTAAGATACGGTCCTGGCGTTTCCTGGTCCTTCTTGGGCGCCCTGGAGCCTTTTTGGCAACAATGGAAGCTCTCTCCTTGAAGTTCTTGATGATGCGATAGATTGTTGACTGAGGTGCAATCTTTGTAGCTGCGATACTCTTCCCTGTTAGGCCATTTTTGTGCAGAGCAATGTTTGCTGCACGTGTTTCTTTAGAGATAACCATGGTTAACTGAAGAGAAAAAATGATACCAAGCACCAGCCTCCTTTTAAAGTGTCCAGTGGTGTCATTCTTACTTAATCATGACTGATTGATCGCCAGCCCTGTCCTCATCAACACCCACACCTGTGTTAATGGAACAATCACTAAAACAATGTTAGCTGCTCCTTTTAAGGCAGGAATGCAATGATGTTGAAATGTGTTTAGGGGGTTAAAGTTCATTTTCTTAGCCAATATTGACTTTGCAAGTAATTGCTGTTAAGCTGATCACTCTTTATGACATTCTGGAGTATATGCAAATTGCCATTAGAAAAACTTAAGTAGACTTTGTAAAAATTAATATTTGTAGCATTCTCAAAACTTTTGGCCATGACTGTAGAAGATCAATTCGCTGCCGACCCCGAGTCAGTGGGGATTGATCTGCCAGTCCTATGAAATGCAGGGACAAAATGGAAAAAAAAAAGGACTGTATGTAACCCTCCTTTCATTTTTTTTTGCGGTCCACAAGTCACATGGATGGCACACAGACTGAATACAGAACGGATGCAGTTGTCACACTGATGCATACATAAAAAAACAGGACCATTTTTTGCGGACCGCAAAAAAAGGATGGTTGTGTGAATGTACCCTAAACTTCAGACAGAACGTCTCACAAACAAACGCCAACTGAAAACCACTGCAGTAAAGGCCAACAAAGCATTCAAAAGGAGGAAAGAAAGCGTCTGGTGATGTCCATGAGCTCAAACTTCTGGCAGTCATTGCCAACAAAGGGTTTTCTACCAAGTTTTAGAAATTAACATTTTATTTACAAATATTTAATTTGTCCAATTACTTTTGAGCCCCTGAAATGAAGGGATTGAGTGTAAAGAATGCTTTAGTTCCTCACATTTTTATGCAATCATTTTGTACAACCCACTGAACTAAAGCGGGCTTTACACGCTACGATATATCTAACGATATGTCGGCGGGGTCATGTGGTAAGTGACGCACATCCGGCATCGTTAGTGATATCGTAGTGTGTGACAGCTATGAACGAGCAGAAATACTCACCTTCTCGTTCATCGCTGACACGTCGCTCATTTTCTAAAAATCGCACATCCTGTTGTTCATTGTACCCGGGGCAGCACACATCGCTCCGTGTGACACCCTGGGAACGATGAACTGCAGCTTACCTGCGGCCGCCGGCAATGCTGAAGGAAGGAGGTGGGCGGGATATTTACGTCCCGCTCATCTCCGCTTTTGCGCTTCTATTGGCCGGCCGCTGTGTGACGTCGCTGTGACGCCGAACGTCCCTCCCCCTTTAGAAAGTGGATGTTCGCTGCCCACAGCGAGGTCATTTGGAAGGTAAGTACGTGTGATGGGGGGTTACAGCATTGTGCGACACGGGCAAGAAATTGCCTGTGCCACACAAACGATGGGGGCAGGTGCGATCGCAAATGCGATTGCACGATTAATTGTAACATGTAAAGCAGGCTTTAAGCTAAACTTCAACTGCATCTGAATTGTTTTATTCAAAATCCATTGTGGTAATATACAGAACAAAAATGTGAAAAATGTTGTCTCTGTCCAAATATACTGTATAACTGTATAAGATTATCTCAGCACAGGGACATTTTTTTTAAACACATCCAATTGTATAAATTATTATTATTATTATTATTATTATTATTATTATTATTATTATTATTAAATCAATAATAATGATAATAATAAGAATTATTATTATTATTATTATTATTATTATTAATAATATAGATAATAATTTAACTTTGAAATTAACTTTGTTCATAGGAAAACTCCTTTAAGTTTTCTTGTTTATTGCATGTTGCGACTCTAACGGGAAGATCGGGGCTGGGTTATTAATAAGTGAGTTTATTTGAAATAATCTTCAGTTTTTCCACATACTTGGCCAGGAAAGTGGAACTGTGAAGCATACCAACTCTCATTTTATTTCTTTTGCTTTGTGTTTCTTCCTTGTCTGTTGTTTACCCAACCCTGCTTCAGCTCCCTGTTTCGCCTAATAACAACCAGTTGAAGTCACCACTGAGCCATCCTTACTGCGTGTTGCATTTTTTGTCTCTGTGTAACATTATGATTTATAGTTTTCTATAAACTTTATAAAAAGCAGTACATTTTATGTTGAAGTTGCAATAAGCCCTACCGTAACATGTATTAGCAGTAGTAGTCAATCAGCATACTTAATTCTGAAATATTGAGTGATACAATTAATATTAATATTTTACATTAATATTAATATCATTAATATGTTAAAATGAGCAGAATTAATCTCAGTCTATTGGATTGCTTCTCCAGAAGAGTCATGGCCTCTAACGTCCCATTGGGAAAATTAATTACCCACATCTGTTGTAGGTAACTGATGTATGTATTCATTCTGGAATTTTTGCAATGAAACAAATTAATTAAATGTTTCGTTGATTATGACAAATTGTCCATTTTTCTTTGGATCCACACTGCATAGTACCAGCAATATGAACCTTATACACCAACGTCCTTTATAAAGAAATTTTGAGGATGGAGGAAGGTCACCTATGCATTACATGTTCTTAGTTTTAGATTTACTAGAACTAGGAATAGATCTATTACATATTTTTAGTTGACATTTTGCTAAAGTGGTTGACTCAGATCCTGGTCATTTAACTCCCTTAGATGCCATAGTTAATAGAGACTGAGGCATCTAAGCAGTCAAAAAGGTAGGCTCTCTAACTAGCAAAAGCTAAAATTCAACCCCATAAATGTAAAAAGAATTCACCAAAACAATAAAACAGAGAACTCATCAACATCTCATAGGAAACAAACTCTCATATTGCTACAGCTACACAAGAAAAAGTATATGGATCTGCAAAAAAAAAAAAAATATGTGACATTTTTTTTTATAAATGTTGCGCTCCTGAGTGTCAGGTGCCACAGGGTACTATATCTAACCCCAGATTCCTGGAAGACCAGTGCTGGTAACTAACACAACACACACACAAATCCACGCCCTTTTCCACAGACTAGGTAACAGGCTAAAGAGAGGAACCTGACGGGTGGTCACCTATTGGAGGGACACATCCAATCCACTAGTCAGAAACCTGGGAGGAGGAGGGGCTAGTAAGCAAAGTGGATGGACGACAGACATCTTGTCAGAAGTGACAGTGGAAAGTCAGACAGAAAGTCAGTCAGAAGTTGGCATGCTGACAGGAAAGTGTAAAGTGACCACTGAGTAAAAGGGAGAGTATGGTGCAAGTACTCACTGGACTGAGCACCGACAGGGTACAGAACAGAGCTCTAGTTCATGAAGACGCTTCAGGCTCACCTGATAACAATCTGCCTGGTGAGGGGACCATCAAAGACCTTACCGACATTAGTGTCCAGGGTACAGCAGCAGACAGGGAACCTGGGAACGAGGACAGAGGTCCGACCCAAGAGAGGTTAAAGCTGCCTGTGTGGCGCCCCTGAGGCTTCCGTCGCCACAGGACATTGCACCCCATCCAGCGGTGTGATGCCCCATTCTGGGTGAGGAAAGGAGTGAACGCCGGTCCCCTGGTAAATCTACACAACACCCATTGTTAGGTACACACTGGGACCAGGGACAGTGGCAGTAACCCTCCCATGCTGCATGCTGGGAGGGGCCGTAAGACCCATCCCTGCTCCTATAGTGTACAGCTTAGCAACTGGGGGGTGGGAGGAGCCACCAGAGTGCAGTCAGAGAAAGGAAGGTCAAGTTTGAGGAATCTGAGAGAGAGTGGGGAAGGAGGAGGAGGTCTGCAGGAGGCAGACGAGAAAAAGAGAAGGAAAGACAGCTCTAGTCAGTCAGGAGCTAAGAAGAAGAAAGATACGCTTCCTGGTGAAGATCCTGGGACTCAGAGGGTCCAGGTGACACCAAGCAGAGGAAGAGAAGGGATTCCAGGGCCACGGATAGCTGTAGAGCTGTGGTGGCCTGTTCCACAAGAACATCGGTGGAGGGATCAAGCTGCAACAGGGGACGGTCCCTAGAAACCGGAGGAGTGCAAAATCATCTCCAAACAGTAAAAACCGAGGCCCAGGGAAAGTTGTAAACTCCCCGGGCCACAGCCCACAGCAGAACCTCTAGAAAGGGGACAATCATCCGACAGGTGACCCCCCAGCCTGGAGGCTGTAGTGGAGGCCGAGCAGGTTCATCCTAAAAGAGCTAGGCTTAGGAAGACAGCCGAAGACAGAGACACCTTAGAGAGAAGGGTACCAGTTTTCACTCCAGGAATCACCCAGAAACGGCGGAGGTCCCTGACAGTGGGTTCCAGTCGTCTGAGGGCACCAGTGTGCGCATACCAGGATGTGTGAGTAAACAAGTTGAAACTGCACCCTTGGTGTTGCCTCTGTTATTCCATCTGCTTAGATTTCCACTACACCATAGACTCTCACGAGCACCAACTGTGCCCCGGGGCACCGCTCCACCTGTGGGGAGCAGTACCACCATTGCTGCCATATCATCACCCCGGAGGCCTCACACAGCAGTGGCGGCTTAATAGCCGCATACCACAGGTGGCGTCACGAACACAAACCCCAAGTCACCAACCATATTTAACTGACACCCACCAGGGCCACGGAGTCGGGCCCCGCCACCACTGACTACCTCCAGACTAGTCCGGCCCGGCACCGGGTGTCCCATAGCCCTGGGGTGGGCAAGTCACCTGCTGTACGGGCCAGGACGGAGACAACAGGAGGGGGACCCCAAAAACGCTCCAAGCCATGGGGACTCACCAACTACTACAGGGTGCATGGAAGTAAAGCTCACCAGTTCACTACTACGGCACTGGAATAAAGGGAATACCGGATTGGTAAAGTCCAGCTCAAACCGGGTAGCAGCAACTCCAAATCAGTGAGTAAAGCACAAGTTAAACCGCAACCCCTGTTTTGTCTGAATTCTTCCTACATGTCTGCATCAATATACTACAACCACCATCATCCTACCCTGGAGCCTAGCTCTACTTGCAGAGAGCCATTACATCCAAGCTGCCCAATACAACCAGCCCCAGTAGTGAGAGACTTTGCAGTGGCAGCTTTCCCCATATAGCCGCATACCGCAAGTGGTGTCACGAAAACCATTTTTATTTTCATTCTTCCCTTGTACAAAACCCCTTTTAAGCGACCCCCAGGGTCACGGAACCAGGCAACGGCCACCCAGTGAACTTTCCTACTTTAATATTGCTAGAGGTGGGGAGACAGAAGGCGCAAATAGGGTCTTATCCGATAAACCAGAAACGACAGAAAGTTATGGTAACACTCACCTGATCAGGTTGTGCCAGTCACAACTCCTGAAATCGCATGTGAGTGTCAGCTTGGTTAGAAAGCAGCGGCCCCGTGGAACAGCAAAAATCATATATGAATAGGAAAACGGGTTTAAGCCGCGCTGAAAAACCACTGGTGCAGGATTAATAAAGAAGTTTCTTTTTTATTACAGCATTTCCAACGCGTTTCAGAGACTGGAACCGTCTCCTTCCTCAGGGAAAAAAGAAATCATCATGATTTCTTTTTTCCCTGAGGAAGGAGACGGTTCCAGTCTCTGAAACGCGTTGGAAATGCTGTAATAAAAAAGAAACTTCTTTATTAATCCTGCACCAGTGGTTTTTCAGCGCGGCTTAAACCCGTTTTCCTATTCATATATGATTTCTACTTTAATATTGATGACCTGTTCTTCTGATGGTCTGATAAGATTTATCGGGGTCTTACAACTGACCCCCTCTGATACTGGAACTGAGCTGCAGTTCTTGGCAGTGGCAACTAGACAGTGTTCGGAGCTTAAAACAACTGATGAGTGGGAGTGACGTGTTGGACCCCATACTTATCTCTGTGGCCACACTGCTGGGATCCCCACCAATAGAGTTATGCCGGTTCTGGAGGAGTGTCATGCAGTGTTCTGCTTTTAACTGACCAGGTGGCTTGGCGTCGTCACACTGCAGAGTCTGACACGTCACTTGGTGCATTTAAGTTGCTCAGTCAGAGCAGGGCATCAAACGTTTTTTTCTCTCTGGTGTCCGGTCTAGTGGAAGCTACTTCCTGCTGGTCTGTGAATTGTTGCTGCAAGCACAGGTTCTGGAAGACCTAGCAAAGCCTCCTCCGCCCTTTAAAAGATTGTGGAAGCTGGGGTCTTATGCCGATGATAGCTCTAGCTTTGCTCCAGTGACACCGGTCCTGTGCATTTGGTCCAACTTTGGTGATTTGTTGTATGCTATTTGGCTTGTGGTGGAAATACCCTTGCAATTTGTTCATTTCCTTCCTGTACTTTATTTGTCCCTGAGCACGTATTGTCTTTTCCTCTGTGTGTGCTTGCTGTGAATTTGAGTCTTGGTTTACCCTTTTTGTCGCTATTTGGGGGATTTATTTCTCCTGTCCAAGCCCTCTTCTAAGTGGGGGTGTTAGACTGGGCTTTTCAGGACACAGAGCTATGCTGGCGGTCCAGACCTCATCACGATCAGGCGTACCTCTGGAATAAGGACAGCTTAGGGTCCCCTAGTCTTAGGGCCAATCTAGGCATCCCTCCTCCCAGTTATCATATTACACCCCATGACAAGGAGTTTGAGTAGATCAGTTGACACATACAATCTGCCACT
Source organism: Anomaloglossus baeobatrachus (assembly GCF_048569485.1). Taxonomy (NCBI): domain Eukaryota; kingdom Metazoa; phylum Chordata; class Amphibia; order Anura; family Aromobatidae; genus Anomaloglossus; species Anomaloglossus baeobatrachus. The sequence continues at coordinate 213,562,160 of NC_134356.1, read as the reverse complement.
TCTTTCTGTGTGGAGGGCAGTGCTTGTCCAATACTGACTTTCCTCTGGTCATTGAGAGTTGCAGCACATGCATTCCCACTGCTCCATTGAAAATCCTCAGCAACTATTGCGTGGACAGGTTATGCTGCATGCAACTAAATTTTTATCATTTATTACTCTATTTGGGGAATTTGCAATTCTGAGATAATCATCAGCACAGAATGTTAGCTAGTCACATAGGACATAGAATAGTTGCAGTGCATACAAAGAGTGACATCTTATCACAGTCTGAGAGCACTAAACTCTCATTTTCTCCAGGCTGTGACTTTGCATTTATTAGGATCAGTTTTACCATACTTTATATTACAATTAAAAAGCTTACCTGCATTAACAGTAATGACAATAATATCAGCACAAAAGGTACGGGCATTTATTACTCCAGTTCTTCTTTATCTCATCTACATAGTTTATCAGCCATCTGCTCCATTGTAAAAATACTTTAGTAAGGGACCGCTTTCGTATAATGTTTAAACATATAAAACCCACTATTTTAAAATTCATTGTAAAATAATTTATATTAAAAGGTGTAAAAGGTGCATAAAAGTTATACTAGTGCACTGGTATAACGGGAGCTGTAAAACGCATTGAAGTTTCTTTGTTTTATTTTTTGTGAACATGTATAAAGCTGTAATATTATAATGATATATACTTGAATGGAATTTCTACATTGGGGTATCAGTTCCGCATGATACTTGATGCATTTTTTGATCATTGGGGGGTCCCAACCAATTGCAAGAACTGGGGTCCAAAGGTCAACATTTCAATGTATTAGTGGTCAAACTTGTAAACTGCTGCTGCGTTTAAAGTCTATAGGGCTGGTGAACCAAACTGAGTAGATTATTCAGCTATGGCTTCGGTTGCACTTGCATTTTGTACAGACGAGTACAATCCGATAAAACATCAGGTTGTCCTCGCACTAGTGCAAAACTATGGGGCAGTGTCCATCTGCGATTGGTTTCTCATGCCATATCGCTATGAGAAATGAATCGCAGCATGCTGTGTTTGGCAGCGAGTCTCGGCTCACACACCCATACAAGTCTATGGGAGCATGTGAAACATCACACTGCACTCGCATGTCATCCAACTGCAGTGCGATGTGCGCAGAGACAGGCTGGGGAGGAGATGGGGAGAAAATGCTCCCTCCTTCCTTTCCGCAGCTGTGATCCAATCACAAGATCAGATCACTGTCGCATGACACTCAGCTCACACTCACAGCAGAGGATCATTAGCATATCGCTTCCGATGTTCTTTCATCGGAAGCTATCGGCAAGTGGAACCAAGGCCTATCTCTGTAAAAAGAGCAGTGATGTAACTTTCAGAGGAAAGACTTGGAAGAACCTTTCTCTGTTTCTCCTTTGGCAGCAGGATAAATAAGTAAGTATAAAGATCTGAGCAACTGATTAGAACCATCAAATTGTGATGGTTAAACAACTGGATCAGAACATCTCCAAAATGACAGGTCTTGTGGAGTGTGCCCAGTATGTAGTGGTTAGTTACAAAATAATGTCAACCAACAAACCAATAGCAGGGTCATGGGGGGGGGGTCTCACACTCAATAAACCCTTAAAGACCGGGCGTTTTTTTGTTTTTGGGATTTTTGCTCTCCTTTTTCCAAGAGCCATAACTGTTTTATTTTTCCATTAATATTGCCGTGTGATGGCTTGGTTTATACTGGTTGATTTGTGCTTTTGAAAGACACCATTCATTTTATCATATGATTTAATGTTAAGTGGAAAAAAAAATCCAAGTATGGCAAAAAAAAGTGAACTTCTGCAATTGTTTTTTGGGATTTTTATGTACAGTATTCATTTTACCATAAAACTGTCCTGGCAGTATGATTGTCCCGGTCAGTACAATTATGTAGATGTCGAACAGGTATAGATTTTGTTTTATTTACGTAATGAAAAGAAATTCAGAAATGTTGAAAAAAAAAATCTGTCTTGCATCACGACTTTCCGAGTGCCGTAACGTTTGCAGTTTTTGGAATATGGGGCTGTGTGATGGAGCTTATTCTTTGCGCCACAAACCAATATTTTTAATGATTTCATTTTGGGGTTCATATAATGTTTTGACCACCTGTTATTACATTTTTTTCTGTTGTTGTGAAGGTTAAAAAACTGCAATTCTAGAGTTTTTAATTTTTTTTTAATTACACTGTTTACTAATCAGTAGAGATGAGCCACTCCCCTAGCGTTCGGGTTCAGTTCGGAGCCTCCGTTCGACGAACGTTCGATGAACCGTTCGACGAACCACTCGAACCCCATTGAAAACAACTGGATGCCACAGCCGGTGAATAACGGAGATCACCATTGCTATAGCAACCCGCCTGTCAGCGGTGACATCACCGCTTACAGCACGCAGCTTCTGCTCACTCACTGAGTGAATAAATCAATCAAGAAATAACGTCTGGAACTCCATTCTGAGTCTGAACTGGGTGCAAAAAACCTAAAAAATCTACACTATATATAAAAAAGGTATGCACACCAGTGACTATCTAAGTGGAATATATGAAAAGCAGAAACTGCTGTGTGAATAGCAGCATCGGGAATCTGGTGATCGGAGATCACAGTTGCTATAGTAACCCGCCTGTCAGATTAGTATTTCAACAGTGGCAGCGGTGACGTCACCGCTTACAGCACGCAGCTTCTGCTCACTCACTGAGTGAATAGATTGCACGGGAGCAGCAGCGACTTCCTCCCATTCTGTGCTGTCTGATGTAGCAGAGCTGCATGGGTTGAAGGAGAAAGAAGACAGAAGACCAGGATCGTGGAGGGGTGAGAGGGAGTAATAAACATGAACTCTCTAAGTGTGTCTGTGTAATTATTTCTATTAAAGTATTTTTTCTCTGTGTGGTGTCTTTTTTTTAACCATTTATTGGAGATTCTTAATGGCCGGGTCAAACTTGCCTGACATTAAGAATCTCTGGCTTAAAGCTACTAGTAAAACAAAGCTAGTATTAACTCATTATTACCCAGCAAGCCACCCGGCTTCAGGGCTGCTGGAAGTGTTGGATACAGCGCCAGATGATGGCGCTTCTATGAAAGCGCCATTTTCTGAGGTGGCTGCGGACTGAATTTCGCAGCAGAGGGGCCCAGAAAGCTCGGCCCAACCTGTGCTGCGGATTCCAATCCCCAGATGCCTAGTTGTACCTAGCTGGACACAAAAATGGGGCGAAGCTCATGTTGATTTTTTTTTGGGCAGCTGGGGGTTAGGGGCAGCCGTACCTGCTTGCTGTACCTGGCTAGCATACACAAATATGGCGAAGCCCACGTCATTTTTTTGGTGGGCAAAAAACTCCTGCATACAGTCCTGGATGGACTATGCTGATCCTTGTAGTTCTGCAGCTGCTGTCTGCTGCCTGTCTGTATGGAGGAGAGCAGACAGCCATGTTTTTGTATGCTTGCCAGGTACAGCAGGCAGGTATGGCTGCCCCAAACCCCAGCTGCCTATTTGTACCCGGCTGGGAACTAAAAAAATAGGGAAGCCCTTTTTTTTAATTATTTCATGAATTTCATTAAATAATGTAAAAAAAAAAATCGAGTAAAGAGAGAGAAAATAGAAGAGAGAGGGGGAGAGAGAGAAGAGAGAGAGAAGAGGAGAGAAGAGAGAGAGAAGAGGAGAGAAGAGAGAGATAGAGGAGAGAGAGAAGAGAGAGTAAGAGAGGAGAGAGAGGAGAGAGAGAAGAGAGAGAGGAGAGAGAGAGAGAAAAGAGAGAGAGAAGAGAGAGAGAGAAGAGAGAGAGGAGAGAGAGAAGAAAGAGGAAGAGAGAGAAGAGAGAGGGAGAGAGAGTGAGAAAGAGAGAGAGGAGAGAGGAGAGAGAAGAGAGAAGAGGAGAGAAGAGGAGAGAAGAGAGAGAAGAGAGGAGAGAGAGAAGAGAGAGAAGAGAGAGAGAAGAAAGAGGAGAGAGGAGAGAGAGAGGGAAAAAGAGAAAAAGAGAGACTGAGAAAAAAAAGAGAGAGAGAGAAAAAGAGAGAGAAAAAGAGAGAGAGAAAGAGAGAAAGAGAAAGAGATAAAGAAAGAGAGAGAGAGAGAAAAAGAGAGAGAGAGAAAGAGAAGAGAGAGAAGGGAGAGAGGAGAGAGCAATGCAGCCTCATTCCGTGAACTGCTCCGATTTTAGAATTGTGTCCCGCGGCTCACAGCTCATGTCCGGCTCCTCCCCTCAGTGCATAATTAAATAAATTATAATTATAAATAAATAATTATAATTTAAAAAATGAAATTCTTTACCGGGGCAGCCAGGACTTGAACTCGTGAGCTAATGCTTCTTAAGTGAGAGCTCTAACCATTGAGCCACTGGCTCTAATAAGAAACATAGGCAGAATTGGTAATCTTTAGCTCTATACTGCAGTAGAGAATCTAGAAGCAGATTGTTCAGCTGCAAGGATGGATGGATGAGCGGATGGATGGATGGGCGGGCAGATGGATGGGCGGGCAGATGGATGGATGGGCGGACAAACACCGGCAGTACCGCACTCATCACCGCAGACACGCAGGCACTACAACCACCATCATCACCGCAGGCACTACAACCCCCATCATCCTCCCCTCAGTGCATAAGTAAATTAAATTATAATTATAAATAAATAATAATTATAATTTAAAATAAATTTAATTCTTTCCCGGGACTGCCGGGACTTGAACTCGTGAACTAATGCTTCTGAAGAGAGAGCTCTAACCATTCAGCCACTGGCTCTAATGAGAAACATAGGCAGATTTGGTAATCTTGACATCTGCATTGCAGACTGAAGTCTCTGCTGACAGCGCGATTCACTTCAGGTGGTACGTGGAGAGGACACAGCGATCGTGTTCTACGGTGCTCCCTGTCATCTTCATGTAGCAGAGCTGACAGTGTCATGTGGATTACTTCAGACCTGGAGGGGTATTTGGGGATTTTAATAAAATTGTGAAAGAGGGTGATTTTTGTCTTTTATTCCAAATAAAGGATTTTTCGCTGTGTGAGTTTATTTACTTTCACTTACAGTTTAATCATGGAAGGTATCTAGGGGAGACGCCTGCCATGATTAACTCCTTATTACCCCGATTGCTACTGCACCAGGGCAATTCGGGATGAGCTGGGTAGAGTCCCGGGACTGCTGCATCTAATAGATGCGGCAATTCCGGGCGGCTGCTGGGTTATATTGTTAGGGTGCTGGGCTCCCCATGATGTGTCGGTCTCCATCCTGACAATACCAGCCTCCAGCCGTGCTCCAGCAGTGCACAGGACCTGAATGCCGGCGAGTGTGGATGACGGTGGACGTGTCATGCACCGTGGCTAGAGAAGAAGGAGGACGAAGATAGCCGAAAGAGGTGGCGCCGGCACCGGAGAACGGAGATGCCCATCTGGCCAACCGAGCGACCGTTAGGTAAGTATTATAAAGTGTTTTTTATGTTCTCACAGCGGCCTGGGCTCTTATATACAGCGTGCTAGAATGCTGTATATAAGAGCCTGGTGGTGGTGGCCGCAGCTTATGCGCCAAAAAAGTGGTGACAGGTTCCCTTTAATAGTCTTATCACTTCTTCTATATAAAGTAATGCCACGGCTTTGTTGTATAAAGAAAAAGTCACACTCTCGTATGAACTTTCACCGGAGTACTATGATGACAGCCACAGAGGATGTTAGCATGTGCACCCCACACAGAAGGCCATTACTACTCCCCTTACCAACAGTAATGGCTGCATCCAGCAAAAATTAAAAAATACAAAATGCGCAAAGTTGAAATCAACAGCAAGAGTCCTTATTGTCATGAATTTGATCATAAGTAAAGAATTTACTAATATGGATGGCACCACGAAATTTCAAACATTAACCCGCAAAACATCCTGGTCCGACATAACATACGATATTGTGACGCCCTGGCCAGGCCAGGAAGTCACAAATAGGACCCCGCATTACATCTTTCCCTCACAGGTAACACACAGCCAACCTTAAAACCCTAGTCACCACCCTCAGGGCTTGATAGATACACTAGGGGGCGGAACCAGGTGGTTGGAAGACGCCCACCGAGGAGTCCTAGACAGCCCGGGGTGGGGAAAAAGTCAGCTGAGAAAAGGAGAGACAAGTTTTAGAGTTCAAGTTGGAGAGGAGTATGGGCTGGAGCTGTGTCAAGCTCCAGCAGAGGCGAAAACCCATATTGAACAGGTGCCAGGATAGGAACCCTGGTGCCTTTGGCTAGGAGGCAGACGGCGGTCTCTATCTGCAGGAGCCGGGAATATGGCTTGGTGGAACCAAGGTGGACCGGGACAGGGTAGTGGCCCGCCGATACCGACCCGGGGAACCAACTCGGAAACCGGCGCACAAAGGGGGGTACTCAGACCCTGAAGCTAGGTCCAGAAGTGACTGGGGGCTAGCTAATTAACTGACTGCGGCCAGGAGTAGAGGTCCTGTCCCATCCAAAGTCCTGACTGAAGGCAACAGCCCACTGAGGGGGATAAAAGGCCACCGCCACAGCTCAGAGATCCCACGGGCCAGCGTCAGCGGGCAAAGGGTTCCTCAGGCGACCACAAGCCAGGAGAGGACTCCTGAAGTTGCAAGCACAGGCAGTCCACCATCTTACACAGGTGCAGAAGAAAGACAGAGACCACTAGCCGGGTGGGGGAATCAGAACGCAGCCGGCTGCGGGCACCGACCACCATCACCTTGGTTTACCAGAGACTCATGTGTTTTCTAATAGTGAGTACACCAGCACCCTGTGGTCGCCCATCTCCCTGCATCGCCAAACCCCCCAATGGGTCCCGAGGCCACCATCCCTGCCCACAGAGGGGTTAACAACTTGCTGCATAACCTCTCCCCCGGGTGACCCGTAACTGCAGCAGTGGTATCCAATATCACCACAGACCGTGGGTGGCGTCACAAACTCCGTACGGCTCAGCCCGTACATATACGTCCTAAACACTCCCCCTTTTCATTTGAAGTGGCCATGAGGCCCCCGGGTCCAGAGACCCTCGAGCCACTCACAGAAGGGCCGGATCCGAGCAGCTCGGCTGCTGAGAGTGGGGCGGTACAATATCATTTGACGATTCCAGCTCTGCTATGTCTGAAATGACAGAGGTCACTGAGTTTACTGAGGTCACCTGAGGTCAGGTTACCTGCGATCACAGGCGGAGAACAGTGGGAACAACCAGCTGTGACAGCAAATAACCTGGGTGACATCACAGATCATTGCTGCAACTCATTCTCTGCCTGAAGCACACAGCAGATGGTCAAGTGGTTCTACGGCCACTTGCTGTCACTTCACACATAGCAGAGCTGGAATCAGCATGAGACATTGTGTGCATTATGTTGGACCTGGATGTTTTGGGGGTTAAAAAAGGGGTTTTTATGTATTTTATTTCTAATAAAGGATTTTTTTTTTGTTTGTGTTTTCTTTTCACTTACAGATTAGTCATGGGGGGTCTCAGATTCCTCCCATTACTAATCAGGGCTTAGTAGCAGCTATGAGCTGTCAATAAGTCCTTATTACCCTGATTGTCAACGCACCAGGGCAATCGGGATGATCAGGCTAAAGTTCTGGGATTTTCACATCTATTGGATGTGACATTCCTGGGCAACTGCAGGCTGCTATATGAAGGCTGGGGGGGGCAATACATATGGGTCTTACAAGTCTGAGAATACCAGCTTCCAGCTGTTGGCTTTATCATGGCTGTGTATCAAATTTGGGGGGATCGCACACCGTTTTTGTTTTTTTTATTTTTTTATTTAAGTAATCAATAAAAAGATGCATGCAGTTTCTCTTATTTTGATTAACAGCCAAGATAGGTTCATGGCTGGAGGCTGCAACCTGTAGCCGTATGATTTATCTGTACTAGGTATCATATGGGGGACCCTACAACAATTTATTTATTTATTTTTACACCAATCTATAGCGACCCACTGACAGGCTCTGTGATTGCAGGCTGACAGACACGTTGTCATACAGGGTGGGGGCATGGGTGACTGCAACCCACACACACCAGGACTGCTGGTTGGCGGCGGAAGCAGCGAATATGCATGAAGGTAAATGAGTGGCCCCGAAGGAAGAGACAGCAGTCTGGAAGCACTTACAGCTGTGCCGGAGTCTCGGTAAGTAAAGAGTGCTTGCTCTAATCCTCCTATCCCTTCTACCACCATTTTTAAGTACTGGATTCTGGTCCCCATAGACTTATATGTGGACCAGCGTTTGGCCAGATCACTTCTGGGCTGGGACAGATTTTTTTTTTAAATCCGGTTAGACCCACCACTCCCGAATATCGGCAAACTCGCTCATCACTAGTGGTTGCCACTCCCTACTCCTATAACATCTCCTCTCACTTTGTTGGGGCTGCACAAAAAGGGGTTAAAACCCCGAAAATAACTAAATATTTGAACAACCTTACAATGAGTAAACATTTTGTGACTTTGTGCACCGCTTTTTTCATCAGTTTTCTGGCGTAAAAGCTTTAATAATTTGTGTTTTCATCATGTACATATGTCTCCATATATGTTTTTTTAAAAGTAGGTTTGGACATACTCCATTAAATGTGGACCACAGTTTAGATAGTGTATCAACTGTGAATTTTGCGTTGATTGATGGACATGATTTACATTTTTTTATTCCCATGCTATCCACAGCTCATGATACTGTGCGGTATTGCATGCAGATAGGAAATATTCACAATTTTGATTGTTGACATTATGTTTGACCATCATCTATCTATTCTATCTCTTTTTTCAATTGCTATACAATTAGTCCATCATGATATTTATCAACTATACAGTTAAAAATTACTATGCATTTATCTATTTATACCATTTCTTTCAGGGGTGGTGTGCTTTGCTGTGTGCATGTGCTGTCCAAAATAGCCATCTTTCATATGAGAAACTACGAGTGGCAAAAAAAGATAAGAACTATAATTATAGTTTGAGCTATATACTATAGTTAAAGTATTGATTGTAGTGCGCATGTGTGATCGGCCTTTGACCTTTCCCCGCACCTGTGCATTACAGTACTTTGCTCTGTCCTCAGCAGGGCAGAGAGAAGTCAAGCGCAGGATCACAATGGAGGACACTGTGTGGATGATGTAGGATGCGTCATCCACAAAGAGCAGGGAATGAGGATGACGATCGCAAGTAGAGAGGAGGCGCCAGATTGAGACCATAAACGTCCATCAAACTTGACCACCCTGCATGTGGGTATACTAAAAGCTCTTTTTGATGTTCAACAGAGCAGCCTGGGCACCTATATCTAGTATTCTAGAATACTGTATACACTGCGTTCCAAATTATTATGCAAAAAATATTTTTTCATATTTTCCGAAATTAGCTTTATGAATTGCAGTCATTGTTATTTTCCAGTCATCTACTATTCCAGTAGAATTGAAATGTTTTTGATCAAACTGCCTATGAAAACAGTATATTTTTAAAAATAATAAACACTCAAAATGCACTCAAAAAGCATGTTCCAAATTATTATGCACAGCAGAGTTTGCAACCTTTTTATTTTGAAAAACAAAATGGTCAATTGTGAAATTATAAGCATTATCAGCTTATTACAAAATGAAATCAAACAGTTTTCAAGTCAAAACTTAATTCTAGGTGATGTTACATTTCCACATAGGACTCCTTGTTTGAAAGAAGCTTCTGAACTCTCTCATCCATTGCATTTGTCAGTTTTTGGATGGTTTGTGCTTCTATTGTTTTGCATGTGGACAGAATACCCTCCCAGAGCTGTTGCTTAGATGTGAACTGCCTCCCGCCATCATAGACACTCCTTTTGATGATGCTCCAGAGGTTCTCAATGGGGTTGAGGTCATGGGAAGATGGTGGCCACCCCATAAGTTTGTCATCTTTTATGCCCATAGCAGCCAGAGATGCAGATGTGTTATTTGCAGCATGAGATGGTGCATTATCATGCATGAAAATGATCTTGCTGCAGAATGCACGGTTCTTCCTCCTGAACCATGGCAGGAAGTGCTGTTTTAGAAACTCCACATAGAATTATGATGTTCATCTTTACCCCTTCAGGGATCCTAAAGGGGCCAACAATCTCTCTCCCTATGATTCCAGCCCAAAACATTACTCCACCTCCTCCTTGTTGACTCCTCAGCCTGTTTTCATAGGGTGTCCATCAACCAGCCATCCTCTACTCCATTCATCTGGACCATCGAGCGTTGCACGGCACTCATCGGTGAACAAAACAGTTTGGAAGTCAGTCTTCATGTATTGTTTGGCCCACTGGAGCAGTTTCTGTTTGTGTGCAGTGGATAGAGGTGATCGACAGGATGGCTTACGCACAGCTGCAAACCTTTGAAGGACCCTGCATCTTGTTGTTCGTGGGACGTTGGAGGCATCAGCAGCTTCAAAAACTTGTCTGCTGCTATGACGAGGCATTTTAGCAGCTGCTCTTTTAACCTGACGCAATTGCCTGTTGGAAAGAGTCCTCAATTTCTCCTTATCAGCACGCAGACGTGTGTGCTGTGAATCAGCTGCATACTTCTTGATTGTGCGATGATCACAATAAAGTGTCTTGGCAATGTTGATTGTAGTCATGCCTTGACCTAAATACTCCACAATTTGTTGCTTCTCAGCAGCCGACACAGCCTTTTTCTTTCCCATTTTGACAAAAAATGTAGGCTGCTTAATAATGTGGAACAGCCTTTTTAAGTAGTCTTGCCTTTATTTGGAAACACCTTCCAAACTAATTTGCACAGGTATCTGAAATTGCTTTCAGTGATATAAAGAGCCCTGACACACATCCCCATCAATGAGTTTAATTGACAAACAAAAAATTTCTGACCTTATCACTCCTAAACTCTTTTTGCATAATAATTTGAAACACAGTGTATAAGAGCTTATTGGTGGTGGCTGCAGCTTATAGGGAACAAATCTGGTGACAGGTTCCATTTCTATTATAGTAAACTATAATAAAATGCAGTGGCAGTGTTCTTGATCAACCATCGTTCCATCCACTTAAGAGCCCTGGCAATCAGAAATGTTGGGGTCCCAGTGGTTTGACACCCAGGAATCGTGTTCTTCTGTAATCAGAAAGTTATCCACTTGGATAAATTCCAAGTTTTACAAATACCCATTTGAGTTTTTTATAGCTTATCCTCATTTAAGCTCCGTTCATACATTGCACGTTTTTTTTTTTGTCGACATCGTTTTGCCTCTAATTGCCAAATTTTTTGCAAAGATGTTATGGTTCAACCCCTACCACAACAAAAATGTGCACCACAGCCACCACTTTTGGAAGCAGCCTTAACTAGTACAGACTGGCAACGAGTCCTCTAAAATGTAGCCATTTATTCAATTATCCATAGATTCAGGATTGAAATCCAGCAAAGAACACATTTGTTATTTTAGAAACTTATATTATTTTCTGCTATTTTCATCTTCGATTTTCACAGAAAGAGCAGCACGTTTTGGATCAATAGTAATATGTTCTCAAGTTAAATCAAGAGCTTCCTGGACAATGAGATGTAGGTGGACGTGTCTGCATGTGTGTAAGAGATTAAAGACTATATATAGGACAATAGGTGAAAATTACCTATTTTTATTACTATACTACCTTGGATCCAATCTAATAAAGATGATATTGATATATGAAGTGATAGAAGATATTTCACTACCTATGAAATGGCTGTTGTTGGAACTAGTAGCATAGTAATAATATACATAGTTGTCTTCTTTTTATTTAACTGATAGACATATGCGATAGAAACCGGCAGATGTATGCAAAATATTTTTTTCATTACACTACCTTGGATTCCATCTGATACAGATGATCAGGATTGCATATACAGTCAAGACCGAAAGTGTTGGCATCCTTAAAATTGTTTCAGAAAATGAAATATTCCTCCCAGAAAATTATTGTAATTACACATTTGTGATGGTGTAATATTGTGGATTATATACCATTTTGTGTGGGTTAATGTTTGGGCGTGGTTCACTGTCTTATTTGTACTGCTTTTGTGTACATTGTCCCATTTTCAGGTTTAATTCCTCCTCTGCCAGCCTTTTGTTCCTAAGTCGGGGGAGGGGGCATGAGATCACCAGGTTCTCATACTGCCTTCTCCAGAATGCATATTAGAAGGAGTCTGACACAGAGGAGATGTTATCGATGTGGGCAGCCTGGGCATTTGCAAAACACTTGCCCTGCTATTCGATTGAGGAATGACTCAGACACTCGTGGTCGGCCACTAGGGGTTTATGGGATGCGAGCCACATCCCGAGTTCCTCTCACCATCAAAGTAAGCACTTACAGGAGGTTGTGCTGGATGGACAGAGAGTCATTGGATTTTGTGACTCTGGGGCATTTCTCACAATAGCTGATCCCCGGGTGGTTCGGCCAGAGGCGATACATCATGGACCAGGGATTGTTATTGAATTGGCTGGAGGACAGAGGAGGAATATCCCAAAGGCGACTGTAGATCTGGACTTTGACTTTGGGATCAACCAATGTGTGGTTGGGGTGATGAGCGGCCTGCCTGCAGATATTCTCCTTGGAAAGATGTGGGAGATCTACAATGTCGATTTGTGGGTGCAGGAAACACAGTTTGAGTGAAGGAGGACACAAAGGGAAGCTTTTTCTTCCAAACCTATTGCTGTAGAAGGGACTACCAACAGCTTCTCCATCCAATACAAGCATGGAAGCCAACACCAGAAGGTTGATGGACTGTTCTGGCAAGAAGAACCATAGACGATCTACAGCTGAGCAACATGGACTTAAGTGAGATGGCCAGAGGTCTGTGTAGACCTCATGGCATACTCACTTATTCAGAAGGAGGGAGAGGTTGTGATGGTGGAATTTTGTGGATTGTATACCATTTTGTGTGGGTTAATGTTTGGGCTTGGTTCACTGTATTATGTGTACTGCTTCTGTGTACATTGTCCCATTTGCAGGTTTAATTCCTCCCCTGCCAGCCTTTTGTTCCTAAGTCGGGGGAGGGGGCGTGAGATCCACCTCCTGTAAACTCTCTACTTACCTGAGAGATTCAGGCAGTCTGTTTGGAGAACTCGATGGAAAAAGAGTGAACCTCTAAGGAAAGCTGCGGCTTCTCAGAGAGAGCTGGACATTTATTTATCGCTTACCGGACTATATTTGTGTTACTGGATTAATTTTACCCTCTGTTTTGTGGATTATGTTATGGACCATTTGATTTGCTTGGAATTGAACAGCCAACGCTCGCTCTGTTGATTGTGTGATATGGGAGAAGGACCCTGTGACAACATTATTTGTTATACACTAGGGATGAGCGAATGCAAAAGGTAAAGTTTGGCATTCGTACCGGACAACTGATATCCGGGGCTTGAACTTGAACATGGACTTTTCACAGCAGTTTGGGTGCTGTTCTAATGCTAATGAAATTTAAAGATTTCTGACACTGGGAAGTTGCCTGTACGCTTCTGTAATCATTAAATTAGAAAAAAAATCACTTGGGGTCCTCTGTATCTTTGATAACCAGCGTAAGTAAAGCAGACAGCTGACTGGGAGTGACCTAAGGAGCCTTGTTCTCAAAATGTTCTCAGAACAAAGTTCCAAAAGACTAGATGGCCCCACTCCATTTTTTTATTACTTAAATAAGTAATTTTTGAAAATGGTGTGGGATCCTCTCTATTTTTGATAACCAGCCAAGGTATAGCAAATAACTCAGGGCTGGGTAACAAAAATAGGGGGGGACCCCACGTCATTTTTTTAAATTAATTTCCTATCCACATTTGTTTGCAGGGCAATTTTCCTACTTTTCACCTCATTGTATTTCCTTTTGCAGCTCCCTAGACCTTACTACAACCACCTTGCAGCCATTTTAGAGCACACAAGTTCTGGTCCCGATTAACTTATATGGGATTTGGGGTCCGCACTCAAGTTTGAGTTATGTCCGGGTCCCGAACCAAAGTCTTAACTAAAGTCCGGATGAACCCAAAAAACCTAAACTTCCATGGATCCACTCACCTCTATTATACACATGTTTATTTCCTATTTTTGTACTGGAAAAACAAAAAAAAAATAGAAAAAAGCAAATTTGACATCATTTCACACAAAACCTTAAAAATAGGCTGGCCAAAATTGTTGGCACTTTTCAAAACTGTGGGTAAACATCTTTGCTTTTAATGTGATGCTCGTTCAAAGTCATGATATGACTGTGGGAAAAAAAGGCCAGGGGACGCCTATACTGTCCCACACGCTAAGGGACCCTAGGCTATCCTTAACCTCCGGATTAACCCTGCAGGTGGAGAATGCTGGAGTCCCGTGCTACCTAAATTATATACCCCAATAAAGGAAGTCACTGTTGCCACGAGTGTGGCACTGTCTGATGTGATCTCGGGGCGATCTGGGATCAAAAGGTCATAGTGCATTGTGGATCTCAAATCCGTTTTCGCGCCTTCTCACCATTTACCCTGATTTGGACCATATTTAATTCCATCTGGTGCTGAAGGTTCTTTTCTATCCTGCAGTGATCTAACAGGTAGTTGTAACCTCAGCTGCAGTCACTCCCTTCTGCTATAAATATCCACTCTTCACTCCACTGTATGTTGGCTAATGCTCAAAGGCATGTCTATATTCTTACATGCATGGTTTGCATGCTTTAGCATTACAGATTGTAACTGTCTTTTTTGTCTTTGGGTTAATAAAGTGGTGAAAGAGGGTGTTTTTTTAAATTTTATTTCAAACAAAGGTTTTTTTCTGTGTTTTGTTTCTTTTCACTCAATTATGCAGAGCAGCCTAAAGAAACTAGCTTTTTGGGATCACTAAATAAACAGGCCCAGTTCTCTACAACCATATGGCAGATTAAGACAAAAATAAAAAAAAAGACTGCTCAGTGAGATTTGATGATTAATGAGAGATTGGTTTTCTTAAGGTACTATAGTAGTAATAGTATTAGGGTATGTGCCCTAATTTGGGTGCAGATTGTTTGCACACAAAACTGCATATTTTGACAGGAAAAATTCACATTTTTACTGCGTTTTTTTTCTCGAGTTTTTAGGTCATGGCAATCACTGGGGTTCCTGCGCTGTACCCCGCGATACCCTCCAGGTCTCCAGCTGATTTTACAGCTGTAACCTGGCTCTCTCTGCCAGGAGCTGTACCTGTGCCTCTCCTGGCAGTTTAACTCCCTAAATACTGCATTAATGAACACAGCATTCAGGAGCCAGGAAGAGGAATTGCTTACATCTATCCCTGGCAATCACGCCCTTGTATAGCGATCACAGGGACCTGATTGCTGCCATTGCATCCCTGAGTCATCACCATGACGACTCCGGGTTACTGAGCTACAGATTGCCTCACAGACCATGCTGGATGCATGGTATGTGAGACAAAGTTTCAGTGCTGCAAGTGAAGCACTGACTGATATAATCCACTGTAATGATCAAACACTGCAGTAAATTATATAAACATAGGAAAGAAAGCAGAAAGGATTGACATACTGCACCAAAATCTGCAAGGAAAAAATCTGCAACATGTGCACAGCAAGTCAGGATTCTTTCAGGGATGCGTTTTTCCTTGCAGTATTAATTAAAATCTGCCAGACAAACGCATGAAAAACACAGTGTTGGCACACAGCCTAAAAGTACAAGCAAAAGTAATGGCATAGAAGTGGCAGATATAGAAGTAGTAATAGCTGTTGTAGTAGTAGTAATATAGTAGTGTACTGTTGTAGCAAAAGCAATAGAAATATTGTTTCGCTAGCCAAAGTCCAATATGCAACAAAAACTTACAGACTTATGCAAAATAAAATCTTCTTTACAATTTCTTGGATTGCATCTGCTTCAGATAATGCAAGTAGCTTGTCTAATGCTTCTTACATGGTTCTTGTTTTATTGCATGGTTAAAGAAATGGCAGAATTGATTTGCAGAACCCCGGTCAGTGTTCCGTGACCACTGAAGCAACATTGTTTATTTTTTATGTATAATATTACAATGATGTTATATGGTGGGCACTGATGGGCGGCACAGTGGCTCAGTGGTTAGCACTGCATTCTTGCAGCTCTGGGGTCCTGAGTTCAAATCCCACCAAGGACAACATCTGCAAGGCATTGTTTGCATTGGTGTCCTCTCCACTCCAAAGACATATAGTGACCTTAGATTGTGAGCGCCAATGGGGCCAATGTATGTAGAGTGCTGTGGAACTGGTGGCGCTATATAAGTGAATAAATATCATTATTAATGTGAAGTGGTGCCAGTCTGGTTATTTAAAAGAACCATGGTTAACAATAAACGGGATTTTCAGGGTTCCTGTCTAGCCATCAAAGATACTGACCTGGCCCTATAGACCTGTGTTCTGCAAATCGATTCTCCCATCTCTACTTGTTGTTGTAGTTGAATAGTAGTGGTAGTACAATCAAAGGTTTGTATAAGTAATCACACAGGGTGCTAACTGGTGACTTTGCTCCTTCCGTAAACCTCAGCATACTCGCAGAAGAAATTGAGGATTTCAAACACACACCGTAGTTCAGTTTATGCAGCATAAAAAAGCACATTGGGCATCAGATTTCTATAAATCTCCTCTATTTTGCTGAAACTGTATGATGCTGTGTGTTTCGCACAGTGAAAATACGCAGTGTCAAATTTTCACTTAAAACTCTTCTTGGGAACTTAACCTAATGTGCAAAAACAGCCTTCTCTTCTTGTAAAACATACTCATTTATCTGTAGGGATGAGCGGCCCTGTGGATGTTTGGATTCTCCAGGCTAGGCCAAACTTGGTGTGCAGTATAGGGTGTAGCGAAAGTGCCCCAGACTGTGCGGTACCTATTTCCCCCCTGTTTCCTTCCTGGTCTTGGGTCCCGGTGGCTTGTGGGAGAAGGGGACGTCCCTATTGAGCCACCTACCAGATCCTGTAGCCAATGGGGTGCCTGTTTAGCCCCATATATACATATAATCCCTTATCCCCTGGGACTTGTTCTTCCCCCATGGTATTGGGATCGGGTGGCACGGTTTCCCACCCTCCCTCCCCTTGTAAATATAGGTAAATAATCTGTTATATGTTATTTATACTTATTTCTTTTTTGTTAACAGTGACTGCAAGCAAGCAGTTCAACTCACAGCAGTGTTTAAAAAAAATGGAGAAATGGTGAGAGCAGAGATCCACGCCATCCTGTTGAGTGTTGCAATCTCTTCTTATCATTGTGATCTGGTTTTGTTAACAAATGTATTGTTTCAATGAGTTTGAGTAAAGCTGTGACCAATATCTATCCAAGCTACGATGTGTTTGTCTTGTTTTTGTGGCGTGGGTCAAGGGGGAGGGGTTGGTTGGTTGGTGGTCATGCATACAGTCTTAAGGCCATGTCTCACTAAGCAACATCGCTAGCAACATCACTGCTGAGGCACGACTTTTGTGATGCAACAGCGATGTTGCTAGCGATGTTGCTGTGTGTGACATCCAGCAACAACCTGGCCCCTGCTGTGAGGTCGCTGGTTGTTGCTGAATGTCCTGGACCATTTTCTAGTTGTTGCTCTCCCGCTGTGAAGCACACATCGCTGTGTGTGACAGCGACAGAGCAACAACTAAATGTGCAGTGAGTAGGGAGCCGGCTTCTGCGGACGCTGGTAACCAATGTAAATATCGGGTAACCAAGAAGCCCTTTCCTTGGTTACCCGATATTTACCTTCGTTACCAGCGTCCGCCGCTCTCACGCTGTCAGTGCCGGCTCCCTGCACACATAGCCAGACTACACATCGGGTAATTAACCCAATGTGTACTCTGGCTAGGAGTGCAGGGAGCCAGCGCTAAGCGGTGTGCGCTGGTAACCAACGTAAATATCGGGTTGGTTATTTACCTTAGTTACCAAGTGCAGCATTGCTTCCACGCGTCGCTGCTGGCTGGGGGCTGGTCACTGGTTGCTGGTGAGATCTGCCTGTTTGACAGCTCACCAGCAACCCGTGTAGCGACGCTCCAGCGATCCCTGCCAGGTCAGGTTGCTGGTGGGATCGCTGGAGCGTTGCTTAGTGTGATGGTACGTTTAGTTAAAAGTTCAATTCGATAACCGGACTTGACCACACTTGACCACAGACCGCAAACCCCATAATAGTCAATGGTAAGGGCTAGGGGGCTGCAAAAGGAAGCAAAATGGGGATAAGAGAAGGACAATTGCTTTGCAAACAAATGTAAGAGGGATTAAATAAATAATTTAAAAACATGGAGGGGGGTCCTGCCTATTTAGATAATCAGGCATGGTACAGCAGACATTTTTGGGATGGTATTATCAGGCTGGGAAAATCCATAGTTATCTGGCCCTTGCCAGCATAACAATAACAGCCCACAGCCACCCAAAAGTGGCACATCCACTAGATGGCAGGGGCAATCAGAGTAATATTTTTGAGATTGATGTCAGCAGTGAATTGACAGCTGTCATCAAGCCCAGGGGTTAGTAATGGAGAGGTGTGTGCCACCCCAGCAGCGGATCAAACCGCTCGGATCCGTGGGCAATGTCCATTCGTGGCTCGAGGGTCTCCGGACCCGGGGGCTGGGGCCACACTCTAAAGTAAAAGGGATATTTACAGGGAGATGATAGTTTGTGACGGCACCCGTTGGGAGTACTGCCGCTGCCATTGTTGAGAGTACCCGGGGTGATGGAATGGGGCAGCAAGGTGTCGTTACCCTCAACGGGTAGGGGTATGCCCTGGGGCTCTGGAAGATGATACTGGGTGCCATGACGGGGAGATCACTCATGTACTCACTCAGCCAATAAGCAAACGCTGACTACCGGGTAAACCAAGTCTCTAGGTGTTGCTGCCTCTCAAGGGGAGCTCGTCCGGGTCCTGTCCCCTGCAGTGCTGCCTGGTGATCCGTGACCTGCCTCCTGGCACAAAGTTTAGATTCACTGTAGTGGCCCGGTAGTTTGGAACTTGCGGGCCCCGCTCCCCACTGTAGCTAAGTGTGGGACCTTTTCTCGGAGCTCACACTTGGGATTTCAGTGGGCTGTGTATGTGGAAGGCCCTATCCCCCTCGTTGCTCTAATGCCCCGATTCTGGAGTTGGTGGGAACAGTCCATAAAGGCTCCGCTCTCCACAGGTTAATTGCTGGGTTGCCTGAAGCTTCTTCCCCACCTGGGGTCCGTGTACCCCGCCGTGCCTTCGGTCCTGGACTGGTGATAGGACCAGGCTGCCAACCGTTCACTCAACAGGAAAAGGCACCTTGCCTCAATCCCCTGCAACCGGGGTTCTGACTCCTCTAGGTCCAGACCACCTCCTGCAACTTAGACAGCTACTCAGGGGAGCCACCGCACCCTGCTTCCTTCACTACACTCCTCTCCACTTCACTTTACTTCACTGACACTCTCCTGACCCTCCCTTCCTGACCCCTAGGTGGGCGACCCTATTCCGCTTAAGCCGCCCACTAGTGTGTCTAGTGGGTGTGATGCAGGGTATTCCTAGGATTTGATCTGCTGTTGGAGGCAGCACTGTAAGATGGGGAACCAGAACCATGAGGGATTTGAATACTGCACTAAGGGTAAACAGCGTGCAGTACCCTGTGATGACCTGATAGTCCAGGGGCGTCACAGATGTCTATCAAACACCCCCATTACAAACCTAGTAAGTGTAAGTTTAAAAAAAAAAACACATATAGGAAAAAAAAATATTTTTAATAAAAACTCCCCCACACTCCCTCATTTACCAATTTATTAATCAATAATTGTATTCAATGTTCCGTTGTAATCCAATGGTTTAATGTCCCGCGTTCTCGGAGAGTCTTCATATTTCATTCTTGGTCAGGGTCAGGCACGTAATTTATCACTCCTGGTTTGGGCTTACAAATAGTGGGATAAAATTCTCACCAAACACTCAACTGTGCGCGTGGCTTAATAGTGGTAGAAAAAGTGATATTCAATGAATTAAATATGGAACATTGCTTTATTCTAGACAGGTTTGCTGAGCGTCGAGATACAACAAGCACCGATAACATTAAACAATGCTCTTTGTGTACAATTCTCCTACTTTGCAGAAAAGGGCAACCAACATAGGGCTTATAATTAATTAACCAAAGTCCTGACCGTACATCACCGGCAGCTGTAAGGCACTGTATATTTACATGCTCATCTCCTCAATCGTCATTCATGTGACTCAGTGACAGCGTACCTGCCTTTAATGGTGCTAAAACACTGCATGGGTTCAATTATCAGCAGGTGAATATTTTTTTTCCTCCATCCTTCAAAGGAGTAATTGGCACATAATGCTTCCCACGTCGAGGATCTAGACGTGAATGAGTTAAATCCTCTGCTCTTTGAATGAGCCAAAATTTTCCTGTACATATATACCCAGTAACAGCTGCAGAATGTAATGTCTTGTACATCAATGAATTTTCTAGGAGAGAGGTCCTTTGTCTCGCTTCCTGCTGTCTGCAATACCGGTGAGAAAAAAAGAGGTTGTGTGGGGCGGCAGTTCACATTGACTGAAGTCCTTTTTCTGGCTAACAATATAGTACTCCAGACATTAGCCAGGCACTTGCCAAGAGGCATCAGTGGCAGGTAAAACGTGCCCAGCCTGCGCTCAGGGTCCTCTGCTGCCATTCTGCAGCACAGACAGGTTTTGGCTGCAATCCTAAACACAAAAAGGCAGTGGGTCAAAAAGCGGAGAAAAAAAAAAGTAATTGCTAAAATGTTCACATTAACCAAATCAATTCTGTAGCGCTGCAGAAAATGTCCAGGATTTAGCTTCTGAAAAATTAGTCTCTACAAATGTGTAAATCATAAACCCAATAATGACAATTTTGTGTCCCAGGATTCACCGGTTCTTGGCTTCACCGTCTTAACACTCATTTCTTATAATAACACTGTATTAGAAGCCGGAGCTGTCCTTCTTCATATCTCGTATGTTATCAATCGGATTCTGTATGAATATTTATAGGGTGCATGATGTTTGCAAGCACCACGTCGCCCTCATCTCCTGCTTTTTTTAATCCCACCGTCAGGATTTGTCTGGATCTCTTTAAGAACATATAAAGACTGTCATATGAATGTTAGAAAGACTGCAAATCCATAAGAATGCTCTTCATTTATAACCAGCATTATGCCAAGGGCATGGAAGCATCTCTACATCTTGGCTGATTTTGTGACCTTGTCTATTATTACATATCATGTATTGTCACATCGATGCCCTGTGCCAATATTCCTGTTGATAATGTTTGTTTACACCTGGTGTCTCACGTTAGGCACATGACAAGGGCAAAGTGACAGCTGTATGTCACCCATCCACAGGCAGCACCCGTGTCACCAGAAGGATGGCAGGGACCTCACAGGACAAGGGAAAAGTGACAGCTATATGTCACCCATCCACAGGCAACACCCGAGTCACCAGCAGGATGGCAGTGACCTCACAACACAAGGTCAAAGTGACAGCTGTATGTCACCAATCCACAGGCAACACCCGAGTCACCAGCAGGATGACAGGAACCTCACAGGACAAGGGTAAAGTGACAGTTGTATGTCACCCATCCACAGGTGTGGCGCCCCTGAGGCTTCAGTCGACACAGGGTACTGCAGCTCATTTAAGCTGCAGTATTCATCTCGGGTAAGGAGGGGGTTAATCACCGGTATTTCCACACTTACACTTTACATTTAGCTTAGGAGCCTTCTCACTGGGGAGTTGGACTAGGGTAGGCTAGGGGGTGGCTATCACGAAGCATGGGACTTTCCCGGTCACTAGAACAACCAACTGGGGGCAGGCACCACTTGGGGTAGAAGTAGGAGCAACCTGGACACTATGCCAGTCAAGTCGGAACTTAGGTTCTGGCAGCACAACACCATTTTTCTTCTTTTCTTTCACGGGGCCTGAAGCTTGGAGCGGGACACTCAGCCCGGGTTCCTCACTCCTGGAGGGGCAACTCTTAGAAAGGACACTTTCAAAATACCAGTGGCTATCTCTAACTTAACCAGGATAGGCTGGAGCCCACAATGGCGGTGACTGGTACCTCCCGGGTAATCTAAAGACAATGAGTAAAACACCTGGAACCACAGCAGCTGACTCAGCCTTTTGATTGCCGGCGCCATCGCCCCGCGCTTCGACGCTAATGGCCATTACTCCCCTCATCATCCTCCCTGGTGCCTGCTCCATGTGTGGGAAGCAGGACCATCTTGGCTGCTACAACCATCCGCCCCGGAGGACAGTGACAGTGTGTCACCCCAGGGACATCGATCCAGCTTCAGGAACGCCACTGGGTATTCTTTAATAAGGCAACAGGTATGTCAGTTTGTTGTATGTGTCGTGACGCCACTCACGGCTTGCGGTCAGGGATATGGATGACCACCACTGCAGGTTTTACGAGTGTCTGGGGCTAATGAGGTCTGCAGTCAGATGGTGTGGCCTCCCGTGAGTGAGGCAGGCCCAGGGGCTAAGGTGTGTAGAACAGCGGGTCAGGAATAACTCAGGCTCAGTCCAAAAGTCTTTCAACTGCTTTTTACTCACTTCAGTTGTTGTTGTGGTGAGCTGACCTGGGTGATGCTGAGATAAACCAGGTTGAACCAGGGCTCCTTCGGACCAGTCTGAGGGTAACTAGTTGGCTCGCCTTCCTAGCACTTCTGTGTTCGGATAACCCCTGACTTGAAGTACCGTGGGGTCTATCCAGGGAGTCACAACTGCCTTTCCTCCCATTTTTGGACCGTTTGCCGGCAGCGTGGACCAGGTGAGACGGCTTCAAGCTCTGTCCCCTTATGGGGCCCTGCGTTGCTGCTGAGGCTCCGACTCTGTAAGGTTGGTGAGGTACTTGTAGTTCCCCTCACTGGCAGGTTTAGCAGGTCATTAAATTGGAGTCTGCTCTAGGGACCTGTTCCCCATACGTGCCTAGTCATCAGGAGCACCTCTTTACTCTGACTACTCTGTAACCGTTCTCCTCCGCCAACTGTCACTACACCGCGCAGGATCTGACTAGTGTGAGCGCGCGTATCCCCTAGCAACCGCCGCTCACCACTAGCAGACTGGCTCACTCCACTCTTTTCCTGACAACCTCTGCACTTTAGCTCCCAGCCCCTCCACTACACCCCTTGACAAGAATTGAAGGCCAGAACCCTCCAGGGACTGCCCAAGGGTCCAATCTAGTAGTGTGGGAGAGCCGGTTGCTATGTGTCTGTGCGGACATACCTCATTCTGGCCTTTAGGATTACCTGGAAGTACTGTCCCAGCAAGGGTGCAGTACTCAGTGGTGCCTGACCGGGTCAGGGGCGCCACGACAGCAGCGGCGGCTAATTCCCTGGCCGCATATCGCAGGTGTTATTGTGAAGCCCCTCTCACCTGCAGGTCACTTCAGGGTTTTCACGTGCTGAAAATCTTCCGGCAACAGGAATGTCAGGTTAACTTCAATGGGAATCGTGATGCAACTCTCGGTAATTGTGGTCAGGGGGTAACCGCCACTGCAGTTTAGAGAGCGTCTGGGCCTGATGGTAAATGCTGTCTGGTGTTATGGCCTCCCGAGAGTGAGGCTGGCCCCAGGGGCTCAGGTGTAAGTGTGTAGTATCACAGGTAGCAGAAGAACTCACACACAGGCAGCAATGTCTTTCAGGGTTTTTACTCACTTTTTGCTAGTAGAGTGAGACAACCCGAACGATGCTATGATGAAACAGGTGGAACCAGGTATCCCTCAGGCTGATATAGAGGTGACTGCTGACTCGCCTTCCTGCACCCATGTTTCGGACCACCCCTGACTTGAAGTATATAGTGGGATGCGTCCAGGGAAGTCGCTACTGCCTTTCTCCCCTTTCTGACCCGTTTGCTGACAGCGTGGACCAAGGATAAGATGGCTCCAGGCTCGATCCTCCTTATGGGCCCCCTCATTGCTGCTGATGCTGCGGGTTCTCTGTTGGTTGACATGGAACCTCTAGTCCCACCGCCTACAGGATTTAGCAGCTCATTAAATGGATATCTGGCTCTAGAGACCTGTACCCTGTGTGTGCATTCATTACCAGGAGTCCCCGTACTCGACTCCTTACTTCGGGTGTCTTTCAGTCTGACTTTGTGGTAATGTTCTCCCCCGCCAGCAGCCACTGCACGTGCAGGGTCTGACAGTGTTCCGCTTTTCAGCCCTATACTTCAGACATGGCTGCTCCACTCCTTCTCCTCTAACTGCCACTGCACAACTCTCCTCCAGCTTCACTACAGCACCACACTAACTGAGATGCGAGGGCTACGCCCCCTTCCTGGGTCTGCCCAGGGGTCCCCTCTAATGTGTGTGTGTGTCCTGGTCAAAGGGTGCCTATGTGTACACACTCTATTCAGCCATCAGGATTACCTGTTTGTACTGATCCAGGTGTGGGTGCAATACTCAGTGGTGCCTGACCAGGTCAGGGGCGCCACATTGTCACGAGACAATCCTCCTCATCCACTACTACCTTCATCCTCTCCATCCCATCTATCCCCTTTTGTGGACACCTTGGGGTCACAAAACCAGACAGGGCCACCCGTGACATCCCCTGACCATTCACTGGACCGGCAACGAGTATTTCCCCAGGCCCTGTGGGGTGCTCCACAGGCAGCACCCAAGTCACCAGCAGGATGGCAGGGAACTCACAGGACAAGGGCAAAGTGACAGCTGTATGTCACCCATCTACAGGCAGCACTCAGGTCACCAGCAGGATGGCAGGGACCTTAATGTATAGAATGAGAGATTTACAGTACATTGGCTTCATGTGATTTACTCCTTATATCTTCTAAACTATTGGCAGCATGTACACACTCTGTGGATCGTAATGAACATTTCTGTGCTTTCAGCTACAAGATGTAAATAAACTGTGGACTATAAATTGTTTTTTTACGACAACATTTCAGAAAACCTAAAGTAAACCATCCGTGAGCCTGTGGGTACTTCACCGGCACTGGCAGATGTCTGGTTTTGATGCGAGATTATATTGAACTGGCTGGTTATATACTCTGGTATATACAGTAGATAGATAGATAGATAGATAGAGAGATAGATAGAGAGATAGATAGATAGATAGATAGTGGTGGGAGAATGTGCTCAGCACTGCTTATTACTCAATAGAGCATTAGCGTGCTTGGAGGAGTATGGCGGGTGCTCATATATTTCATCCACGATACGACCACAAAGCAAAGGCTAGTTTCACTGTGTGATGTGAGCAGCCACCCCATGGAGAGCCAGTTACAGTCTTTGAATGGCTCAGTTGGGGGATAAAACAACATTATTGGATGTAGTGTGACCCAAAAAAAAACACCCTCCCCACAGAAATGCTCTGTTGATGGCTGGTGGTATGTGAGCTGTGACGCCCTGGGCAAGCCAGGGGTCACAGGTCACAACACCACATGCACCCCACATTCCCTGCAGGTACACCAGCTAACCTAAAAATCCTTGTTGCCTTCCTCCAGGGGCTGGTGTTCACACCAGGGGGTGGAGCCAGGTGGTTGGTGTCCGCCCACCAAGGAGTTCACAGCCCTGGAGGCAGGAAGAACCGTGAAGATTAGCTCAGGAGGAGCTTGAGTGAGGAGCTAAGTGAACAGAGTTAAGAAAAGGGAGAGGAAGGAGTAGGAGGTGAACAGAGTGTAGCTCAGGAGGGAGCTAGAGTGAAGTGAAACATCAGTGGAAGTGACAGAAAGCCTGAAGTTGGTCTGTGGCTGTGTGCCCGGACGGAGTCAGCAAGGTCAGCAGACGGCGGTGAAGGTCTGCAGTGGGACTGTCTGGAGGTTGCTGGAAGGACCACGGAGGCTGTGTGCCCGGGGGTCTGGAGCAGTATACAAAGGGCAGTCAGCACCAGGGCAGGGGCCTTTCGGATCCCGGCAAGGCTTGGAGTCGCCGTAAATTGCCAAATCCGTTAGTGAAGGGGACGTCTGTCTCCCAACAAGCAAGTCCTGATTGACGGCAAAGGTCCAACCACAACGGGGAAACACCGCCACCGCCAAGGCACCAGTTTCCCAGGGCCGGCGCCTGCGGGCAAGAGAGTAGCTCCTCCGGTCCAGATTGTAGCCGGGGAGCGGGTAACCGGTGGGAACCCATCGCTACCAAACAGACATTTCAAAGGTGCAGGGAAGAGACCGTCACCGCTAACTGCAGGGAACCGCAGCACCGTGAACCGTCCAAGGGACCCGTCCAACCAGCCGTTTGTTTACCGAGAACTGTGTCGTGTTTACTGGCTGAGTGAGTACCTCAGTGCCGCAAGGCACAGCGCTGCCCCTGCGCCCCTGCACCTCACTGGGCCCCAGGATCACCAACCCCTACCGACGGAGGGACAACACAACAACTGGTTGCTCTGCCTCACCATCCCCGGGATCCCCATATAGAGCAGCGGTGGTGTACACTCAATCACCACAACCGTGGGTGGCGTCACGGACAATAAACTATCCCCACACCCAACAACCCCCTTTCACTCACGGGCGAGGAGTGCCGCTCGAGAACCCCCGGGATCCGGCCTACAGCTCGAGCCACCACTGAGCAGCGGCCGCCGGACCCGAGCAGAAGGGAGTGAGCGTAGTGTGCTGACACCCTCCTCCCCGCCCGCGACAACTTGGCGTCACGAACAGGATCTTACCGCTCTGCCGTTTGGTAGAGGTGCGCCTTGTGACCGCCGGAGATATCCGGCAGAAAAATTTCAGAAGCCGCCATCTTTGGCGCGAAAAGTTCCCGCTCGAGCGTCTTCTCGAGCAGCCGAGGCGCGAAGGCCAGAACTCCGCCCCGAAAGGGGAGTGGCCGAAAAGAAGCTAAGGGGGACGCGATGGCGGCTAGCTGCATGTAGCCGCGGCTATAAAAGCAGGGACGCCAGGACCCTGCAGTCACTCCGTTCCTGGAAGAAGAAGTCACCATGTGGATGCCGTCCCGAAACACCGTGGCCCCCGCGCCGGGAACCGCAGCGTGGGTGGAAATCCGGACCGCACAGCTCCATTTAAGGCTGCAGGTCAAAATGCAGCTCCTCTTGGAGGAGTGGGAGACCGACATGGCGGACGTTATAGTCACCGTGCGGAGACACGAGGAGGAAGCGGATGAAGGGAGGGTGAGTGACCCACACCCCTATGTCCCCGAGGGACCGGTCGCTGCGGCTGAGGGACCCGGTCCAAGCCCTCTCCCCCCGTTGCCTCCCTCGCCACCCGTCTCGGAGGCCGTGACCCCGCCACTAGGCCCGCTACCACCGCAACCGGTAGCGAAACCCAGCTCGTCCGCCCCAGCGGACCGACCTGTAGCCGGAGCCCGTAGCAAACCGGAGGTGTTGCCATGGAAGGCTCCGAAGGTTGTACCAGAGACAGTCCCCGAGAAGTTTCCCGAGCCGGAGCTGATGACCTGCTCCGAGCCGAAGGCCCAGCAGCGGAAAGCCCCTATGCCCATCCCCCACACCTCGGCTGAGGTAGCGCCGGGTTGTTGCTGTAAGGCAGCGCCCAAGGCCAAGACACCGCGGGACACGCCGCCCAGATTCCTGACAGTGGGCAACGTCCAGAATGTCCCGCGGGGCCCGACCCGTGCGCCGGAGCTCGCAGCAGCGCCGTATTGGAATAGGGAGCCGGTACCACTGGGCCTGGAGATCGCTGAAAGGGAACGGAAGAAGGCTGAGCTGGTGGCCAGAGCGATAAGGGAGAAAGAGAATCTCCGCCAGGCCACGTTCCGTGTCCGGGGCCCGTTGTACGAGGGGCAGGTGAGGCGGTTTGATGTTCCCCGGTTCTACGGGTTTATCTATGAACCGGGCCTGGAGGCCGAAGTGTTTGTAGCCCGGCGGGATGTGCATGCCCACCTGCCCGAGGAGCATCCCGGCCGCAACCTTATGCCGGGAGACATTGTACGGTACACCCGACACTGCGGAGAGAGGGGGTGGTTTGCCCTGGATGTGAAACTGTGGGACAGCCAGGAGAGCAGAGTGAGCCCTGCACCCCCTCCCTCGGATGGAGCTGAAGGCCTGGAGTAGGGCAGCGGAGCACCGTTGTCCAGTCCCTGTTGGGACCACCACAGTTTGTTTGAAAGTTTGAAATGATGAAAAATGATGATACCGTGCAAGTCACCAGATTATCTTTGTGATTGAACCGGCCGGAGCCGGCACCGTTGTCCCCGTGGGGACCGTTTAAAAAGTTTTGCATGGGAACTATCCATGGACAAGCCCGTGAACTTGCAGGGCACCCACAAACGTTAAGTGGCTTGTAAATATGTTGTTTGCCGTTACCGTTTCCGCAATGCCACCTCCGGAGAGGCAGGTTGGAGGGAGGGCCCTCAGCAGAGCAGGCTGGGGCCCAGCCACCAAAGGAACCAGTGGCTACCCTCTGGAGGGGAAGGACAGATCCCGCTCGGGTACCGTGTGCTGGACTGTGGGTCAAGGGGTGCTGCCTGGGCTTTAGGGGCAGCATCAGGGCCAGGTTGCTTGGGTGGGAGAGAGCGGAAACCTTAACCGTAAACCGTTATGCAACGTTTAAGCAATGTGCCTCCCGTTAAGGGAAGATTCATTAAAAATGTATATATGTTACCGTTTACCATGTTATACCCTTTTATGCTTTACAGAAAACAAAAAGGAAAATAAAACCGGTGTTGGACGGGCAGCCCGAGGACGGTCTGCGTTTTGCTAAGGGGGAATGTGACGCCCTGGGCAAGCCAGGGGTCACAGGTCACAACACCACATGCACCCCACATTCCCTGCAGGTACACCAGCTAACCTAAAAATCCTTGTTGCCTTCCTCCAGGGGCTGGTGTTCACACCAGGGGGTGGAGCCAGGCGGTTGGTGTCCGCCCACCAAGGAGTTCACAGCCCTGGAGGCAGGAAGAACCGTGAAGATTAGCTCAGGAGGAGCTTGAGTGAGGAGCTAAGTGAACAGAGTTAAGAAAAGGGAGAGGAAGGAGTAGGAGGTGAACAGAGTGTAGCTCAGGAGGGAGCTAGAGTGAAGTGAAACATCAGTGGAAGTGACAGAAAGCCTGAAGTTGGTCTGTGGCTGTGTGCCCGGACGGAGTCAGCAAGGTCAGCAGACAGCGGTGAAGGTCTGCAGTGGGACTGTCTGGAGGTTGCTGGAAGGACCACGGAGGCTGTGTGCCCGGGGGTCTGGAGCAGTATACAAAGGGCAGTCAGCACCAGGGCAGGAGCCTTTCGGATCCCGGCAAGGCTTGGAGTCGCCGTAAATTGCCAAATCCGTTAGTGAAGGGGACGTCTGTCTCCCAACAAGCAAGTCCTGATTGACGGCAAAGGTCCAACCACAACGGGGAAACACCGCCACCGCCAAGGCACCAGTTTCCCAGGGCCGGCGCCTGCGGGCAAGAGAGTAGCTCCTCCGGTCCAGATTGTAGCCGGGGAGCGGGTAACCGGTGGGAACCCATCGCTACCAAACAGACATTTCAAAGGTGCAGGGAAGAGACCGTCACCGCTAACTGCAGGGAACCGCAGCACCGTGAACCGTCCAAGGGACCCATCCAACCAGCCGTTTGTTTACCGAGAACTGTGTCGTGTTTACTGGCTGAGTGAGTACCTCAGTGCCGCAAGGCACAGCGCTGCCCCTGCGCCCCTGCACCTCACTGGGCACCGGGATCACCAACCCCTACCCACGGAGGGACAACACAACAACTGGCTGCTCCGCCTCACCATCCCCGGGATCCCCATATAGAGCAGCGGTGGTGTACACTCAATCACCACAACCGTGGGTGGCGTCACGGACAATAAACTATCCCCACACCCAACAACCCCCTTTCACTCACGGGCGAGGAGTGCCGCTCGAGAACCCCCGGGATCCGGCCTACAGCTTGAGCCACCACTGAGCAGCGGCCGCCGGACCCGAGCAGAAGGGGGTGAGCGTAGTGTGCTGACACCCTCCTCCCCGCCCGCGACAACTTGGCGTCACGAACAGGATCTTACCGCTCTGCCGTTTGGTAGAGGTGCGCCTTGTGACCGCCGGAGATATCCGGCAGAAAAATTTCAGAAGCCGCCATCTTTGGCGCGAAAAGTTCCCGCTCGAGCGTCTTCTCGAGCAGCCGAGGCGCGAAGGCCAGAACTCCGCCCCGAAAGGGGAGTGGCCGAAAAGAAGCTAAGGGGGACGCGATGGCGGCTAGCTGCATGTAGCCGCGGCTATAAAAGCAGGGACGCCAGGACCCTGCAGTCACTCCGTTCCTGGAAGAAGAAGTCACCATGTGGATGCCGTCCCGAAACACCGTGGCCCCCGCGCCGGGAACCGCAGCGTGGGTGGAAATCCGGACCGCACAGCTCCATTTAAGGCTGCAGGTCAAAATGCAGCTCCTCTTGGAGGAGTGGGAGACCGACATGGCGGACGTTATAGTCACCGTGCGGAGACGCGAGGAGGAAGCGGAGGAAGGGAGGGTGAGTGACCCACGCCCCTATGTCCCCGAGGGACCGGTCGCTGCGGCTGAGGCACCCGGTCCAAGCCCTCTCCCCCCGTTGCCTCCCTCGCCACCCGTCTCGGAGGCCGTGACCCCGCCACTAGGCCCGCTACCACCGCAACCGGTAGCGAAACCCAGCTCGTCCGCCCCAGCGGACCGACCTGTAGCCGGAGCCCGTAGCAAACCGGAGGTGTTGCCATGGAAGGCTCCGAAGGTTGTACCAGAGACAGTCCCCGAGAAGTTTCCCGAGCCGGAGCTGATGACCTGCTCCGAGCCGAAGGCCCAGCAGCGGAAAGCCCCTATGCCCATCCCCCACACCTCGGCTGAGGTAGCGCCGGGTTGTTGCTGTAAGGCAGCGCCCAAGGCCAAGACACCGCGGGACACGCCGCCCAGATTCCTGACAGTGGGCAACGTCCAGAATGTCCCGCGGGGCCCGACCCGTGCGCCGGAGCTCGCAGCAGCGCCGTATTGGGATAGGGAGCCGGTACCACTGGGCCTGGAGATCGCTGAAAGGGAACGGAAGAAGGCTGAGCTGGTGGCCAGAGCGATAAGGGAGAAAGAGAATCTCCGCCAGGCCACGTTCCGTGTCCGGGGCCCGTTGTACGAGGGGCAGGTGAGGCGGTTTGATGTTCCCCGGGGCTACGGGTTTATCTATGAACCGGGCCTGGAGGCCGAAGTGTTTGTAGCCCGGCGGGATGTGCATGCCCACCTGCCCGAGGAGCATCCCGGCCGCAACCTTATGCCGGGAGACATTGTACGGTACACCCGACACTGCGGAGAGAGGGGGTGGTTTGCCCTGGATGTGAAACTGCGGGACAGCCAGGAGAGCAGAGTGAGCCCTGCACCCCCTCCCTCGGATGGAGCTGAAGGCCTGGAGTAGGGCAGCGGAGCACCGTTGTCCAGTCCCTTTTGGGACCACCACAGTTTGTTTGTTTGAAAGTTTGAAATGATGAAAAATGATGATACCGTGCAAGTCACCAGATTATCTTTGTGATTGAACCGGCCGGAGCCGGCACCGTTGTCCCCGTGGGGACCGTTTAAAAAGATTTGCATGGGAACTATCCATGGACAAGCCCGTGAACTTGCAGGGCACCCACAAACGTTAAGTGGCTTGTAAATATGTTGTTTGCCGTTACCGTTTCCGCAATGCCACCTCCGGAGAGGCAGGTTGGAGGGAGGGCCCTCAGCAGAGCAGGCTGGGGCCCAGCCACCAAAGGAACCAGTGGCTACCCTCTGGAGGGGAAGGACAGATCCCGCTCGGGTACCGTGTGGTGGACTGTGGGTCAAGGGGTGCTGCCTGGGCTTTAGGGGCAGCATCAGGGCCAGGTTGCTTGGGTGGGAGAGAGCGGAAACCTTAACCGTAAACCGTTATGCAACGTTTAAGCAATGTGCCTCCCGTTAAGGGAAGATTCATTAAAAATGTATATATGTTACCGTTTACCATGTTATACCCTTTTATGCTTTACAGAAAACAAAAAGGAAAATAAAACCGGTGTTGGACGGGCAGCCCGAGGAAGGTCTGCGTTTTGCTAAGGGGGAATGTGACGCCCTGGGCAAGCCAGGGGTCACAGGTCACAACACCACATGCACCCCACATTCCCTGCAGGTACACCAGCTAACCTAAAAATCCTTGTTGCCTTCTTCCAGGGGCTGGTGTTCACACCAGGGGGTGGAGCCAGGCGGTTGGTGTCCGCCCACCAAGGAGTTCACAGCCCTGGAGGCAGGAAGAACCGTGAAGATTAGCTCAGGAGGAGCTTGAGTGAGGAGCTAAGTGAACAGAGTTAAGAAAAGGGAGAGGAAGGAGTAGGAGGTGAACAGAGTGTAGCTCAGGAGGGAGCTAGAGTGAAGTGAAACATCAGTGGAAGTGACAGAAAGCCTGAAGTTGGTCTGTGGCTGTGTGCCCGGACGGAGTCAGCAAGGTCAGCAGACGGCGGTGAAGGTCTGCAGTGGGACTGTCTGGAGGTTGCTGGAAGGACCACGGAGGCTGTGTGCCCGGGGGTCTGGAGCAGTATACAAAGGGCAGTCAGCACCAGGGCAGGAGCCTTTCGGATCCCGGCAAGGCTTGGAGTCGCCGTAAATTGCCAAATCCGTTAGTGAAGGGGACGTCTGTCTCCCAACAAGCAAGTCCTGATTGACGGCAAAGGTCCAACCACAACGGGGAAACACCGCCACCGCCAAGGCACCAGTTTCCCAGGGCCGGCGCCTGCGGGCAAGAGAGTAGCTCCTCCGGTCCAGATTGTAGCCGGGGAGCGGGTAACCGGTGGGAACCCATCGCTACCAAACAGACATTTCAAAGGTGCAGGGAAGAGACCGTCACCGCTAACTGCAGGGAACCGCAGCACCGTGAACCGTCCAAGGGACCCGTCCAACCAGCCGTTTGTTTACCGAGAACTGTGTCGTGTTTACTGGCTGAGTGAGTACCTCAGTGCCGCAAGGCACAGCGCTGCCCCTGCGCCCCTGCACCTCACTGGGCACCGGGATCACCAACCCCTACCCACGGAGGGACAACACAACAACTGGCTGCTCCGCCTCACCATCCCCGGGATCCCCATATAGAGCAGCGGTGGTGTACACTCAATCACCACAACCGTGGGTGGCGTCACGGACAATAAACTATCCCCACACCCAACAACCCCCTTTCACTCACGGGCGAGGAGTGCCGCTCGAGAACCCCCGGGATCCGGCCTACAGCTCGAGCCACCACTGAGCAGCGGCCGCCGGACCCGAGCAGAAGGGGGTGAGCGTAGTGTGCTGACACCCTCCTCCCCGCCCGCGACATGAGCAAAGACCCAAACTGGCCAATCATTGACTTTACAAAATGCTCGTTACTCGCATCAAACTCGTCTGAGCATCTGACCTGCTTGAATCGAGCATTTGACCGTTTTAGTGCTTGCCTATCACTAATAAATAGTGTAAGGATTTATGCACTTTGGTTGTCCTTTGCAGTCACACAGAAGACAATGAGGTTGGGTGCAAAAGAGCTGGAGTTTATTATTTCCATAGACTTCCAGGTACAGGCCAAACAACCTCTTTTGGGCACAGAAGCTATAACTAATGATGTGCGAGCACAAAAGTGCTTGGTTGCTCGGTAGTCAAATCGAGCATGTCGGACTCTCGGAAATGTCCAAATCGAGCACCAAACACATTCAAAATCAATGGATGACTCAAGCATATCTTTCTTGAAGACGCGGGCTGTTACCTACCCTGAAAGAGCCCTCCGGCCACCACAGTACCTATCACCTGTGTGTAGCAGGCATCAAACATCGCCTGGCAACCTCCATTCCATCTTCCCAGCCACCACAGTCCCCATCATCCTCTTGCAGCTGGCATTGCCCAGCAACTTCCGTTTCCTGTGTGCCGTCAAAATATTCCCTTCCCAGCCAAAGTAATTGTGCTGTTTATTCTGCTTTTTGGGAAAAGAGAGAGTGATTTGTTTTCCAGAACAAGGGACTGAGGGCTAAAGCCCATAGTTTTCTGCTTTACCTGGATTAGTTATCAAAAATAGGCAGAAGCCCACATCAATTTTTTTATATATATTCTCTATCCACATTTGTTTTCAGGGAAATTTCCCCCATTTTGCTCACTTTTGCAGCCCCCTAGACCTTACTATGACCATTTTACAGCCATTTTACAGCAGATAAGTACAAGTCTCCATTAACTTATATTGGGTTCAGGGTCCAGGGTGAAGTCCAGGTCCTGAACCAAATTTAACTTAAGTCTGGCCGAACCCAGCGAACTCGAACTTCCACAGGTCCACTTAACCCTTTTCTTTACAAAATTTTCACATTCTTATTACAAATTTGTCACTTGCACTATACTCCAAATGTAAAAGTTATCAACTTCATAAGGCATACCATATGTTCCCCTATATGTTTCCAATGCCTTGGTCTACATGATTAACTGTAATGATCATCTTTGTTATAGCATGAAACTATTAGGCAACTATTAGTGCAATTGCATCTCCAAAAGCTGCTTCTTCTTAATCTACAACCCCTGGCTAAAATTATGGACTCACCTGGCTCTGAGGATGTTCATTCCGTTGTTTATTTTTGTTTAAAAGAAGCAGATCACAGACATTGCACAAAACTAAAGTCATTTCAAATGTCAACTTTCTGGCTTTAAGAAACACTAAAAAGAATTATGAAAACATAATGTGTTAGCCAGTAACGGTTACTTTTCAAGACCAAACGGGGAAAAAAATAGGGAATCACTCAATTATGAGGAAAAAATTATGGAATCATGAAAAACAAACAAACAAAAGAACACTCCAACACATCACTAGTATTTTGTTTTACCACCTCTGGCTTCATAACAGGTTGCAGTCTCTTAGGCATGGACTTAATGAGTGACAAACAGTACTCTTCATCAATATGGCTCCAACTTTCTCTGATTGGTGTTGCCAGATCAGCTTTGCAGGTTGGAGCCTTCTCATGGACTATTTTCTTCAACTTCAACCAAAGATTTTTAATTGGATTGAGATCTGGACTATTTGCAGGCCATGTCATTGACCTTATGTGTCTTCTTTCAAGAAATGTTTTCACAGTTTTTGCTCTATGGCAGGATGCAGTATCATCTTGATAAATTATTTCATCATCCCAAAACATCCTTTCAATTGATAAAATAAGAAAAGTCCAAAATTTCAATGTAAACTTGGGCATTTATTGAAGATGTAATGACAGCCATCTCCCCAGTGCCTTTACCTGACATGCAGCTCCATATCATCAAAGACTGTGGAAATTTACATGCTCTCTTCAGGCAAGCATATTTTTATTGTTTAGCTTTTCTGTATGTAAATCCCATTTCCTTTAGGCCGTTTCTTACAGTTTGGTCACAGACATTCAAAACAAGATAGCCTGCGGAGACACCATCACATGTTTCTCAACGCTGGCAGGAAACTAGCCAGGTCCTTCATCGGGAAGGAACAACCACGGGAAGGGCAGTCTCCAATCAAGGAGACCACCTATGCCAAACATGGTATCCATCCACAGACAGCTGTTTCAGGGTATTTTCCCCTCATCAGTGTGGAGTAGGAAACTGGCTAGTGGGAGCATTGCCTAGTAGAAGACTACATAAGCAAGGATGGTTGACCTTAGGGAGATCAACATCCAACACCGCGGAGACACCATCACGTGTTTCTCAACTTAGTAATTCTAGAGCAATGCCCCCTGGGAAATATTCAGAACAAGAAAGCCTGCGGAGACACCATCACATGTTTCTCAACGCTGGCAGGAAACTAGCTAGGTCTTTCACTGGGAAGGAACAACCACGGGAAGGGCAGTCTCCAGTCAAGGAGACCACCTAAACATGTGATAGTGTCTCCGCAGGCTTTCTTGTTTTGAATATTTCCCAAGGGGCATTGCTCTAGAATCACTGCATTGAGAAACACGTGATGGTGTCTCCGTGGTGTTGGATGTTGATCTCCCTAAGGTCAACCATCCTTGTTTATGTAGTCTTCTACTAGGCAATGCTCCCACTAGCCAGTTTCCTACTCCTCACTGATGATGGGCAAATTCCCGGAAACAGCTGTCTGTGGATGGATACCATGTTTGACATAGGTGGTCTCCTTGACTGGAGACTGCCCTTCCCGTGGTTGTTCCATCCCGGTGAAAGACCTGGCTAGTTTCCTGCCAGTGTTGAGAAACATGTGATGGTGTCTCCGCAGGCTTTCTTGTTTTGAATATTTCCTAGGGGGCATTGCTCTAGAATCACTGCTTTGAGAAACACATGATGGTGTCTCCGCGATGTTGGATGTTGATCTCCCGAAGGTCAACCATCCTTGCTTATGTAGTCTTCTACTAGGCAATGCTCCCACTAGCCAGTTTCCTACTCCTCACTGATGATGGGCAAATTCCCGGAAACAGCTGTCTGTGGATGGATACCATGTTTGACATAGGTGGTCTCCTTGACTGGAGACTGCCCTTCCCGTGGTTGTTCCATCCCGGTGAAAGACCTGGCTAGTTTCCTGCCAGCATTGAGAAACATGTGATGGTGTCTCCGCAGGCTTTCCTGTTTTGAATATTACCCAAGGGGCATTGCTCTAGAATTACTAAGTTGAGAAACACGTGATGGTGTCTCCGCGGTGTTGGATGTTGATCTCCCTAAGGTCAACCATCCTTGCTTATGTAGTCTTCTACTAGGCAATGCTCCCACTAACCAGTTTCCTACTCCACACTGATGAGGGGAAAATACCCCGAAACAGCTGTCTGTGGATGGATACCATGTTTGGCATAGGTGGTCTCCTTGACTGGTGACTGCCCTTCCCATGGTTGTTCCTTCCCGGTGAAAGACCTGGCTAGTTTCCTGCCAGCGTTGAGAAACATGTGATGGTGTCTCCGCAGGCTTTCTTATTTTGAATATTTCCCACCGGGCATTGCTCTAGAATCACAGCATTGAGAAACACGTGATGGTGTCTCTGCAGTGTTGGATGTTGATCTCCCTAAGGTCAACCATCTTTGCTTATGTAGTCTTCTACTAGGCAATGCTCCCACTAGCCAGGTTTCTACTTCATACTGATGAGGGGCAAATACCCTGAAACAGCTGTCTGTGGATGGATGTCATGTTTGGCATAGGTGGTCTCCTTGACTGGAGACTGCCCTTCCCATGGTTGTTCCTTCCTGGTGAAAGACCTGGCTAGTTTCCTGCCATCGGTGAGAAACATGTGATGGTGTCTCCGCAGGCTTTCTTGTTTTGAATATTTCCCAGGGGGCATTGCTCTAGAATCACAGCGTTGAGAAACACGTGATGGTGTCTCCGCGGTGTTGGATGTTGATCTCCCTAATGTCAATCATCCTTGCTTATGTGGTCACAGACATTGACTTCAGTTTCCTTCCATTCGTTCCTCATTTGTTTTGTTGTGCATCTCCTGTTGTGGAGACATATTGCTTGAAGTTTCCTGTCTTTACGCTTTGATGTCTTCCTTAGTTTACCAGCATTTTTCCTTTAACAACCCTTCCATGTTGTTTGTATTTGGTCCA
Organism: Anomaloglossus baeobatrachus; assembly: GCF_048569485.1. Lineage (NCBI taxonomy): Eukaryota > Metazoa > Chordata > Amphibia > Anura > Aromobatidae > Anomaloglossus > Anomaloglossus baeobatrachus. Next base: position 213,524,968 of record NC_134356.1, on the reverse strand, counting down.
GATTTTAGACACAGCTGACTGTGAATAACCAACATCTTTTGCAACAATGCGTGATGATTTACCGTCTTTTAAGGGTTTGATACTGTAATCTTTCCCTTTGTTTCAATTGCCATCTCTCGTGTTGGAGCCATGATTCATGTCAGTCTACTTGGTGCAACAGCTCTCCAAGGTATGATCACTCCTTTTTAGATGCAGACTAACAAGCAGATCTTATTTGATGCAGATATTAGTTTTGAAAATGAAAATTTACAGGGTGATTCCATAATTTTTTCCTCATAACTGAGTGATTACATAATTTTTACCCGTTTGGTCTTGAAAATTTACCGTTACTGACTAGCACATTATGTTTTCATGATTTTTTTAGCGTTTCTTATGCCATTTGAAATAACTTTAGTTTTGTGCCATGTCTGTGATCTGCTTTTTTTTAAACAAAGTAAACTGAATGAACATCCTCAGAGCCAGGTGATTCCATATTTTTTGCCATGGGTTGTATTAGTAAACCAGGGTTCAAGAAGTCCATTTAATAACCATGCAATACTCAGGAGAACAAACACTGCTACTAATGGAAGCCTACACACAGTCTGTAATTTGGGGACTTGACATACTGTAGACTAGGATTCTAAGTACGATTATCTAGCACTTTATTGAACTTGCAATTATATTTCAAACAATTTATATAAAGACATGTCCAGTTAGAGGACGTTTACCACAGTTCACAGAAATATGGCTGAAAACTTTTTTTGAACTATGTATTTAACCCTTTCTGAAGGACATTAGTCTTTGCACAACTAGAAAAGGAATGCCTGCACCACTCTGGCACAATATGATAAGCAGATGGCATCAGAGACTGACCTGCATACAATTATGCCCTCTGGATTATTTTAAGTTTCAAAACAGCCCTCTTCTCCCCCTTTCTCAATTATGTAGGCTTTTTTCAGCTCTTTTGATGCCTTCTGTATTGGATTCTTGTACACAGCAGCTCAGTTATCCTGGTTATCTTGCAAAGGATCTCTTTTGGCAGGTCTTAGTATTTATAGGTTGCCTTCTTTTTAGCTTAGAATTTATAAGGTACCTTCTTTACAGCTTCCCCTCTACGTGGCTGGTTCTGCCACTAATAATCAGAAATTTGCCTTTCCGCAGCTTCCAACAATGCACACAACTTACTTCATATTGAATCCTCTTTCAGAACGATTGTGAGGCTTCAGGATAAAAAGAACACTATCAGACTCCGGGAAAAGTTGAGAAATCTCCCAGATACCAACAAAGACTTCCTATACTTGTTTAATGGCAGGTTTCAAGAGGATTTGATGGTACCTTGGATTTGTAATATCTTCTTAGAGTCTCAAAGTTTTGGCAACTATGATGTAGTCAACGGCAATCTTGAAGTGAGACTGTTGCTTGGGGGACACTTTCAGTTGGCATGAAAGAAACAGGGAAGGGGCATAGAGGTAGTGTAGCCTAAAAACAGTGGCATAGCTGTAAATAAACTGTGATTACTGTGCTCTTAGATTATCAAAATGAAGACTTTGAAAGTATGAACTATAGAGGAAGAACGGTGACTCAATGAGGAGTTTGTATGTTGTCCAAGTTTTTGAATGGATTTCCTACAGGTACTCCAGTTTACTCCCATACTCCAAGGACATATTCCTAGGGAATGTAGATATGTGCATCTTAGTAGGAGCAATAATGTCAATGTCTGTAAAATGCTGTGAAATATAAAGGCACTATGTAGGTAAAATAAATCAATAAAAAAACTACATGTGTTCAACCTTCCAATTGCTTATTGGGGAATCTTATCAAATACTGAACTAAATGCTCTTTGAATCCTGCTGCTATTCACATCTCATGGATCCAGCATGGGAAATTGCTTCAATCTCAACCAGCTAGCTTTCTCTGCTTTTCAGTAGGGCGTGCACCTCTGACATCAGGTGTTCAGGTGAGTTCTGGAAGCAAGTTACTTATTCAGATAGTTGGCGTCCATGTCTACTGTGGACACTTTCTCTGCAGTAGCTCAGATATAAGAGTACCTCCTGACATATCCAGTTCTACTACATGTCTGGTATATTGCCACAAGTGTGCCTCATGATATACCAAGCTCAGATACAACACTTGGCTCTGCTATTTTGCTGGGCTCCACTAAATTTTCATGAGTTTCGTGAGAAACTTCTCGCGTACGGTTGGCCTTTGCTGCCACACCTGACATACTCGGTCATATTGTGCCGCTGTCCCCTGCTACTACACTCAACTCAGCTCCAGCTCTGCTGTAAGTTCTGGTGTACTCAGGTCTTCTACATCAACAGCTGTCTTCCTACACTGAGTCACCAACCTCTACAGCCTCATTTGATCTAGCTGCCATCCAGATTTAACAACCTTTTTTTTGAAAAACTGGTTCATCTCAATGCATCAAAGTCATCAGTTCATGCTGCATTCCATGTCCTTATTTGGACCAAAGGTTTTGATGATTCATCTCAGTAGAGGAGATGTAAAGGGGTATTCCCATCTCCTAGATCCTATCCCAATATGGAGTAGGCATAATATTAGAAAATACCTCCAACTAAAAATGTAGTATAGTTCTCCTGATATAACCTTGTCTCTTACCTCATGTGCAGGGCATTTCAGCTTTGGTATCCATGGTTATGACCACATGAAACTAATTGACAGTCAATATATGAGTAGATGTAAGCATGGATTACTAAGCTGCAATGTCCTGCACATGAGGTAAGAGGCCTGGCTATAGCTGGAGAACTACACACATGGTCAAAATTGTTGGTACCCCTCGTTTAATGAAAGAAAAACCCACAATGGTCACAAAAATAACTTGAATCTGACAAAAGTAATAATAAATAAAAAACTATGAGAATGAACAAATTAAAGTCAGACACTGCTTTTCAACCATGTTTCCACTGATTTTTTAAAAAAAAAAACAAAACAAAAAAAAACAAAAACTCTTGAAATAGACCTGGACAGAAATGATGGTACCCCTGAAAATAATGTGACAAAAGGGACATGTTAAATCAAGGTATGTGCACCAAGTAGCATCACAGGCGTCTACAATCTTGTAATCAGTCAGTGGGCCTGTACATAGGACTACAGATACTCACTGTGCTGTTTGGTGACATGTACCACACTCAACATGAACCAGAGGAACCGAACAAAAGCGTTGCCTCAGGAGATTAGAAAGAAAATTATAGACAAACACGTTAAATGTAAAGGTTATAAGACCATCTCCAAGCAGCTTGATGTTCCTGTGGCTACAATTGCACATATTATTCATAAATGTAAGATCCATGGGACTGTAGCCAAAGTCCCTGGACGTGGCCGCAGGAGGAAAACTAATGACAAATCAAAGAGATGGATAATACAAATGGTAACAAAAGAGCCAATAAAAACGTCTAAAGAGATTAAAGGTGAACTTCAAGCTCATGGATCATCAGTGTCAGTTCGCACCATCCGTCGTTGTTTGAGCCAAAGTGGACTTCATGGGAGATGACCAAGAAGGACACCATAGTTGAAAAAAAATTATAAAAAAAGTCAGACTGAAATTTCCCAAACTACTGTTGACAAGCCACAAAGCTTCTGCGAGAATGTCCAATGGACCGATGAGATAAAAATGGAACTTTCTGGCAAGATACATCAGCTCTATGTTCATAGATGGAAAAATGAAGTATATCAAGAAAATAATACTGTCCCTACTGTGAAACATGGAGGAGGCTCTGATATGTTCTGGGACTCCTTTGCTACATCTGGCACAGAGTGTCTTGAATCTGTGCAGGGTACAATGAAATCTCAAGACTATTGAGGGATTCTAGAGAGAAATGTGCTGCCCAGTGTCAGAGCTTGGTCTCAGTCGCAGGTCATGGGACTTGCAACAGGATAATGACTCAAAACACACAGCTAAAAACACCAAAGAATGGCTAAGAGTAAAACATTGGACTATTCTGAAGTGTGCTTCTGTGATCTCTGACCTAAATCCTATTGAGCAGCTTTGGAAAGAGCTGAAGCATGCCATCTGGAAAATGCAACCTTGAAACATGAGACAACTGGAGCAGTGGAGTGTTGAGTCTTGAGAAGTGGGCCAAAATACCTGCCGAGAGGTGCAGAAGTCACATTGACAGTTACAAGAATTGTTTGATTGCAGTGATTGCCTCAAAGGTTATGTAACCAAATATTTATTTAAGGGACCATCATTTCTGTCCAGGCCGATTTCATGAGTTTTATTTTTTAAAACATTCTGTGGAAGCTGAAAAGCAATGTCTGACTTTCATTTGTTCATTTTCATTGATTTTTTTTATTTATTATTACTTTTGTCAGATTCAAGATATTTCTGTGACCAATGTGGGTTTTTCTTTTATTAAATGAGGGGTACCAACAATTTTGACCACGTGTGTATGGTCCAGAGACAATCCCATAGATATCCCATTCAAGGGATGGTGTTTTCCCTTATCCAGAGACAGTGGCAACCCAAGAACTTAGATCCACTAAGTCAAAAAGTCCAGAAGAAAAACCCTAGAAAACCCAGAAAAAAGAGCAGAAGAATAGATGGTAACTAACAGGCGGCAACCTACTGACTATTTAAACACAACTAGAAATAGTGGTGGAGCGTGCCTACTCTACCTCGACGCCTCATCACTGCCTAAGAAACTAGTTAGTCTCAAAGATGAAGAAAGGAAATCCTAACATGCCTTAGAGCAGTCCCAAAGAGATAGTTAAAGCCCCCAACATATATTGACGATGATATAAGAAATAAATAATACACAATTGGTTAGGAATAGACTTGAGCAATGAGAGGCCCTGCCGAATAAGACACCAAAGGATAGGATAGATTACTGGGTGCAGCCAGCAAAACCCTAATATATGCCAAATCCTGATGATCAAAATTCCCTTAGGACCACATGATCCCCCACCCACTCCATCATGGAACTCTTGTGCAGGACACCAGACAGGATTGGCATCCAAGAAAGGTTGTCTCAAAAAACGGTTACGTTGCAACTGCCATAAGCAGAAAAATATTCAAGTCCAACAGGACTAATAGTGAGTAGTCATTTGATGTAGTCTAATAAACGGTATACTAAGTACAACAAAAGTAAGTATTCAAAAATGATGAAGAAGGTCTTCACTGGATTCTCAGCAAGGTCCCTTTGCTAAAGTTCATCAATGGGAACACAATGGAGCACAAAACACATATATAACCAAAAAACGCAGGACCATGTTCAGACAGACAGAAAAAAAACTCCACTATGCATTTTTTCACTGTGAATGAACCATCCTCATAGCACTTCAAAACAAATTGAAACATAATCAAAATAAACATTGTACATAAGAGAAAAATGCATGAAAATTGTTGAGTCACAGGCTAGAAAAAAAAGTACTTATCCAAGGCTCCAAAGGTGAGATCAGGATGACTAGGAAAAAAGGCAAAAATTGAATCTGCAGAAGCAGACAAATGGTAGCAGTCACACTGGAGATCTCCAAGAGAAAAAGACAAGCTGGAGCGCACTGGAGAAGTGTCTGGCGGGTCACATGCCCATGGCTGACATAACTGGAAGACCTGGGGTTCAAGACATTTTCAGTACTATAGAAAAACTGACACAGGAAACGATATCACCAGCATCAGCTTGAGGCAGAATCTCTTCCTTTATACATCAAGGGCTGGACATGATTGGTCAACCGGGATTAGAGCCAAGTCCGGCACCTGTCTCACTGGCCAGCACAGAACCTGACTCACTTCCAGCACTGGCCACCAGAGGAAGGCCATAAACATCCTCAGGAAGAATATTAAACCCTTTACAACTTGCAATGGCCAATCCAACAGAAACACCATCCATAACATGAACCCGAGCCTTTATCTGAGCCTTTATACCTGTGCCGTTCCTAAATGTTTTAGTTAAAACTGTTATTTAATGTTATTCATGCTTGTCTCTGCTACCATCTACTGGTCAGACCTTACAGCTCCTCTGTCTCTCTTGTCCAGCCCATGGGAGTGTCTGCTGATCTTGCATCACTTCCTGGCATATTCAGTTCAGCCAGAGTTTCTGTGAGAATCACATCCCTTATTGGAGCTGCTAGAAGCAACGTCTTCTGACCTTAGTGGCTTCAGAATCAAGCATCACAAGAGAACCACAATGCCAGGTACTTGGTTTACTGTACTCTGCATGTCCTAACCTTTGGAGAAAATAAACCACCATTTTTTCATCTCAGCATGTGCATGTTTAACTCTGGAGCGCTCTGGTCCTGTCTGCCTCACCTATAGGAAAAACGAAGGTAAGATTCTCACAACATCTCACAACTACGCGCCTTCAATCGCCTTTAAGTGGGGACAGAATAATACCTTTAACTTGGATGACCGCCTGACGACAACGCCATGACGCCCCACTCGTGTTGCGGCGTTGTCATCAGGAGGTCATCTGAGTTCATTAGATACTCTGTTTATTTTCTGTCACTGCACACACACTGCTACTCATCGGCAATGCTGTTGTTTCCTGGTCTGTGTTTCTACATCTGCTACGGTAATGGAAATGTTCACATCCCAGTTGATAAAAGGTACATTGCTGATGTCATGCCCATGTGAAAAGAAGGACCACCCCTTCTAGTCACATGGGCATGACGTAAGCAAAGGCATCTGCCAACATAGCTGATACGAGGAATCAACATTATTTTTCTAAAGGCCCCGTCACACGCAACGATGGATCTAATGATATAACGCCGGGGTCACGGATTGCGTGACGCACATCCGGCATCATTAGTGACGTCATTGCGTGTGACAGCAAGGAACGACCGTTAACAATAGAAAATACTCACCTTATCGTCCATCGTTGACACGTCGTTCCTATTTAAAATATTGTTGATTGAAGAGCACGAAGATTGTTCGTCATTCCTGAGGCAGCACACATCGCTACATGTGATACCCTGGGAACGACGACCTGCAGTTTACCTGCGGCCGCCGGCAATGCAGAAGGAAGGAGGTGGGCAGGATGTTACGTCCCGCTCATCTCTGCTCCTCCGCTTCTATTGGGCGGCTGCAGTGTGACGTCGCTGTGACTCCGAACGTCCCACCCCCTTCAGGAAGAGGATGTTTGCCGCCAACAGCGACGTCGTTAGGGAGGTAAATACGTGTGACGGGGGTTAACGACATTGTGCGCCACGGGCAACAAATTGCCCGTGACGCACAAACGACAGGGGCGGGTGCGATCGCTCTTGCAATCGCACGATATATTGTACCATGTGACGCCGCCTTAAGTCCAGGTGGGCATGGAGTTGTTTATAATAGAAGCGGAGGTCTCGGGGAAAGACCCCCAGACAGAGGGGTCCACCATAATCATGCAAGAGGGGGCTTCACCCCCCTGCAACTCCCCTATCTGGGGTCTCACCCGCAGACCCCCATTTCTATTATGAACAACTTCATGCCCACGTGGACTTAGAAAAATAAAGTTTATTCTGGCTGGAAACATCAGACTGCATTTTGAACAATAAATTAAATAAAACAATTGGTGTAGGGTCCACCCCAAATCTGATACCCAGCACAGATAAACCCCATGTCTACAGACTGTAGCCCCCAGTCCTGCGCTCATCTTCGCTCTGTATCAAAATATGAGGAACTGCATATGGCTTTTTTTTAATAAATAAATAATTTAAAAAAACAGTGTGCGGTTCCCCAATTCTGATACCCAAGATAAAGCCAAGATAAAGCCTGACAACTGGGGGCTTGTATTCTCCGACTGGGGAGGCCTATGGTTTTTAATAGCAGCCTAAAAATAGCAACCTGTAGCTAGCCGAGATTGTAACATCCATTCGATGTGACAAGCTCGGTGCTTCACCCGTCTCTTCACGATTGCCCTGATGCGGTGACAATCGGGAAAAGGGGGAGTTAATAACAGCTCACAACTGTCATCAAGCCCAAAATTGGGAAGGGGGTTTATGAAATCCCCCCATCACTAATCATATAAGTAAAAAGAAATACACAAACACCGAGAAAAATCCTTTATTTGGAATAAAATACAAAACCACCCTCTTTTGCCACTTTGTTGACTTCAAAACACCCAGGTCCGACGTAATCCACATGAGGTCCATCGATCATCCTGGCTCTGCTACATCCAACTCTGGAGAGACCAAAAACATGTCCAATCTCTCCAGGCTCTGGAAAAAAACTGACAAGAAGGACCCAGCTGGCAGCAGTGATGTCACTGAGTTCATTGGAGGTCATACCTGGGTTACAACAGTATGACCTCTCGTGACTTGAAGCATTCTTGCTTAAAGTGCTGGGCCGTGTCTTGCTCCCCACCAGCACTTTAATAGTAACAGTGCCGGCATGGAGATGTGGGCTATCCCGCACTCCCCGGACAGCATTGTCAGTGTTGAATGGCTGGTGGGGAGCAGGACATGGTCCTGCACTTTAACAGTGACAATGCCAGCAGGGCCCAGACATGATCAGCGGTGACATCAGTCAGGTAGGTTGCGATCAAAGCAGAAAGGTTCCCATGGTCCTCCTACCCTGAGTGACGTCACCGCTGGCCGCAGCATGTACTGAGTTCAGCCCCTGGCAGCTCCTCCTGTCAGTGCTATGTGCTCTGCTAGAAGGAGCTGCTGAGAGACACCAGGATGACAGGAGATGGCTGGCTGTGATCATCGCTGGCCACAGCATGTACTAACAAAACAAGGGGGAGGATCCAGATTCCGTGATAAAATCTTCAATCTTTATTCCATAAAATCACACATTTCATCAAAGCATGAAGCCATATTGAAAAGGGGTCAGGGAGACCGGGGATTGGCAACGCGTTTCGAATGCTGGCTGCGTTCTTTGGCTTGACACTTTTCAGAGTGTTGATCTGTGCATGCCGGTTTATGCCACAGTTGAGCTGGAACTCTTTCTACACACAGCATGTACTGACTTCGGCCGTCGGCAGCTCCTCCTGTCAGCCCTGTGTCAGGAGATGGCAGAGTGTGATCACCGCTGGCCGCAGCATGTATTGACCTCACCTCCGGCAGCTCCTCCTGTCAGCACTGTGTGCTCTGCCCCGCACTACCCAAGAGTTTCTGTCAGTATTAAATTGCTGGCAGGGTGCAGGGCACAACCCCATACTTTAAGCCAGAGTGCTTAAGGTCACCAGAGGTCATACAGTGGGAAATTGGGTATGACCTCCAGTGAACTGAGTGACATCATTGTTGCTAGCCGGGTCCTTCTTGTCAGTGTTTCCTGGAGCCTGGAAAGATTGGACATGTTCTCAGTCTCTCTAGGCTAGGATGTAGCAGGGCTGAATCGTCGTTGGACCTCGTGTTGATTATGCTGGACCTGCAGGAGTATTTTTGGGGCTTAATAAAGAGGGCAAAGAGGGTGTTTTTTGTATTTTGGTCCAAATAAAGGATTTTTCTTGGTGTTTGTATATTTATTTTTACCTATAGGATTAGTGATGGGGATCTCATTGACCCCTTCGTATCACTAACTTTGAGCTTGATGACAGTTGTGTACTGTTATTAACCGCTCATTACCCCGAATGCAACACCATCAGCGCAATCGGGAAGAGTCGGGTAAAGCGTCGAGCTTGTTGCATCTAATGGATGTTCCAATCTCGAGTAGCTACAGGTTGCTATTTTTAAGCTGTGGGGCCTAGTAATCATAGGCATCCCTAGTCTGAGAATACCAACCCCCTGCCGCTGGTCTTTATCATGGCTGGGTATCAAAATTGGGGGGACTGCAAGCCAGTTTTTTAAAATTATTTATTTAAATAGTTAATAAAGCCACATGTGTTTCCTCTTATTTTGATACACAGCCTAGATAAGTGTAGGGCAGGGCTGCACACTGTAGCCATATGCTTTATCTGTGCTGGGTATCATAATATGGGGGGACCCTACGCCAATTGTTTTCTTTATTTATTTTTATACCATGATACTGAACTGCAGACAGTGCCTGTGATTGGTTGCAGGCAGACGCTTTTACACAGGCTATGAACGTGTCTGACTGCAGCCAATCACAGACACCAGGCCGGCCGGTGGGCGGGGAAAGCAGAGAAAGCAGTACATATGCAATGAGCAATGATGAACAACCCAGGAAGTGAAGGAGAGGCTGCGAGAGCAGCGTATAGCTGCGCAGGAGCAGTGTGACAGCCGCCCCGGTGAATCGGTGAGTATGAAGCGCTTGTGAGTCGCTCAGAGCTATGGGGTACTTGGTCCCGGGAGGTGTACTGATGGGGAGATGTCACTTGGTGGCCATTTCCCGGTTCCGTGACCCTGGGGATGCTTTTTAAAAGGAGTGTATTTACAGGAGAGGTTAGATGAAAGTTTTTAACGTGACGCCACTTGCGCTTTGCGGCTATGTAGATGGAGCCGCCGCTGCATAGTTCTAACTAGTGGGGCAGGTGTTAGTGGCAGCCTGGAAGTTAGACCCTCTGCAAGCACAGCTGGGCCCCAGAGGATAGGTGATGTTGTTGGGCGCAGAAAGAAGGAAGGCCACACAAGGGGTTGCTGTATAACTGGTGCCTTTACACACAGTCGGTTGAAAACTGGTCACCCAAGGAAGGCTGGTCTTGACCGCTGGTCCCATTAGTCCCGGTGTTGGTGCAGTGACCTGGTGGCTTCTTTCCCCTGCACCAGTCTCTGGTTGGTGGGTCCTCGTGGCTTGGAGCATCTGAGGGTCCCCTCCTTGTAGTCTCTCACTGGTAGTCCGTATGACGATAGCGTGAACCCTGTGGGGTTGGAGTCTCTGGTCCTGTTCCTCAGTTCTGCCGTTGCTACTGTGTCCCAAACTTCAAGGTCAGTAAAGCCTGTGATGGTCCCCTCACTGTGCAAATTTTATCAGGTCTTCCTGGAGCATTTGAATACTTTGTGCAAAACACACGTAAGGAGACTTATTCAAATATAAAATCTAAATTTTATTATAAAACATACAATGATAAAAATGTGCATTTTCCATATAGTCAATAAATGAGGTAGGTGGATTCCGTCACACCCACCCACCAGGGAAACTAGCCACATTAAACCCATCCTTGCTCCATTAGCTAAATAGTAAGTACTGAATCTAGTGAACCATATGCTGGAGATACACTACAGGATCAAATTGATAACAGTATAGAAAAAGAGCATTTCAAACTTACCCATAGTGTAAAGATAGAGGGTCTACAGCTGGCAGTCCCAAAGTGGGTGAGTGAGCAACCTTTCTCCCGGACGCGCGTTATCGCAAATGCTTCATCAGCGGGTTGCAGGCTTCCTGGAGCGTTTGCCTGACCTAGAATTCTGTACCCCATTGGTGTAATGGTTCCGGGAGTACTCCACCGTACTCCACCGGCAACCACACGCCTGGGTCCTCAGGCCACTGTCACACTCCTGCCGGTGCTTCCACACTCGCTCACTGTCACCGACTAACTACTGTCTCTCTACTGTCTGCCCCCTCCCACCTGGTTGTCTAGTGGACTGGATCGGCTCCACCCTCTAGGTGGCCATCCCTTGGGTCCAACTCTAGTCTTTCACCAGTCTTTGGGGAATTTGGGAACAAAACAGGGGCTAACTGGAATGTTTTGGTGTTACCGGCACTGGTATTCTGGGTGGGCATGCAGTACCTTGTAGCTCCCTGATGGCTTCAGGGGCGCTACACTTGCTCCTACTCCTTTGTGCTGGATTCCAAATGTATTTTTTGAAACGCCGGTGTTCATGTTAAAACGAATTCCAAGTTTTAAGTGCAATGCTCGTGTTAGCTGAGCCCGAACAAACAAGCTCAGGCTCGTACCAAACCTGAGTTTGGTAAGCCTTTATCGAAGAGGTTCGCTCATCTTTAGTAAAAATGCCATGGATGAGGAAGTCACTGGAGTTCACTGGGAAACCTGGAGTGAATCACAGTGAAAGAAGGTGGCTTTAGAAGAGAGTAGATGCCAGTGCTACAGTTGGTACAGGTAACATCAAATCTTACAGATATCATGTTATATTATTGACTTCAGCGTTAATCTCAGCTGTTGACATGATGTCATTGCTGCAGCTAAAACAAAGAGGTAGAAGCATTGCTGGGGAACCCACCCTGATGTGGGGAGTGTGAGTACAATCTGACAGTTATTTTACATTGCAGGAATTGATTGGGCTTTACTTTTGCAAAAGTAAAAAGCTCCCATTAATCATTCCTGCAAATAATACTTTAGATGTAAGATATAAACCACAATGCATGTGCAGAATCTGTCTATCAAGTTGTGCTTTCAGCCATTGTATCCGACGCTTGTTATTTTCTTTTCAGCCTGTCTGGTTATTTTGTGCTTTTTCTGCATCTAATGGTACCTAACCATCCGTGCCCCTTCTCATGTCCCTATGCTGCTTACATGCCCGTCACCGCCGTTGTGCATGTACTTAGTGCCACCCTCTCATTCACGTGCTTTCTCTCCTTTGTTTCTACGACCACAAAAGTCATTTTCGATAACAATACAACTCTTTTTCCTCCATTTTAGATTACATATAAATGTATTTACATCTGGTGTGTCTTGACAATGCTATTCTCCTGTGAACGACACTATTATTTTCTCCAGCTAGTTTGACATTTAAAGAGCAAATCTTCCTATCTCCGATCTTGTTAATACGTAGAGGAAGTACCTCTGAATCTTTACCCTTTGCACACATACCGAGCTGAGACCCTACTTACCACCGCGGCTAGGTCTCTACACAAGGCCCCCAAACACCATTAATCAGGTGCAAAATAATAACTGCATCCTACTGCCATACCTAGATACAGCAACTCAATTAACCTTATGGAAGATTGTGCCACAGACCTACTAAACTAGTTTCCACCTTGGGTATTACTGATCCCATTATGAACATGAATGCTGGATTTTTGTGCTTGATTCATATCTAGATTGAAATAAAATGATGGAAGAAAATCACTGTTCAATAAGGCATTTAATATATTGGTATAGCACTGCATTAAAGTAGCGCTGTGTGGCCGGCAATGCATAGAATGCAGTATAAATCCAGATTATATAAATGATAAAATAACAAAAATTAGAATTAATCTTTGCTGATTTTTATTCGACTTAGAAAATAAACGCTGACAAACAAACAATAGGGGAGAAAAAAAAGACGGCGTTGAGTGAAATTGAGCTGAACATTGTCTTTTATAGCAGCTGCCTAATAAATCCCTTTGCTTCTGTGTAGGTTAAATTGGATAAAGGCTTGACAAGGACATTTCTTTGTACGCAGGTCTATGAGGGACACTGTAAATGAATTAGCTAAAATGAATGTAATTTTCTTCTTCTTTACGTTGCTTAATAGTCCTATTAAAGGAAGATGCACTTTCTACCGACGGCCTCACCGTGTCCTGAAAGAGTTAAAGGGCTTCTATTAGTCCATGAGCAGCTCCCAGAGGATGAGAGATATTAAAAAATGTTCTCTCTTCAAGGTGTGAGAAAAGCTGGACGTGAAGCTGGCTATATAGATTAAAAGAATGCTTTGAATATCAATGACATGAAAAGCTTGGCTTGCTACAGAGGGGCAGGTGAGGGGTATATAGAGATGTGGGGCGCAGACTGGCACACTTCTCCTCCCAGCTGCTTCCACCAAGATGTCACATCTAAGGTGTTTCAGTTTGCTGGCATTAGGCAAGAGAGCAGGTGGCAATGACATCACTGTGTCCTGCCAACGTGAGAAAAACACAGAGAAACAACTCCTGTCTCCTACTTGACTCTAGGTTCAAGACTTAAGGGGGCTTTACACGCTGCGACATCCCTAATGCGGAGTCGTTACGGTCACGGAATTTGTGACGCACATCCGGACGCATTAGCGATGTTGCTGCGTGTGACACCGATGAGCAATTTTGCATCGTTGCAAAAACGTGCAAAATCGCTCATCGGTGACATGGGGGTCCATTCTCGATTATCGTTACTGCAGCAGTAACGATGTAGTTCGTCGCTCCTGCGGCAGCACACATCGCTCCGTGTGACGCCGCAGGAACGAGGAACCTCTCCTTACCTGCCTCCCGGCCGCTATGAGGAAGGAAGGAGGTGGGCGGGATGTTCCGGCCACTCATATCCGCCCCTCCGCTTCTATTGGGCGGCCGCTCAGTGACGTCGCTGTGACGCCGCACGGACCGCCCCCTTAGAAAGGAGGTGGTTCACCGGTCACAGAGACGTCGCCGGGCAGGTAAGTATGTGTGACGGGTCTGCGCGATGTTGTGCGGCACGGGCAGCGATTTGCCCGTGTCGGACAACAGATGGGGGCGGGTACCCACGCTAGCGATATCGGCACCGATATCGCAGCGTGTAAAGTAGCCTTTAGTCCTACTAGGCAAGCAAAAGGATCTTTTATGCTTGGCCATATTTCCTTCATGAAATTCTGCATCTAATATGTTCCTTGTGCTTCTTCTGTTCTATTATTTGCACCACTCACAATGATATCATATGATTTCTGACAGTTTACATAGGACTGCGGTTAAACTTGCAATAAAGTGCTAAAATAATTCAGATAGAATCTAGCTATCTAATGTATCTATCTATCTATCTATCTATCTATCTATCTGTCTATCTATCTAATGTATTTATCTATCTATCTATTTTACATACACTACAGCTAAAACGTTTTGGGTCACCCAGACAATTTTGTCTTTTCCATGAAAAATCAAACTTTTATTTATCAAATGAGTTGCGTAACGAATAGAAAATATAGTCCAGACATTGACTAGGTTAGAAATAATGATTTTTACTTGAAATAATAATTTTCTTCTTCAAACGTTGTTTTCGTCAAAGATTGCTTCTTTTGCAGCAATTCCAGCTTTGCAGACCTTTGGCATTCTAGCTGTTAATTTGCGGAGGTAATCTGGAGATATTTCACCCCATGCTTCCCCCCTCCCACAAGTTGGATTGGTTTGATGGGCACTTTTTGCGTACCATACGGTCAAGCTGCTCCCACAACAGCTCAATAGGGTTGAGATCTGGTGACTGGGCTGGCCACTCCATTACAGATAGAATACCAGCTGCCTGCTTCTTCCCTAAATAGTTCATGCAAAATTTGGAGGTGTGCTTTGGGTCATTGTCCAGTTGTAGGATGAAATAGGCTCCAATCAAGCGCTGTCCACATGGTATGGCATGGCATTGCAAAATGGAGTAATAGCCTTCCTTATTCAAAATCCCTTTTACCTTGTACAAATCTCCCACTTTACCAGCACCAAAGCAACCCCAGACCATCACATTACCTCCACCATGCTTGACAGATGGCGTCAGACACTCTTCCAGCGTCTTTTCAGTTGTTCTGCATCTCACAAATGTTCTTCTGTGTGATCCAAACACCTCAAACTTCCATTCATCTGTCCATAACACTTTTTTCCTATCTTTCTCTGTCCAATGTCTATGTTCTTTTGCCCATATTAATCTATTTCTTTTAATAGCCAGTCTCAGATATGGCTTTTTCTTTGCCACTCTGCCCTGAAAGTCAGCCTCCCGGAGTTGCATCTTCACTGTAGACGTTGACCCTGGTGTTTTGCAGGTACTATTTAATGAAGCTGCCAGTTGAGGATCTGTGAGGCGTCGATTTCTCAAACTAGAGACTCTAATGTACTTGTCTTGTTGCTCAGTTGTGCAGGGGGGCCTCCCACTTCTCTTTCTACACTGGTTAGAGCCTGTTTGTCCTCTCTTCTGAAGGGAGTAATATACACCGTTTTAGGAAATCTTCAGTTTCTTGGCAACTTCTCACACGGAAAATCCTTCATGTCTAAGAACAAGAATAGACTGTCGAGTTTCACATGAAACTTCTCTTTTTCTGGCCCTTTTGAGAGTTTAATGGAACCAACAAATATAAGGCTCCGGATTCTCAACTAGCTCAAAGGAAGCTCCGTTTTATAGCTTCTCTAATCAGCAAAACTGTTTTCAGCTGTGCTAACATACTTCAACAAAGGTTTTCAAGGGATTTCTAAAAATCCTTTAGCCTTCTAATACAATTAACAAACACATTGTACCATTAGAACACTGGAGTGGTGGTTGTTGGAAATGGCCCTCCATACACCTATGTAGATATTGCATTAAAAACCAGACCACTCATCTCTACTCCTGTATAATGTATGTATATTGGATAAGATATAATGTTATGTACAGTGTGTTACGGGGGGCTGTCTGATAATAACCTTAAGGAGTATCAGACAGTCAGGGTCCACCGTGCAAAGACTCTGCTGCAGACTATGGCAGAGTGCAATACCTCTGTTAACTCACAGAAGGATATAATAAGTAAGTAAAGCAATTCCTCCCTTACTTGGAGGGTGTGTGGAATGATCTCTGTTAATAATTACAGAGACAAAGGCAATGTGTGCGAAATGGCACCTACCTAGGTCCGCTCTTCTAGTGGTACAAAAGAGACGAACAGCAGCGTAAGCCGCACAAAGCTCCTACCTGCGTTCGCTCCACTAGTGTGCGAGGACACGAACCACTAGATATGGCACCTGCCTAGGCCCGCTCTTCTAGTGGTGCAAAAGAGACGAACAGCAGCGTAAGCCGCACAAAGCTCCTACCTCTGTTCGCTCCCCTAGTGTGCGAGGATACGAACAACTGCCAGACGCAGTATAAGGAACGTTACCCTACCGGCAACGTCCACCTACGAGTCGAATCACAAGGCCCAGCCAGACCATGTGCCTCAGGCACCTGCCTATGTCCGCTCCCCTAAGAGGTAAGGACACGGACAGCAGCCGAAGCTGTAAGGTATAAGAACGCTACCCTGCCGGTAGCGCTCACCTAGCATAGACAGAGGAATGCCTAGAGGAACGCGCACAGAGCGTCTACTCTTATGCATGAACCAAGAGGACTGAGCGCCATGCGGCGTGCATCAGGGTCTTATATAGACTCTGTGCCTCATCCAAGATGGAGGACACCAGAGCCAATCCGCTGCCAGAACGACAGGAGTGACGTCATGCTGGCCTATCACCGAGCAAGGCGTCACAAGCACATGACCAGCGACTAATCGGCATAGAAGGTGTCAGAGACATGTGACCTTGTGTCAGCGATGATGTCACCCGCACATGTGCAATGGCTCCAAGATAGGACTTAGTCTCCGGCGCTCGCACATGTGCAGTAGCAAGAAATCTGGACTTAGTCTCCAGCGCTCGCACATGTGCAGTAGCAAGAAATCTGGACTTAGTCTCCAGCGCTCGCATATGTGCAGTAGCAAGAAATCTGGACTTAGTCTCCAGCGCTCGCACATGTGCAGTAGCAAGAAATCTGGACATAGTCTCCAGTGCTCGCAGCAACCGTAACACAGTGCCTACAAGTAGTATTCGACCCCCTGCAGATTTAGCAGGTTTCGGAATTAACTTGGCATTGTGACATTTGGACTGTAGATCAGCCTGGAAGTGTGAAATGCACTGCAGCAAAAAAGAATGTTATTTCTTTTTTTTTTTTTTTTTTTTTTTTTTTTTAAAATTGTGAAAAGTTTATTCAGAGGGTCATTTATTATTCAACCCCTCAATCCACCAGAATTCTGTTTGGTTCCCCTAAAGTATTAAGAAGTATTTCAGGCACAAAGAACAATGAGCTTCACATGTTTGGATTAATTATCTCTTTTTCCAGCCTTTTCTGACTAATTAAGACCCTCCCCAAACTTGTGAACAGCACTCATACTTGGTCAACATGGGAAAGACAAAGGAGCATTCCAAGGCCATCAGAGACAAGATCGTGGAGGGTCACAAGGCTGGCAAGGGGTACAAAACCTTTCCAAGGAGTTGGGCCTACCTGTCTCCACTGTTGGGAGCATCATCCGGAAGTGGATGGCTTATGGAACTACTGTTAGCCTTCCACGGCCTGGACAGCCTTTGAAAGTTTCCACCCGTGCCGAGGCCAGGCTTGTCCGAAGAGTCAAGGCTAACCCAAGGACAACAAGGAAGGAGCTCCGGGAAGATCTCATGGCAGTAGGGACATTGGTTTCAGTCAATACCATAAGTAACGTACTCCACCGCAATGGTCTCCGTTACAGACGAGCCCGTAAGGTACCTTTACTTTCAAAGCGTCATGTCAAGGCTCGTTTACAGTTTGCTCATGATCACTTGGAGGACTCTGAGACAGACTGGTTCAAGGTTCTCTGGTCTGATGAAACCAAGATCGAGATCTTTGGTGCCAACCACACACGTGACGTTTGGAGACTGGATGGCACTGCATACGACCCCAAGAATACCATCCCTACAGTCAAGCATAGTGGTGGCAGCATCATGCTGTGGGGCTGTTTCTCAGCCAAGGGGCCTGGCCATCTGGTCCGCATCCATGGGAAGATGGATAGCACGGCCTACCTGGAGATTTTGGCCAAGAACCGCCGCTCCTCCATCAAGGATCTTAAGATGGGTCGTCATTTCATCTTCCAACAAGACAACGACCAAAAGCACACAGCCAAGAAAACCAAGGCCTGGTTCAAGAGGGAAAAAATCAAGGTGTTGCAGTGGCCTAGTCAGTCTCCTGACCTTAACCCAATTGAAAACTTGTGGAAGGAGCTCAAGATTAAAGTTCACATGAGACACCCAAAGAACCTAGATAACTTGGAGAAGATCTGCATGGAGGAGTGGGCCAAGATAACTCCAGAGACATGTGCCGGCTGATCAGGTCTTATAAAAGACGATTATTAGCTGTAATTGCAAACAAGGGTTATTCCACAAAATATTAAACCTAGGGGTTGAATAATAATTGACCCACACTTTTATGTTGAAAATTTATTAAAATTTAACTGAGCAACATAACTTGTTGGTTTGTAAGATTTATGCATCTGTTAATAAATCCTGCTCTTGTTTGAAGTTTGCAGGCTCTAACTTATTTGCATCTTATCAAACCTGCTAAATCTGCAGGGGGTTGAATACTACTTGTAGGCACTGTCTAGTATAATATGGTATAATGCATAGTGGTTAATTTGGAATGTATAATGTAAGGTATAGTAGTGAAAGATATAGCAGTGTTGGTAATGCAATATACTGTTTCAGCCAAAAGCTTTGGCACCCTTGAAGTTGTTCCAGAAAATGAAGTATTTCTCCCTGAAAATTCTTGCAATTACACATTTTCTTATACATCTTTATTTCATTTGTGTGTATTATAACAATTCAGAAAAAAAACAAGGAGAAAAAAAGGCAAACTGCTCATTGAAACTCACATGTGGCAAGCAAAAGGTGTGTGCAATATGAAAATCACACCTAAAATCAGATAAAAAATGGGGATGTTATCTTAATCTTTGCTTTATGACTCTGTGTATGCACATTAAGAATGGACAACAGAAAAAGGAGAGGAGGACTTCAGAACCAAAATTGTTGCAAAATATCCACATTACCAACACTTCCCTTTGTACCAAGAGCTATAACTTTTTTTATTTTTTCATTAATATAGCCATATCAGGGCTTGTTTTTTGTGGGACGAGTTGTACTTTTGAATGACTCCATTCATTCTGCCACATATCGTTCTGGAAAATGGGGAAAAAATCCAAGGGCGGTGATATTGCAAAACAAAAGTGCAATTCCACTATTGTTTTTTGTTTTGTATTTTTTTTTACAGCATGTTCACTATATAGTAAAACTGACATAGCAGTATGATTCCCCAGGTCAGTACGAGTTTATAGGTACCAAACATGTTTAGTTTAGCTTTTATTTCAGTGGTGAAAAAAAATTTAGAGGCTTGTTAATAAAAGAATTGTGGTTTTGTCGCCATTTTCCAAAACCTATAGAGTTCTCATTTTTTTTTTGAGATCTGGGGTGGTTTGATAGATTATTTTTTGTGTCCTGAGTTGTTATTTTTAATATAGTCCGTGGCAGTGACTGCAGTTTTTGTCCTCTCCCTGAAATGAACTGTCATCATGAAGCTCATTTCAGGGGCTTGTCTGTCCCTCTGTCTCCCTCTCTGGTCTGTCCCAGCTGTACCTGCTCTTTCGCAGTAACTTCCATGATTTTTTTATTCAAGAAATTGCTGAACTAGGGAATGTGGGGGAGTGTTTATTCAAATAAACTGCATGTGTGGGTTTTTTTTTTAACTCTATACTTACTGAGTTAGTAATGGGTGTGTCTAATAGACACCTTTCCATTACAAACCCCTCGGTTTAATGCCAGCTATCAATTCACAGCTGACACAACTCCAAACGTATTACCCCAATTTTCACTGCACCAGGGCAATCAGGAAGAGGCAGGGAAATAGACATAATTAGCTCATCTAATGGATACATCACATCTGGGGCAGCTGGAGGCTGCGATTTTTAGGCTTCAGAGTGCCAAATAACCATAGGTGTTCTCAGCCTGATAATACCAGTCCCCAACTCTCTGCTTTACCATGACTGGTTATAAAATATAGAGCGGAGCCTACGCTGTTTTTTTAATCATGTATTTAAATAATTTAAAAAAAACAGTGTGGGATCCCCTCTATTTTTAATAACCAGCCAAGGTAAAGCTGACAGCTGACAGCTGAGGGTTGCATCCCATTGCTGTCTGCTTTACCTGTGCTAGTTATCAAAAATAGACAGGAGCCCACATCATATATATTTTTTTATTGTTCACAGCAACCTCCATATGCAATACAGGTTATTGTTTGCCTGCAGCCTTTCAACAAACTTTATCAGCATATAAACAGTATATGAACGAATCTGTCCAAAATCTGACAAAGACTTTCTAAAAGGTTTATATTCTAGTCCGAGACCCATACACCCTGTTATGGTTCGGTGTTTCCCTGAGCCTGCCCCATCCTCATCCCCTACAGTGGTGTCGGCTGACTCCTCTGCACCACCTGTCCGTTGCTCCAGCTGCTTGGCTGCTAGGTGTCAGATGTCCAGGGTCTTGGGTCATCCTTAGCCTAAGTCCCAGTTGTTCCCTACCATGCATGCCGGGTTCCCGCTGTCTCTCCAGGCTCTAAGTACGCATGCACGTGACGTCACCGGTAATGCGGCGGCTGTTGATTGACCATCGCGGACATCACTGGTGACGCGGTGGCTGCTGATTGGCCTTCGATGACGTCATTGGTGACATGGCGGCCACTAATTGGCCGCGGCCGGTGCCATTGCCATCTGACATCTGGCTTGAGGCAGGGCTTAGGCTATAAAGGACATGGGGCAACGCCCATGGCTACGCGAGTGTCATTATTGCACTGGTGACAGGCTGTGCAGTCATAGTGACCATAGCGCCAAATAGCCCTGCAGTGTTTGTAGCAGGGTTGCACGTGGTTACAGGAGTGGTAGGCAGTGCCTGTCATGCCAACATTTGCGGCAAGGCACACCCAGAGTCAGCTAACCCGCTCCTGTCCTATCGATCCATTCCTACCCAGGCAGTCCAGTGACGTTAACTGGGCTGTGTCATCAGTCTGGCTGTACTCCCTATGCACACGGCCGAACTTCTTAGATCTCCCTGTGCTACTAACAGGGAAGGTCCTATAACTGGTGGTGTGCTGTGAACACCACCGATTGTGTTTGTTTTTTTTATGTGTCTCTGAAGTTGTGCCGTCTGGCTGCCCTGTGTCTCTGTGGCTTTGTCATCTTCCCGGAGGACCTTGGGAGACGATTGAGCTATTATTAGTTTTGCTCCAATCGTCCCCCTGCCTACCACACCCATTGTCCGATATGAACCCCGAACGTTACTGATCGGGTTCCCTTATTCCTACTTACAAACTCAAAAGAACTTAATTAAAATAAGAAGTTAATTGAAAGGATATAGACAATATTGCTAAAGTACTGGTTTGGATAATTGTTCAAAATGAATAGGGATCGATACATAATGGTAAATCTTTCTCAAACAAATCATTATAACAAATCTACTGGTTTAGCTTTATCTGATCAGAGGAAAGAACCTGCACAACTAAGCCTCTGTTCTTACTAGCATTATTATGGTTTTAATTATTATTGACAATTGATTGATCCCACTGACCGATAATGGAGATAATTGGAGTTATTTTATCAATATTAGGGATTTACACTGCATAGTTTTGCTCTCTAATTTGTCTTATACCCTAATAAAACCAACAGAGATCTATAAGGTCTCTCTCTCTCTCTCTAAAAAATCGATTTATATCTGCAACACCTCAAAAGTGTAATGTACATGAAATGCCCTGATTGCCATTGAAATACATTTACAGTTAGGTCCAGAAATATTTGTACAGTGACACAAGTTTTGTTATTTTTGCTGTTTACAAAAACATGTTCAGAAATACAATTATATATATAATATGGGCTGAAAGTGCACACTCCCAGCTGCAATATGAGAGTTTTCACATCCAAATCGGAGAAAGGGTTTAGGAATCATAGCTCTGTAATGCATAGCCTCCTCTTTTTCAAGGGACCAAAAGTAATTGGACAAGGGACTCTAAGGGCTGCAATTAACTCTGAAGGCGTCTCCCTCGTTAACCTGTAATCAATGAAGTAGTTAAAAGGTCTGGGGTTGATTACAGGTGTGTGGTTTTCCATTTGGAAGCTGTTGCTGTGACCAGACAACATGCGGTCTAAGGAACTCTCAATTGAGGTGAAGCAGAACATCCTAAGGCTGAAAAAAAAGAAAAAATCCATCAGAGAGATAGCAGACATGCTTGGAGTAGCAAAATCAACAGTCGGGTACATTCTGAGAAAAAAGGAATTGACTGGTGAGCTTGGGAACTCAAAAAGGCCTGGGCGTCCATGGATGACAACAGTGGTGGATGATCGCCGCATACTTTCTTTGGTGAAGAAGAACCCGTTCACAACATCAACTGAAGTCCAGAACACTCTCAGTGAAGTAGGTGTATCTGTCTCTAAGTCAACTGTAAAGAGAAGACTCCATGAAAGTAGATACAAAGGGTTCACATCTAGATGCAAACCATTCATCAATTCCAAAAATAGACAGGCCAGAGTTAAATTTGCTGAAAAACACCTCATGAAGAGTAGCCGGATGAATTCTGAAGTGTACCGGGATATACTTTAAGCCCAGATTCAGCCAAATGCCGCAAAGTTGATCGGACGGCGCTTCATAGTACAGATGGACAATGACCCCAAGCATACAGCCAAAGCTACCCATGAGTTCATGAGTGCAAAAAAGTGGAACATTCTGCAATGGCCAAGTCAATCACCAGATCTTAACCCAATTGAGCATGCATTTCACTTGCTCAAATCCAGACTTAAGACGGAAAGACCCACAAACAAGCAAGACCTGAAGGCTGTGGCTGTAAAGGCCTGGCAAAGCATTAAGAAGGAGGAAACCCAGCGTTTGGTGATGTCCATGGGTTCCAGACTTAAGGCAATGATTGCCTCCAAAGGATTCGCAACAAAATATTGAAAATAAAAATATTTTGTTTGGGTTTGGTTTATTTGTCCAATTACTTTTGACCTCCTAAAATGTGGAGTGTTTGTAAAGAAATGTGTACAATTCCTACAATTTCTATCAGATATTTTTGTTCAAACCTTCAAATTACACGTTACAATCTGCACTTGAATTCTGTTGCAGAGGTTTCATTTCAAATCCAATGTGGTGGCATGCAGAGCCCAACTCGCGAAAATTGTGTCACTGTCCAAATATTTCTGGACCTAACTGTATATGTTTCTCCAGATCCCCCAAGATAATCAATGGATGTGCAAGAAGGGGTTAAAAATAATAAAATATTTCACTCCTTTTACCAATGCTGCCTGATGTGGGTGAGACCATGTTGTCTGTGGTCTAAAGGCTGCTTTACACCAGACAATCTATCGTGCGATAGATCGTCGGGGTCACAGTTTTTCTGACGCACATCCGGCATCGCTGGCGATGCCGGCCTATGTGACACCTCCTAGCGACGCAGTATCGCTCACAAATCGTGAGTCGTGTACTGCTCGCTAGGTTCCATAATATCGTTTAATTTAGTTGTTCATCGTTTCTGTGGTAGCACACGCCGCTCCGTGTGACACCACGGGAACGATGAACAGCAGCTCACCTGCGTCACGCGGCCGCCGCCGGCTATGTGAAGGAAGGAGGTGGGCGGGATGTTTACGTCCCGCTCATCTCCGCCCCTCCGCTTCCATTGGCCGGCGGCCGTGTGACGTCGCTGTGACGCCGAACGTCCCTCCCACTCCAGGAAGTGGATGTTCGCCGCCCACAGCGAGGTCGCACGAGAGGTAAGTATGTGTGACGGGGGTTACCGACTTTGTGCGTCACGGGCAGCGATTTGCCCGTGACGCACAAACGACGGGGGCGGGTACGATCGATTGTGAAATTGCACAATCGGTCGTACCGTGTAAAGCCCCCTTAAGAGTATAGCCAAATGTAGGCCATTTTGCTTGAATCCAGCTAATTGAATCACCAAATGTTTGGACTATGAGGAATTCTTAGGAAATTTAGGATAAAAATTTGGGAATAGCACATTCAATTTGTTAAAACTGATTGGCTAATCTGTGATCTTCTTTGTCTCACTGAACTTTTGAATGTTTTCATGCTATGGCATGAGGAATAATTATTTCATCCCACAAAAGCACACATGCTTTTGTAAATGTCGTATTCTATTTTGGCGATAAAGCCTTCACAATAGCTATATCATTCCAATTGATAACAGTTCTATACCACTAACAAGTGGTGAGAAAGTACCATGCATTGGAGAGCGTCCAAATGTTTAAGTATGAATGATTCATTTTGTCAACAATATTTTTATTGTTCATAGTTGATTATTTCCATAAGGCAGTTGTGATATTGAATGGTTGTAATCATTTGGATCTGTGAAATAACTACTTAATGTAAATGGACCTTTAAAAGCTTGTTTGGGAGCTGAAAAGGTGATGTATGCAAGCAGATAGTAAGCCCATTCTCCTATTATGCAGATAAACAGCACTGAGGATTCACAATCAGTATCATTTATGCTAATCTGTTTTTAATTGACTATTTTCTCTGTGTCCATGCTAATCCTGATAAGCGATGAGTTGGGTATGACTCAGCTCAGAGGTCCTGTTAGTGCAGCAGACTTTCCCTCCCATGAGACACACAGCTCGGGCAGGATTATGACTAGCAGACAATTATATCAAGTCTCCTCTCAATACCGCCACATAAAACTTCCTCAGCGGCTACAGAATTGTTCTGGGGTTTTTTTATGTTGATGTAAAGGTTGTTTCTGTAATGTTTATGTCACAGCCTGCAATTTATTTAGAATGACTTTAGCCATGTCCTTGTGACTCTTCTCTACACATTTACATTGTGTCTAGTGTTATCTATATCTTGTTTATAGATTTGGACAACTCCAAATTCTCTGACCCCCTATGTGGCGCCCTGTGCCTAGTCATCACAAATAATAGCTATATATGTATTTCAATCTGTATAATATGTATCATCAGCTTTAAGGAGATTTTGGTTCCTCTGCTGTTCACTGCAAACACACATTTGCCCATACTTCCTTACTGGGGCTGTTCACTTGAGAAAATACCATAGCTTGAGTGTTTGCCCTAGAATGAGACAGGGGAGGAGCTTAGGTGTGAGGTAAATTCAGGGAAAGTTGAAGTTGAAGTCGGTGTGAGGTAAAGTGAGAAGTGTAATATAGAGACAGTCCTGTCCTGTGGTGACTGCTAAAACCTCTGGAGGAGCCAGCTACACATTGACAGGGTATCAGTCCCAAGGCACCAGGACTTCCAAGCTCAGTGGCAAACTGAGAGACTGCTTTTAGCTTTTTTATAAAGAGCAGTGAATTGCCTGGAGCACAGTGACACGTTTGAGTTTGGAAACATCTAGAAGAAATAGTGAGTTTTCCTTTCAAGTCACCTGCTCACCGGAAGGGATTAAAGATCCAGAGTTCTCTTGTCCTGAAAATCCCAGGAATTCAAGACATCTATTTCCAGGTAGGGAAGTAGTAACAGGAAGAGTACAGTACAACCAAACAGCAGAGAAGCCGAACTCTCATTAGGGCAGCAAGAGCTACTATCATTGTGAATGCTGTGAGAAATGTGCTGGAAAGTTCTGCAAAGCTGCAGTAAAAGGTAAAAGCTCCCTATCATGTCTCTGACTGAATTACTATCTGCTATGCCATCCCTACCTCTACTTCTAAAGGAACCAGCCTAGTCGGGGGGCGGGGGGACAAGCCTCTGGCATTGTGCATCACCACCTAACTCCTGGGGACCTCCAGCTATGCCCGACCATACCAAGGCCAAACATCCCAACTGGCATCACAAACTTTTTATTTTCTTATTTATTAATTTTACTTTTCATTCCCCTTTTTTCATATTATTTTTAAACGCCCATTACAAAAGCCTGTTGCTCATGCCCGGTACAGCCACATCGCCACTCGGACCCATCACCGTGACATCAGAGGTCTATTGGTGACGGCACACCAACATACAAGCTGATTGCACTGCTATGCATATAGTATGATCATTAAGGAGAATTTATCATCGTTTTTTTGCTACTTGTTCTGAGAAAACTTTAATGTAGGGTCAAAAATCCTGATTCCAGTGATGTGTCACTTATGGTGATGAGCAAGCATGCTCGGCACTGCTCGAGAGAGTATCAGGGAACTCGGGTACTGTCACAGGAGTATTGAGTAACTGAAGCAGGGGTACCTACTCTAGACAGGCACTCAGACGGGGAGCCTGGCACTGTCCCTTATCCCAGAAGTAAGCTTGATCGTAGCCAGGTCTGGACCACCAGTATGACCATAACTCCTGTGTTTATCCTTGTCTAATACCCCCTGTCTCCTACCCTTTGAGAGGGCAGGAACCGATGTAACAAACCCCACAAATAACACAGATAGGGGAGAACCAAAACATATACACACTGCTATGAAACCCAGGAAAGAGACAAAATGTGCACAGAAAGAAATATCATACATAGAGGAAATAAACTGACAATAGGGATATTTATAAACCACACAAGTACCTACAACAAATCACCAGAAACTGTATCACATGCTAAGATTGGAATCTCTGGAGCAACGCTGGATCTATGGATCTATTATGAGGACCAGATCCAGCACCTTATAAAGTGTGGAGACAGATGTGAGTGGTCATTTGCAACCTGACCTCCTGGACCTGCTGGACTGATGAGCAGTGAACATGAAATAGCCGATGCCTGTCTCTGGCCAAACAACTAAAATACCTCAGGTTACAAGTCAGACTCTGCAGTGTGAACAGAGTCTGACGCCGTCATGACACCTAGTGAGTGCAGAGCAGAACACCACATGAGAGGTATGCTGATTACTCAATCGAGCATCGAGGTGCTCGAGATGCTTGTTACTCAATCTAATATTGCGGGTCCTCTAGTACCATGCTCAAGTCCCTGCCCCGCATATTTAGTGGCTGTTAGAAAACCAATAAACATGCGGGGATTGTCTACTGTACATAGTAATGCCGTAGCCATGTTGGCTACTGGCATTACTGTGATTAGCCGGACACATCCCGTCATCAGGTCTTATATGAGATAGTTGGGAGAGTTTAGATTATATTTGTACACTTGCACACTTTAGTGCCTTTCATGGATGGGGATTTTTAGCCTTGTTTACCGTAATAAATTAATAAATTAAAAAAATGACTTGGGGACCCCCCTATTTATGATATCCAGCCAAGGTAAAGCAAACCGCTGAAGGCTGGTCATTTGGCCTGTCCCAGCCTAAAAATATCATTTCGCAGCCACCCTAGACTTGGCACATCACAGATGCACAAATTTTGGTTCTTTGCCCCAATTTTTTTGATTTCCTTGGTGTAATGGTAATCAGGGGTCATATTGTGAGGGTGGGGTAGATGGCAGCTGTGTAATGTCAGCTGGCATCAAGACCTGCTGTTAGTAATAGAAACCCATCTATCAGACACACCCATTACTAACCCAGTAAGTATAAAGATAACAAAACCCATACGAAAATATTTAACTTTAAAAACACTCCCGACTGTTGCTCTGGTTCACCAATTTATAAAAAACAAAAGCCATGACAATCTGAAGTAGTCCACCAAATCTGATGTAGTCTACAAATGGGAATCTGAAAGACAAAAAAGCAAGAGGTAAAGAAATCAAAACAAGATACAGTTCACCAATTTATTATTTAAAAAATCCCTGCAGCTCTGACGTAGTCCATGGCGTTCACGTAACATCCACTGATTCTGTGGCACAACATATGGAGCTTCCTTCTGAGAACGAGGCTTCAAAGGTCACTCCTGCTCTGTGATACCTGCAACTGTGCAGAATGCAGCCTGACTGGGAGTGACATATGAAGCGTCGTTCTCATACCGAGTCTCTATACGTTGTGCTACAGAATCGGTAAACATCGTGGGAGTTATATTCACTACCCGGTGCCTGTGAATAGCTGTACTTTACTGCTATTTACAGTTGATGGAGCTGCACTCATGGATGGTGGACTAAGAAGGAACTTTGTAGGAACACCTTTGATAATAAATTGGTGAACAAAGGATACAATGAAGGAGTCTTTAATGAAATAAACTATTTCTCCTGTGTGTGGGGGTGTTTTCTTTAATTATTGAGTTAGTAATGGGGGTGTCAGATACACACCTCTCCATATCTATGATGAGGATTTAGTTGGACTTCTTAGCAGCAGGTCTTTTAGTCCTCTATTGATAATTCCAAGAAAAAAAAGGGATTTTATAACAACAATAGAAAACAACCCAGTATGTGAGACCTCATTGGAATCAGAGTCTTTGGGTTTACATTATGCTGCTCTAAAACAAAAAGGTTACCTGCAGCATATGACCTGTTTACACAGAACAATGTGTTGCCAAGAACAATCATTTTTAAGCTTGCTTAAAAATCATCTCTTCTGAAGAATAAGCATTTTCTCTTTGATTGAGTGATTGCCATCCTATTTAGACAGGATGATAAGTGGGAAATGAGTATTCACGGGAACACTTGTCCCTGATTATCGGCCTTTGTAAATAGGCCCTTAGGCAGCAACAGTTCTTTCTGTAAGACAGCTGCTCCCCAGACACAATCTCCATGCTAGGTGACCCTACGGTAGTCTCTCTTTCCAAACAGCTCACTGCAGAGTGTTTGTATAGTGTTACTACTGAGTAGTGTTGAGTTCGGTGCGGTTCGTTGAATGGCGGCTCCGTTCGGCGAATGTTCGATGAACGTTCGACAAACCTCTTCGAACCCCATAGAAAACAATGGCAGGCAAACACAAACACATTATACATATGCACATACAATTAATAAACATTGTCATTACACTTACAGGTCCCCGCTACGCGTCCTGCACTCTGTCTTTCGCCGTTTTCCCTTCCGATCATCGCTGCGCCCTCCCGGTAACCAGCACTGATGATAGGACCTTCCGTGACGTCAAAATAGCATGGGACCAGTCATGTGTCTATTATCTCATTGGCAATAGACTGGTCACATGGCTAGACGTCATGCTAGGTCCTGTCAGTACATCTCTCCGGTACACGGTGCTCGTTTGAACATCTCCGTGTACCGGCGAGATGCTCTGGCACATGGTCACAGAGTCAGCCACATGCAAGGACTGGATGCCACAGCTGTTGAATAACGGAGATCACTGTTGCTATAGTAACCCGCCTGTCAGGGGTGACATCACTGCTTACAGCCCGCAGCCTCTGCTCACTCACTGAGTAATTAGACTGCACGGGAGCAGCAGCGTCTTCCTCCCATGCAGTGCTGTCTGATGTAGCAGAGCTGCATGGGTTGAAAGAGAAAGAAGAAAGAAGACCAGGATCGTTGAGAGGGAGTAATAAACATGGAGTCTCTAATGTGTCTGTGTATTTATTTCTATTAAAGTATTTTTTCTCTGTGTGGTGTCTTTTTTTTAACCCTTTATTGGAGATTCTTAATGGCTGGGTCAAACTTGCCTGACATTAAGAATCTCTGGCTTACTACTAACTAGTAAAATAAAGCTAGTATTAACCCATTATTACCCAGCAAGCCACCCGGCTTCAGGGCAGCAGAAAGAGTTGGATATAGCACCAGATGATGGCGCTTCTATGAAAGTGCCATTTTCTGGGGCGGCTGCGGACTGCAATTCGCAGCAGAGGGGCCCAGAAACCTCGGGCCAACCAGTGCTGCGGATTCCAATCCCCAGCTGCCTAGTTGTACCTGGCTGGACACAAAAATAAGGCGAAGCCCATGTCGGTTTTTTTTTTAAATTATTTCATGAAATTCATGAAATAATTAAAAAAAAGGCTTCCTTATATTATTAGTTCCCAGCCAGGTACAAATAGGCAGCGGGGGGTTGGGAGCAGCCGTACCTGCCGCTTTACCTGGCTAGCATACAAAAATATGGCGAAGCCCACGTCATTTTTTTGGTGGGCAAAAAACTCTTGCATACAGTCCTGGATGGAGTATGCTGAGCCTTGTAGTTCTGTAGCTGCTGTCTGCTCTCCTGCATACACTAGTGAATGGAGCATGCTGAGCCTTGTTGTTCTGCAGCTGCTGTCTGCTCTCCTGCGTACACTAGTGAATGGAGCATGCTGAGACCTGTAGTTCTGCTCCCCCTGTCTCTCCCTCCAGCACACAGTCCTGGAGGGAGGATGCTGAGCCTTGTAGTTCTGCAGCTGCTGTCTCTTCTCCTCCATACAGACAGACAGCAGACAGCAGCTGCAGAACTACAAGGCTCAGCATACTCCATCTAGGACTGTATGCAGGAGTTTTTTGCCCCCCCCCAAAAAAATAACGTGGGCTTCGCCATGTTTTTCTATGCTAGCCAGGTACAGCAGGCAGCTTCGGCCTGCTCCAACCCCCAGTTTCCTATTTATTTGTACCCGGCTGGGAACCAAAAATATATGGAAGCCCATTTTTTTTTTTAAATATTTCGCCCAATTTTTGTGTCCAGCCAGGTACAACTAGGCAGCTGGGGATTGGAATCCGCAGCGCAGGGTGCCCAAGTTTTCTGGGCACCCCTGCTGCGAATTGCAGTCCGCAGCCGCCCTAGAAAATGGCGCTTTCATAGAAGCGCCATATTCTGGCGCCGTATCCAACTCTTCCAGCTGCCCTGGTGATGGGTAGCTCGCTGGGTAATAATGGGGTTAGGGCTTGCTGTATATTATCAACTGGCCCTAAGCCCGAATTTCATGGTTTCATGCCAATATTAGACATGGCCACCATGAATTTCTAGTACAGATAAAAAACACAACACACAGAAAAATATTTTTATTAGAAATAAAACACAACACAATTAGTGACTCCATCTTTATTGAAATAAAGAACCCCCTCCGCAGTAAAGAAAGAGAGAGAAAAGAGAGAGAGAAAAGAGAGAGAGGAAAGAGAGAGAAAAGAGAGAGAAAAGAGAGAGAAAAGAGAGAGAGAAAAGAGAGAGAGAAAAGAGAGAGAAAAGAGAGAGAGAGGAGAGAGAGAAGAGAGAGAAGAGAGCTAAGAAAGAGAGGAGAGAGAAGAGAGAGGAGAGAGAGGAGAGAGCAATGCAGCCTCATTCCGTGCTCCGATTTTAGAGGTGTTTCCCGCGGCTCACAGCTGATGTCCGGCTCCTCCCCTCAGTGCATAATTTAATTAAATTATAATTATAAACAAATAGTAATTATAATTAAATTCTTTACCGGGATGGCCAGGACTCGAACTCGTGACCTAATTCTCCTTAGGCAGTAGCTCTATCCATTGAACCACTGCCTCTAATGAAAAGCATAGGAAGATTTGGTAATCTTGACTCTGTATTGCACTTGAGAATCCAGAAGTAGATTATTCAACTACAAGGATGGATGGAGAGAGGGATGGATGGAGGGATGGAGGGATGGATGAATGGATGGAGGGATGGATGGAAGGATGGATAGAGGGATGGATGGAGGCAGAGAGGGATGGATGGAGTAATGGAGGGAGGGATGAAGGGAGGGATGAATGGATGGAGAGATGGAGGGATGGAGAGATGGAGGGAGGGATGGAGGGAGGGATGAATGGATGGAGGGAGAGATGGAGGGATTTAGGGATGGATGGAGGGATAGATGGATGGAGGGATGGAGGGAGGGATGAAGGGAGGGATGAATGGATGGAGAGATGGAGGGAAGGATGGAGGGAGGGATGAAGGGATGGTTGGATGGATAGAGGGATGGATGGAAGGACAGAGGGAGGGATGGAGGGAGGGATGAAGGGAGGGATGAAGGGAGGGATGAAGGGAGGGATGAATGGATGGAGAGATGGAGGGAGGGATGGAGGAAGGGATGAATGAATGAGCTGGATGCGTCGCGGGACCTCTGTGGATTACGTCGGACCTGGAGGGGTATTTGGGGATTTTAATAAAATTGTTTTTTTGTCTTTTATTCCAAATAAAGGATTTTTCGTTGTGTGTGTTTATTTACTTTCACTTATAGGTTAATCATGGAAGGTATCTCGGGGAGACGCCTGCCATGATTAACTCCTTATTACCCCGATTGCTACCGCACCAGGGCAATTCAGGATGAGCCGGGTAGAGTCCCGGGACTATCACATCTAATGGATGCAGCAATTCCGGGCGGCTGCTGGGTGATATTGTTAGGGTGGTGGGCTGCCCTTAACGTGGCGCTCCCCATCCTGACTATACCAGCCTTCAGCCGTGTGGCTTTATCTTGGCTGGTATCAAAATTGGGGGGAACCGCAGTTCATTTTTTTTTTTTTTTAATTATTTATTTATTTTACTGTACGATATAGACCCGCCCGCCGGCGGCTGTGATTGGTTGCAGTGAGACAGCTGTCACTCATCGTGGGGGTGTGTCTGACTGCAACCAATCATGGGCGCTGGTGGGCGGGGAAAGCAGGGAATACCAGATTAAATAATGAGCGGCAGCCATTTTCAAAAGAGGAAAAGCTGCCGGAGCTTTGTGACAGCCGTGCAGAGCCGCGCCCATTATCAATGAGTAGGAAAGAGAGAGGGATTGTGCTGGAGACGCAGGACGCATGCAGATACGCAACGTGCGCACTTAGCCTTACTGTGAAAAGCCACACTTTTGGTGATCGAACCGTTATCGAACGGTAACTCGACCTGCCGAACTTGAAGCAAATCGTTCAAGTTCATCGAACGACTCGAACACCGCCCAAAATAACTCGAATTTGAAATTGGCGAACGGTTCGAATCGAACATCGCTCAACTCTACATAAGTGTACACAGGCAGAAGGTGAGACACAGTGCTAAAATGTGTAAACACAGTCATACAAGGAAGATGAAGAAAAACAGAAGAACTCAAAAGACCCACGAAATACGTGGGAACTTCCAAAATCCCAAACGCAAAAGAAAGACAAGATTGCTTGGAAAGTAAAAACACAAACTACAGGGAGAAGCAATAGTAATATTTCAGCAACGTTATCCTTAAATGAAGAGCTGGGACTCCAAACATTCATCTATCCAGGAATATACCCAGCAATTAATGCATGTGAATGATAAATATAAATTGATATAAATAGCCCTTCCCAAGATGTATTAGGGCAAACCAAATGAGGAAATTAACACATCTGGCTAGAAAAAAACAGGAAAGCAAATGAAAAGAAAGACAAGACAACTATCAGCGATAGGACAGAGACAAAAAAGGTTGTGGTCCAACAAAGAGAGAAACTGACCACACAATCAGAGATCACCAGATCCCCAGACTCAAGCCATGAAAGTAACCCCTCTTCTACAAGGCACCACCAGACCCAAAGAACCCTCATCCTCTGATGATGCTGATGGAACTCACTTATTAGGCGATCCGCATGAAAATACTCCAAATTGACCCAGAAGGGATCTTTAGGACCATAACCTTTCCATTTAACCATATACTGCAAGCAGCGTCTGCCCCGTTTGGATCCCAGAACTCACTCCACTGTACTCCCAATCCATTTTCAGATCCACATCAATAATATCTGGAGGAACATGCACCCCTTCAAATCTCTTCAGAAGGGAAGAAGGGGTGAGTTGTTCATTTACCAAGTGATATGGAGTTGAAGCTTACTAGCCACTGGATTCAAATCTTTAATAACCCTGTAAGGACCTGTAAGAGGGTGACCTATGGTCAGTGCTTTCCTGCAAACACCATGGATTGCATTAAATATGTGTATGTGTAAATAATGTAAATATTAATGTGATAGAGTCCCTAACGTAGTGTGTTATGAAGGCTCTAGGATGTTTTATAAGGTACTGTTGCCACTTATTGGTCAGTTATTGTACAACGGGTATTTTGTAGGATGATTAATAGTTAATGCGGGTTGAGACAGAGCAGAGGCTGCAGGCAGCGGCCATCTTAGAAAGTCAGTTAGTGTGAGGACAGAACGAGGAAAGGATGTAGGACCTTGGCCAGCCAGGCCAGACCCAGAAAATACCAGGTGTGAAGACTACTGGTGGTACGGAGCCTCTGGTTCGGGGTTGGTGTTAGGCGAGCACCTGAAAGCCCCCTTCTCTACAGGGGAAGTGAGACCAGGAGTCACCGGGTGGGTGAGACAAGGGGACTAAATCAGGAGAGAGAGTGTCTGTGTCAGAAAGTCCTCAAGCAGCAGCTCGAAGCTGCTCTGGGACATCATGAATCGCTGCCATCTGAATCAGAGCAAAGGAGATCAGATGAGGAGGTCTGGGGACCGTTCCTGATGGCTTTACGTGCTGTTTTGATAGCCTCCTCCCCTTTCCTGACCCTATATACCTCATTCAAATCTGACCACAACCTTACCTTCTTTCAACCCCCTAAAAATTTGACCCCACCCAAAGCGCGCTCATTTCCTCATAGCTTTATTAACCCTTCTTTGCAAAGATGAGTCATGGGTCACTACACCCATAGCTCAGCTCTGAGCTCCATTTAGCCTTTCTTTGGGAAATGTACCACGAATTTGGCATAGTTATTTTGTCTTTTTCTAGCTTCAACCACACACTGCAACATTTCCTGCTAGCAGCCCCTAGATAGATAGATATTGCTAAAACAGAGATATACATTCACAGAATTATATACAGGTAAAATATATCTTTATACCATATTAGCCAGTATAGATAAAAAATTGTTTAAAAGAACTGAAGTCCTCAGTGGTTGATACCTTTTAATGGCTAACTGAAAATATGGTAATAATAGCAAGCTTTCAAGACTACTCAGGTCTCCTCTGACCATCCGAGCGCGTCACAGCCTGGACCAGACATCTAATCAGAGGACAATAAAACTTTCACACTGAACTGCAGCAATATTTATGGCCACAACAGTTTTCCCCCCTGCCATAGTGATAGTTCTGTTTCATATAACTTGTTTTTTTTTTACTGCACTATTCTATGTCCTGTTGTGTATAAATTTGTGACTCTTCAGATTTTGTGTTATACTGAGCCTGATGAAGAGACCTGAGTAGTCTCGAAAGCTTGCTATTATTACCATCTTTTCAGTCAGCCATTAAAAGGTATCAACCACTGAGGACTTCAGTTCTTGTAAACAATTTTTTATCAGAATTATATACAAACAAACAAGAAATACAACAATAGAACATTTCTACAAGCAAATAGTCTGTTGCAAAGGGTTAATACAGCTTGCCTTTCTACAAGAGTTTCAGTGCTCTTTGCACCTACTGTACTCTGTGCCACTCCAATCATATTACTCATTGGATGTACAAAGAAATAGGTATTATCTTTTCTCCTTTTTGTTTAGTAGCACCTGTCATGGCGACTCCAGACTCTATTCACATTGCAGAGTGTGAGTCTGACGGCAACCTGATGCTTCTTAGTTGCTCAGCCAGAGTTGGGCGTCGACTGTTTTGTGCTCTCTGCTCTTTGGTTAAGAAGGAGTTATTTCCTGCTGGCCAGTGAAAGGCTGCTGGGGTCAAAGGTGGTTGACGTCCTATCACAGCCACGTCCGCCATGTAAAAAATGGTGGAACCTGTCTCACGTGCCAAAGATAGCTCTAGCTTTGCTCCAGCGTTATCGGTCTTTGTGAGTGGTGACCCAGTTATTGGTGAATTGCTATATACTATTTGGTGTGTGGTGGAAATATCTTGTTGCTTGTTTATTTCCTCCCTGTACTTTAATCCCCCTGAGCACGTATTGTCATTTCCCCTGTGTGTGGTTGCAGTGTGTTTGAGCTTTGGTTTTCCTCTTTCTGTCAGTATTTGTGGGATTGTTTACTCTGGTCCCAGCCCTTCCCAGGGGGTATGGGAGGGGAAGGGCCATCACCAGAAATTTCAGGGCTTATACTGGCAAAATATTTGGGCCCCCTTGAGACTCTGCCCAGCCTCCACCCCAACCCTGCCTCTGCCCAGCTCCGCCTCCAACCCTCAAACCTTCCACATTCCCACTGTCCACTTTGGAAAATCTCCACATCTGCACTCTATTCCCTCCCGCAAAGCAGTCTGAGTAGTCATCATGGAACCAATTTGCGATTTTCACTCCGAATCCTGACGATGAGTATATTACACAGTGTTAAGATTGTGCATGATACAGGGCTTAATTTAATTAAAGGTCTTGTCCAGGTTTGAGATGAACACTGCAGTCACTTTAGGTGACTGTAGGCTTCTGAATTCTCTCAGTACTTGCACAGCACACTTTTAGGATTCTCTAGTGACAATGGTCAGATTGGACAATAATATGAGCACAAGTATGCAATTTGTATACTTCTAGCCACCTTCTGACTAGCTGTGTCCGGCCTCACGCAATCAATTTTCATTGATCAAGGCCACGCATGTCTAGTCGGCACGTGACCACATGTATGTAAATAGCATACTTGTGGTTTTGTGACCTCCCATTCTTACCACCCGCACCAGATAATAATGACAGCATGCAGTGTATGCACTGTGAGAACTCAGAAGTCTGCAGTCACACAGAGTGACACATAGAGTAAGAGCAGACACATCACAAACGTGCGACAACCTCTTTAATGCTTCTAACATTAAAAAAACATGGTAACCCTTAAATTGGCAGATGGCACAATACTTTCTTAACATAGCCCTGTATAATGTAATCTTACAAGTTCTGAACTGTTACATTTGTATTGGATCAGGACTTATAACAGCACAGGAATACATCAATCGAGAGCCACCAGAGGTACAGAAATACATCACTAGAGCCCCCATCAGTACA
Organism: Anomaloglossus baeobatrachus; assembly: GCF_048569485.1. Classification (NCBI taxonomy): domain Eukaryota; kingdom Metazoa; phylum Chordata; class Amphibia; order Anura; family Aromobatidae; genus Anomaloglossus; species Anomaloglossus baeobatrachus. The sequence continues at coordinate 213,488,180 of NC_134356.1, read as the reverse complement.
GAAAAACAGCATCAAAACCCTCATCAGTACAGAAATACATCACAAGAACCACCATAGGTACAGAAACAAAGCATCAAAATGCGTATCAGTACAGAAATACATCACCAAAACCACCATAGGTGCAGAAACAAAGCATTAAAATGCTCACAAGTAGATAAATTCATCATCAGAACAACCAGCAGTACAGAAATACATCCATACAATCCCTATCAGTACAAAAACAGCATCAAAACCCTCATCAGTACAGGAATACATCACAAGAATTGGTACACGGTTCATCAATTGTAATGTCAGGTCAGCCCTGTATATATATTTATCACATGAACCTAGAACTTCCAGTATGTCCTTAACAATGGTAAGAAGATACTGGGAGTTGTAGTTATCAGTCCATACAGGAACAACAGTACTGGTGAGAATTAATCATTATCATAAATACACATTTACATCCAGTTACTTCATAGATGAAGTTGTCTCTGAAAAGTCATACTTTTTCTTTTCGTTATCTGGTCCAGATGCCATGATGAATTTTCATGGCCACAGCTCGTCTCTGGAGACATCCATCTTCTCTGCTTTTCTGCAGCACATCCCGACAAGATGCCTGAAAAATACGAGTGTCATTATAATGTCCCTGAATAAAAATATCCGCCCCACACTGCACTCCCGAATAAATAATTTCCCCTCGCTGTGTTCCCTGCACAAAACATGACACACAGTCCCTCTTATTGTCATACCGTCCACACTGTCCTTTTCATACTGGGCCCTTTCTTCATACTCCTCTACACTTTGTCCTCCTATACTAACCAATCTTTATACTGTTCTCTCTCATCACACTCTCCCATTCTCATCATACTCTCTCCTCCATACTGTGGCCTCACACTATCCCTCAATGAAGTCCTTTCTACAAACCGTCCCCACTCACACTATCCAGTCATGTCTGTATCCATCCCGCCCACACCCTACCCAGTCTTTATTATGTGTCATTTTTCTCATCCCATATGGTCTCATAACGACCTCTGAATTCATCACCTCCTTGCTTCCTATACTATGACCACACCCATCCTCCTCATACTGTGTCTGCACCCATCCCCCTCCTCATACTATGTACGCACCCATCCCCCCTCACTCCTCATACTGTGTCCGCACCCATCCCCCTCTCATGCTGTTTCTGCAGCCATCCCCCCTCACTCCTCATACTATGTCTGCACCCATCCCCCTCTCTGCATACTTTGTCTACATCCATCCCCCTCTCTCCTAATGCTGTTTTTGCACCCATTCCCTCCTCCGCATACTCACTCCTCATAGTGTGTCTGCACCCATCCCACCTCACTTCCCATACTATGTCTGCACCCATCCTCCCTCTCTGCATACTTTGTCTGCACCCATCCCCCTTCCTACCAATGCTATGTTCACACCCATCCCCCTCCTTATACTGTGTCTGCACCCATCCCCCCTCACTTTTCATACTGTATCCACACCCATCCTACCCTCATGCTCCCCATACTGTGTCTGCACCCATCCACCTCACTTCCCATAATGTGTCTGCACCCATCCCCCTCATTTTTCATACTGTATCCGGACCCATCCTACCCTCATGCTCCCAATACTGTGTCTTTAAATTTAACCCATGGCTCCTGACACTTCCACTCCATTTGGTTCCCATACTGTGTGTGCATTTATCACCCCTTGCTCCCCATTCTGGGTTCTCAAATGGCCCCCATTTGCTCTACTTGCACACCCCCTCCCCCATCCCCTAATTACAATTAATTTTTGGTGTCTTCAACTCCATTGGAGCACTTTCCACAAGTTCTGTACATGCCCCTGTGGCACCAAGTGAGGTCAGCAGCGGGATCAGCTCAATGGATCACACTGCGTCACCGGGTCAGGGCTTGTACTGGGGTCTAATATACGGTAGTTCTGATCCCTGAGAACTGGTGCTGCAGCTTGACAGCGGCTCAGAGGATGTCCAAATCCCATGCAGCTGCTGGGAGACACCGTAGACCCCCACTTCAGGCACCCCCCTGCCAGCTGCGCCCACCTGCAGCTCTGGCCCCTGCCCCTGAGGCCCGGTGAGTAGAAAAATGAAAGAGGAGGGGCCTGGGCTTCCAGCATGTCATGGATCCCCTGTATGCTTCTGCTCACCAGGTGCGCCCTCTGACACGCATCTCCCCTCCCAAAGCCCCCCCCAGCCCCTCTCTGCTCCACTGACCCGGTCTCCAGGTTAGCACATGGCTAATTTGAATGCTTCGCCCTGTCGCATGCAAATTATCCATCTATAGTAGCCAAAGCCACACTGCCAGGCCCCTCTGCTGCTGTGACTGAGACCTGCTGAAGAGGAGGGCTTGCTGGCCTGGGACCAGGGGTGTAACTACCGCAGTCACAGCGGTCGCCATTGCAACCCGGCCCAGGAGGTTAGGGGCCCACGGCCGCCCGGCAGATCAGCAGCCAGCTCCTTTTTGGTGAGAGAAGTGCTGCGCTGTTCTGCCGCAGACCACGATATATGACCCGCTGCCGCCGCTGACACTGGTCCCCCCTGCCTCGTGTCAGCGGCGGCGGCACTGGGCCCCTGCACACTGCTATGATATTGCAGAGTGGGGCCAAGCGGTTGGCCCCACCCACCGAGGAGTTCACAGGCCTGGAGGCGGGAAAAGTGACAGTGTAGTGTTGGAGTTTAAGGAGTGAGGAGCAAGCACTTGGGTGTCTGGGTTTGTGGCCCAGGCACTGACAGCAAGGTTGGCAGACGGTGGTGGCCGTCTGCAAGAGTGGTGGAGCAACGCGGAACCGTAGGACCGGGGACGGGCGACGGCCCACCGGTACCGACCGGGGAGCGAAGTGAAGCCAGCACACACAGGCAGGGCCATCGGACCCCGACCAGGCTTGGAGCCGCCGACAATAGTCAAATCCGAATGTGACCGGAACCCCAGGGGTTTCCTAACAGCAAAAGTCCCGATTGAAGGCAACCGCCCACACCGTGAGGGTAAACAGTGTGACGTATCAACCGGCTGTATAACAAAGGGCCGGTATGTTTTGCAGAAGCATGGGTGCTCTGCAATGTGAAGTTGGCTGGGACCTGTGGTTCCACAGGATTGCATTACATGCAGAGCCATGGAAGGGTGTGTGATGCTGACTACACACTCCTTACCACCTGTGGGTGTGGCTCCAGGGGTTAAAGCAATCCTGTCTCTGAACCTAGGTGGAGTGTGTCTAGGGCAGTCTAGATAGAGACTAGCTCCAGACGTCCAGTGTGTGTACTGGAAACGAGTGAGAGCAGGGAGCTCTGAGTGTGTGTCTAGGGCAGTCTAGATAGAGACTAGCTCCAGACGTCCAGTGTGTGGACTGGAAACAAGTGAGAGCAGGGAGCTCTGAGTGTGTCTAGGGCAGTCTAGATAGAGACTAGCTCCAGACGTCCAGTGTGTGGACTGGAAACAAGTGAGAGCAGAGCCGGGAGCTCTGAGTGTATCAGCCTGTGTGGAGGCTGAACACAAGGCTCTGATATTGAGTATGAGGTGAGTGCAGCCAAGCCAGGCCAGGGCTGTAGGGCCGAATCTCTCCAGGAGGAGAGACAGACAGGGGTCTGCAGAGGGCCCTGGGTGCTGGAAGGAACCTTGGCTAGAGTTGTACGCTGGCAGGAGCCAGAGAGTGGGGAAGTTGCTAAAACTTCCATAATGGACTTATTGTTTATGTTTGAGGGCAGTTTATGCTGAGTGTTTTTAAATAAACTGCCGGAATTTCTATGAGAGACTGTGTACGTGTGTTGCTGAAGCTATCTCACACCGCTGCAAGCGAGTGGAACCCCACGTTGCAGGGCGCAACATTACAACAGCTACCGCCTAAGGCTAGAGACCCAAGGGCCAGCGCCTGCGTGCAAACGGGCTCCTCCGGTACCCATACACCGGGGAGCGGACTACCGTTGGGGATCCATAGTAGTCAAACGAGAACATCAAGGTGCAGGGAAAGACAGCCGCCATCACCTGTCCGGGGAGAGACACAGCAGCCGGCTGCGGGACCCGTCCATCCAGCCGTTTGGTTTACCGAGGACTTTGTACATTTCTTACTGAGTGAGTACACCCATGCCATCCGGCACCATGCCGCGCTGTCCCTGCAACCCTGCACCTCACCAACCCTGCCTCCCCGTCACATCATCAGGCCCCAGGACTACCGACCCCTACCCACGGAGGGGGAAAACAACATCCCAGCTGCTCCCCACCATCGCTCCCGGGATCCCCGTCACCAGCAGCGGTGGTGCCTATCTTCACCACGACCCGTGGGTGGCGTCACGGACTAAATCCCCCAAACCAACCACCCCTTTCACTCACGGGCGAGGAGCGCCGCTCGAGTCCCCGGATCCGGCCCACCGCTCGAGCCACCGATCAGCCGCAGCAGTGCCGGACCTGAGCGTTAGCGAGAGTTCAGCAGCGACGGCGTCCTCCCCACCCGCGACAATATTATATTTTGATAGCTCGGGCATTTCTGAACGCTACAATACCAAATATGTGTATATATATTTCTAAACCCTCTCATTTTCAATTTGGCGAATGGGGGGTGATTTGAACTTTAAGGTTTTTTTTATTTTTTTTTAATTCTCTAAAAGTTTTTTTTTACTTTTTTTTTATTTTAGTAGTCTCCCTAGGGGACTATAAGTATAAGCAGTCTGATCGCTCTTCCATTTCTCCACATCACAGCTACACAGCAAAAACACAGATTTCCTATTACAAACGGCAGTCTGCCGGGTGTAAGAGGAAGTGACTCATGATAGCTACAGGAGTGATTACATGACCCTGTGCTACCATAGCAACTATCGGATCCACGTGATCATGTCATGTGATTTCCGATGGCAATGGGTAAGTGAATGCTTACCGCTTGTCACATTTTGCCAGCGAGATTCAAGGGGTTAACAGGCGCGAGTGGAGAGCGGATCCACTCATGCTTGATAGCTGCACATGTCAGCTGTTCAAATCAGCTGACATGTGCAGGGATCACTGCCGATTGCCTGCAGGGATTAATCTCACACGATCCATGACGTACGCAGTACGTCATATGTCAAAAAGAGGTTAATACAGCTAAGTAGTTACACCAGACTCGTCCTGGTCCCCCCTCTTCACTGGGCCCCCTACACCAGTCACGGTTGTAATGTCCTGATAGCGGACCTGGGGAAAGGGGGTGTTAGACCAAGGCTGCTCAGGAGTTAGGATCACGTTGGTGATCCAGGCCTGGCTACCATTTAGCTTACCCTTGGAAAAAGGGACAGTTTAATGCCCTTAGTCTGAGGACCAATGTAGGTGTCTTTACTGCTGGCTACCGTGTCATACCGTATGCAGGGCTGATGTCAGCACCCGGCACCTAGGGCAAGTTCCGGCGCCATGGACCTCTGTTGGAATCTACTTGCCGTTGGCAGGGGCGGTGATTTATCCTGTGGCCCCTGGGCCGAGTTCCAGGGATCACAGTGCTTAGGCGGCAGCCACACTTTCCTGCACACAGCACTTCACTGCTGCGTTGTGTGCAAGGATATTGAAGTTTATCTGTGGGTGGAGCTAGTGCTCCCTGTGCTGAGCTCCCATTCCACAGATGAACAGAAGGAACCTGGAAGTAGCCCATACACTCTAGCATCTACCCTTGCATCTACCATGAAGAGAGGAGCCACAGCACCAACATCTCACCAAGATGTATGTTTCGTTTAGAACTGTCTGTTCCCTGACCCCAGTGCTGTATACCCTCCAGACCTGTGGGTCACCTGACCCTAATGCTGTATACCCTCCCAGAATTGTCTTTCCTCTGACCCCCATTGTTGTATACCCTCCTAGAACTCTGTCCCCTGACCCCAGTGCTGTATACTTTCCAGAACTGTCTGCCCCCCCCAACCCAATGCTGTATACCACCCCAGAGCTGTATGTCCCCTCCACCCCAGTGCTGTAAACCGCCTTAAAAGCTAAGTGTCCCCCTCTAGAGCTGTATGTCCCCCTAATGCTTTATATCCCCAGTGCCTCCTGTAATGTATATACAGCAGTGTCAGTGTACTCTATGTGCTGCTATGTCTGTTATTCATGGCCACCAATAAGCGCGGCACAGCCACATGACCAGGAGGAGCTAGACGGGAGACAAGCGAGGGAGGTGAGTGAAGCTGCTGCCAGCTTCCTCAGATTAGAAATATCTCTAATTTGTCTGTATGTATGATTTACATAGGTATGTATGTCAGTGTATATGACTGTGTATACATTCATGTCTATTTAGATGTATTTTTTGAATTTTTCTTTAAATATGTTTATGTACATATGACTGTATGTGTATGTATCTGTATATGTGCGTTTCTACGTTTGGATGTGACCCACTGAGTAGAGTTGAGCGCGGTTCGCGGTTCGAGGTTCTCCAGTTCGCGGCTCGAGTGATTTTGGGGGCTGTTCTAGATAGAACTAAAACTCGAGCTTTTTTGCTAAAGCTCGATAGCTCTAGATACGTTCGAGAACGGTTCTAGCAGCAAAAAGACAAGCTAATTACTAGCTGGCTTTCCGCTGTAATAGTGTAAGTCACTCTGTGACTCACACTATTATGAAATTTCAGTGTATAGTGTGCGGGAACAGCGCATTCAGATCACTGCTGTATGGATAATGGCGATCGCCATTTTTTTTTTTTTTCCTTGTCTTCCTTCCCTAAGCGCGCGCGTGTAGTGGGACGGGCCAGCATGTCAGCCAATCCCAGACACATACACAGCTAAGTGTACTTTTAGCCAGAGAAGCAACGGCATGTGTGATAGGATGTCCATGTCACATGTCCCTGCATTATAAAAACGAGTACCTGCCCATCCGGGCGCCATTATCTCTTCTGCGTCCTTGGTGTCAGTCACCGCTGGCGCAGCGCCTATCTCCGATACTGCTGTGTACGCTCTATACACAGCGCTGTACAGAATAGGGATAGCACTTTCTATCAGTCCTTTGAAGGGCTAATACCGGCAGAATCAGAGCCATAGGTGACAGGTCCGTGAAAACAGAGTTTAACAGCTACACAAGATGACAGCGTCTGTGTAGCTAAGGTCAGGGATTTCCTCGCTGCATTTCCCCATTAGGAGGGACAGAAAGGCAGGCTTCCTTTCCTCTACCCAGAGACCCACAACCCTGCCACTGTACCCTCCTGCCCTTTGCACACTCAAACTCATTGTTACTAAGCCATTATACTAGCAAACACTGAGTGAACTTAGTGGCATCCTAAACGTGGCTGTTGGACTTCTGTATTGTCCCACTAGTGCAAAGATATTTGCAGCACGTCTGCCTGCATTGCACACTCAAACTCATTGTTACTAAGCCATTATACTAGCAAACACTGAGTGAACCTAGTGGGATCCTAAACGTGGCTATTGGACTTCTGTATTGTCCCACTAGTGCAAAGATATTTGCAGCACGTCTGCCTGCATTTCACACTCAAACTCATTGTTACTAAGCCATTATACTAGCAAACACTGAGTGAACTTAGTGGCATCATAAAAGTGGCTGTTGGACTTCTGTATTGTCCCACTAGTGCAAAGATATTTGCAGCACGTCTGCCTGCATTGCACACTCAAACTCATTGTTACTAAGCCATTATACTAGCAAACACTGAGTGAACTTAGTGGCATCCTAAACGTGGCTGTTGGACTTCTGTATTGTCCCACTAATGCAAAGATATTTGCAGCACGTCTGCCTGCATTGCACACTCAAACTCATTGTTACTAAGCCATTATACTTGCAAACACTGAGTGAACTTAGTGGCATCCTAAAAGTGGCTGTTGGACTTCTGTATTGTCCCACTAGTGCAAAGATATTTGCAGCACGTCTGCCTGCATTGCACACTCAAACTCATTGTTACTAAGCCATTATACTAGCAAACACTGAGTGAACTTAGTGGCATCATAAAAGTGGCTGTTGGACTTCCATTAGTGTCCCACTAGTGCAAAGATATTTGCAGCACGTCTGCCTGCATTGCACACTCAAACTCGTTGTTACTAAGCCATTATACTAGCAAACACTGAGTGAACTTAGTGGCATCCTAAATGTGGCTGTTGGACTTCTGTATTGTCCCACTAGTGCAAAGATATTTGCAGCACGTCTGCCTGCATTGCACACTCAAACTCATTGTTACTAAGCCATTATACTAGCAAACACTGAGTGAACTTAGTGGCATCCTAAACGTGGCTGTTGGACTTCTGTATTGTCCCACTAGTGCAAAGATATTTGCAGCACGTCTGCCTGCATTGCACACTCAAACTCATTGTTACTAAGCCATTATACTAGCAAACACTGAGTGAACTTAGTGGCATCCTAAACGTGGCTGTTGGACTTCTGTATTGTCCCACTAGTGCAAAGATATTTGCAGCACGTCTGCCTGCATTGCACACTAAAACTCATTGTTACTAAGCCATTATACTAGCAAACACTGAGTGAACTTAGTGGCATCCTAAACGTGGCTGTTGGAGTTCTGTATTATCCCACCAGTGCAAAGATATTTGCAGCACGTCTGCCTGCATTGCACACTCAAACTCATTGTTACTAAGCCATTATACTAGCAAACACTGAGTGAACTTAGTGGCATCATAAACGTGGCTGTTGGACTTCTGTATTGTCCCACTAGTGCAAAGATATTTGCAGCACGTCTGCCTGCATTGCACACTCAAACTCATTGTTACTAAGCCATTATACTAGCAAACACTGAGTGAACTTAGTGGCATCATAAAAGTGGCTGTTGGACTTCTGTATTGTCCCACTAGTGCAAAGCTATTTGCAGCACGTCTGCCTGCATTGCATACTCAAACTCATTGTTACTAAGCCATTATACTAGCAAACACTGCTGCCAGTTTAAGGGCCGTAGTTGCATTGTCAGGGATAATTATTGTTGTTTATTCTGCTGTTAATAAAGCTAGACCACCGCTGAAATCTACACCACCTCTCAATTTTTACTACCACATTTTAAGGGCACAATCTTGTCGCAATCAAAATGAGTGGCAAAATGACAGATGCTGGTGGTAAGGGGAAGAGGCGTGTTGGAAAAGGAAAAAAAGGGTTTGTCCGTGGGGAAGGTGGCACAGCTCCATTATCATCTGCTGAAGATAGACCATCTTCCAGCAAAAGTAAGATGTCTACTACTTACCGTGGACAATCCGCTGTGCTCCCTTTTTTACGGACACGAACAACTGGAACAAAGGTAGATGATGGCCAAAAAAGGAAAATGCTTGAATGGATCTCAAGTGGTCCAACAAGTGCCCTCTCCGCCACCTCAACTACCGCATCCAAAAAACACCAGTCCTCTGAGTTGTCATCCCAATCAAACTTGCTTTCTCCCAGCTCTGAAGTCTCCATCCGCCCTGCACAGTATGGTGGAACTGAGATGGCTGAGTCTGCAGAGCTGTTCAGTCACACTATAGCCTGGGAATCAGAGGTCTGCTCCCAAGCTACAGTGAGTACAGACCAGGAAATGGTCTGCAGTGATGCCCAGAACCTTTGTGACTCTGATTCAGGCCATGAGGACCAAGTTTCTGAGCATAATGTTGACCCTTTTTCACAAACTGTAACACCTGTTGTTATAGACAATGAGGAACATACTGATGACGATGAGACGCAGATACCAGATTGGGATGACAACTTAAATATTCGGTCAGGGCAAGAAGAGGCTCGGTCTGAGGGGGAGGGGAGTGCAAACACAACAATTGATGAGTTCTAGATCCCACCTACTGTCAACCCACAGTCAGGCCCTCGAGGAGGTCAACATAGACGGTGGAGGAGGATGCAACTGACTACGAAGTTACCTTGCGCCTTCCTGGACAGAGTAGGAGTACTGGTAGCACGTCTACAACTGCATCCTCAGCCACCACTGTACCTCTGAGCACTAGTCGGGGTGGATCAGCAGGTCGCATGCCCTCTAAGCCTTGCCTAGCCTGGTCCTTTTTTGACATAGCAAAAGATCGCCCAAATTATGTGATCTGTAAAATTTGTCATGATTCTGTTAGTAGAGGGCAAAACCTCAGCAGTTTGACAACTTCTTCCATGAATCGTCGTATGAATAAATATCATATCTCCCGGTGGGAAGCTCACCGTGCTGCAATGCGGCCTACCGGAGCGAACCATCCACCGCCTACCCCTTCTAGTGCATCCGCGCGCTCATCATCTTCTAGGACTGTGGGGACAGCTGTCACACCTGGTTTTCCACGCACAACTTCCACCTCTGTAACCGCAACAGGCAGTTTGCTTGGTAGGTCGTCAGTTGGTTTGGAAGGGGAAACAAGTATGTGTGTACAGCTCTCTCAGACATCGATAGCACCAACGTTGGATGAAGGCGACATCATGTCTACGCCTGCACTTTCCTCACAAAGCTGCATTTTTTCCAGGGACACCCTACCCAACACCGTCTACACACAGCAGCCAGATCTCTGTCCCTCAGATGTGGACAAATAAAAGGCCATTTCCTGCAACCCATGACAAAGCTAAGAGGTTGACTTTATCCCTCTGTAAGCTCTTGGCTACCGAAATGCTGCCTTTCCGCCTGGTGGACACACAGGATTTTAGAGACCTTATGTCTGTCGCTGTGCCCCAGTACCAGATGCGCAGTCGCCACGACTTCTCTAAGAAAGGTGTGCCCGCGCTACACCAGCATGTCGCACACAACATCACCGCTTCCTTGAGAAACACTGTGTGTCAACGGGTGCATTTCACCACCGATACTTGGACCAGTAAGCATGGACAGGGACGTTACATGTCGCTGACTGGGCACTGGGTAACTATGGTGATAGATGGTGAAGGGTCTGCTGCACAAGTCTTGCCGTCCCCACGACTTGTGTGTCAATCCTCTGTCTGTCCAAGTTCCGCCACTGCTTCTGCCTCCTCCACCTCATCTGGGTCCTCCACCTCCGCCCCAAGCCTGCCTGGTCAGGCCACCAGCGTTCGCACTGCGCAGAAGGAATCACGCACCCCTCATTACTATGCTGGCAGCAGAGCGCAACGGCATCAGGCGGTCTTTAGCTTGACATGTCTTGGAAATAGGAGTCACACAGCGGCTGAGTTGTGGGCAGCTCTGGAGACTGAGTTTAATAAATGGTTGTCTCCACTCAACCTGCAGCCTGGTAAGGCCGTGTGCGTCAATGCTGCAAACCTGGGTGCGGCCCTTCGCCTGGGCAAGGTGACACACGTACCTTGTATGGCTCACGTGTTGAACCTTGTTGTCCAGCAATTTTTAACACACTATCCCGGCCTAGATGGCCTTCTGACCAGGGCACGAAAACTGTCTGCTCACTTCCGCCGTTCAACCGCCGCAGCTGAGCGACTTGCATCGCTCCAGAAGTCTTTCGGCCTGCTGGTTCATCGCCTGAAATGCGATGTGGCGACACGCTGGAATTCGACTCTCCACATGTTACAGCGACTGTGGCAGCACCGCCGAGCCCTGGTGCAATACGTCATGACGTATAGCCTGGGCCAACGAGATGCAGAGGTGGGGCAGATCACCCTGATGGAGTGGTCTCAGATCAAGGACCTATGCACCCTTCTGCACAATTTCGACATGGCGACGAATATGTTTAGCGCTGACAATGCCATTATCAGCATGACAATTCCAGTCATTTACATGCTGGAGCACACGCTAAACACTATTCGGAGTCAGGGGGTGAGACAACAGGAAGGGGAGGAACTACAGGAGGATTCATATGCGCAAGACACAACAACATCACCAAGGTCCAGACGTTCATCATCACCAACGCAGCAGGCATGGGACCATGGGGGACAGGGATCAACAAGGGCGCATGGTAGCAGGCGAAATGTTGAGGAAGGTGCAAGAGCACATGAAGAAATGGAGGACGAACTGTCCATGGACATGGAAGACTCAGCGGATGAGGGAGACCTTGGTCAAATTTCTGTTGAAAGAGGTTGGGGGGAGATGTCAGAGGAAGAAAGAACGGTTAGCACCTCTATGCCACAAACACAGCGTGGACTTGGTCCGCATGGCTGCGCAAGACACATGAGCGCCTTCTTGCTGCACTACCTCCAACATGACCCTCGTATTGTCAAAATTAGAAGTGATGATGACTACTGGCTTGCCACACTATTAGATCCCCGGTACAAGTCCAAATTTTGTGACATAATTCCAGCCAAAGAAAGGGACGCACGTACAGTGCCTACAAGTAGTATTCAACCCCCTGCAGATTTAGCAGGTTTACACATTCGGAATTAACTTGGCATTGTGACATTTGGACTGTAGATCAGCCTGGAAGTGTGAAATGCACTGCAGCAAAAAAGAATGTTATTTCTTTTTTTATTTTTTTTTTTTAAATTGTGAAAAGTTTATTCAGAGGGTCATTTATTATTCAACCCCTCAAACCACAAGAATTCTGTTTGGTTCCCCTAAAGTATTAAGAAGTATTTCAGGCACAAAGAACAATGAGCTTCACATGTTTGGATTAATTATCTCTTTTTCCAGCCTTTTCTGACTAATTAAGAGCCTCCCCAAACTTGTGAACAGCACTCATACTTGGTCAACATGGGAAAGACAAAGGAGCATTCCAAGGCCATCAGAGACAAGATCGTGGAGGGTCACAAGGCTGGCAAGGGGTACCAAACCCTTTCCAAGGAGTTGGGCCTACCTGTCTCCACTGTTGGGAGCATCATCCGGAAGTGGAAAGCTTATGGAACTACTGTTAGCCTTCTACGGCCTGGACAGCTTTTGAAAGTTTCCACCCGTGCCGAGGCCAGGCTTGTTCGAAGAGTCAAGGCTAACCCAAGGACAACAAGGAAGGAGCTCCGGGAAGATCTCATGGCAGTGGGGACATTGGTTCCAGTCAATACCATAAGTAACGTACTCCACCGCAATGGTCTCCGTTCCAGACGAGCCCGTAAGGTACCTTTACTTTCAAAGCGTCATGTCAAGGCTCGTCTACAGTTTGCTGATGATCACTTGGAGGGCTCTGAGACAGACTGGTTCAAGGTTCTCTAGTCTGATGAGACCAAGATCGAGATCTTTGGTGCCAACCATACACGTGACGTTTGGAGACTGGATGGCACTGCCAAGAATACCATCCCTACAGTCAAGCATGGTGGTGGCAGCATCATGCTGTGGGGCTGTTTCTCAGCCAAGGGGCCTGGCCATCTGGTCCGCATCCATGGGAAGATGGATAGCATGGCCTACCTGGAGATTTTGGCCAAGAACCTCCGCTTCTCCATCAAGGATCTTAAGATGGGTCGTCATTTCATCTTCCAACAAGACAACGACCCAAAGCACACAGCCAAGAAAACCAAGGCCTGGTTCAAGAGGGAAAAAATCAAGGTGTTGCAGTGGCCTAGTCAGTCTCCTGACCTTAACCCAATTGAAAACTTGTGGAAGGAGCTCAAGATTAAAGTCCACATGAGACACCCAAAGAACCTAGATAACTTGGAGAAGATCTGCATGGAGGAGTGTGCCAAGATAACTCCAGAGACCTGTGGCGGCCTGATCAGGTCTTATAAAAGACGATTATTAGCTGTAATTGCAAACAAGGGTTATTCCACAAAATATTAAACCTAGGGGTTGAATAATAATTGACCCACACTTTTATGTTGAAAATTTATTAAAATTTAACTGAGCAACATAACTTGTTGGTTTGTAAGATTTATGCATCTGTTAATAAATCCTGCTGTTGTTTGAAGTTTGCAGGCTCTAACTTATTTGCATCTTATCAAACCTGCTAAATCTGCAGGGGTTGAATACTGCTTGTAGGCACTGTATGCAGGAGTATCAGCAGAAGCTGTTACTCGATCTTAGCTCGGCTTTTCCACCAAACAACCGTGCAGGTGCAGGGAGTGAATCTCCCAGTTGTAACTTGACAAACATGGGACGGTCTCGTCATCTTCAACAGTCTACCCGAACCAGTAGCACCGTATCTGGTGCTGGTAACAGCAATTTTATGGAATCTTTTCATAATTTTTTTAGACCGTCCTTTGCAAGGCCACCAGAGACAAGTCTGACACATAGTGAATGGCTGGAGAGGATGATACAGGAGTATCTCCAAATGAACATTGATGCCATGACTTTGCAAATGGAGCCTTGCTCATTTTGGGCTTCAAATCTTGAAAAATGGCCAGAGCTCTCAACTTACGCCTTGGAGATTTCGTCGTGTCCAGCTGCCAGCGTTATCTCTGAACGTGTCTGCAGTGCTGCTGGGTGTGTGCTGACAGATAAGCGCACGCGTCTGTCCAGTGACAATGTGGACAGACTAACGTTCATCAAAATAAACAAGTCATGGATCCACAAGGAATTTACTACCCCTGTGTCATCCTGGGGAGAGTAAATGCTTGTGGATTTGGAATGTGCTTGATGCAAATCAAAACATCCTGTTTGCAACTAGGGCACAAGTGCTGCCACTGATGGGGTGTCTGTGTGGCCCAATTTTTGGAAAAAAGGGAGACTCCGCTTGGAGTAACCCTTGCTTGCCGTGTTTTTAAAAAGGAGCCATGATGAACAAGTCATGGTTCAGCAAAGACTTTGCTACCTACCCCGGTGTCATCCTGGGGACGGTTAAGAATGGCGTATTTTTGAATGTGCTTGATGCAAATCTAGCTGTGAAGTGTACAACTGGGGCACAAGTGCTGCCACTGAAGGGGTGGGTGTGTGTGGGGCCCAATTTTTGGAAAAAAGGGAGACTCCGCTTGGAGTAATCCTTGCTTGCTGTGTTTTTTAAAAGGAGCCAAGATGAACAAGTCATGGTTCAGCAAAGACTTTGCTACCTACCCCGGGGTCATCCTGGGAACGGTTAAGTATGGCGTATTTTTGAATGTGCTTGATGCAAATCTAGCTGTGAAGTGTACAACTGGTTCACAAGTGCTGCCACTGAATGGGTGGGTGTGTGTGTGGCCCAATTTTTGGAAAAAAGGGAGACTCTGCTTGGAGTCACCTTGCAGTGTTTTACATGATTTTAGAAGGGCGTGCCATGCCTATATCTGTGTCTCCTCCTCTTTTTCCTTGTCCAGCTCTTTTGTTTTCGCATGAGTATATGTCCTTGTCACTTTCCCATGTGTTTGTGTTTTGTTGTGAGTTGTTTGTCACCTTTTGGACACCTTTGAGGGTGTTTTCTAGGTGTTTTTATGTGTTTGTGATTGCCTGCCATTGTGTCCTATGCGGTTCAAGTTCGGTTCGTCGAACGTTCGACGAACTGAACTCGAACGAGACCTCCGTTCGACGAACCGAACTCGAGCCGAACCACGACCGGTTTGCTCATCTCTACCACTGAGTCTCTTTTGCCTGGGGCCCACAAAAACCTGGAGCCGGCCTTGCCCGTACAGAAATTACCACTCCACCTTGCCCTCGTCTTTGTACCTCTTCTTTAAAAATGAAACATTTCCCTTTTAATAAAGTGAGTTAGTTACAAATATTTCGATCTTGGAAAGTCTGGCTTTGGTCTTTTAAGAGGAAGTAATAGAGCTTCAGTGAAACATAAGCATAGTGCTAGACAGGGTATTTTAACTCCATGATCATATCTGGAAATTTCAATTTTGAGGTTTAGTGGTTTTTTTAAATACTTATCAACTTCCCAGACTTCCTGTGCTTATTCAATGCATTTACAGTATCTGATGTTATTGTTCTGTGTACTGTAAAGGCAATTCTTTAAAGTGTAGAATAATATTTTTATGGTCTCTTAAATTGAAGATTTTACTATGCAGACACAAACAGCGAATATTGTGTAGATGATCTACAGCTGTCCGGCCCCAATGTGCATTTGGAAATTACATAGAAATATTGCTTCCATTACTTTGTGTATAAGTGTAAATGGTTTCAAAGCAAATCTATTAATGCTGAGCATCCCATTTTATTGTATATGTATATTAAACGCTATGTTCACTCTATTGTAGTGATACACTTGACAGGCAATGCCAATTGTCAGTATCAGCAGGCTACTGACAGAATGGCTGCTTTCCATAACATTTTGCACTATGGTCTTATTGCATCTAGTTAAAATGAAGTGCCGTGGTTACAATTCCTTATTACTTAAAGAACAAAAGAATGTCATTGATAGACTTATTATAAGCATGGCTTTGCCACATAAAACCTTTATTTTACGTTCCCGATTCTGATTTTCATTTCTCAAAATATACCACTTGAGGCTTTTTAACCCCAACAAAGGCTTATATTTACAGCTCTAGTGTAAAGCCTTAAAATAAAGTCTTCATATAATATAAGATAACACAATTACCCTACGTATTCAATGACAAAATTTGACAAAGGGGATCAAGTTGGAATTCCTTTTATTAAAAGACTGATGGTTAATCATTGGCTTTTATAAGGTAAGGTTCTATGTGATATCTACCTATAAATATGCCTCGCCAGTGCAAGCAATGAATATTTAATGCAGATTTCTACTTACATTTCCAGTAGAGGAATGCTGGTGGCTAAATGATAAAGCTTATAGTGGTCAGTGAAGTGCATTTCACACCTTTTTAACAGACCCATAAGACCACAAAGTGGTCATATGTTTATTATATTCATGTAGATAATGAGTAGGACAGGTAATTCTATCATTTATACTCACACCTTTACGAAAGTGCACATTTGATCTCTATGGAAAAATGGTTTAGGCATACATTTTCTCTCTCTATCTTTCTTCATATCTCTAATTACCGGACAATAAAAATAAAGGGCTCCTAAACAAGAACAGTATGAGGGCAAATGACAGTCCAGTAGCTCATCATAATGGACAACTCCACCGGTTTCTGAAGTGGAAATGGGCCCTCTCACCTCTTGGGCCAGGTTGTAACAATGATGTCAGCCCCTCTGTTTTACTACTTTTGGAGCTGATACTCTAGGATGTTTTGGGTGATATTATTTTGGCAGTATGGCCGGTATTATATAGCCTAAGAAGTTAACTTGATACATTATTTGTCAGTTCATTGACTTGTTTGTAAGTTGAGGTAGAATGGCTATTATTTACTACTAGCTGTAGTACCCGCCGTTGCCCAGGATAGTAACTAAGTCGCGCAATCTATCTCTGTGTCTCTCCCACTCTCCCTCTCTCCCACTCTCTTGCTTTCCCACTCTCCTACTCTGCCACTCTGCCACTCTCTCGCTTTCCCACTCTACTGCTCTCCCACTCTCCCACTCTCCTGCTTTCCCACTCTCCTGCTCTCCCACTCTCCCTCTCCCAGTCTCTCCCTCTCTCCCTCTGATTCCCTCTTTCCCTCTCTCCCACTCTGCCACTCTCCCACTCTCTCTCTCCATCTCTCACTTTCTCTGCCAGTCTCCCACTTTGCCACTCCCCCCTCTCTCTCTCCCTCTCTCCCACTCTCCCTCTCGCTCACTCTCCCACTCTCCCTCTCTCCCACTCACTCTCCCTCTCTCTCCCTCTCTCTCACTCGCCCACTCTGCCAATCTCCCTCTCTCACTCTCTTTCTCTCCCACTCACTTTCCCTCTCCCCCACTCTGTCACTCTGCCTCACTCCCTCTCTCCCACTCTCCAACTCTGCCATGCTCCCTCTCTCCCACTCTCCCACTCACTCTCCCTCTCTCACACTCCCCAACTTTCCCTTTCACCACCAAAATCATACTGACACATAGTTGTCTTATATTAAGACTGTCCTTCTTTGTCTATAGCAACCAATCAGAGCTCCCATTAATGACATGTAGCAAAATAGAAGCAGAGTTGGGATTGGTTGCTATAGGCCACCTGATAAATATCCAGCCTACCTGTCAAAACAGCAATATATTACCTCACACATCCATTATTGTAAAGCGCAGGGTTAAATTTTCCCCTCAAAGCATAGTCTATGACATTCCCTGAGTCAAATGAGGTGGCTGTTCAAAATTTGTGATTGTAAATGCGACGGTGCGGATTCCTTTAGCGGACATACACACATAAATACACATATACATACATACACTCAACTTTATATATTAGGTAGACTCTCCCTGCAATTTTACTAATTGGTGCAATCAACATGAGAGGCCAAGTTTTTTACCATATCTCAAAGCTTTCAATTATAATTGAAGCCTTAAAATATATATATATTTTTAAGTTAGGGCTAAATTCAACTGTAATAAATCCGTGTTATTTATATACAGAACAATACAAAATTGCTTGTATGTGTTTTAAGTTTGCTTTGGAAAAGTAAGCAGTCCTGTAATTATTTCTAGAAAGAAGAACACAGTAATGTTTCTATGTGCTTATTGTGCTTACACTATGGATGTACGGAAATTATGTGTTTGCGCTGAGGGATAGGTAAACAGAAGTGCGCATATGTTGATTTAGAGTAATTATAGTAATACCTGTATACAAGGTTTCTATATTTCTCTGAAAAAATCTAGCAGCAGAAAAGAGGAAAATAAGCAAGCACTCAGATAGTGTTTCAAAGAGGCTTTTTACCTCCCCAGTCAACAAGAGGTAAAACATTACTGAAAGCAATTTCAGCAGGTAAAAGCTATTCCATCTATACACAAATGTCCTATTAAAATCAAACAAAAAGCATAAAAAAGAGGAAAGGTACAATTGTTCACAACTATGGTGCGACTCCTAGTGCAGTCCATTACGATAACAATATACTCAGTGCATTTTTTTCGTCAACATCCTTTCTCCTACCCTACAAAAGCAATCGAAAATGCAAAAATTTGAGAAAGTATTACTAGAATAGACAGTAGTTATCATCACATATCTCTAAGAATTATCCCAAATTCTTTAATTCCATTATTTTGTTGGATCTACTTAGACTTCATATCTAAGTTGCTGTGAAATGTGCTCACATGAGGCTATCCTTTCTTGGCCTATTGAAACTAAAATTAAGGTGAATTTGCCAACAGTCTACATTAGTGCTGGGCGTGCACTAAAATGTTCGGGTGCTCGAATTGAGCTAATCGGAATGCTTGAGTGCTCGTCTTGAGTAACAAGCTTAATGGAAGTCAAAGTGAAACGCAAGCATTTTTTCAGAAGACCCTCCTAGGAAGTCTGGGGCAGGCAGGAGAATTGCTGAATTGGATGGAAGCAGAGCTCAAATGGAATGGGAATAGTATCGAGAAGATGTCTGCATACATCTCTGACTCCTAGGTCATTTTTGGTAACAACAATGTCAGAGTATTATGCCACTTTTATGGAATGACAATAAAACATTGCAAACTGAAGATAACATGGATTTTCCAAGAAAAATTGTTAGGAAACATTTTTTCATAAATAAGGATATGCATATAAGGCAAATTTAACTAGCGAGGAAAAAAAAAACAACTCCTCCACCCCTTCGTTTCTGTTCACATGTAGTGTTTTTGCTGCGTTTTTGCACTCTGATTGCTTTCAATGGTGAAAAAATGTTTCAAAAATGTTGAAAGCATTGACAAGCACCTTCTTTAAAAATGCAGCATTTTTCCATTTCAGCCAGGGACAAAAAGAAATTGTGTACATGAGCTTTTCAAAAAATGTTCCCATTTGTAAGGAGTGGGTCTGCTAGACTGGTGAAGCCTATGCACTAAGTGCAAGGCATATGAAAAATTGAAAGGAAAGAATGCAATACACCCTGGAATACACATAGAGGATAGCCTTAATAAACATTATTTCCCTCTTTGGAAGGAGAGGAATTCCTAGATTGGTAAAATGTATACACTATGTGCAAGGGATTCCAAAACTTATAAGGAGGAATTCCAATACACCATGGAACAGGAGATTAGCGCCTAAGAAAATATTTACAGTTAGGAGTGGGACTTATTTGGCCAACAACAAGGAGTCCCAGGGGCCACTTCTCAGGGTACAAGTGGCACAACAAGGAATTTCAGGCATCCAACTTCGATTTTGCTCCAGCTAAGGTGGGTATCATTTTCTCCTGTGCCAGCTCAAGTGATTAGGCAGCCCCGAGGTTTAAAATAGATTGAACCAGGGGTTTCCAAACTCTTTTTTATCTCCTTGGAGACCTTTGCCAATTAAATAAACTATGTGAGGGGAACTTCTCTAACCTATCCTTGGGAAAGAACACTATAAGTCCTTTGTCCATTTATTCACACAAAAGGTGCATTTGAGCCTCTCTTCAATTGCAATCTTTTTTTTTTATTTTTACACAGAGTTGAGGCAAATCTGAGGCTCACAGGCCGCATTCACTGCTCCCTCCCTGTTTAAATTTATTCCATGGATTTCTAGTGCCATATGATAACTAATAGGCACACCTGCCTGTCAAATGAAAATGCTGACAGGCTGACTGTTCTCAATGTGATGAACTGCCTTGTCACAAGTGTTTTGTTAGAGAGGGACTTTAGTGCCACCAGGGGCATAATAACTGATCAACTGAAAATGCTGACAGGCTGATTGTTCTTAAGGTGCTGGACATCTGTGTTAGTGATGGGCGAACCCCCCGATGTTTGGCAGTGGGAGCATCACCCAGACATTTTGTAAAGATCGAGTTCAGGTTCTGAGATAACACAATCTTGCGTCCGATCACCGATCTCAGGCTTTACAGTTATGGGATGGGGTGGAGGGGCTGTAAAATAAAGAATATAGTTAATAATAGACATTGTCATACAGGTCCTGCGACGCGTCCTGCAGACTCTGTCTCCCAGTCGCTTCTGCTTCCATGTCCGATCATTGCTGTGTCCCCAGTAAGCACCACTGACTAAAGGACCGTCCATTGCGTCATAGCCATGTGACAAGTCTGGTGTGAATGTTGTACAGACATTGGCTTACAGACTGGTGACATGGCAATGACGTCATCGAAAGTCCTGTTAACTGAACTTTGACTGTCACTGTGCGGGTGTCGCATCGCATCACCCGGCACAGCACACACTCTCCCGACAGGAGCGGTGGGCTGTATATATTTCCATGCAGCTAAGGCACTCTTGTCCTGAGAGCGTCAGGCCGTGCGGCGTGATGCAATGCGAGACACAAGTGGAATCATACCCTCACTGTCAGCCTGCTTCTCGCTCTGTACAGAGCGATAAAGCAGAGCTGACATGGCTCTCTCTGCTTCTCACTCTGTATAGATGCGGTCTGTACAGAGTCATGAAGCAGAGCTGAAATTGCTCTACCTGTGGACTAGGTCGGACTAAGGTTTTTTTTATAATAAAGATGGAGTCTCTAAATGTTTTTTAGTTTTATTTCTAATAAAAAAATTTCTATGTGTTGTGTTTTTTTTTATTGTTTACTAGAAATTCATGGTGGCCATGTCTAATTTGGCGGGACACCATGAATTTCAGGCTTAGTACCATCTGAGAATACAAAGCTGGTATTAACCCCTTCATTACCCATCAGGGCCACTGGACGAGCCTGGTCTTCTTTTTCCTTTTTTTGAAATATATCCATATTTATTCAACACATTTTGTATATATTTTGTATGTATTTCATGTTTTGTAAATTAAAACTATTAATCTATGCTTTAATATCATTGGATAGTGTTGGTTTTAAATAGTTTCCCATGTTTTAATAACTTAGGCTGTGACTAAGGGCGGCTTTGCACGTTGCAACATCGCACGTGTGATGTCGGTGGGGTCAAATTGAAAGTGACGTACATCCGGTGTTACTTTCGACATCGTAGTGTGTAAATCCTAGATAATACGATTAACGAGCGCAAAAGCGTCGTTATCGTATCATCGGTGTAGGCTCCGACTTTTTCAAAATTACGCTGCCGCGACAGGTACGATGTTGTTCCTCGTTCCTGCGGCAGCACATATCGCTGTGTATGAAGCCACAGGAGTGAGGAACATCACCTTACCTGCCGCCGGCGGCTATACGGAAGGAAGAAGGTGGGTGGGATGTTTACATCCTGCTCATCTCCGCCCCTCCGCTTTGATTGGCCGCCTGCCGTGTGACGTCGCTCTGACGTTATATGACCCGTCCCCTTATGAAGGAGGCGGGACACCGGCCAGAGCGATGTCGCAGGTCAGGTGAGTGCATGTGAAGCTGCCGTAGCGATAATATTCGCTACGGCAGCTATCACAATGATATCGCTGCTGCGACGGGGGTGGGGACTATCGCGTGCGACATCGCAGCATCGGCTTGCGATGTTGCAACATGCAAAGCCCGCCTAAGAGTGCTGTTTATGCAGAAACGCATAAATCAGGAACCAATGGTGAATTCATTTTTAATACCTTTTAATGGATTTCTAATAAAGAATATGGAAAGGGTTTGTATTTTCAGTGGTTTTGCCATGAATTCCTTTTTCTGCAATCAAAGACAATGTCATCCTAAACTTGTGTATTAGACTGAATATGTGACTAGATATAATTAGTACTGTATTTCTTTATACAGCCTGCTTTGTGATGATGAGGACTTCCTTAAAATCCAGGTTCGTGAATGATACTGATTACTATTAAAGTATTATATAATTAGCAAACTGTAAAGCATTCCCATATATTTGTTTTGTGTATTTCTTACATCTATTCTGCTACTACACCAATGATCCAAATGTTTTTCTATTTGGAAACCATGGCCAAGGGCATATATACACATCATGGGACCCCATAGCTCAAGCCCTAATTGAGCCCTGCTTTAAAATAATAATAATAATAATAAGAAGAAGAATAAGAAGAAGAATATATAACGATTTAATCAGGTCACAGAAGAGCATATTGAACTTTTCAGCCTTTCCAAAGTAATTTTGCCCATATTGAAGTCCCTTTATGTTCTTATACACTAAGATACCTCTCTCATGGCCCTCATAGACTATGATGCCAATAAAAGTGCCCCCAAACACAGCAAGAGGCCCCCACAGTGAATTCCTCATTCCTCCGCAATGCCCTCCACATGCACAATATAACAACCCTACAGGACGCCCTATGCAAATCATAATACTCCCACGGTGACCCCAACACAGTATAATGGCCCATGACAGCCCACCACCCAATCTTGTGTTGTGGCCCAACACAGTCTGGCACACGGTATGATTGCCCTTCTCACAGTACAATAACCCTCCATCCAGTATAGTGGCCCTCACAACGCACTCGACAGTATGATGACCCCCAACACAGCCCTGTACGCAGTATGATGGTCCTCCATACAGTATATAGCCCTCCAAAATGTATAGTACAGTATAATGACCTTCCATACAGAAAAGTGACCCCCACAACCCTCCATACAGCATGATGACCTGCACACAATGTAATGAGCTCAACACAACCCTCCACATTGTATGATGGACCCCACACAACCATCCAAACAATATATTTTTCCCGACATAGCCCTCCAAATATTACAATAGTCCTCACATAGGACTAAACTGTATAATTGCTCCCTATATAGCCCTCCAATCATTATAATGGCCCCCACATAGCCTGCCATGCAATATAATGACACTGCCCCTCCCTCCTCGACTCACTGACCCCATAGTGGCCACATAGTCTGCTGCTATTGACAATGCGCCGCTGGTCATGACATGATTGAACTTGACAGCCATGTGTTGTAGTCCGCAGTGTTTGACCACTGTAGATCATGAGCTGCATTGGTTGCAAATGGGACATGACTAAGGAACAAACAATTGAGTGACAGCCCATTAGTGCATTGATTAATGTTGCTCTATATTGTAGATTCCCTTAGCCTTGTAGTTTACTGGCAAAAACCTATACACCCCCAAGTTGACCTCTATGTTAGAAATAAATAAAACATTTTTTTGTTTTTTTCAGGTAAGAACATATGTTTAACTTGGGATAAAACATGTTCCTTGTTTTTTGTCCAAATGTTCTGTATCCTTCCTGCCTCTCACATCTTTGTTTGTAAGATTAACAAGAAGGAAATATATGTACTGTACAAAAACGTTTCTTAAAGCGGACCTGTTTCCAGGTTTCATGACGTAAACTGCCTATTACTGTTTTAGAATAAAATTGTCAGACTCTCTAAAAGGGACTACATAAACGTTTCTCGTAGGGCTATTACAACTTGTTAACATTCACGCCAGTCATTGAGACCTAAGTTGAGACCCCAACAAATTGAACAAAACGATTGTGTTGCTGTGAGTGAGTCTACTAGTGCACTAAATTCCTTTTTCCTAGTATCTTGGAACCTTAGGTAATGTGACCTAACATTACAATTTTGTAACATGTTTTGGACATATACCACCCCTTACGGACAGCATATAGGTTTATATTTGAATAATTTGAAAACTTTCAAACAGCAGCAACACAATGATAGTGGAAAATTCAGTCAAATGGGCGGAGTAAAATGGAATCTATCAATGTACTAGATAAAACCGCTGAGAATCACTGATGCACCCATTTCTAAGACCCCTTTTGGGTGTGTATGACATCTTTTAGATGTGTGTGAACCCCGTAGAGTTTTTCAAGAGTATGAAGCTTCAGGCATCTTTTATCCTGAAGTATCTCTTTTGTTGTCATATTTGTGTTATGCCTTTGGCTGGCGGTATTTTTTTTTAACTTTTATTGAATATAGTGTATGTTCACGTTCACACTGTACACTGACTGGTTACATCTTTTCACAGCTCCATTAATTCCATGGCGCTTTACATGTGGAAACGGGCATACATAGAAGATAAGTACAATAATCATGAACAATACAAGGCACAGACTGGTATAGGAGGAGAGAGGATCCTGCCCATAAGGGATGACAGCCTACAGGGGATGGGTGAGGATAGAGTAGATGAGGGATCTCACATTTTGCATTCAATAAACTAACAGAAACTGTCTGAAGATCGGTCAGGTCACATCCTTTAACCTCTTCCCTTCTTTGAAAATCTAAAGTGGTTAAAGAAGATGAAAAGATTGAACATATGCACATGCAAGTTGTTTTTACTTTGGAATGCAGATGTTCAATCTTTTAGAATGGCCGGAGCACTGACCCCCCTCCCCCCGGGCATGTGTGGAGGCCAGCATGACACTGATTGGAGTGGAGGTCATGGTGTCACGGGTAGGGGAGGGGGAGTAAGTCAGGGTACAGTAAAAGGTGATGCTGGGGGAGGAGCGGCACTTTTCCCGCTCTGGGACACCAGTGAGAGTCCCCATCCCTGTACCTGTTATGGACTCCGTGGATCAGCTCCTGGAGCGGCTGAGAGCTGCTGCTGGGACCATCCCCCCAGGTGGCTGCAGAGCCTGGTAGCAAGGATCTTCGGTGGGAGTCCGGGGGGGGGCAGGGACTGCACCCCTGCGACAGCGGCGCCCCCGGAGGTCTGGACCGGCAGAGATGCGGTCACCTGACCTGACTCCCAGGGCCCAGCGTCGCCGCAGAAGCTCCTACGGGGACCCTCCAGGCCGGACGCCGCGAGCTGCGAGGTCCAGCGGGCCCCGGCCTGGGAGGAATTCTAACGGGCGGCTGGGCCCAGCGGCGGTTGGCAGGCCTGCGCTGGAGTTGTGGGCGGGGCCTGCTGCCGCCTTGTCGGCGAGTGACGTCAGCGGTGCGGCGGGGCGCTCTGGTGATGTACCTGCCGAGCGCCCTGAGCCTCTCCTCCCTGCAGCATCGTTGCCTCAGAAGGATCCCGGTGAAGTGGGCGAAGCATGGCGGCGGCGGTCGGCGACAAATCGGGCCTGGCATTCAGGGCCTGAGGCTACAGAGGCCCTGTCTGGAGGAGGAGCCACATGGAGCGGGGGCGGCGGGGGGGGGGCTGCGCTCGGAGAACCCTGAAGAGAATATGCAGCTCCCTCTCTTTTGTCGGCGCCACTGATCGACGGGTCCAGGATGTGCGGCCTCTGGGGCTTTGGGCTGTGCGGCTGCAAGAGCCAGTGGAGCGGAGTCAGAGGGGAGGAGCCAAGTCGGGCCAGATCGGAGGGACGTCAGGATGCAGGAGGTCCGGCTGGCGGGGTCTCTACCCTTGTGCAGCTTGGTGAGTATGATTCTATGTTTTGTTTGTCTTCACATGCTGGTCAGGTACACAGTAAGGGGGGGTGACAGGTCAGCTGGGGTTAGGATTGGGGGTGCCAGCGGGTGTTAAGGGGAATGCGTTAAGTGGGGAGTTGTCAGAATTTAAGTTGCGTTTGCCAGTTGCGGGCACAGATTGGGGGCTAGGGACACCCCGGCGCCAGTGGCGGCTTGGGTTAATTCATCCGTCATTGCGGCTAGTGTGTACACAGTTGGGAGTATCTCTTCCACAGTATTAGTGGCAGTTCAAACAGAAAGGAACAAGGAGGTAAAAAATGTATTGTGAAAAAGGGGGAAGGACGATAGCAAGAAGGTAGATGTGGGGAAGTGGCGCTGGCACTTGATTCTTCAGACATATGCTAATTGGTTGCAGGCGCTGCAGTTTGGGCAAGAGTAATTGGCGAAAAGGGGCCAGAGAATTGTTTTCATTTGTTTTGCTATATGGGCTCGATTGGTGAGGCCTATAGGATTGATGGGGGGTAGACCTGGATCCGTTATGGCGAGCAAGGTCATCAGAGGATGGTTGCCGTCCATCCATAAGATGGGATCAGAAGGATATAGGTTTGTGGTGGTGGGTGATGGTGGCAGTCAGATATGGTCAGTCATTTCAGGGCGGGGCGGGGTTCCCCGGCCGGTCAGAAAGCTGGGGTGTCAGTGGTCAGTGCGGACAGACGGGGTCCTAGAAGTCAGGTTCGTGTTGGTACGTTAATGAGGGGGAATGCAAATTCGGTGCCACTTGCCGTTGTTTGGACACCTCTGCACCACTGTAAAGGAGCATCCCATGGGGTGTCCAAGGGTCAGACACCGGGGAGCTTAGTGCGATGCTTCCGTACCTAAATTGGGATCCTGATAGGGACAGAGCTGAAGTTTGAGGTTAGGTTTTGGGGAGGGTTTCAGGATTCATTTCCCTGTTTTGAAGTCCCAGGGCAATCAGGAATCTCTCTCGGCGTATCAACATGGGGCGGTGGTAGGTGGAAGTTGGGAAAGGAGGTGGCGTTGGGGAGAGTGGGGGGCATAGTTGGTCACCCTCCTACCTTTTTTCTAATTTGTGGTTTCGCCATTCGGGGTGGGGCCCAAAGGGGGAGCCAGGTAAAGTCGGCTAATCCACTATTTGCCCAATCTCAGGGGTAGGTCAGTGAATGATGGTATACTGGCTGAGATTCGTTAGGTGTTGTATACGTCATTTGATGAGGCTACAAGTAGGAAAAAAGTGGTGGGGGAGGTGTGTTGATGACAATAGACAGATATTGAGGCAGCTTTCCGGGTCTTACCGGTTCATCCAAAAATGTGTTCGGTTATTGGGTTGTTTTTGGAAGGGAGATTATTTTGGGGACCCCTGCTTGCCAATGAGTTTTGCAGTATCGTGCAAATTTGTTGAAACCTTTAATTCTTTTTTAGAATGGGTGGGGCATAATGTTTTTGGTTTGGCATCACCGGTACCTTACCGGGATGAATTTTTTGGTGTGTGGGATTGGCTGTTTCGGCACAGACACCAGCAATGGAATGGATGGCGAGAGGCTTTGGGGTGCCTTTGGCATCTGGGAAAAAACTGTTGGGCCAAACACCTGTGTTTGTTTTTCTGGTCATTGTAATTGACTCAGTGATTAGGGAGGTTCGGCTTCCTGAGGACAGGTTGCCACGCTTAAGGTTGAGGTAGCAAGGGCATGCCGGGTTAGGAAATTACAATTAAAGGAGGTTCAATCACTATTGGGGGGGAAATTTAATTTTGCATGTCGGGTAATGTCCATGGGCTGAGTTTTTCACGTCGGCTAGCTTGCGTTACAGCTGTAGTGCTTGCTCCTCAACCCTACATACGTTTGTCGGCGGAACATAGACCGGACTTGTTGGTTTGGGGAGAGTTTTTGGGGAGCGGGACAATGGTCGTTCGTTGCTTAAGGATGAGGTAGTGGATAATTTCAAATTGGAATTGTTTACAGATGCTGTGGGGACTCAGGTTTCGGGCCCCCCCCCCCCCTTTTTTTCAGGGTCAGTGACGTGCGGATTGGTGACCAGAAAGTTGGACGGCGGAGGAGTTGACAAGGAATGTGTCGCTGTTAAAAAAATTTTCCAATGATGGTCGCACTTCATTTGGGGAGGGACCAGTTGTCGAATAAGTAGATCCGGTTCAACTGTGACAATATGGGGGGGGTGCTGGCGATTAATAACGGCTCGGCATATTCTCCCACAAGTTGTTCTGGTGTTGCGGCAGCTGGCCTTTGTTTAGAAATTTGATACGTGTCACAGCAGCTCAGGTAATAGGTATAGAGAGTCTAATAGCGGACGTCCTCTCTTGTTTTCAGTGAGATTGTTTCCGGGTTTTTGCAGTAGAGGCGGACGGCAGCAGCTTGTAGTCTCCTGGGCAGCTTTGGAGTGTAGTCTTCAAGCAGCAAGACTACTGATGCGGGCTGTTTGGCTGGTGCCACGTGGGTGGCGTATCAGGCCACATGGGTTCTCTGGGAGTAGTGGTTGGGTGATTGCATGCTGATTGAGGATTCCCAGTTAGGGCTGTTCCTGGGAGAAATGGGGGAAGGGGCGATAACAGGTTGGTTTTTCACGAAGTGGAGTCATTCGATTGGAGGTTTGGCATGCGAGTTCTGGTTGCGAGGTGTACAGGATTTGACAATTTGTTGGGCAGTTCAGGCATTGAAGGGTTCGCATGGGGGCCGTGGGCCGCGTGATGGTAGACGGCCTGTGTTATTTAGCTTAGTGGAATGTGTGGGTAGGGAATTGCGAGTAGTTTGTACATCTGCATTGAGGTATCATTGTTGCGGTTGGCTTTTCGTTGACGGTTTTTCGGGGCTTTGCGTATTGGCGAATTGGTATTTCCCAGTATGACGTGCCCCGGGGGGCTTGGGTAATAGTGACGTCCTAATTTTGGAGCATGGGGATCGAATTTTGGATCCAGAATTTTTGTCCAGATATTAGTTCATTAGTGTTTTTTGGGCATGTTTGAGATCATTGGGGCTGGTTTCGGTGATGCTTGCGGTGCATTCTTTTCGTATTGGGGCGGCGATGGAAACCTCTGAGTGTGGTCTCCCTGCCGAGACAGTTAAACAGATTGGTCAATGGAAGTCTCAGCGTTGTAAGTCGTGGGTTCGCAATGGTTTTCATGGGCAATTGATCGGAAGACTGGTTCTGATAGAGGGGACATGGGGGGGGGGTGTCATTCTTTGTGTTTGTATTGGAGCTACTTGGTATTTTTGTTAGTGCTTTATTTTCCAGACCCCCCCCCCCCTTTTTTCTTGCCTGGTATGGATCCTGGGCATTCTAATGTGTACTGGGGAGCGCAGAGAGCAGATACGAGAAGAAACAGAAGACAGCTAGTCTGGTCAGAGGGATAGGGCTCTTGTCAAATGGCTTGAGATCAGGGGTATGGGGTAGAATACGGCGTTGCAGGGGGTGCATACCTATGCTCATTTGGGCAGACCCCCTGACATTTTGGTTTTACGCGTCGAGGAACTTATTTGGGTGAGCGGCTTTTTCACATTTTGATAAAGATATTAAGCATGATTTGTTGCGGTTATGGGTGTCTTTTCCAGGAGTGACAATTTTGTGGTGGGACATGGTTCCACGAAGGGTTTGGGCGGAAAGCATGGTCTGTGGAAAAGCTGAATGAGGTGCTGGTGAAAGTTAATAGGGTTATCTCAAAAACTTGTGGTCTGCAACGTGGGAGTTTCAGCTCGGTATGTTGAGCTGGAGCGGGAGGTTGACGGGTCTTTGGTAGGCGGATGGGGTGCATTTGAATGCAGTAGGGGTTGATTTGTGGGCCCTTGGAGTGCAGGGAGGTATTGAGTGAGCTTTGCTATTGTGGGGGGTCTCAGGCACTTGAAGGTTATCAAGGTGCCCTCGTTGTGGCAGGTTTATTGGTGGGTCCTTGAAGTTGGTGCTAAATTGGTTCGGGGAACCCATCCGGGTATGGATCCCCTCATTGGCAGAATGGTTGGTCACCTGGTGATTTTTGGGGGATCCCGACGGGGTATGTCGGGGCCCCCGTGGGTGTTTTTGGTGGTTAATGAAGGAATAACCCTTACACTTTGGTGTTCCTGAGCCAGTGTGGGTAACGGCTGGGAGCAATTTGGTTATATGGCTTGGTTATGGGAATCACCAGGGTTTTAGCTTCAAGGACCTTACCACAATGCAAATTTTTACATGTTATGTATTTGTTTAATAAATGGCTGCTATGGCCAAAATTATCCAAAAGTTAAATCGGTGTCTGAGTGGTTATTAGCGGATAAGGGGAAATTGGAAAAGGGGTGTTTATGCTTAATTTTGGCCGGAATCTACAATTCCAGGGTCAAGAATGGCCGGAGCACTGACCCCCCTCCCCCCGGGCATGTGTGGAGGCCAGCATGACACTGATTGGAGTGGAGGTCATGGTGTCACGGGTAGGGGAGGGGGAGTAAGTCAGGGTACAGTAAAAGGTGATGCTGGGGGAGGAGCGGCACTTTTCCCGCTCTGGGACACCAGTGAGAGTCCCGCCCGCCCTCCCTAAAGTTTTTGAGTTCGCAATGAGCTGGAAGTTTTGTGGGGGCGGTATGGAAGTTTATCGGGTCGTAGTGGCCTGGTGGCAGGTTTATTGGTGGGTCCTTGAAGTTGGTGCTAAATTGGTTCGGGGAACCCATCCGGGTATGGATCCCCTCATTGGCAGAATGGTTGGTCACCTGGTGATTTTTGGGGGATCCCGACGGGGTATGTCGGGGCCCCCGTGGGTGTTTTTGGTGGTTAATGAAGGAATAACCCTTACACTTTGGTGTTCCTGAGCCAGTGTGGGTAACGGCTGGGAGCAATTTGGTTATATGGCTTGGTTATGGGAATCACCAGGGTTTTAGCTTCAAGGACCTTACCACAATGCAAATTTTTACATGTTATGTATTTGTTTAATAAATGGCTGCTATGGCCAAAATTATCCAAAAGTTAAATCGGTGTCTGAGTGGTTATTAGCGGATAAGGGGAAATTGGAAAAGGGGTGTTTATGCTTAATTTTGGCCGGAATCTACAATTCCAGGGTCAAGGGTTTATTTAGCACTTCTTTATGCGAGTTATGGAATATAGCCACATGAAAGAGACATTGTGTAAACATGTCCATAGATCTCAGGCAAATCCATATTATTATTGCCTAAGTACATAACTATAATATGGCATTTATACATGTTTTATTGCGCACACACTGCACTATCATTTGCCTTTGATTTACTATAAAGGGATACCAAGTTATTTTCCATTACATACAGTACCTACCATATTTTAGGGCCTTAGGTGCCAGGACAGTCTTCGATAAAGTGGGGTCCTAGGCAAAAGTTTAAAGTGGGGTCCTAAATGTTCACATATTTCACCATCACACTCCATCATTTAGGTTGTGTTTACATGCACTAAGTTCAGACTGGTAAAAGAGCCTGATCGACAATATTATGTTCTCCAGTGCTTGTTTCCTGGCCCCTTTACACAGGATGAGGAAGAATGATGGGAACAGAATGATCACTAACAGATCAATCTGTCCCTATGATATCATGTTATCGGCAGCACATCTGCAGTTTACACCGGGCGATGTGCTGCTGAGAACAATGATTTTTGTTCCGCCATAAACAATCTAATCATTCAATGAATCAGCAGCATTTTACTCGATTGTTGGTTGATTGTGGATTTGTTTACACCTTTTGTATGAACTCTCGCCTGTGCTGCCGGGATTTATAAATGTGAATGCTACATACTCACAGTATCTGACACAAATACTGTATGTCACACACAGATATGTTGTCCTAGTGACCGGGAAACCCTAGAACGTGCGGTATTCACTGCCACATGGCAGCTCACATGCAGCGGTGGATGCCACGCTTTCTACACGTGCTCTCATTCCTCTGAATTTGCAACTGAGGAAGGTCCGGTGGGACCGAAAACATTTTATATTATGCACGTGAATTGATGAACAAGTAATAAAAATCACATCACAGAAAATTTGGTAGCTCCTGTGGGACATAGGAGTTTAACAGTCGCTGTGGAGGATACTGTGTCAGTTCCCCCGGGACCAGCGCAGTTGAGGGTGCAGCACCCTAGGGTGGTGTAATTCCACTTTGCATCACCAGATTCTGCCGGACGGAGAGGTTCTACACTTCTTCGACCACCCAAGTTTCCAGAGCCAAGTGGCACCTAGGACTCCCGGGCCTCAATCACGGTCAGACTCAAGGGGATCCACACTACTGGCATAGGGAACAGTACTCTAAGTGCCTCAAGCCACAGGGACCCACACTAAAAAGCGCAGTGAGGAAGAGCCTATAGATTACCGCACCAGTTCTGACCTCCCACGGATTCGGAATCAACCTGAGCCCATCACGGCAGTGACCAGAACCATTGGGCTGGTGACTGAAGCTGTGAGTAAACTACACCTTGAACCTGCAGAGACTGTGTTGGCTCGTCCTTACCGGCGTCGCCGCCCAGCGCTTATGCACCAATGGCCATTAAAACCCTCATCATCCACCTAGGGCCCACTCTACCTGTGGGGAGTGACACCATTCCGGCTGCCATACCACCTGCCCCGGCGAGGAATCCTGCAGCGGTGGCTACCTCCTGGCCGCATACCACAGGTGACGTCACAACAAACTTTCCCCAAACACCACGCTTCCCCCACTATTTCCTGTACGTCTTGGGGCAACAGAACCCGGCAAGGCCACCTGTGACATAGCCTGACCCAACCCGAAAAGGCCTGACAACGAGTATGTTAACCACCTGCCCCGTGGGGCGCTACATCAGCGCCCGCCATTACTACTCCCCCTCATCATCCTCCCCGGGGCCCGCTCCATCTGTGGGAAGCAGAAACATCTCAGCTGCTACTACCATCTTCCCCGGAGGACAGCAACAGCAGCAGAGGCTAATTCCCTGGCCGCATACCGCAGGTGGCGTCACGAAATCAAATCTCCACCATCATCCATCACCACCCCCTCCTTCATTGTACACCTCGAGGCCACGAAACCAGGCGAAAGGGCAACCCGTGACATCCCCTAACCCGGCATCACCAGGCCCGGCGACGAGTATTTAACCCCTTGCCCCATGGGTGCTACATATACACACATATAGCACACACACGTGTATAAACCGAGCACATGCTCATATATGTATACACACACCGATCAGATTAGTTTACTTTATATTTTGATAGATGGGGCTTTTTCAAACCCAGCGATGCAGAACTACCAAATATGTGTATTTTTTTAATTGCTGTAATGCTATTTTCAGTAGCTCCCTTGTGGGCCACCAAGGGAGTTGGGGCTCTGGTCAATCGCCCAGTTTGCCCCCAACCTAACACAACCTGCTTAGGTGTTCCATTTTCCATTCTAAAGGCTCCATGCATGTGGCACTGCAGCATTCATTTGGCCATATGTTCACAAATTACTGATTTTTTTCTAATGCAAAACCTGCTCAAAATAACTAATTTCATGTTCTACTTGACCAAAACAGCCTTTTAGAAAGCACAGGATTTTAGCCTCAAACGGGTGTTTGAAAGTGATAACATTGACCTACATGCAGTCAAAGAACTCATTTTCACTCTAAAACTTCTGTTTGTGGTTTCTCGCTTCTTGCAGTCTTTTTAAGCATTTATTGTGTTTTGCAGTACAGCATGGTCTTCTCCTTCAGTTGATTTATCCTGTTGACTGGTTTAATTGTTTTATTTCTGCTACTCGCTTGTCCTTTCTGCCTGGATGTCTGCCTGCCTGGTTTCTTCACTTAAAATTGAGGATTGTATCTACTGGAAGAATAAAAAAAGACTTGCCCACCTCAGCTTTACAGACCTTAGGGACGTGCACACATTCTAACTCCCCCACACCTTTAGACTTATCCTACAATGCTTTGCCGTTCCCACTGATAACAAATGGGTTAAGGCAAAATTGAGAGTAGACACAAGGAATTCTATAACTTATGAATGTTCGGGAATGCTTCTCAGCAATATCGTAATGTTCCATTTCATGAAACTGTCTTGAATTCCAGAAATATTCTGACTATAAATAGCAGAAACCTTTGTCGGAGCAACTGTTCTGTTCCTGGACAATCAAAAGCAAGGAATAAGTAAGTTTATAGAGGTGTACTGTATGACTCATCCTGTGGTTTAAAAATTAATATGAAGAACTAAAAAATGGTTTAAGATTTCATTTTTAAGTAAAGGGTTATGTCAGTATAAGAGGATGGAGTGTGGTGGTCGTGTTCCTGTTTTGAAGACACCAATCGCATCAATATTGTGTCCTTTGAATAATATTTTTTTGAAAATAAAAGTTTAACATATTGTTTTGTGATCTAGAGTGTGATAAGTATTGATAATGTGATATGTTTCTGTATAATCTATGTGTATTAGGATAAGATGTGATGTTATGTAAGGTATAATGCATAGTGTATAATGTAGAAATGTATAATTTAAGGTATAGTAGTGCATACGATGTAATGTAATATATAATGTGTGGTGATTTAAGATGTAAATCAATGCAGATAAATGGATAGGTCTGCCCAGCAATAGACTGCAGGGCAGACAGAGTTAATGTCAGGACTAGCCCACCCTGGGAGGGGTCAAGTAAAGAAAAAGTCATTGTTCCTGCTAGACAGTGTAATTGGGAGTAGTAAAATTAAGTTTGTCCAGCACTCGCAAAAAGGGAAGATTAAAAAAAATAGATATGAAAACATCACATTTATTGTAAACTAGCTGTACTACCCGGCTTCGCCCGGGTTAGTAACTGCTGTTAACAAAATAGAATGTATTAACAAAAATGTATTCTGCACACAAAAATCACAAAACAAATAGATATAAATGTAATTATGTCTGTCTCCCCGTCTGTATATATCTCTCTGTCTCTCTCTCTCTTTGTCTGTCTGTCTCTTTCCCTGTCTGTCTCTGACTGTCTCTGTCTCTTTCTCCGTCTGTCTCAATCTCTTTCCCTGTCTGTCTATCTATCTCTTTCCCTGTCTGTCTATCTATCTCTGTCACTTTCCCTGTCTGTCTCTTTCCCTCTCTTTCCCTGTCTGTCTCTTTCCCTCTCTTTCCCTGTCTGTCTCTTTCCCTCTGTCCTTTTCCCTATGTCTGTCTCTTTGTCTGTCTCTTTACCTGTCTTTGTCTGTCTCTTTCCCTGTCTGTCTCTTTCCCTCTCTTTTCCTGTCTGTCTGTCTCCCTGTGTCTGTCTCTTTGTCTGTGTCTGTCTCTTTACCTGTCTGTCTCTTAACCTGTCTCTCTCTTTCCCTCTCTTTCCCTGTCAGTCTGTCTCTTTGTCTGTGTCTGTCTTTGTGTCTGTCTCTTACCCTGTCTATGTCTGTTTCTTACCCTGTCTGTGTCTGCCTCGTTCCCTGTCTGTGTCTGTCTCTTTCTCTGGCTGCATGGTGACACGCCAACATTCCATTTAAGGGCGTGGCTGCGCATTCTTCTGAAGTTCTGGCTGCACTGTGACTCCCAGCTCCATTCGCTTTAATGGAGGCAGGTTTTTTGGTGAATAACTGTAAAGTGCGGGGTTAAAATTTCCCCTGAAAAAATAGCCTATGACGTTCTCGGGCTCCAGAAGTATGAGTGTGCAAAATTTTGTGGCTGTAGCTGCAATGGTGTAGATGCCAATCCCGGACATAAATACACACACACACAGACACACACACACACACAACACACACACACACACACACACACACACACACATTCAGCTTTATATATTAGATGTTTAAAGAGCATAGATAAAAAACAAAAGTAGACTTGGTCTATGCATTTTGAGCTATATAAACTCTTAATCATGACTAAGAGTTTATATAGCTAGAAACATCTTACAACATACAGTCATATGAAAAAGTTTGGGCACCCCTATTAATGTTAACCTTTTTTCTTTATAACATTTTGAGTTTTTGCAACAGCTATTTCAGTTTCATTTATCTAATAACTGATGGACTCAGTAATATTTCTGGATTGAAATGAGGTTTATTGTACTAACAGAAAATGTGCAATCCGCATTGAAACAAAATTTGACCGGTGCAAAAGTATGGGCACCTCAACATAAAAGTGACATTAATATTTTGTAGATCCTCCTTTTGCAAAAATAACAGCCTCTAGTCGCTTCCTGTAGCTTTTAATGAGTTTCTGGATCTTGGATGAAGGTATATTTGACCATTCCTGTTTACAAAACAATTCCAGTTCAGTTAAGTTTGATGGTCGCCGAGCATGGAAAGCACGCTTCAAATCATCCCACAGATTTTCAATGATATTCAGGTCTGGGGACTGGGATGGCCATTCCAGAACATTGTAATTGTTCCTCTGCATGAATGCCTGAGTAAATTTAGAGCATTGTTTTGGATCATTGTCTTGCTGAAATATCCATCCCCTGCGTAACTTCAACTTCGTCACTGATTCTTGCACATTATTGTCAAGAATCTGCTGATACTGAGTTGAATCCATGCGACCCTCAACTTTAACAAGATTCCCGGTGTCGGCATTGGCCACACAGCCCCAAAGCATGTTTGAACCTCTACCAAATTTTACTGTGGGCAAAAAGTGCTTTTCTTGGAATGCCGTGTTTTTTGCCTCCATGCATAATGCCTTTTTGTATGACCAAACAACTCAATCTTTGTTTCATCAGTCCACAGGACCTTCTTCCAAAATGTAACTGGCTTGTCCAAATGTGCTTTTGCTTACCTCAGGCGACTGTTTGGGGTGTGATTGCAGAAATGGCTTCTTTCGTATCACTCTCCCATACAGCTTCTCCTTGTGCAACGTGCGCTGTATTGTTGACCGATGCACATTGACACCATCTGCAGCAAGATGAAGCTGCAGGTCTTTGGAGGTGGTCTGTGGATTGTCCTTGACTGTTCTCACCATTCTTCTTCTCTGCCTTTCTGATATTTTTCTTGGCCTGCCACTTCTGGGCTTAACAAGAACTGTACCTGTGTTCTTCCATTTCCTTACTATGTTCCTCACCGTGGAAACTGACAGTTTAAATCTCTGAGACAACGTTTTGTATCCTTCCCCTGAACAACTATGTTGAATAATCTTTGTTTTCAGATCATTTGAGAGTTGTTTTGAGGAGCCCATGATGCCACTCTTCATAGGAGATTCAAATAGGAGAACAACTTGCAAGTGGCCACCTTAAATACCTTTCCTCATGATTGGATACACCTGACTATGAAGTTCAAAGCTCAATGAGGTTACAAAACCAATTTAGTGCTTTAGTAAGTCAGTAAAAAGTAGTTAGGAGTGTTCAAATCAAGAAATTGATAAGGGTGCCCATACTTTTGCACCGGTCAAATTTTGTTTAAATGCGGATTGCATATTTTCTGATAGTACAATAAACCTCATTTCAATCCAGAAATATTACTCAGTCCATCAGTTATTAGATATATGAAACTGAAATAGCTGTTGCAAAAACCCAAATTGTTATAAAGAAAAAAGGTTAACATTAATAGGGGTGCCCAAACTTTTTCATATGACTGTATTGTCCAAAAAGTAACATAACCGCACTTCAATGCAATATTTCAAAACAACATTGAACATGTGTACATGATCAATTAAGAAGTGACAACGTAAGAAATTTTTTTAAAAAACAAACTATTAGTATATATTCAAATTTATAAATAGACAGCAAGAAAAGGTGCTAAGTCATAGGTATTACATACAGGGTCACAGACAGAATAGAATTTTATACAGTGCCACTTGTACCAAATTTGTGGGGACTAGAATAATTACCACCCAGATATATATTTTGTGCATCAGTAGACCAATGGCCTCATAAATAGTTACTGCAGTTGCAATGCCGCTTTGTCTCAATTGCTGAAATCCATAGGCTTTCAAAGATATATAAATACTTAAAAGTATATGAGGTAGTAAATCAATAAATATCTTTAAGTTAAAAATACTTTCTACAAAAAATAAATAAACTATCAGACATTTAAATAATTAATAGAATTACCGGATTCAGCCCCAGTGGACAAGTCAGAATGGCACACAGTCATGAACATATATGAGAGGCAGGGTAACATATAGCACGGAATTATTTGCTGGTATATTTACCAATACTCAGGGTGGTGAAAAAACTGTCCGCTGCCCCTCACTCCGACATGTGTTTCGCTCTGTTGCTTTCTCCTTGTTATTCCTTTCACTTAGTACCTTTTCTTGCAGTCTATTTATGAATTTTAATATATACTAATCAAGAGTTTGTTTTTTAAAAAAATTTCTAACGTTGTCACTTCTTAATTGATCATGTACACATGTTCAATGTTGTTTTGAAATATAGCTAGAAACATGTAGACCAGCTCTACATTTGATCTTAGCCTCAGTTTTTTAAAAAATATTTATAATAAATGTGATGGAGTGCTGGACATACTTGCTTTTTCGTTATCATTTCATCCAGAAGGTTGGACTGGAGTCCTGTGTACTTTTGCTATGGCATTTCTGAGGCTGGTGAGCTGGTGTACTTTTTCTCTTTTTACAAGTTGAAAGTAGTAGCTGAGAGTGACCTAGTGTGAAGAACATGGGATAAATGGTCTGCTGACTGTCAAGGCCAGGCCATATGGATTGGATGACCTGTGGCAGGAGGAGAAAGAGACTTGATGGGAAATAGCGTGATCCCCGATAGTGGATTGAGAATAGATCAGCATCATCAATAGATTTGCATGTTTGTGTGTGGAAATTTTAGTCATTTTCCAAGTGCTTGGTTATTACTAGAGATGAGCCACCCCCCTAGTGTTAGAGTTTGGTTTGGTTCGTCGAACGGCGAGTGTGTTCATCGAGCATTCGACAAACATCTTCAAACCCTTTTGAAAACAATGGCAGGCAAACACAAACACATTATACATATACACATACAGTTAATAAACATTACAATTAAACTTACAGGTCCCCGCAATGCATCCTGCAGACTCTGTCTCCCGCCGCTTCTCCTTCCGATCATCGCTGTGCCCTCCCGCTAACCAGCACTGATGTTCCATGACATCATAGCATGAGACCAGTCATGTGTGTATTATCTCATTGGCTACAGACTGGTCACAGGGCTATGACATCATGCTAGGTCCAGTCAGTGCATTTCTCTGGTACGCGGTGCTCGATCAAGCATCTCCGTATACCGGCGAGATGCTTGGGCACATGCTTGGCTCCCAGTTCCTGCATGTCGGCGCTCTTTACAGAGTCAGCCCACATGCAGGGACTGGATGCCACAG
This sequence comes from Anomaloglossus baeobatrachus, assembly GCF_048569485.1. NCBI lineage: Eukaryota > Metazoa > Chordata > Amphibia > Anura > Aromobatidae > Anomaloglossus > Anomaloglossus baeobatrachus. The sequence continues at coordinate 213,449,299 of NC_134356.1, read as the reverse complement.
CTGGTAAATAGCGGCACCGGGAATCAGGTGATCAGAGATCACTGTTGCTATAGTAACCCGCCTGTCAGGTTACTATTGCAAGGGTGGCAGCGGCGACGTCACTGCTTACAAACCCGCAGCCTCTGCTCACTCACTGAGTTATTAGACTGCACGGGGAGCAGCAGCATTCTTCCTTCCATGCAGTGCTGTCTGATGTAGCAGAGCTGCATGGGTTGAAGGAGAAAGAAGACAGAAGACCAGAATCGTGGAGGGGTGAGAGAAAGTAATAAACATAGTGTCTAAGTGTGTCTGTGTATTTATTTCTATTAAAGTATTTTTTCTCTGTGTGGTGTCTTTTTTTAACCCTTTATTGGAGATTCTTAATGGCCGGGTCAAACTTGCCTGACATTAAGAATCTCTGGCTCAATACTAGCTAGTAAAACAAAGCTAGTATTAACCCTTTAATACCCAGCGAGCCACCCCCCATCAGGGCTGCTGAAAGAGTTGGATACAGCGCCAGATGACGGCGCTTCTATGAAAGCGCTATTTTCTGGGGTGGCTGCAGACTGCAATTCGCAGCGGAGGGGCCCAGAAAGCTCGGGCCAACCTGTGCTGCAGATTCCAATCCCCAGCTGCCTAGTTGTACCTGGCTGGACACAAAAATGGGGCGAGCCCATGTCGTTTGTTTTTTTTTAATTATTTCATGAAGTTCATGAAATAATTAAAAAAGGGCTTCCCTATATTTTTAGTTCCCAGCCAAGTACAAATAGGCAGCTGGGGGTTGGGGGCAGCCGTACTGCCTGCTGTACCTGGCTAGCATACAAAATTATGGCGAAGCCCACGTCAGTTTTTTGCAAAAAAAAAAAAAAATGCTTCCCTGGATTTTCCATTGCCAGTGAAGGTAACACCAAGCAGTGGGAGTTAGCAGCCAGTAGCTGCTTGGATTACCCTTAGCTAGCAATACAACAAATGCTGCGGGAGCCCACGTATTTTTTTTTTAATTATTTATTTAAACAACTAAAAAAAATGGGCTCACTGTATTTTGATTGCCTGACATCACAGTACTGTAAAAATAAATCATTTAAAAAAATGACGTAGCGCTTCGCAGTATTTTTGATTTTCAGCGCAGATAAAGCAGACAGCTACGGGTTGCCACCCCAATCTGCTTGGCGTTACCTTGCCTGGCAATCAAAATACAGGTAAGCCGATTAATTTTTTTTATTTAAAAAAAGTTAAAAAAAAAAATGAGTGGGCTCCCGCCGTATTTTGATCGCCAGTCAGGTAAGGCCAGGCAGCTGGGGGCTGGGATTCTCGGCAGCCCACAGCCACCCCTGGAAATGGTGCATTGTTTCTTAGCGCCATTTCCAGGCACTTTATCCGGCTCTTCCAGCGGCCGTGATGGCGGTGGCTCACTGGGTAATAAAGGGGTTAATGCCAGCTTTGTATTCTCAGATGGTACTAAGCCCGAAATTCATAAAGTCACGCCAAAATAGACATGGCCACGATGAATTTCTAGTAAATATAAAAAAATACAACACACAGTAAAATATTTTTATCAGAAATAAAACACAACACAATTAGTGACTCCATCTTTATTGAAATAAAGAACCCCCTCGGCAGTAATCCTAGGTCAAGGGTCCAACGCTGTCAAATCCAGATCCAATCACCTCACCGTCTACTTACTGTCAGCTGATTTCATCAGGTGACCACATCAGCTGATCATCACCAGGTCCTGCAGCCATCGGACAGGGAGAGAGAGAGAAGAGAGAGAAGAGAGAAGAGAGAGGAGAAAGAGAGAAGAGAGAGAGGAGAGAGAGAGAAGAGAGAGGAGAGAGAGAAGAAAGAGAAGAGAGAGGGACAGAAGAGAGAGAGAAGAGAGAGAGGAAAGAGAAGAGAGGGAGAAGAGAGTGAAAGAGAGAGAGAAGAGAGAGGACAGAGAGAGGAGAGAGAGAAGAGAGAGAAGAGAGAGAAGAGAGAGAGAAAAGAAAGAGAAGAGAGAGAGGAGACAGAGGAGAGCGAGAAGAGAGAGAAGAAAGAGAGAGAGGAGAGAGAGAGAGAAGAGAAAGAGAATAGAGAGAAGAGAGAGAGGGGAGAGAGAGGAGAGAGAGAAGAGAGAGAGAAGAGAGAGAAAGAAGAGAGAGGGAAGAGAGGAGAGAGAAGAGAGAAGAGAGAGAGAAGAGAGAGAGGAAAGAGAGGGGAGAGAGAGGAGCAAGAGAGAAGAGAGAGAAAAGAGAGAAGAGAGAGAAAAGAGGTAGAGAGAGAAGAGAGAGAGGAGAGAGAGGAAAGAGAGAGAGGAGAGAGAAGAGATAGAGAAGAGAGAGGAGCAAGAGAGAAGAGAGAGAGAAAAGAGAAAGAGAGAGAAGAGAGAGGGGAGAGAGGAGAAAGAGAATAGAGAGAGGAGAGAGGGAGAGGAGAAAGAAGAGAGAGGAGAGAGAAGAGAGAGGAGAGAGAGGACACAGAGAGAGAAGAGAGAAAAGAGAGAGAAAGGAGAGAGAGGAGAGACAGAAGAGAGAGAGAGAAGAGAGAGAAGAGAGAGAAAAGAGAGAGAAAAGAGAGAGAGAAGACAGAGAGGAGAGAAAGAGAAGAGAGAAGAGAGAGAGAAGAGAGAGAAGAGAGAGAGAAAAGAGAGAGGAGAGAGAGAGATGAGAGAGAGAGGGGAGAGAGAGAGAAAGAGAGAGAGGAGAAAGAAAGAGAGAGAGACACGTAGGCACTACCGTCCCCATCATCATCACCGTACACATCCCGGCTGTACCGCCCCCATCGTCATCCCCGCACACACCCCGGCATTACCGCACACATCATAATCCCCGCACACACCCTGGCACTACCGCTACCATCATCATTCTCGGACACACCCCGGCACTACTGCCCCCATCATCATCTCCGCACACACCCCGGCAACAACCACACTCATCATGATCATCACCGCACACACAAAGACTGCCGCACTCATCATCATCCTCACACACACCCCGGCACTACCACCCCCATCATCATCACCGCACACACCTCGGCACTACTGCATTCATCATCATCACCACACACACAAGCACTACCGCACTCATCATCATGCCTACACATACGCAGGCACTACCGCACTCATCATCCTCCCCGCACACACGCAGGCACTACCTGAGTGAAGTCTCTGGTGACAGCACGGCTAACTTCAGTTGCTTCGTGGAGCTGACACAGAGCAGTCGTTTTCTATGGCGCTCCCTGTCAGCTTCATGTAGCACAGCTAAAAGCGTTGTGTGGATTACTTCAGACCTGCATGGATGTTTGGGGATTAATAAAGTGGTAAAAGAGGGGTTTTTCTGTCTTTTATTCCAAATAAAGAATTTTTCGTTGTGTGTGTTTATTTACTTTCACTTACGGGTTAATCATGGAAGGTATCTTGGGGAGACGCCTGTCATGATTAACCTAACCTTATTACCCCGATTGCCACCGCGCCAGAATAATTCGGGATGAGCCGGGTAGAGTCCCGGGACTGTCGTATCTAACGGATGCGGCAATTCTAGGCGGCTGCTGGCTGATATTGTTAGGGTGGTGGGCTCCCCATAATGTGGCGCTCCCCATCCTGACTATACCAGCCTCCAGCCGTGTGGATCTTGGCTGGTATCAAAATTGGGGGGGAACCATAAGTTTTTTTTTTTTTTTTAATTATTTATTAATTTTACTGCACGATATAGACCCGCCTGCCGGCAGCTGTGATTGCTTGCAGTGAGACAGCTGTCACTCAGCATGGGGGCGTGTCTGACTGCAACAAATCATGGATACCGGTGGGTGAGGAAAACAGGGAATAACAAATTGAATAATGAGCTGCAGCCATTTTCCAAAGACGAAAAGCCACTGGAGCTTTGTGACAGCCGTGCAGCTGATCGGTGAGTAGGAAAGAGAGAGGGATTGTGCTGGGAATGCAGGACGCATGCAAATACACAACAGCTCATCCCGAATTGCCCTGGTGTGGTGGCAATTGGGGTAATAAGGAGTTAATCATGACAGGCATCTCCTCGAGATACCTTCCATGATTAAACTGTAAGTGAAAGTAAATAAACACACACAACGAAAAATCCTTTATTTGGAATAAAAGACAAAAAAACACCCTCTTTCACCATTTTATTAAAATCCCCAAATACCCCTCCAGGTCCGAAGTAATCCACACTACACTGTCAGCTCTGCTACATGAAGATGACAGGGAGCACCGCAGAACACGATCGCTGTGTCCTCTCCACGTAGTACCTGAAGTGAATTGCGCTGTCACCAGAGACTTCAGTCTGCAATGCAGACGTCAAGATTACCAAATCTGCCTAGGTTTCTCATTACAGTCAGTGGTTGAATGGTTAGAGCTCTTGCCTAAGAAGCCTTAGTTCATAAGTTCAAGTCCTGGCCGTCCCGGGAAAAAATGTAATATATTTATTTCATTATAATTTAATTTAATTGTGCACTGAGGGGAGGATGATGGAGTTTGTAGTGCCTGCGGTGATGATGGTCGTTGTAGTGCCTGCGTATGTGCGGTGATAAGTGCGGTACTGCCGGTGTTTGCCCGCGCATCCAACCGGTCCATCCGCCCATCCATCCTTGCAGCTGAACAATCTACTTCTAGATTCTCTACTGCAGTATAGAGCTAAAGATTACCAAATCTGCCTATGTTTCTTATTAGAACCAGAGGCTCGATGGTTAGAGCTCCCGCCTAAGAAGCATTAGCTCACGACTTCAAGTCCCGGCCGCCCCAATAAAGAAGTTAATATATTTTTAAATTATAATTATTATTTATTTATGATTATAATTTCATTTAATTATGCACTGAGGGGAGGAGCCGGACATCAGCTGTGAGCCACGGGATACACCTCTAAAATCGGAGCAGTTCACGGAATGAGGCTGCATTGCTCTCTCCTTTTTCTCTCTTCTCTCTCTCTCTCTCACTTTTTCTCTCTCTTTTTCTCTCTTTTTTCTCTCTCTCTCTCCCCCTCTCTCTCTCTTTTCCTCTCTTTTTATCTCTCTCTTTTTCTCAGTCTCTCTTTTTCTCTTTTTCCCTCTCTCTCATTTTCTCAGTCTCTCTTTTTCTCTTTTTCCCTCTCTCTCTCCTCTCTCTCTTCTCTCTCTCCTCTCTCTCTTCTCTCTCTCTCCTCTCTTCTCTCTCTCTCTCTTATCTCTCTCTCTTCTCTCTTCTCTCTTCTTCTCTCTCTTCTCTCTCTTCTCTCTCCTCTCTATCTCTTCTCTCTCTCTCTTCTCTCTCTCTCTTCTCTCTCTCCCTCTCTCTTTTCTCTCTCTCTCATCTCTCTCCTCTCTCTCTCTCTCCTCTCTCTCTCTCCCTTCTCTCTCTTCTCTCTGTCTTCTCTATCTTCTCTCCTCTTCTCTCTCTCTCTCGTCTCTCTCTCTTCTCTTTTCTCTCTTTTTTCTCTCTTTTCTCTCTCTCTTTTCTCTTTCTCTTTTCTCTCTCTCTTTTCTCTCTCTTCTCGCTCCTCTCTCTCTTCTCTCTCTCCCTCTCTCTTTTCTCTCTCTCCTCTCTTTTCTCTCTCTCCTCTCCCTCCTCTCTCCTCTCTCTTCTCCCCTCTTCTCTCTCTCTCTCTCTTTTGTCTCTCTTTTCTCTCTCTCTTTATTCTCTCTCTTTTCTCTATCTTCTCTCTCTCTTCTTTCTCTCTCTCTCAGACCTGGCGATGATCAGGTTTTTACTGCCCGGCCAGCTAAACTACCAGCTGCTGTTGTCGGACAGAAGTCTACACTGAAGTGTGTAGTTTGGGTTTTTTTCTTTGCACTGATGCATCAGCTGATTGTATAAAAACCGTTTATTCAATCAGCTGCTGTGTCATGTGATTCAGGCCCTTGAACTTGACACATCATCTGATCGCTTTGCCTCCAGCAAACCAATCAGATGATATTGGATCCGGATTGGATGGCACAGGACCCTTGACCCAGGATTACTGCGGAGGGGGGTTCTTTATTTCAATAAAGATGGAGTCACTAATTGTGTTGTGTTTTATTTCTAATAAAAATATTTTTCTGTGTGTTGTGTTTTTTTTGTGTGTACTAGAAATTCTTGGTGGCCATGTCTAATATTGGCGTGACACCATGAATTTCGGGCTTAGGGCTAGTTGATAATATAAAGCTAGCCCTAACCCCATTATTGCCCAGTGAGCCACACGTCACTAGGGCAGCTGGAAGAGTTTAATACAGCGCCAGAAGATGGCGCTTCTATGAAAGTGCCATTTTCTGGGGCAGCTGCAGACTGCAATTCGCAGCAGGGGTGCCCAGAAAGCTCGGGCCAACCTGTGCTGCGGATTCCAATCCCCAGCTGCCTAGTTGTACCTGGCTGGACACAAAAATGGGGCGAAGCTCATGTCGATTTTTTTTTTAATAATTTCATGAAATTCAGAGATGCTGGAATGATCACCGCGTACCGGAGAGATCCACTGACAGGACCTAGCATGACGTCTAGCCATGTAACCAGTCTGTAGCCAATGAGATAATAGACACGTGACTGGTCACATGCTATTTTGACGTCACGATAGGTCCTATCATCAGTGCTGGTTACCGGGAGGACGCAGTGATTATCGGAAGGAAAAGCGGCGGGAGACAGAGTGCAGGACGCGTCGCGGGGACCTGTAAGTGTTATGGCAATGTTTATTAACTGTGTGTGTACATGTATAATGTGTTTTTATGTGTTTGTGTTTGCCTCAAATTGTTTTCAATTGGGTTGAGTTTTTCGTCGAACGGTTCGTCGAACGGAGCCTCCGTTCGACGAACCGAACCGAACTCGAACGCCAGGGGGGTGGCTTATCTCTAGTGATAACTGCAAGGCATTATGGGGAAACCCATATCTGGTCATATCAGTCTTCTTTGACTAATGTAAGTGTGACGCCCTGGCCTATCTGCCCTTCTGTACAATATCCACCTCCTCCTTGGTTAAGAGTCCCTACCCTTTGGTGTTGCAAGAACAAACTAATCAAAATCCTAGGAACACTCTGCACCACACCCACCAGACACACCAGTGGACGGCCTGAGTGGAATAGGGTCGCCCACTTGGGGGTTGGTTAGGGGAGGGTCAGGTGTGTCAGGAGCAGGACAGCGTAGTGTTGGAGGTGAAAGTGAGAGGAGGTCAGGAGCTCTGCTCCTTGGTACTACTAGGTGGCAGACGTTGGTCTGGGCCTGGTAGGAGCTGGACCCCGGTAGCAGGGGATCATGACAAGGGGCACAGACTGTCGAGAAGGACAGCCGGCAGCCTTGTGCCATCACCGGGCAGGGGCCAGGGCACGATGGACCCTAGGTCAGGGAGTAGCTTCAGACGGGCTGACAATTTACCCGACGAGGATGGAGGCTTCAAGATCCGTTCTCCACTTGCTCCAAAATCAGGGTACTAGCGCAACGAGGGGGATAGGACTTTCCACACATACGGTCCAGAAAATCCCAAGTGTGAACCCTGAGAGCAAGCTCTCTCAGTTAGCCTTACTGGGGAGCAGGACCCGATTAGTTTCACACGAAAGGGACCAACTAGAAGACAAGGTGCCAAGGCAAAGGTCACAGACTAACAGGCAACACCAATGGGCACGGGATGCAGGCGTGCTCCCTCCCAGCGGCAAATGCTGCGGGAGCCCACGTATTTTTTTTTTAATTATTTATTTAAACAACTAAAAAAAATGGGCTCACTGTATTTTGATTGCCTGACATCACAGTACTGTAAAAATAAATCATTTAAAAAAATGACGTAGTGCTTCGCAGTATTTTTTATTCTCAGTGCAGATAAAGCAGACAGCTACGGGTTGCCACCCCCATCTGCTTGGCGTTACCTTGCCTGGCAATCAAAATACAGGTAGCCGATTAATTTTTTTATTTAAAAAAAATAGTTTAAAAAAAAAAATGAGTGGGCTCCCGCCGTATTTTGATCGCCAGTCAGGTAAGGCCAGGCAGCTGGGGGCTGGGATTCTCGGCAGCCCACAGCCACCCTGGAAATGGTGCATTGTTTCTTAGCGCCATTTCCAGGCACTTTATCCGGCTCTTCCAGCGGGCCGTGATGGCGGTGGCTCACTGGGTAATAAAGGGTTAATGCCAGCTTTGTATTCTCAGATGGTACTAGCCCGAAATTCATGTAGTCACGCCAAAATAGACATGGCCACGATGAATTTCTAGTAAATATAAAAAAATACAACACACAGTAAAATATTTTTTATCAGAAATAAACTACAACACAATTAGTGACTCCATCTTTACTGAAATAAAGAACCCCTCGGCAGTAATCCTAGGTCAAGGGTCAAGGGTCCCACGCTGTCCAATCCAGATCCAATCACCTCACCGTCTACTTACTGTCAGCTGATTTCATCAGGTGACCACATCAGCTGATCATCACCAGGTCTCCTGCAGCCATCGGACAGGGAGAGAGAGAGAAGAGAGAGAAGAGAGAAGAGAGAGAGGAGAAAGAGAGAAGAGAGAGAGAGGAGAGAGACAGAGGAGAGAGATAGGAGAGAGAGAAGAGAGAGAGAAGAGAGAGAGAAGAGAGAGAGAAGAGAGAGAGGAGAGAGAGAGGAGAGAAGAGAGGAGAAAGAGAACAGAGAGAGGGAGCGAGAGCGAGGAGCAAGAGAGAGGAGCGAGAGAGAGGAGAGAGAGAAGAGAGAGAAGAGAGAGAGAAGAGAGAGAGAAGAGAGAGAGAAGAGAGAGGAGAGAGAGGAGAGAGAGGAGAGCGAGAAGAGAGAGAAGAAAGAGAGAGAGGGAGAGAGAGAGGAGAGAGAGAGAAGAGAGAGAGAGAGAAGAGAGAAAGAAGAGAGAGAGAAGAGAGGAGAGAGAAGAGAGAAGAGAGAGAAACGAGAGAGAGGAAAGACAGGGGAGAGAGAGAGGAGCAAGAGAGAAGAGAGAGAAAAGAGAGGAGAGAGAAAAGAGGTAGAGAGAGAAGAGAGAGAGGAGAGAGAGGAGAGAGAGAGAGATAGAGAAGAGAGAGGAGCAAGACAGAAGAGAGAGAAAAGAGAGAGAGAGGTAAGAGAGAGAGGGGAGAGAGGAGAAAGAGAATAGAAGAGAGGAGAGAGGGAGAGAGAGGAGAGAGAGGATACAGAGAGAGAAGAGAGAGAAGAGAGAAAAGAGAGAGAAAGGAGAGAGAGGAGAGACAGAAGAGAGAGAGAGAAGAGAGAGAAGAGAGAGAAAAGAGAGAGAAAAGAGAGAGAGAAGACAGAGAGGAGTGAAAGAGAAGAGAGAGAAGAGAGAGAAGAGAGAGAGAAGAGAGAGAGAAGAGAGAGGAGAGAGAGAGATGAGAGAGAGAGGGGAGAGCAAGAGAAAGAGAGAGAGAAGAGAGAGAGAGAAAGAGAGAGAGACACGTAGGAACTACCGCCCCCATCATCATCATCGTACACATCCCGGCAGTACCGCCCCCATCGTCATCCCCGCACACACCCGGCACTACCGCACACATCATCATCCCCGCACACACCCTGGCACTACACCGCTACCATCATCAATCTCGGACACACCCCAGGCACTACTGCCCCCATCATCATCTCCGCACACACCATGGCAACAACCACAACTCATCATCATCATCACCGCACACACAAACACTGCCCGCACTCATCATCATCCTCACACACACCCCGGCACTACCACCCCCATCATCATCACCCGCACACACCTCGGCACTACTGCATTCATCATCATCACCACACACACAAGCACTACCGCACTCATCATCATGCCTACACACACGCAGGCACTACCGCACTCATCATCATCCCTTCACACACGCAGGCACTACCTGAGTGAAGTCTCTGGTGACAGCACGGCTAACTTCAGTTGCTGCGTGGAGCTGACACAGAGCAGTCATTTTCTATGGCGCTCCCTGTCAGCTTCATGTAGCACAGCTAAAGCGTTGTGTGGATTACTTCAGACCTGCATGGATGTTTGGGGATTAATAAAGTGGTAAAAGAGGGGTTTTTCTGTCTTTTATTCCAAATAAAGAATTTTTCGTTGTGTGTGTTTATTTACTTTCACTTACGGGTTAATCATGGAAGGTATCTTGGGGAGACGCCTGTCATGATTAACCTAACCTTATTACCCCGATTGCCACCGCACCAGAATAATTCGGGATGAGCCGGGTAGAGTCCCGGGACTGTCGTATCTAATGGATGCGGCAATTCTAGGCGGCTGCTGGCTGATATTGTTAGGGTGGTGGGCTCCCCATAATGTGGCGCTCCCCATCCTGACTATACCAGCCTCCAGCCGTGTGGATCCTGGCTGGTATCAAAATTGGGGGAACCGTAAGTTTGTTTTTTTTTTTTAATTATTTATTTATTTTACTGCACGATATAGACCCGCCTGCCGGCAGCTGTGATTGCTTGCAGTGAGACAGCTGTCACTCAGCATGGGGGCGTGTCTGACTGCAACAAATCATGGACGCCGGTGGGTGAGGAAAACAGGGAATAACAGTTTGAATAATGAGCTGCAGCCATTTTCCAAAGTCGAAAAGCCACTGGAGCTTTGTGACAGCTGTGCAGCTGATCGGTGAGTAGGAAAGAGAGAGGGATTGTGCTGGGAATGCAGGACGCATGCAAATACACAACAGCTCATCCCGAATTGCCCTGGTGTGGTGGCAATCGGGGTAATAAGGAGTTAATCATGACAGGCATCTCCTCGAGATACCTTCCATGATTAAACTGTAAGTGAAAGTAAATAAACACACACAACGAAAAATCCTTTATTTGGAATAAAAGACAAAAAAACACCCTCTTTCACCATTTTATTAAAATCCCCAAATACCCCTCCAGGTCCGAAGTAATCCACACTACACTGTCAGCTCTGCTACATGAAGATGACAGGGAACACCGTAGAACACGATCGCTGTGTCCTCTCCACGTAGTACCTGAAGTGAATTGCGCTGTCACCAGAGACTTCAGTCTGCAATGCAGACGTCAAGATTACCAAATCTGCCTATGTTTCTCATTACAGTCAGTGGTTGAATGGTTAGAGCTCTTGCCTAAGAAGCCTTAGTTCATAAGTTCAAGTCCTGGCCGTCCCGGGAAAAAATGTAATATAATTATTTCATTATAATTTAATTTAATTATGCACTGAGGGGAGGATGATGGAGTTTGTAGTGCCTGCGGTGATGATGGTCATTCTAGTGCCTGCGTGTGTGCGGTGATAAGTGTGGTACTGCCGGTGTTTGCCCGCGCATCCAAACGTCCATCCGCCCATCCATCCTTGCAGCTGAACAATCTACTTCTAGATTCTCTACTGCAGTATAGAGCTAAAGATTACCAAATCTGCCTATGTTTCTTATTAGAACCAGAGGCTCGATGGTTAGAGCTCCCGCCTAAGAAGCATTAGTTCACGACTTCAAGTCCCGGCCGCCCCAATAAAGAAGTTAATATATTTTTAAATTATAATTATTATTTATTTATAATTATAATTTCATTTAATTATGCACTGAGGGGAGGAGCCGGACATCAGCTGTGAGCCGCGGGATACACCTCTAAAATCGGAGCAGTTCACGGAATGAGGCTGCATTGCTCTCTCCTTTTTCTCTCTTCTCTCTCTCTCTCTCACTTTTTCTCTCTCTTTTTTTCTCTCTTTTTTTCTCTCTCTCTCTCCCCTCTCTCTCTCTTTTCCTCTCTTTTTCTCTCTGTCTTTTTCTCAGTCTCGCTTTTTCTCTTTTTCCCTCTCTCTCTTTTTCTCAGTCTCTCTTTTTCTCTTTTTCCCTCTCTCTCTCCTCTCTCTCTTCTCTCTCTCTCCTCTCTTCTCTCTCTCTCCTCTCTCTCTTATCTCTCTCTCTCTCTTCTCTCCTCTTCTCTATCTCTTCTCTCTCTCTCTCCCTCTCTCTCCCTCTCTCTTTTCTCTCCCTCTCCTCTCTCTCCTCTCTCTCTCTTCTCTCTCTTCTCTCTGTCTTCTCTCTCTTCTCTCCTCTTCTCTCTCGTCTCTCTCTCTTCTCTTTTCTCTCTCTTTTCTCTCTCTCTTTTCTCTTTCTCTTTTCTCTCTCTCTTTTCTCTCTCTTCTCGCTCCTCTCTCTCTTCTCTCTCTCCCTCTCTCTTCTCTCTCTCTCTTCTCTCTCTCCTCTCTTTTCTCTTTCTCCTCTCTCTTCTCTCTCCTCTCTCTCTCTCCTCTCTCTTCTCTCCTCTTCTCTCTCTCTCTCTCTTTTGTCTCTCTTTTCTCTCTCTCTTTATTCTCTCTCTTTTCTCTATCTTCTCTCTCTCTTCTTTCTCTCTCTCTCAGACCTGGCGATGATCAGCTGATGCGGTCACCTGATGGAAACAGATGGCACTAAAAGTCGAGCAGTGAGGCCGGCTTTTTACTGCCCGGCCAGCTAAACTACCAGCTGCTGTTGTCGGACAGAAGTCTGCAAGTGTGTAGTTTGCTTTTTTTCTTTGCACTGATGCATCAGCTGATTGTATAAAAACCGTTTATACAATCAGCTGCTGTGTCATGTGATTCAGGCCCTTGAACTTGACACATCATCTGATCGCTTTGCCTCCAGCAAACCGATCATATGATATTGGATCCGGATTGGATGGCACAGGACCCTTGACCCAGGATTACTGCGGAAGGGGGTTCTTTATTTCAATAAAGATGGAGTCACTAATTGTGTTGTGTTTTATTTCTAATAAAAATATTTTTGTGTGTGTTGTGTTTTTTTTGTGTGTACTAGAAATTCTTGGTGGCCATGTCTAATATTGTCGTGACACCATGAATTTCGGGCTTAGGGCTAGTTGATAATATAAAGCTAGCCCTAACCCCATTATTGCCCAGTGAGCCACACGTCACTAGGGCAGCTGGAAGAGTTTAATACAGCGCCAGAAGATGTCGCTTCTATGAAAGTGCCATTTTCTGGGGCAGCTGCAGACTGCAATTCGCAGCAGGGGTGCCCAGAAAGCTCGGGCCAACCTGTGCTGCAGATTCCAATCCCCAGCTGCCTAGTTGTACCTGGCTGGACACAAAAATGGGGCGAAGCTCATGTCGATTTTTTTTTAATTATTTCATGAAATTCAGAGATGCTGGAATGATCACCGCGTACCGGAGAGATCCACTGACAGGACCTAGCATGACGTCTAGCCATGTAACCAGTCTGTAGCCAATGAGATAATAGACACGTGACTGGTCACATGCTATTTTGACGTCACAAGAGGTCCTATCATCAGTGCTGGTTACCGGGAGGACGCAGTGATTATCGGAAGGAAAAGGGGCGGGAGACAGAGTGCAGGACGCGTCGCGGGGACCTGTAAGTGTTATGGCAATGTTTATTAACTGTGTGTGTACATGTATAATGTGTTTTTATGTGTTTGCCTCCCATTGTTTTCAATTGGGTTCGAGTTTTTCGTCGAATGGTTCGTCGAACGGAGCCTCCGTTCGACGAACCGAACCGAACTCGAACGCCAGGGGGTGGCTTATCTCTAGTGATAACTGCAAGGCATTATGGGGAAACCCATATCTGGTCATATCAGTCTTCTTTGACTAATGTAAGTGTGACGCCCTGGCCTATCTGCCCTTCTGTACAATATCCACCTCCTCCTTGGTTAAGAGTCCCTACCCTTTGGTGTTGCCAAGAACAAGCTAATCAAAATCCTAGGAACACTCTGCACCACACCCACCAGACACACCAGTGGACGGCCTGAGTGGAATAGGGTCGCCCACTTGGGGGTTGGTTAAGGGAGGGTCAGGTGTGTCAGGAGCAGGACAGCGTAGTGTTGGAGGTGAAAGTGAGAGGAGGTCAGGAGCTCTGCTCCTTGGTACTACTAGGTGGCAGACGTTGGTCTGGGCCTGGTAGGAGCTGGACCCCGGTAGCAGGGGATCATGACAAGGGGCACAGACTGTCGAGAAGGACAGCCGGCAGCCTTGTGCCATCACCGGGCAGGGGCCAGGGCACGATGGACCCTAGGTCAGGGAGTAGCTTCAGACGGCCTGACAATTTACCCGACGAGGATGGAGGCTTCAAGATCCGTTCTCCACCCGCTCCAAAATCAGGGTACTAGCGCAACGAGGGGGATAGGACTTTCCACACATACGGTCCAGAAAATCCCAAGTGTGAACCCTGAGAGCAAGCTCTCTCAGATAGCCTTACTGGGGAGCAGGACCCGATTAGTTTCACACGAAAGGGACCAACTAGAAGACAAGGTGCCAAGGCAAAGGACACAGACTAACAGGCAACACCAATGGGCACGGGATGCAGGCGTGCTCCCTCCCAGCGGCAGCGGTGTCCAGAACTTTGGTTTACCACAGTTGTCAGTGTCAGCGTTATTGGACTGAGTGAGTACACAAGTGACCCTTACCGTCCCAATGGCATAACCCTGTCCTCATCGCCGAGTCCCGGGGTGTTCCCCCTACCCGTGGAGGGGTTAAACACCTGGCTGCCCACTCCATCGCCACTGTGTACTCCCAACTGCAGCGGTGGTACTCCACCTTAACATGCACCACGTGTGGCGTCACAAACTTTCAACACCATCCTCTGTAAATAACCCCACGGGTCCGGAGACCCCTCGAGCCACCGCGGATCTGGACCCGAGCAGCCTGGCTGCTGACGTGGGGGCGACACACAAGCTTCTGCAATGTTTAAAATAGAAGCCTGCATTTCTTGACAATACATACAAATCTAATTGTAAAAATACCCTGGAAACAGGGAAAGATTAAAAGAGACAAACGCGACGCCAATCTGAGTGTAGTGAGTTTTTTATATATAAAGGTGTTGAAATAGTGGAACTCTCACCTGGTTCAGAGGTTAGAAAGCCTGGGATAATCCAAAAGGAGTTGACCCAGTTTCCAAATAGGACTATGGTGCAGTATGCAGCAATCGCACGGGATACTATAGAGGAGCCCTCCAGCAGGTCCACTTAGTGAAAGAAGTTCCAAAGGCAATTACCAGTCTTGTGGCGCTCCTGCTACCAATGGGGAACATATTGGATGATTTTCGACCATATGACTAGACCAACATACAAATAAGTAAAGAGATATTTTATTTGTACATTTCAATATGGTTAATTATACAATGCGATTCGGCTCGGATGTTTTATCCTTCAGCCTTCTTACGCGTTTCGGCTCGAATGTTTTTTCCTTCAGCCTTCTATTTGTTTTGACTCGGAAGTTTTATCCTTCAGCCTTCAGAAGGCTGAAGGATAAAACATCCGAGCCGAAACCCATTGTATAATTAACCATATTTTAATGTACGAATAAAATATCTCTATACTTATTTGTATATTGGTCTAGTCATATGACCGAAAATCATCCAATATGTTCCACCATTCGCAAGACCGGTAACAAATCTAATTGTAAATTGTTTGAATATGCTGTGACCTTCAAATTTCGTAACATGCTACTCAAATTAGATTTGCATTGTTTTAGTTATCTCTAGTCTTAATTTTACTGTATGGCATATTTAGCACCATACATATTTACTAACACCACTTTACGTCTACCTCTCTGTACCACACTTACCAATTCTTTTCCCAGATACCCATATCAAACATAAGGCCAAATTTAGACGTCCATGTATTACTGTCCAAGTACGGACTGATATGCACGAACTGTATAAACGAATGAAAGCTTCCTAGGCTCCAAATCAGAACTTTTGTATGCTATTAAATAATTGCCAGTCTAAGTATGCTTTTTACATTTAAAGGAAATCTGTCAGCAGGTTTATGCTACCACAGCTGAAAACAGCATGACATAAGCAAAGAGACCCTGAATCCAATGAAGTATGACTCAACTTACTGAAGGCAGTGGTTCTCAGTTTTTAGATTTAGCATGTAGCAGAGTTCAGAAAACTGCCTCCATCCACACCAGGCTCTGTATTTACAATGTCTAGAGATAGTGAGCTGATAATCACAGCACAGGGAGTGTGCCCAACTAGGTTACCTGTAGCTGACCTATTCCAGCAGTGATAATCTCCTGAAGCTAAAACATTGCAGATAAACAACTGCACACAGTGTGAAAAGAGGCACATAGCTGAAATCTATGTGTTAACCCCTACAGCATGCTGTCTTCTATTACATAATAAAAACCTGCTGAGAGATTCCCTTTAAGCAAATGAACAATGTCCCCAGGACTCCATCTGCTGTTGTCCCTGCATAGAAAACATAAAAGTAACAAGGAGAAATTCCAGACTAAATTGCAAGTAAGTAAGCAGGTGAATATAATGAGACTGGTAAAGGACAAGCAATAAAGTACTAGGAAAATAAGCTAAACAATGATAAGAACAATCAGAGTACATTAGCAGAAGGATACTGTATATTTTCAGAATCAATGTCAGCAGGAAGGTACTATACATGGTCAGAAAAAAAAGTAAGTTCAGTCATTAATACTGTCTGCAAATCTGATAACAAACATGAAACCAGAACCTACAAGGCATATGATTCTAGAAAGCTAAGGAAAAATGGTCATGAACGGCATAATCAGGGGCAAGCTGGGCTACTACCCTGGGCCCAAAGCTCTAATGTGCCCATGCCCTCATTAAAGCCTTTTTCACCAACATTAGCAGGGTACAAAGCAAGGCAAGATAATTTAGCTGCGGAAAGCTTCATTGCTAATGTTTTCTTTGTGACTCAGGTGGCACGACAATGTCATTGTGCCGCCTGTCATTTAAGATATACCCGGCCAGAATAGAACAGAAGTGGAGCCATGGGGGATCTTCCAAAGAGGCATGTGATTCCTTTTTTTTATTAACTCAGTGGGGAGAACCCAAAGGCGATTGGAAAGGAAGGGGAAAGGACACAGAAACGGAACATATAATGACTTGTGGGTAAGGACACAGGACACATACATATACTGAATAGGTGAGGAGAAAACACAGGACAGGGAGTTGTACTGGCTACTGCATCACTTTTATCAAAATTTTAATAAAGAGAAAGAAAGATAGTTATACTCATCAAATTAGGATGTGTAGAACCTATTGATTGTGGAAAGAACTTCCAACCATGTAATAAGTATTTGAAGTTTTACTGAATTTATTGAGTCCAAGATGATAAAAGATGGATTGTGTATGTTAAATTTAAAAAGTCTCTACTTTTGGTTCTCGAGAGTAGAAAGGTCATCACATAGATGACTGGCAGACACTTCTCTCTTCCCATTCCGATTTTATGTATACATGCAATTTAGCTTGGCTTTCTGGGAAGGAATTTGGAGAAATAGCTGTTAAATGTATATGCCCAGCCATTTATTACATATAGCCGAAGTGGACATTGACAGCCAAAGGCCCTTGTATAGAACTTGTGTCTGAGCTCCCCTCCTTCATGCACCACCAAAATATACACACGTATAGTCATATTAATCATACATATGCAGACAAACTATCACACGAATAAAGTGTGCACATTTATATATATAGATATACATACTGTACATCTACAGTACAGATCAAAAGTTTGGACACACCTTCTCATTCAAAGAGTTTTCTTTACTTTCAGGACTCTGAAAATTGTAGATTCACATTGAAGGCATCAAAATTATGAATTAACACATGTGGAATGAAATACTTAACAAAAAAGTGTAAAACAACTGAAAATATGTCTTATATTCTAGGTTCTTCAAAGTAGCCAACTTTTGCTTTGATTACTGCTTTGCACACTTTTAGCATTCTCTTGATGAGATTCAAGAGGTAGTCACCGGAAATGGTTTTCACTTCACAGGGGTGTTCCCTGTGAGGTTTAATGAGTGGGATTTCTTGCCTTATAAATGGGATTGAGATCATCAGTTGTGTTGTGCAGAAGTCTGGTGAATACACAGCTAATAGTCCTACTGAATAGACTGTTAGAATTTGTATTATGGCAAGAAAAAAGCAGCTAAATAAAGAAAAATGAGTGGCCATCATTACATTAAGAAATGAAGGTCAGTCAGTCCAAAAATGTCCCCAAGTGCAGTGGAAAAAAACATCAAACGCTACAAAGAAACTGGATCACACGAGGACCGCCCCTTGAAAGGAAGACCAAGAGTCACCTCTGCTGTGGAGGATAGGTTTATCCAAGTCACCAGCCTTAGGAATCGCAGGTTAACAGCAGCTCAGATTAGAGACCAGGTCAATGCCACACAGAGTTCTAGCAGCAGACACATCTCTAGAACAACTGTCAAGAGGAGACTTTGTGCAGCAGGCCTTCATGATAAAATAGCTGCTAAGAAACCACTGCTAAGGGCAGGCAACAAGCAGGAGAGATTTGTTTGGGCTAAAGAACACAAGGAATGGACATTAGACCAGTGGAAATCTGTGCTTTGGTCTGATGAGTCCAAATTTGAGATCTTTGGATCCAACCACCAGTGTGTTTGTGCGACGCAGAAAAGATGAACAGATGGACTCTACCTGATTGGTTCCCACCGTGACGCATGGAGGAGGAAGTGTGATGGTGTGGGGGTTCTTTTGCTGATGACACTGTTGGGGATTTATTCAAAATTGAAAGCATACTGAACCAGCATGGCTACCACAGCATCTTGCAGTGGCATACTATTCCATCCGGTTTGCGTTTAGTTGAACCATCATTTATTTTTCAATAGAACAATGACCCCAAACACACCTCCAGGCTGTGTAAGGGCTATTTGACTAAGAAGGAGAGTGATGGGGTGCTATGCCAGATGACCTGGCCTCCACAGTCACCAGTCCTGAACCCAATCGAGATGGCTTGGGGTGAGCTGTGCTGCAGAGTGAAGGCAAAAGGGCCAACAAGTGCTAAGCATCTCTGGGAACTCCTTCGAGACTGTTGGAAGGCCATTTCCGGTGACTACCTTTTGAAGCTCATCAAGAGAATGCCGAGAGTGTGCAAAGCAGCAATCAAAGCAAAAGGTGGCTACTTTGAAGAACCTAGAATATAAGACATATTTTCAGTTGTTTCACACTTTTTTGAGTATTTCATTCCACATGAGTTAATTCATAGTTTTGATGCCTTCAATGTAAATCTACAATCTTCAGAGTCATGAAAATAAAGAAAACTCTTTGAATGAGAAGGTGTATCCAAACGTTTGGTCTGTACTGTATATATATATATATATATATATATATATATATATATATATATAAACATAATTTTCTGCAATTTCTACCAAAGAGCATAAAAAAAAAAAATTGGAGCGCAAACAGAGTTTGTCCGTGTATTTATATTTTCCCACTTATAAGTATATACAGTATATATTTACAAGTGCATCTCTATAACTTAGAATATCACCAAAAAGTTAATTTATTTCAGTAATTCAGTACAAAAAGGGAAATGCATATATTTTATAGTCATTACACACAGAGTGATCTATTTCAAGTGTTTATTTCCTTTAAAGGCCAACACCACTGGGCTCTTATATACAGCATTCTAACATGCTGTATATAAGAGCCCAGGCTGCTGTGAGAACATAAAAAACACTTTATACTACTTACCTAACGGTCGCACGGTTGGCTATATGGGCATCTCTGTTTTCCGGTGCCGGCGCCACCTCTTTTGGCCATCTTTGTTCTCCTTATTCTCTAGCCGTGGTGCATGACGCGTCTGACGTCATCCACATTCGCCGGCATTCAGGTCCTGAGCAGGACAAATGTATTGTAGTGCGCCTGCGCGGGACCGGCAATAGTGTGTGACGTAGACGCGTCATGCACGTAGGCTTCAGAAAGAGGACGAAGATGGCCGAAAGAGGAGGCGCCGGCACCGGACAACGGAGACGCCCATATGGCCAACCGTGCGGCCATTAGATAAGTATTATAAAGTGTTTTTATGTTCTCACAGCGGCCTGGGCTCTTATATACAGCATGTTAGAATGCTGTATATAAGAGCCCGGTGGTAGTGGCCGCAGCTTATACACCAAAAAAGTGGTGACAGGTTCCCTTTAATGTTGATGATTATGGTTTACAGCCAATGACAACCCAAAAGTCATAAATGACTCATCATCTCAGAAAATTGGAATATTATACAGAATAATATATAATATAATATTATAGCAAACTGAAAAAATGATTTTAAAATCAGAAATGTTGGCCTACTGAAAAGTCTGTACAGTAGACACTCAATAGTTGGTCGGGGCTCCTTTTGCATGAATTACTGCATCAATGTGGCACGGCATGGAGGTGATCAGCCTGTGGCACTCCTGCGGTGTTATGGAAGCCTAAGTTGCTTTGATAGCAGCCTTCAGCTCTTCTGTTGCGTCTGGTGTCTCTAATCTTCCTCTTGAAAATACCCCATAAATTCTCTATGGGGTTTAGGTCAGGCGATTTTCCTGGCCAATCAGGCACAGTGATAATGTGGTTAGTAAACCAAGTATTGGTACTTTTGACAGTGTGGACAGGTGCCAAGCCCTGCTGGAAAATGAAATTTCCATCTCCAAAAAGCTTGTCGGCAGAGGGAAGCATGAAGTGCTCTAAAATTTCCTGGTAGACGTTTCCACTGATTTTGGTCTTAATAAAACACAGTGCACCTACACCAGCAGATGACATGGCTATCCAAACCATCACTGATTGTGGAAACTTCACACTACACCCTCAAGCAGCTTGGATTGTGGCCTCTCCATTTTACTCAAGACTTTGGGACCTTGATTTCCAAATGAAATGCAAAATTTACATTCGTTTGAAAACAACACCTTGCACCACTGAGCAACAGTCCAGTTCTTTGTCTCCTTGGCTCAGGTAAGATGCTTTTGGTGTTGTCTATTAGTCATAATTGGCTTGACACAAGGAATGCGACACTTGTAGCCCATGTCCAGTATACGTCTGTGTGTGGTGGCTCTTAAAGCACTAACTCCAGCAGCAGTGCACTCCTTGTGAATCTTCCCCAAATTTTTAAATGGCCTTTTCTTAACAATCGTATCAAGGCTGTGGTTATCCCGGTTGCTTGTACACCTTTCTCTACCACACTTTCCTTCCATTCAACTTACCTTTAATACGCTTGGATACAGCACTCTGTGAACAGCCAGCTTCTTTAGCAATGACCTTTTGTGGCTTACCCTCCTTATGGAGTGTGTCAATGACTGCCTTCTGGACAGCTGTCAAGTTAGCAGTCTTCCCATGATGTAGCGTACTGAATCAGACTAAGGGACCATGTTAAATGCTTAGGAAGGTTTTATAGGTGTTTTGTGGTAATTATTGTAATTGTCTGTGATAATGATTTTTGGGTTTTCATTGGCTCTAAGCAAAAATCAACTACATAAACAAAAATAAACACTTGAAATAGATCACTTTGTTTGTAATGACTATATAATATACAGTGCCTACAAGTAGTATTCAACCCCCTACAGATTTAGCAGGTTTACACATTCGGAATTAACTTTGCATTGTGACATTTGGACTGTAGATCAGCCTGGAAGTGTGAAATGCACTGCAGCAAAAAAGAATGTTATTTATTTTTTTATTTTTTTTTTAAATTGTGAAAAGTTTATTCAGAGGGTCATTTATTATTCAACCCCTCAAACCACAAGAATTCTGTTTGGTTCCCCTAAAGTATTAAGAAGTATTTCAGGCACAAAGAACAATGAGCTTCACATGTTTGGATTAATTATCTCTTTTTCCAGCCTTTTCTGACTAATTAAGACCCTCCCCAAACTTGTGAACAGCACTCATACTTGGTCAACATGGGAGAGACAAAGGAGAATTCCAAGGCCATCAGAGACAAGATCGTGGAGGGTCACAAGGCTGGCAAGGGGTACAAAACCCTTTCCAAGGAGTTGGGCCTACCTGTCTCCACTGTTGGGAGCATCATCCGGAAGTGGAAGGCTTATGGAACTACTGTTAGCCTTCCACGGCCTGGACAGCCTTTGAAAGTTTACACCCGTGCCGAGGCCAGGCTTGTCCGAAGAGTCAAGGCTAACCCAAGGACAACAAGGAAGGAGCTCCGGGAAGATCTCATGGCAGTGGGGACATTGGTTTCAGTCAATACCATAGGTAACGTACTCCACCGCAATGGTCTCCATTCCAGATGAGCCCGTAAGGTACCTTTACTTTCAAAGCGTCATGTCAAGGCTCGTCTACAGTTTGCTCATGATCACTTGGAGGACTCTGAGACAGACTGGTTCAAGGTTCTCTGGTCTGATGAGACCAAGATCGAGATCTTTGGTGCCAACCACACACGTGACGTTTGGAGACTGGATGGCACTGCATACGACCCCAAGAATACCATCCCTACAGTCAAGCATGGTGGTGGCAGCATCATGCTGTGGGGCTGTTTCTTAGCCAAGGGGCCTGGCCATCTGGTCCGCATCCATGGGAAGATGGATAGCACGGCCTACCTGGAGATTTTGGCCAAGAACCTCCGCTCCTCCATCAAGGATCTTAAGATGGGTCGTCATTTCATCTTCCAACAAGACAACGACCCAAAGCACACAGCCAAGAAAACCAAGGCCTGGTTCAAGAGGGAGAAAATCAAGGTGTTGCAGTAGCCTAGTCAGTCTCCTGACCTTAACCCAATTGAAAACTTGTGGAAGGAGCTCAAGATTAAAGTCCACATGAGACACCCAAAGAACCTAGATAACTTGGAGAAGAGCTGCATGGAGGAGTGGGCCAAGATAACTCCAGAGACCTGTGCCGGCCTGATCAGGTCTTATAAAAGACGATTATTAGCTGTAATTGCAAACAAGGGTTATTCCACAAAATATTAAACCTAGAGGTTGAATAATAATTCACCCACACTTTTATGTTGAAAATGTATTAAAATTTAACTGAGCAACATAACTTATTGGTTTGTAAGATTTATGCATCTGTTAATAAATCCTGCTCTTGTTTGAAGTTTGCAGGCTCTAACTTATTTGCATCTTATCAAACCTGCTAAATCTGCAGGGGGTTGAATACTACTTGTAGGCACTGTATGTGTTTCCCTTTTCTTATTGAATTGCTAAAATAAATTAACTTTTTGATCATACTCTAATTTATTGAGATGCACTTGAATAGATAGATAGATAGATAGATGGCTAGATATTGTAACACCAAGATGGCCTCAGGACACATTATGGAGGGTTGATATGTATCAAAGAAGTGGATATCCTCTGTGATATAAGCCTGGAAACCAGCTCTAATACATATAGCATCGAAAGAGTTAATAGGACTGACAAGGTACAGGAATAAGAGCAGTCCAATGGTAAACCAAGTTGCCAGTGACCGGCTGCCGTTGGAGGGTGTATTCGGGTCCCACACCCGGGTTAGTGAACAGGTGTCCCTTACTCCTGCACTCTGTGTTTGTCTCTTCTGTTGGACGACTTTGTATGGAACGGAGAAGTCCACTACCGGTACTGTGTATGTTTGGGAGCTGTGGCCTGCAAAATCTGACCCTTGGGATTTCTGTGGGTTCTGACGGACACCCTATCCCCTGCGTTGGGCTTCCGTTTCGCTCTCTGGGCTTCTGGAGAACAAGGCCTGAAACCTCATCGTCTGCTGGTTGATTACCAAGGGGCATGCAACCTTCCTCGTCCTAGGGTCCAGGCACCCTGTCTGTTCACGGCCTCCGGACCGGATTCCCGCTGTTGGCACCGGCGGGTTACAACCCTGCCCCGGTCCACTTTAGGTCTCCCACAACAGGATCTCCATCACCTGTGGCCCTGCTCTGCCGTCTGCCACCTAGTCAGCCCAGGTAGTCCGGTCCAGGGGCTCCAACCCCTGACCACCACTTCACACTCCTCCCAGCTCCACTTCCCTCTACTAACTCGACTCTACTCCAACTGACGTGATCCCTCTCCTGACACCTCAGGACCCCTAGGTGGGTGCTCCCATACGCCGGGTCCCGCCTACTGCTGTGTCCCTATTGTCCCGGGGGGGTGACTAGGCTTTTGTGGCTGGTATTACCTATGTGTGGGGTGTTGTTGGAATCCCAAGGAGAAGGTGATTCCTGCACCCAGGAGGGGGTACAGTCATCTGTGACTACCTGGTTTTGCCAGGGCATCACACTCCCCCTTGGTAAAACACAGCCCATCCTCGGGCTGTCCGGCACCGGTATTTATTTTAACTGCATCTAAAAGGGTCTAAAAAGAGTAAAAGCATAACATGTCAAAACATAAACATTTCTTCCCTAATAGGGAGGCACATTTTCTTGAACGTTGCAAACATCATATACTTCTCCCTTCAGCCCGCCACCCAAAACACCTGAACCCCCGGTGCCACCGCCAACACTGGTGTCCCACCGCCCCGAGTTCCTGTTCTTGATGACCGGGCAGAAGTTCCTTACCCACCAGTAAACCCCAAAGGATCCCAAAGTTCCGGAACCCTCTGGCCTGGAGGTTAGCCACCAGTTTTGCTGGTGACTGGGCCTCGGCCGACTCTACCGCAGGCCCTTCCTCCAACCAGTCCTCTCCAGCAGGTGTTGCAGTTCTGGTGGTGGGGTAACAAGAAGGTAGATGGGGGTTATGCACAATGACCCAAGAAAGTTTTTGGGTGGCCTCTACTAGTCCAGAGGCCTTGGTCCATCAAAACAGGGGTTTAACTGGGAAAAGGGGGGTAGCCGGGATCTGCTGCCAACTTATTCTTTTTCCTCATACAGGTGATGGTAGGAGGCGAGGCATGGCTGCTCGTTGATCATGATCCGCTTCTTGATGTCAAGAGCAAACCACCCCCGCTCTCCACAATGCCTGGTGTAACTGACCATGTCTCCGGGTTCCAGATTCCGGTCTGGCTGGCCAGTTGGCAAGTGAGGGGCTACATGCCTCCGGGACACAAAAATCTCTGCATCCAGTCATGGTTCGTAGATGAAACTCCACCACTTCTGGGGGTCAAAGTGGTAGACTTGCCCTAAGTAGGTCGGGCCCCGGATCTGGAAGGTGGCTTCCGCAGACAGTCCTTCTCTTTGTAGGTGCGGGCCAGCACCTCAACCTTGCGCTTCTCCCTGGCAGCTATCTCCTTGCATAGCTGCTCCTGCTGCTGCTCCCAGTACGGGGCACGGGTTCCGTGCTCCGCCTCCTGCTCAGGAGCCAGGCCCACTTGGATGCCCTCGGTGCCGGCTACAACCTGCCCCACAAACTGCCGTGGGCCCCACCGATCAGTGGCCTCCTCCGCTTCCCCCCAGTAACTGGGACCTGCTCCGCAGATGAGACGGGTTCCGCTGCCACAGGCCGAGGTAACGGGTCGGTTGGGTTGTTGGCCGTAGACACGGGCGACAAGGGAGGTGACGTGGCGGACGGGGGCAGGCCGGACCCCTCAGCCGGGATGGCCGGTTCCTGGGGAACTGTTAGGGCCAGATGGACGGGTAGACCCTGGAGGTGGATCCACTGGGCTGAACTCCCGGATGAGGGAAAGGAGTCCGGCAGCCGGAGCACTGTAGGTAGCAGGACAGTCCGTGCACTGGGAGAATACGGAGAAGTCCCTGGGACCACGAGGTCACTGATGGTGGTCCGGGTGACGGATCTCAGGTTCGGAAGCCGTGATGGTGTCAGGCGGGGTCCGGAACCGTTGGAGCGAGATGACGGGTCACCGCAGGGATCCGAGATGGTACGGACTGTCAGGATGGCAGATGGGCAGCGTTCGGGGTTCGAGGTACCGCAGGACCGGATGGCGATGCAGGATCGGCTCTAGAAGATAGAGAGGTAAGTATCTCACAAAACACAAGGAGACCTGACTCCTAGCTTGGGAAAACACGAAGATCAGGCCCCGCCCCCTTGGACAATAACCCCTTTATACCCTGTACCTGTTCTGCATCATTTCCTGTTAATGAACGCTGGCCCTTTAAGAAAGGGTCAGTGACCGCGCGCGCGCCCTAATGCGCATGCGCGCGGCCCGGGTGCCAGAAGCCAGGGAAGGAAGCTGAGAGGAGGACGCAGGGGAGCCGGCCAGGACCTGGGAAGCCGTCGGACGCCGGGATCGGAGACCAGGGGGCCTGGGAAGGACGGGCACCGGAGGCTGGAGAGCGGGGAGCGTGGCAGGTGAGCCGGGGAGCGGAGCTGAGGACCCGGGGAGCGGAGCAGAGGACCCGGGGAGGGGAGCCGAGGACCCGGGGAGCGTGACAGTACCCCCCCCACGCCCCCCTCCCCGCAACCGGGACATGAAGGCACGGATCAGAGGAGTGCCCACGTTCTCCCTGGGCTCCCAGGACCTATCCTCAGGACCATACCCCTCCCAGTCCACCAGGAAGAACTGTCGACCTCGTACGGTCTTCATGGCCACGATATCCCTTACCGCATAGATGTCGTCATCGGCAATAGGTGGAGGAGCCGGACTGGCAGCAGCGGAGAAGGGACCAAGGACAACCGGCTTGAGCAGGGAGACGTGGAATGAGTTGGGTATCCTCATCGTGGCCGGGAGCTGTAGCTTGTAGGAGACCTCATTGATCTTGTTGAGGACTTTAAACGGCCCGATGTAGCGAGGACCCAGCTTGTATGATGGTATCTTCAAGCGGACGTACTTGGAAGCAAGCCAGACGAGATCTCCAGGAGAGAAACACGGAGGGTCCAGACGTCTCTTGTCTGCGTGTCGTTTTATCCGTAGGGAAGCACGCCCAAGGGACGCCTTGACAGAGTCCCAAATGGTTGCAAAGTCACGGGCTACAGTATCAGCAGCAGGGACATCCGAAGAAGGGGATACCGGCAATGGGACGGAGGGCTGGAGTCCGTAAACGACATGGAAGGGAGAGCTGGAGGACGACTCACTGATGTGGTGATTATGGGAGAATTCTGCCCAAGGAAGAAGCGTGGACCAATCGTCATGATGGGCGTTCACGTAGTGACGTAAGAAAGATGTCAATATTTGATTGATCCTCTCCACTTGGCCATTAGACTGAGGATGGTAGGCAGATGAAAAGTCTAGAGTCACTCCCAGATGTTTGCAGAGAGCCCTCCAGAAGCGGGAGGTAAACTGAGTTCCTCTGTCGGACACGATGTGTGATGGGAAGCCATGCAAGCGGAAGATGTGATGTATATAGGCGTCCGCGAGTTCCTGAGCAGAGGGCAATCCAGCCATAGGAACGAAATGGGCCATTTTAGAGAATCGATCCACCACGACCCATATGACTGTGTGTCCGGAGGACAATGGCAAGTCCGTAATAAAGTCCATCGCTATGTGTTGCCAGGGAACTGAGGGTATGGGCAGAGGCAGAAGACGGCCGTATGGCAGGTGTTTGGGTGTCTTGTTCCTGGCACAGGAGGAGCAGGCAGAGACAAAAGAGGCGACGTCCGTGCGCAGGGATGGCCACCAGTAATGACGTACAATAGCGCTCCATGTTTTCTTCTGACCTGCATGACTGGCTGTTTTCGAGGCATGACCCCAGTGTAACACTTTTTGCCTGTCTGTCTCAGAGACATAGGTCTTCCCGGGCGGTATCTGGGCCAGGGTGACAGGAGTCACCGGAATAATCTTGCTTGGACAGATGATGGGTTGAGATGTCTCTTCCTCCTGTTCCATGGGCACAAAAGACCTAGACAAGGCATCAGCGCGTACATTCTTGTTTGCGGGTCGGAAATGAAGCTGGAAGTCGAACCGGGCAAAGAACAAGGACCACCTGGCTTGCCGTGGGTTCAGTCGCTGAGCAGTCCGCAGGTATTCCAGGTTTTTGTGGTCCGTGTAAACAATGACAGGGTACACTGCTCCTTCCAGAAGATAGCGCCATTCCTCCAGAGCCAGTTTGACCGCCAATAGCTCTCGGTCACCGATGGTGTAATTGCGTTCAGGCGTGGAGAAGCTCTTGGAGAAGAAACCGCACGTCACCATCTTCCCGGAGGAGGACTTCTGCATGAGCACTGCTCCGGCTCCCGAGGAGGAGGCATCCACCTCCAAGGTGAACTGGCGGTTTAACTCTGGACGGTGGAGTACAGGAGAGGAGGCAAAGGCTCGCTTTAGAGCGCCAAACGCGGCGTCGGCCGCAGGTGACCAGTCCTTTGGATTAGCCCCCTTCTTGGTCAAGGCGGAGAGAGGAGCAGTCAGAGCCGAGAAGTGAGGAATGAACTGGCGGTAATAGTTAGCGAATCCCAGAAAGCGTTGGATTGCCTTCAGTCCAGAAGGAGGAGGCCAGTTGAGAATGGAGGAGACCTTCTTGGGATCCATCTGCAGTCCGGTATCGGTGATGAGGTACCCCAGGAAGGGGAGAGAAGACTGTTCGAAGACGCACTTCTCGTACTTGGCGTACAGACGATTCTCTCTCAGTCGTTGTAGAACCAGTTGCACGTTCTCTCGGTGGGTCTGGAGGTCCGGAGAGAAGACAAGGATGTCGTCCAGATATACCACCACACAGACGTAGAGAAGGTCCCGAAACACATCGTTCACTAATTCTTGGAAGACAGCTGGTGCATTACACAGGCCGAAGGGCATCACGCAGTATTCGTAGTGCCCATCGCGAGTGTTGAACGCGGTCTTCCATTCATCCCCTGAGCGGATACGGACCAGGTTGTAGGCACCCCGAAGATCCAACTTGGTGAACACATGAGCTCCTCTGAGCCGATCAAACAATTCGGGGATGAGCGGCAGGGGGTACTTGTTTTTCACGGTGATCAGGTTCAATCCCCGGTAGTCTATACATGGGCGTAGGTCACCCTCTTTCTTCTTTACGAAGAAGAAGCCTGCTCCAGCAGGAGAGGAGGATCTCCGGATGAATCCCTTAGCCAGGCTCTCTGTGATGTACGTAGACATGGCCCTTGTTTCGGCTGGAG
This sequence comes from Anomaloglossus baeobatrachus, assembly GCF_048569485.1. NCBI lineage: Eukaryota > Metazoa > Chordata > Amphibia > Anura > Aromobatidae > Anomaloglossus > Anomaloglossus baeobatrachus. Next base: position 213,420,859 of record NC_134356.1, on the reverse strand, counting down.
AGAGTGGATATATCCGTCCTCGAGGTGGTGTAGTTCCCGGGAGCAGGTCAATGGCACAATCGTAAGGACGATGTGGTGGAAGTACTTCGGACTCCTTCTTGTCAAAGACGTCCACGAAGGACCAATAGGCTGAGGGCAGTCCCGGTAGGGACTCGGGAACCGGAGGTCGCCGGATGGGTTGTATGGTCTTCAGACACCTCTCATGGCAAGAAGACCCCCATCGAGTAATATCGCCAGTGCCCCAGCTGACTGAAGGCTCGTGTGTTCACAACCAGGGAAGGCCCAGCAGAATTTGATGTGACATATGTGGGAGGACGTAGAGAGCGATGTTCTCGGTGTGCAGAGCACCGATACGCAGTTCAAGCGGCTTGGTGATCCAGGAGATGGTGTCAGAGAGAGGTCTCCCATCCACAGAGGCAATCACGAGGGGCTTGTCGAGTGGAGTAACAGGCACCCGGTACTTGTCCACCGTGGCCTGCTGGATGAAGTTGCCTGCTGCCCCAGAATCGAGGTACGCCTCAGCCGTAAACCGCGTCTCTCCCGTTGTTACTTGCACAGTCCATGTAACTGGGTCTGAGAGAGTCCCAGCACCTAGGGTGGCCTCTCCTACCAACCCTAGGCTTTGGAGTTTCCCGGCCTCTCTGGACAGGCGCGTAGCAGGTGTGTGCCCTCTCCGCAGTAAAAGCAGAGACCCTTGGCGAGCCGCTCTGCTCGACGTTGTTCAGACTGTCGCACACGGTCGATCTGCATGGGCTCATGGACGGAGACACCAGAGGCCGTTGACTGGAGTACGGCGGGCTTCCGTGGAGGAGAGGAATGCCGTACCGGACGTCTCTCACGGGATACCTCTTTGGACCGCTCCTGAAAGCGTATGTCCACTCGAGTCGCTAGGGTAATCAGGGCGTCCAGGGTGGACGGTACATCACGTCCAGCCAGCTCATCTTTGATTCGACCCGATAGTCCTTCCCAGAAGGCGGCGGTTAGGGCCTCGTTATTCCACCCGAGTTCTGACGCCAAGGTGCGGAAACGGATGGCGTATTGACCGACCGTCAGTGTTCCCTGACGTAACCGGAGAAGTGATGACGCAGACGCGGAGGCGCGTCCGGGTTCGTCAAAGGTGCTGCGAAAGGCCTGCAGGAACTCCTGGAGGTTCTTGGTCATAGGTTCCTCCTTCTCCCACAAGGGGTTCATCCACGCCAGTGCCTCGCCCTCTAGGTGAGACATGATGAAGGCGACCTTGGCTTGGTCGGAGGCAAACAGATGTGGCAGCTGCGTGAAATGGAGGGAGCATTGGTTTATAAACCCCCTGCAGGTCTTGGGATCTCCGGCGTACCGGGGTGGTGAGGCCAAACGCAGTCTGGAAGCATCCGAAGAGGCAGCCACGGGAGCGGGGGTCGTGGCTTGACTAGTGGAGGCTCTGGATGTTGAAGACGTGACTGCCGCTTGTAGCGTGGTCAGGCGGGTGTCCACAGAAGTCATAAAGTTCAGCATGCGGGTCTGAACTTCACGCTGGCGTTGGAGTTCCTCATGCAAGGCCGCTAGTGCTTCGGCGGGATCCATGGCCTGATCTTACTGTTAGGGCCAGATGGACGGGTAGACCCTGGAGGTGGATCCACTGGGCTGAACTCCCGGATGAGGGAAAGGAGTCCGGCAGCCGGAGCACTGTAGGTAGCAGGACAGTCCGTGCACTGGGAGAATACGGAGAAGTCCCTGGGACCACGAGGTCACTGATGGTGGTCCGGGTGACGGATCTCAGGTTCGGAAGCCGTGATGGTGTCAGGCGGGGTCCGGAACCGTTGGAGCGAGATGACGGGTCACCGCAGGGATCCGAGATGGTACGGACTGTCAGGATGGCAGATGGGCAGCGTTCGGGGTTCGAGGTACCGCAGGACCGGATGGCGATGCAGGATCGGCTCTAGAAGATAGAGAGGTAAGTATCTCACAAAACACAAGGAGACCTGACTCCTAGCTTGGGAAAACACGAAGATCAGGCCCCGCCCCCTTGGACAATAACCCCTTTATACCCTGTACCTGTTCTGCATCATTTCCTGTTAATGGACGCTGGCCCTTTAAGAAAGGGTCAGTGACCGCGCGCGCGCCCTAATGCGCATGCGCGCGGCCCGGGTGCCAGAAGCCAGGGAAGGAAGCTGAGAGGAGGACGCAGGGGAGCCGGCCAGGACCTGGGAAGCCGTCGGACGCCGGGATCGGAGACCAGGGGGCCTGGGAAGGACGGGCACCGGAGGCTGGAGAGCGGGGAGCGTGGCAGGTGAGCCGGGGAGCGGAGCTGAGGACCCGGGGAGCGGAGCAGAGGACCCGGGGAGGGGAGCCGAGGACCCGGGGAGCGTGACAGGAACATAGGGGCGTGGGTCACTGCTTACCCGCTCCTCCGAGGCCATCTCCATCTTGTGCGCCCGAACAGCTGCAGCCAAGCCCTTCATCTCCGTCATCCACCTCGCCAAGATGAAGTTGGCTTGAGCCTGGATCCTCCAGCACATCTTCTCCGTCTGTTCCTCAATCCACTCTGCGGTTCTGGGAACGGGACTCTCCGCACGCTGCTTGCCAGGCTGCTGGGACATCTTGCTGCGTTGGTGTCCAGAAACGGGTTTCTGCAGAGTCCTGGTGTCCCTGCACTTTATCTTCTCTGGTGACATGCCGCTTTTTCTGCCCTCCCCCTTGGTTTTCCAGCAGCAGTCTTTCTGCTCTCGAGATCTCCAGGTTCCACCCACGTTCTTAGGGGGTGGGGCTTCAGACTTGCGCTCTTTTCGGGGAAGAAGATGGTGAGGTTGTTGTTTTTGGCGCCAAAAATGGCGGGCAAGATGGCGGCAGTCCAAAAATGTTAGCGTTTCACGGTTTAACAGTCCAGGAAAGGCGCAACTTGCACTTCACCCAGGTTAGTGGATGGGGTAAGTATCCTGTTCGTGACGCCAAGTTTTGTCACGGGCAGGGGGGTCACTGACCACATCAGGGAAGGCTGCCCGAGGTGCTCGGATCCGAGATCATGGCTGGGGCTCGAGTGCCAGCCGGATCCGGGGCTCGTGCATCGGCCCGTCGCCCACAAAAAAAAAAAGGAGTTATTTACATGGGAAGAGTTTGACAGTGATGCCACCCGTGGGTTGCAGTGAGGGTTGGTGACACTGCCTTGGTATGGGACGCCCAGGGCTGATGGAGCTGGGCAGCAAGATGGAATTCCCTTCACTTGTAGGGGAGGTGTAGTCCTGGGGCTCAGAGGATGGTGCGGGATTGCTGGGAGCAGTCTTTACAAATGGATTGGATGGTACCGGTGTACCACTGTGGTAATAAATCACACAAAGTCCATGTGGTAAACCAAGGCCGGATGCTGGGAGCCTCTGGAGGAGTGTGCTTGGTCCCGCACACGGACTGACAGGGCAGGGGCCCTTCCTCCTGCAGTTGTAGTTTTTTGTGTGTTGACTTAACCCGCATAAAACGGGAGAAATCCGCTCCCCTGTGTTTTGTATACGGTGAGAGCCGTTGCCCGCAAAATCTGACCCTTGGGATCTCTGGGAGTTCTGCTGGACACCCTATCCCCCGCGTTGGGCTTCTGTTTCGCTCTCTGGGCTACTCGTGGGACAAAATCTGGAACCTTGTACCCTGCTGGCTAATCGGTAAGGTACTTGAAGTGGTCCTTGCCCTGGGGTCCAGGTACCCCAACTGTGCACGGCCTCTGGACCGGATGCCCGCTGTCGGCACCGGCGGGCTACAACCCTTCCCCGGTCCACTTTAGGTCTCCCACGACAGGATCTCCTTCGCCTGTGGCCCTGCTCTGCTGTCTGCCACCTAGTCAGCTCAGGTAGTCCGGTAGTCCAGGGGCTCCAACCCCTGACCACCACTTCACACTCCTCTCAGCTCCACTCCCCTCTACTAACTTGACTCAACTCCAACTGATGTGTTCCCTCCCCTGAGACCTCAGGACCCCTAGGTGGGCGCTTCCATCCGCCTGGTCCCGCCCACTGGTGTGTCCCTATTGTCCCGGGGAGGTGATTAGGCTTTTGTGGCTGGTATTACCTATTTGTGGGGTGTTGGTGGAATCCCAAGGAGGTGATTCCTGCACCCAGGAGCGGGTACAGTCATCTGTGACTACCTGGTTTTGCCAGGGCGTTACACTAGCAAAGGTACTACAATGTTAATCCAAGACACCAAGCATCAAGATTCACACAAAAGGACTTCTTACCTCCACACACAGACATCTAATGAATCCACCTGGACTTTCTTGTGTCCATCATACCACATGCTGGGGTGAAGATATGTGAGCAGACAGTCCCACCTATCTCTCTGACTGCTCCTTTGTAAACTTGGCGTTTATCAGCCCTATTAAACCTATCAGTACTACATGTTAATCTCCAGGCTTACATCACAGAGGATACTAACCTCTTTGACACATATCTCCCCTACATGATGTGTTCAGCTGCCATCCTACAAAGTTTTAAAGAGTGAAGGCCAGACAACCCATGGGGTCAGAAAAAGTAGCTAAACCAAGCCTGTACTCCAAAAACTCAGAGATTTAATATTCACTAAACTCATAAAATGTGTTTTCCTGGTTCGAGAAGAAAATTTCCAAAAGGACTACCGAAGGATCTAAGCTGTTAGGGAATGGGTGCAGCCCAAATCTATGAAGGCTTTGCAGCTTTGTCTTGGGTTTACAAACTGCCAATATACAGTAAATTTATTAAAATAATTTGTAAAAATGACTTGACTAAGATAGGGGCAGATATGGCTAATTAGAAACCAAATTAGAGACCTGAGGCAATCCATGCCTTTATGCAGTCAAGGAAAAGTTTCTCATATAACTCTGTATTGAATACAAAAATGGAAAGACCAGCACAATCCATCCATAGAGAATGAAAAGTTATTTAATTCCATTCAAAAGGCAAATGAAATCCAGCACAAATGTACAAAGCCTTAGAAATCTCAAACTCCACAGCAGTACTGAACGCAGACACCACCATTCCCTTCTGAAGATTGGGGACAGATTCCTCACAGGGCTTCCCCCGGAAAACTCCTGGACAAAGCATCAGCATTATTGTTTTTAGAACCAGGGCAATGAGTAATGAAAAAATTAAACCTTTTGAAAAATAATGACCACCGAGCTTGTCTCGGCGTAAGACGCTTAGCCGACTTAAAGTAAACAAGGTTTTTATGGTCGGTAATTACTGTAACAGGATGAGTAGCTCCCTCCAGAAAGTGTCACCATTCCACAATTGCTAACTTGATTGCCAGTAATTACCTGTTACAAATATAATTATGTTCTACCGAAGATCATTTCATAGAACAGAAGACACATGAATGCAGTTTGCCAAAAGACGAACCTTGAGACAATACAGCTCCCACCCCCACTTCTGACTCATCCTCTACCATAAAAGAGTGAGATACATCAGTCTGTATCAGTACAGGTGCCAATGTGAAGAACTTCTTAATTCAGTCAAAAGCATACAAAACAGATGAGAAAACAGATCATTAACAAAATGTTGAAATACCGCAGGTGCATTGGTAACACCGAATGGCATCACCAGATTTTCAAAAGTTCCCTTCCAGCATATTAAATGCCATTTTCCTCTCCTCCCCCTGTCTGACCCAGATCAGAATATATGCACCCTTAAGGTCTCAAACCATTTAGCATCGGCAATATGATTAAGCAGTTCAGGAATGAGTGGCAGGGTATACGAATCACGGACCGTTATCTGGATGAGCTCAAGAAAGCCAAGGCAAGAGCCATAGCCCACCATCCTTCTTTTTAACATAGAAGTAACTAACGGTCACCAGGGAAGAGGATGGCCTAATGTGCCCTTTAGCCAAACTCTCCGCTATGTACTCTTTGAAAGCTCATCTCTCAGGACCCGACAAGTTATATAGTCTGAACTCGGACGATATTGCCCCTAGCTTCAGTCTTATGATGCAGTCATGAAGTCAAAGAGGTGAGAACTCCTGACAACCTTTCTCAGAAAACACATCACAAAATCTGAGAAAGGATCCAGAAGACTAGTGGTAACTGCCAAAATACAGATTCTAGACAGTGTTCTTTACAATATGTGCTTCATTTAATTATGTCTTAGGTTTTACAGTCAACAATGGGGTTATGTAATGCAAAGGGGAAGCCTAATGCAATTTGTGCTGGAAGGCACTTTAGCATATAACAAGATGTTAGGTCTGAATGCTGTACCCCTACATGAAGTACCAGCTGCTGTATACACTCAAAAAAGCCTCTCTGAGAAAGAGGTTGCGAATCAATGGCAAAAATCCATACTGGATTTGATAACTCCTTTACCTCCAACCCAGAAGATTGTTAAAACTGTTCATCAATTATACTTGCCGCTGAGCCACTATCCAGAAAGCCCAAAATAAGGACATCTTGGCCACAAACCATAACCCTTTAGGGTATTAAACATTGAGATACCATAGTCTCCAACCAACCTGGGTCTAAAAGTTTTCTGACTGCTGTTATTTCTTGGGCATGGAGGAACAGCTACTGACAAAGGGTCCCTTTTCGCAACTGAAAAAACAAACATCCCCTTTTAGGACTAGTGTAGTTTCTCCCCCCATGGGATGTCCTTCCACGCTGCATGGGCTGGCGTGGGGCCTCCAGAGGTAATTTTAGTACAGTAACCCCCTCCCAGAGAGTCTTGATTTTATGAGAATCCGCTGGAAATGGCGATCAATATGTATTACTGGAGACATATCACACTCAAGAGAAAGAGCAGTTTCATACATTACCAATTTACCCTCTTGGACAGACCTTGGAAAAACTGGCTTTAGATAGCAGGGTTGTTTCACTGAGTGTCCATGGATTGCTAACGGAATATGGCACGTTAATTCTCTGCAGGCCAATTCTCCTGTTGCAATGAACGCATTTTAGAATCGGCAAAAGATACTTTGTCTGGATCATCATTGATGAGCCCGAGTGCTTAGAATAACCTTTCCATTGACAAAAAAAATGGTGACTTGGGGCAAAGAAAAAGCCCATGCTTGTGTGTCGCCAATCAAGAGCGAGACTACAATTCCCACCTGCTGTTCCTCACTACCAGAGACGTGGGGACATACACAGAAGTATAATTTACATGTTTCTCTAAAGGTAACAAAACAGCTGAGCTCAACCGAAAATCTCTCTCAGAATGTAATAAAACACACAGATATAGAAAGACAGACAAGGGAAAACCAAAACTCTGTCAAACAGCACGCACACATACACACACAGGATAAGACAATAAGAGATTCTGGAGGAAAACAAGAGCAGGAATTAAGCTACTCAACTACTGCACCAAGCAAATTAGGATAACTTTCACCAGGAAGTTTGGGAAACAACACCTCACAAACAAACATAGAACAAACTATAGCTGCCATGAGTGGAAGGATTCAACCAGCATAAATAGGAGAGGAGCAGATGTGAGAGGCCTCCCACAACATGTGATCAAAGGAACAAGCAAACTAGCAGAGAATAACTCTTCCTACCTGCCTATGAATTAGCACACTGCAGGTCAATGCATGAGTCTATCTGTGTTGATCCCAAATACCAGAGAAACCATTGGGCGGAGTGTCAACCTGCAATCTGAACAGAGATCAACATCGCCATGAGAATTGGCAAAGTTTGTGCTAAACTCTGTGTGACAATACTTGACAATTGTTGTTTACAGATGCTCTCCATCCAATCTCACAGAGCTAGAGCAATTTTTCAAAGAAGAATGGGCAAAAAATGTTAGCATATACATGTGCAAAGTTGGTACAGATATCCCCCAAAAGACTTGCAGCAGTAATTGGAGTGAAAGGTGGTCCTACAAAGTATTTTTTACTGAGAGGGGCAGAATACAAATGCACATCACAATTTTCAGTTCAATTTTTTTATACTTTTAAAATGTTTAGAAAACCATGTACCTTTACAACCTTTACAGTTCAAAAGTGCTTGCTACTTAGTCTTGGTACTGTATATCGCACAAAATCCCAATAACGTACATTTAAGGTTGTGGTTGTAACGTGAAAAACTGTGGAAATACTTCATGGGCTATGAATAGATTTTCAAAGTACTGTAGAATGAAAGACGCAAGATAAAGCTTAGATGTCAATGCTCCAACAAAAATATAGAGGTTAGTGTCCATCAAGGTCGTAGACGTATATAAACTTCTCATTTATTCTTTCAATTTTAATTATCCCAGTGTACCTAATTATTCGTCCACACTATACTCATAAAGAATACTCAACACAAAACAAAACAAGAAAAACGACCAACAAATCCCAATTGCTGAAAAAGTGAAACTTTATTAAGGGTAAATGGTGAGCGGCACAATTACAAGAGGACCACCAACACCAGGAGGATCCTGGCTGGGTGAAAGATAATACAATCTCTACCAAACCATAAAGGACATTAGATAGCCATACACACAGTATAGAAAAATAATTGGAACCCCTGACGAAGGCTTTTCCTGCTGAAATGGCCTTTGGGTGGACGCTGGCACCAGGTTTTTCCCGGTTTTCCTCCTTCAAGTATGTTTTCACTCTGAATAGGATAATGGCCCTTTAGGCTTTATGTCTGTAACTTTAACTTAGGGCTCCATACCCAGTGAGTCACTTTATACTCCATAATTGATATGACATTTTAGTCTCTATTAGTATTAGGTTTTGTACCAACACATGTGATTCACTGGTTTGTGGCTTGCCCAATAACTTACATGCCTGACATCATTGGTGTTTTACCCTTTATGCTATGTATATGGTTCCAATTATTTTTCTATACTGTGTATATGGCTATCTAACGTCCTTTATGGTTTGGTAGTGATTGTATTATCTTTCACCCAGCCGGGATCCTCCTGGTGTTGGTGGTCCTCTTGTAATTGTGCCGCTCAACACTTAAGGCCGCTTTACACGCTGCAATATCGTGACGGATATCACTAGCGTGCGCACCTGCCCCCATAGTTTGTGCGACTCGGGCAAATCGCTGCCCGTGGCGCACAAAATCGCGCGGACCCGTCACACTACTAACCTGCCTAGCGACATCGCTGTGACCGGCGAACCGCCTCCTTTCTAAGGGGACGGTTCGTTTGGCATCACCGCGACGTCACTGCGACGTCACTAAGCGGCCGGCCAATAGAAGCGGAGGGGCGGGGATGAGCGGGGCGTAACATCCCGCCCACCTCCTTCCTTCCTCATTGCCGGTGGACGCAGGTAAGGAAATGTTCCTCGCTCCTGAGGTGTCACACATAGCGATGTGTGCTGCCACAGGAACGACGAACAACATTGCTAATGAGAGGAAAACGATTTTTTGTTTTAGGACGACCTCTCCGCGGCAAAGGATTTTGGCTGCTTTTGCGATCGTTTAAGGTCGCACATAAGTGTTACACGCTACGATATCATTAATGAAGCCGGATGTGCGTCACAAACAACGTGACCCCGACGATAATTCATTAACGATATCGTAGCGTGTAAAGCCCGCTTTACCCTTAATAAAGTTTCACTTTTTCAGCAATTGGGCTTTGTTGGTCGTTTTTCTTGTTTTGTTTTGTGTTGTGCCTTCTTGCGACTAGCCCTAGTCCTTCCAGATCTTAATTATCATGATTTTTCTCTAAATTGTGCATACTAAATTTTGTGAGATATGGATTGGTTGAAAGTTTTACTTCATAAAGAATATTGTCTAATACTCGAGTATTCATTCCGAATGTTCGTTCCATGTGCAATGCAAGTCAATGGCAAAAAATTTGCAATGTAAACAGTTATTCTGCGCTATTTGCACGAATAGTACGGCATTCGGGTTGCTCGTTACATTGCGAGTTTTTCCCCATTGACTTGTATTGCACATGCTATTCAGAACAAATACGCAAGTATTAAACAGTACTCGTTGTGAGTATAGCGAGTACGAATAGTTAGGTACTCGCTCAACTCTAATCCCCTCCATTTATAGTTTGAGAATTTCTTCTAAAGAAAACACATACTGGAATACTGCAGACTGCCAGGACCCCAACACATACTCCCCCTCCCCTTTAAGAGACACCACGACACAATTTTTCTTCGAAAACAAACCTTTTATTTAACTTTTCTTTGGAGAGTCAAAGGAAATCAATGCTCTCATCTTTTGGGATAAAATTATGGTCACAGCTCTCCAAACAGGCGTTAAACCAGCCAAATATACCAGGGGTTTAGGTAAACTACCGCCACTCGGCCGTCCGGTGCGGGTATTTCGCCTCCATTTTTCCTTATTTCCAACCCCTTCCGCTGCTGTGACTTGATAATACCAAACAACCAAAAACTCACATCTCCTTACAACAAAAAACCCCAAAAACGAGGGGAGGGTGGGCGGGAAACTGGTCCGGGTCCTCAGTGAGAGTGGCCAAAAACTCCCTTGATCCTGTGCAGCAAGCTGCGGAGGGAGGATCCGATGACGCCTCTGGGGGAGTGACAGAGTTGAGAGGTCTCTTAAAGGGGGATCACCTATTTTCCACAGGAGGGGGCCAGCAGTCAGGGGGCAGCATCCACATTCGGGCTGCAGTGCCCCACAGACTGCCAGGACCCCAACACATACTCCCCCTCCCCTTTAAGAGACACCACGACACAATTTTTCTTCGAAAACAAACCTTTTATTTAACTTTTCTTTGGAGAGTCAAAGGAAATCAATGCTCTCATCTTTTGGGATAAAATTATGGTCACAGCTCTCCAAACAGGCGTTAAACCAGCCAAATATACCAGGGGTTTAGGTAAAGTACCGCCACTCGGCCGTCCGGTGCGGGTATTTCGCCTCCATTTTTCCTTATTTCCAACCCCTTCCGCCAAGCAGCAGCCAAATCAATGAGCTGTGACCCCACCCACCATGGACTGGAGCGCTTGCACGACACCCTCACGGATTCCTGCCAAGAACAACTCCTGACCACTATCGTTCAGATGCACTCCATCCGCCCGCAGGTAAGCCGTATTATCACCCTCCAGCTGGTGATGGCGGACGACCACCCCGTTTTTAAACCGGATGAATTTTGAGATACGCTGATTCAGCGTTCGCCGGGTTCGTTCCATGGCGAAACCTTCCCTAGCGCCATGCCAAACAAGCCGCGGAATTACCTCGAACCAAACCAGCTTCATTTGGGGGAAGAAACAGGGGAATTTGTCCATATCTGACCGCATAAGGGTCAGTAACTCGGCCAACGGAAAAGACACCAGGTCGTTACCCCCGGCGTGTATCACCAAAACCACTGGGGAAGAGACCATCCTTGCTATCTTGACCACCTCCGGTAAAACTTGCGGCCAGGACAGGCCCCTGATACCTCTCCAGTTAACGTCGATGTCAAGTAATCCCAAGGACCGGCCACCAGGTCGAGAGTCCGCTCCCCGAGCCGCCCAGTACACAAATGAATGACATAGGATCCACACACTCGGACGGCTTGTATCTGAAAGGAAAACAATGTCAACCACAGAAAAAACAAATGAACAGGTACCTTCACCTTTGCAATGCTCCCGCTAACCACATCCCGCTAGAGCAACCGCATGTGTTCCCAAACCGCACTGGAGTGCCCCAGTTACACCACCTCATCCATGTTGAAGGCCTGCTCTGCAGTGCCTGTTTTTAAGACCAACTCAGGGCGTATGTATCTCATGAAGCACCTGGAGCGCCATCTGCCGACCCGCTGGATTTCCGAATCTTGCATGCCTGCCCGTGAAGCCTCCGTGGCAGCCCCGATACGGAAAGAATGAGTCCCGAATTCAGCCGCTGGCAGACCGAGATAGAGCAAAATGCGCCGCAAAAAATTTAAAAACTGCCCCGTTAATAGGGGGGAACCGTCCTCATGTGTGAAAAACTGTGGCCCATCGGTTCTGACCGCTAGGAAGGTCCTGGCAAGAGCTCCAGGGCACACTGGGCCGAGGATAGAAAACAGGGGAAACCATGTTCCCCTGCCCTCCTGATCCGTCTTAGATTTACGCAAGTGTACTCGCAACCCGTCACCGCATACCAAAACATCGTCCCGTCGTAAGCCACCGGTGTCTCCCCGTGCCTTCGGTACAAGTTCCCCGACCCGAAGGGCCCCGAAAAAGGCGGTTCCAAAAGCCGCAGCGAACAGAGTGGACTCGTATGAAGAATTACACAAAACCTTTGCGCCATTAATTAAAGCGGCCAACAGCTGAAAAGAGATGGGCCTTCTGCAGTCAATCCTTATGTCACTTCTCCTCCAGCCCTTCAGGACTTGGTGCACCAAAAAGGACTTTGTAACATCTGGCCAGTTCCTAAGTTTAAAATTGAACGCTATGCCTGATAGCCGGTTGCGTGTAACTGCCCCGGATGCCCGTCGGTTGTGCAGGGACACCAAATACCTCAGTGTAAGCTGTAATAAAGTGTCGCTCGAAGGCGCACCAGAAATTTCCCCCACCGACTCGCACCAATCGTTCCATGCCTTACCGTAGGCCCTCCAAGTCGACGGGGCCACTGAGGAATGGATCATCGGGATCAGCTGAGCGGGACATCCCACATCCCTGCTGGGCACACCAAACCTTGAACCTCCGCTGATGGATGCAGCTCCCTGAATCTCTGAAATTGGAAACGCGACAGGGCCTCAGCCATGTTATTTCTGCAACCAGGAACATGCTTTGCTTTAAAACAAGCATTTATTGATAGGCATTTTAAAACTAAGAATCTGATCAGGCTGATGACTGGGGGAGAAGAGGCGGACAAGTGGTTGATGGCATGCACCACGCTGGCATTATCGCACCAAAAAATGATCCGCTTATTCCTCAACGCCTCCCCCCAGAGTTCGACTGCTACCGCTATAGGGAAAAGTTCAAGCAGGGTAAGGTTCCCAGTCCACGCCCACTGTACCCAGGGTTCCGGCCATTTGCCCGCACACCACTGTGTACCAAAAATAACCCCGAATCCAACGGCTCCTGCAGCGTCCGAGAAAAGCTCTACTTCAGAGTTTGTCCGGTCCGCATCTTGAAAGCAAGTGCGGCCGTTGTATGTACTTAAAAATTTTTGCCACACCACCAAGTCGTTCTTTAGGGAGGTTGCTATTCGAATTCTATGGTGTGGCAGCCGTACACCACGAGTAGCCAATGACAGACGCCTGGAAAAAATCCTGCCCATGGGCATGACCTTGCAGGCAAAATTGAGTGAACCCAATAGTGACTGCATTTGTAACAAGGTAACTTTTCCCAAGGAAATAACCGCCGAAATAAGGTCAAGCAGACCGCGGATTTTTTCCGGGGGAAGCCTGAACTCCATCGCTTCGGTGTCGATGATTATACCCAGGAAAGACAGGACCGTGACTGGGCCAATGGTTTTTTCTTTTGAAAGGGGGACACCAAACCGTCCCATCAGGGACTGGAAACAGTCCAATACGGACTGGCATAACGGAGAGGCGGCGGGGCCGACGAATAAGAAATCGTCCAAATAGTGGGTTATCCCCTCGGAACCTGTCTCCCGGCGGGCGACCCATTCTAAAAAAGAGCTGAACATTTCAAAATACTGGCAAGAAATGGAACAACCCATAGGGAGACAGGTGTCGAAGTAATACTCGCCGTCCAGCATCGCACCCAGCAGGTGGTGACAGTCCGGATGTACAGGCAAGAGGCGAAAAGCCGACTCTATATCGGATTTTGCCAAGAGAGCACCCCTACCAGCGCGCCTGACCAATTCCACTGCCCTATCGAAAGACACATAATGGACCGTCGAGTCTTCCTCAGGTATACCGTCATTCACCGACCTGCCCTTGGGATAGGACAGGTGATGAATGAGCCGGAATTGTCCATGTTCCTTTTTGGGAACCACCCCCAAGGGTGACACCCGCAGGTTACTGAAAGGTGAAGCCTTAAACGGACCTTGGAAACGCCCTAAGGCCACCTCCTTAACCAGTTTGGACCAGATGACTTCCGGGTTTTTCCTGGCCGATTTCAGATTGGGGGATGACGAGGGGAGCTTAGAAAAAAGGAAAGGTATGAAAAAACCGAACGAAAAACCGAATCTGATTTGGGCTGCTGCCCTTCTATTGGGGTACCTGTTTAGCCACGGCTCCATCCTGGTAACGCTCACTGGGGTCACGGTGTTCCTGAGTCCCGGGTTTGGCCCCGTGGACTTTTTGGGTGGGCTTGTTGCATTTGGAGGCAGTGTGAGGCCCCCCGCACGCCGAGCATTCGTGCTTGTACTTGCACAGGGTGTGGTATTTACAGAATCCGTCGTTAAATAACCAACATGTTCCCGGCCGGCGGACGGCCACCGCGCCCGTGTGAGATTCGGGCACGGCGGCCCCCCCGGGAAAAGGCTGGATAGCCCTCTGCGCCATCATCAGGCGGAGCCAAGAGTCAGTGGCCTTGACTCCCCAACCCAGGTGGGGCTGAAGGTCCAAACGGCGGCGGAAGTCCTCATCGTATTTCCACCACGCGGACCCTCCATGGGCCTTGTATGAGCTGTAGATGCTATCCATGTAAATAAACAATTCTGAGCACCTTTCCGGGTGCCGTTGCCCCATGACACATCCCAAAACGGCGAACGCCTGCAACCAGTTATTTATGGTCTTGGCGACCTTTGGCTTTCGGTCGTAAAACTTCTCGCCCAGCCGCCGTTCCCGGTCAACCGAATGCTGGTCTGTCGATATTAATGACCAGATGTCGACGTAACTGTTGGCCCAAATTAACTCTTTCACCTGCACTTCAAGGTGGGAACCCAGGGGAGGGACCCCACAGAAAAGGCCACCTTTGTAGAGGTCCGGACCAGGAAGGGTTGGTTTTGACCCCTCGGGAATCTGTAACAATTTCGGGTTCACGAAGACTTTATGAACCTGAATCGGATCCCTAGGCGCGGCCCCGGTGGACCCAACCCCACTCCAGACCCCCACGTAAGGGTACTCACCGTGCGTCGAAGAAACTGTATTTCCCAGATCCTGAAACTGGTCCACGGATGTTGGACCCACATCCCCACGCTGCACAGTTGTAGCGGTTGGTGTTCTCCGTCTTCTGCGTGACCTCTCTGGGGATTCATCTGAGGAAGAGGGGGAGCGCCAGCGCGAGGACCTGGAACGCCGGCTACGCCGCCTAGACCTAGATCTGCCGTGGCGACGGCTGCTGTTGCGCCGCCTGCTGCGCCTACGCGCGCGCTGCTCGTCAGATGATGTTGATGAGGAAGCACGCCCACGTTGGCTGCCCGCACCACCCGCAATAGCCGTGGCCGGGGTCCCAGCACGTGACCGTGATATGCTCTGGTAGCCTCCACTAATCACCCCCGCCCTCATCTGTAGGAGGCTATTCTGCAGGCCAAGTGGTGAACTGGCCCCATCCCCCCTTACATAGGGAGCCAATTGGTGAGGTACAAATACACTGGGGGGATTAAGCTGCGAGGCTATACCAGAACCTAGTGGGGCAATAAGTAAAGGCTGGCTCAACTGTGATGGTGGCGGTGTCTGATCAGGTGGGGGCCACAGGACCAACTGTCCATCCACCTTTGGAACATTTAGGGGCCCTTCTCCACCCCCCCTTTGAGCTATAGGTGCAGGCCCAAGCGGTGCTCTCATGTCTGCTGAAGCACCGCTAGAACCAGAAGAACTCTGGCTTGTATTATTGCCTCCCATGGCGACTAAGGGCAGGACAGTTGGGGCAATGCTGCTCGGTGATATCTGAGGAAAAACGGATCCCCTTATCCCCGTGCAGCTGCCTGCTGCTTGTACAGAAGTCCCGTCAGCCTGTGCTGTTCCCCTGTCCCCTGGAGCGTCCCTCCCAATGGCGCCGGCAGCCGAGCTAAGGCAGGTGGGCGGGGGTAAAAGCTGAGAGCGCAAAGAGCTTTTCTTCGCGCTCCTTTTTGAACTCTGTTGCGGGCTCAAACGGGCCGGCGGGCGGGTAAAAGCCCTGTGAGCCAGCCGCTCCCCTCCCTGCCGATGCGCTCTCTTACCGCATCCATGAGCGGGTCCATAATACCGGCAGTCCAAACTGGTCCGGGTCATCAGTGAGAGTGGCCAAAAACTCCCTTGATCCTGTGCAGCAAGCTGCGGAGGGAGGATCCGATGACGCCTCTGGGGGAGTGACAGAGTCGAGAGGTCTCTTAAAGGGGGATCACCTATTTTCCACAGGAGGGGGCCAGCAGTCAGGGGGCAGCATCCACATTCGGGCTGCAGTGCCCCACAAACACTTTGTACAGGAACATCTAACTTTGTTTCTAACTAAGTGGTACCTCCAGCTTAGTGTTTACGATTCTAAAATGGAACACAATCTTAGTGTACTTGATGGGAGATTGACACTTAAAGGGAACCTGACAGCTCTTACATGCTGCCTAATCCACAGGCAGCATGTATCAAACACTAGCTGCATTATTTCAGCCAGGTATCTCCCCATATTTTTGAGAAAAAAACACTTTAGAAGTTTCCAGGAATTGAGCCACATGGGAGACTAGTCAGACAGGCAGGTCTCCAGTGGCTTCTATCTGCCTACTTCATTAGAGCGTCATGTTTCACCATATACAAAAAAATATGAAATAAGTAATGAACATGAATTGGTGAAATAAGTAATGAACATCTCACCAATTTTCTAAGTAAATATATTTCTAAAGGTGCTATTGACATTAATTTTTCAGCAGATGTCAGTAACAACCCATCCAATCCACACAGGCAAATAATTAAACCATAGATGTCTATAAATTAAGTTATGTGCAATAATGAAAAATTACATGGGGGAAAAATATTGCACACATGAAGAAAGAGACATGTAAAAAGCAATGGAAAGTCATGACACCAGCTGAAATCTATCAGTTATTAGATAGCAATCTTTTCACTTAGTGAAAAATAATATCAGCTGGTTCCACTGATGGCCTGTAAAAAGGTGTCCCATTACCAATGTGCCACAAAAGAAACATCTCATGATGGGCAAAACCAGTGATCTGTCTCAAAACTTTCATAACCTTTGCTAAACATACTGATTGCATTGGTTACAGAAGAATTTCTAAACTACCGAATGTTCCAGTGATAACCCATGGTGCCATAATCCAGAAGTAGAAAGGACATCATTTCACCATAACCCTTTCCTTTTAAGTGCAGAAATTTTCTTGCAGTACATTCCCACCTTGTATATAGTTGCACCAGTTGTGCTCCCTACCAGAATTAAGGTGGGAATATCCTGCAAGAAAATTTCTGTACTTAAAGGGAAGAGTGCACCAAACACTCAAGAATATGTATAAAGTTTTACATGCTCTAGTAATAAAATTGTTCAAATGTTATGCAACGTTAAAGAAAGTGCCTCCCATAAAAGGGATGAAAAGTTAATTGTTAATATGTTTCAACATTGAAAATTTTGCAGTTAATGTCACTGTATTTGTGTTTCAGCCCGCGGACGTGCTGAGATTCGCTGTGGGGGAGTGTGGCGCCCCTGAGGCTTTTGTCACCACAGAGGTACTGCACCTCAGCCAGAGGTGTGGTATCCCATCCTGAGTAAGAAGGGGGTCATCTACTGGTTCACAGACAAAACCTGCACATACCCATTGTTAGGACACACACTGGGTCAGGGTTTAAGGCAGGTACTCCATTAATGCTGAGAAGCAGCAACCAGTATACCTGGTTATGGAGCCTTAAGTCCCATTCACTGGCCTGAAGGGGTGGAGCCTCGCAGGGGGGAGTATAGGAGGAGTCAGTGGGTCAGTAGGAAAAGTGGGCAGAGCTAAGTTTTGAAAAGTGAACGGTTGAGTAGAACTGGTTGGGACCAGTTAGGGGCAGTTCAGTCAGTTTGAAGCAGTTAACAGTTGACAGGAGTCCACTCCAGTCAGGAGTTGAAAGCAGACTGCTGAGGAGAGAGGATCTTGAGTGAGGAACTGGAGTAGTGCGGACATGCGAGCTGGGGTCTGGGGCTAAGATAGCTCAGCCCAGAAAAGCAAGGTCTGCAGAGAGGCACAGGAGGAAGATTCTGGGGAGAGCGGAGCTGAATCGGCTCGCCTCAGAAGAAAACGCTAAAAATCAGACATCGGAGTCCGTGGTTGCCAGGGTGCTTGAGTCCCAGTAACTGAATCCGAAGGGCAGGAGGACTGAAGGTCTTCTGGCCCCAAAACTACCTGAAGGTACAGCTGCACTTTAGGGGCCCGGTGTTGTCTCCAGCAGAGTGGCATCAGTGAAGGCTTGCGCAGCCTACCATACGGGAACGGGAAGTACCACAAGTCCCAGCAGAGAGGGCCTCTGTCAAACTAAAGCAGCGGGATCCTGTAGAAAAGAAGAAGCGTAGGGAGAAGGCCTCAATACTCACCTGGCCAGGGAGATACCCCCCAACTGCTTCCAGGCTACCGGATCGCCATTACCATCTAAGGCCTGCGCCACACATCCGTGCCTCCGGTACGTGTTTGTCATTTTTTACACGTCCCGGCGGCACGGAGACACTTTAACCAATGCTACCCTATTGTAGCAGGCACACACACGTAAAACCACATGGAACGTGTGTCCGTGTGCGTTTGTACGTGTGTGCGATTTTCAAAGCGCTGACATGTCAGTGTTTTCTCCGGCAGAACGGGTGTTACACGGCCCGCACCCGTACCACACGGGTGTAGTGTGGATGCGGTCCCGTGTGACACGCGCCGGAGAAAACACACATGTCAGTGAAAAAAAAACAAAACATTTACTCACCTTCTCCAGCCCTTCTGTCTCTGCCGCTGCTGCCTCTTGCTGCCGACCGCCGCTCATTAATCTCATAGAATATTCACTTCACTGCCTGGCAGCAGCAGCAGCGGGGAGACGGGAGGGCTGGAGCCCGAGGATCAGCACCACGGACAGCAGCGCGGACATCAGGAAGGACCAGGTGAGTATAATAATTACTGATTCTACGTGTGCTATCACGGATAGCACACGTAGAACACACGTGTCACGCACGTACCAGAGACACGTACTTACCTGCACGCAACACGCAGGGAAAATACGTGTCTCTCGGCACGTGCGTGAATTTCACGTGAGGCCTAAAACAGAGTCTCTGGAGGTCACCGGTTGAGGACAAGTAAAGTAGAAGGTAAAATAAATCATTGTCTGTGTCTGTTCCTTTCCACTGCCCTGTCAGCCCTGCACCTCATCAACATCCACCATAGACTTTGCACATGGTTGCCCCGGGGTACCCGCTCCACCTGTGGGGAGCAAGAAACACCTCAGCTGCCACAACATCAGCCACGGAGATCCCGTCCAGCAGCCATGGCTCCAAAGCCACAATCCACAGGTGGCGTCACGAATATAATATAAACTTTATTACCATTTCCCCCATTCCGCCATTTTAATTGACTCCGCCAGGGTCACGGAGTCGGGCCCCGCCACCGCTGACTACCCCGGACTAGTCCGGTCCGACACCGAGTCACCTAAGGCCCTGGGTTGGTTTTGTCTGTGAATCGGTAGATGACCCTCTTCTTACTCAGGATGGGATACCACACCTCTGGCTGAGGTGCAGTACCTCTGTGGCAATGAAAGCCTCAGGGGCGCCACACCTACATCAGTTTTTTATGCTCCATTAAGGGATGCAGATACTGTCTGTGACGGCAACCAATCAGAGAAGCTGGCATGATGGCAGTCTTAGGGGTACTTTGCACACTACGACATCGCAGGTGCGATGTCGGTGGGGTCAAATCGAAAGTGACGCACATCCGGCGTCGCTGTCGATATCGGAGTGTGTAAATCGTTTTTGATACGATTAACGAACGCAAAAGCGTCAAAATCGTATCATCGGTGTAGCGTCGGTCATTTCCATAATTTCGGAAGGACCGATGTTACGATGTTGTTCCTCGTTCCTGTGGCAGCACAAATCGCTGTGTGTGAAGCCGCAGGAGCGAGGAACATCTCCTACCTGCGTCCTGCGGCTCACGCCGGCTATGCGGGAAGGAAGGAGGTGGGCGGGATGTTTACGTCCCGCTCATCTCCGCCCCTCCGCTTCTATTGGCCGCCTGCTGTGTGATGTCGCTATGACGCCGCACGACCCGCTCCCTTAGGAAGGAGGCGGGTCGCCGGCCAGAGTGACGTCGCAGGGCAGGTAAGTCCATGTGAAGCTGCCGTAGCGATAATGTTCGCTACGGCAGCTATCACAAGAGATCGCAGCTGCGACGGGGGCGGGGACTATTGCGCTCGGCATCACAAGCATCGGCTTGCGATGTCGTAGTGTGCAAAGTACCCCTTAGTGCAGCCAAGCACAGATGCTGCCACAGACGGTGGGTGGGGGAAGCATTGAATATGCATGAGATGTAATGAGCGGACCTGGAAGCAGTGTGACAGGCATGAGCAGGGCCGAACTGTGAATAAAAGTTTGTTAAAAAATCAGTGTCCAAGTTTGTAGTTCGGGTTCTGTATGTATGCAAACCATTCAATCAAGCATCAGGGTGATCGGGTACCCTTGTTGCTTGGCCTAGTTGGGGCCACTTCAAGTCTCTGAATAGTTTTCACTTGGGGTAAAAACAACAATTTCAGATGTAGTGTGTACAAAAAAAACCCAACAAAACCATAAAACACCCTTTCTCCCCCAGAAGTGCTCTGTTTATGGCTGGCTATAGGTGGGCGGAGAGCCAAGCTGCCCAATTATTGAATTCCATTGAAGTTCAGGTCAAGTCTGGGTCCAGAACAGAACCTTACAGTATCTATAAAATCCGTCTGAACCTGGCAAACCCGAACTTCCACAAAACAGACCCCTAAAAAACTATTTCACCCCACCTGGAACTTTTTTCCCCATTTTTCTCTCCAGTATATGATCAAATTAATGTCTTATATGTCTAATATGGCAGTATCAATGTAAAATAAATTTGTAGATAGAAGGAAAAAACTCTGGGCACTGCTTACCGTATGATAGTGCTTGCTGGCGGTGTTTTCTTAATCCAAGACGTTCTTGGTGAGGAGCCGCTTGCACTATTGGTATCCTGTAACAAGATTCTTCTGAGCTTATACCTGTAGAGTCACGGCTAAGGAATAATTAACAGCCACCGTGGTGCTTATGCCAAGCAAAAGAAGTGTCCATCCAAAAACAAAATCGGCAGCACTCTGCGGTGTGAGAAGTTTTAATTTTGCTTCATACAAACAGGTGAGAAAGCATAGGGGAGGTGAGGGGAGGGAGCACAGAGGACGACGGTACCTTCGCACCTCTAGAGGTGCTTTCACGGGTCCACACTGAAACGTGAATGATAGCCTCTTAAATAGGGTATGTTAGAATTCACGTGTTACAAGTTAAAAACAATTAAAAACATTTACAGAGTGATAAACAATAGGACTGGTATGAAAGGACAGTTTATCACAATGGATTTACTGATCATTAATCCTCTTTTGTATTGGGTCATTTTTAAGTCTTTCTCTACGTTGCCACATAGACCATAAGATTTTGTTCTCACTATATTTAAAAAGTTTTCTATGGAATTTATATCATCCCCTTTGTGGGGATATATTAAACTTCAATACCAGTTTGTTATATATATTATCTTTCCCATAGAATTTGTAGCATTATTAACCCTTTATAGGGATATATTAAACTATAATGCCAACTTATTATGATAATTTAGTCACTGTGGCAAATCATAAAAAAGTCACAAAAAAAAAAAGTCACAGAAATTACCAGATCATTTTTGTCATCTTTCTCTACGTTGCCACATAGACCATTAGGTTTTGTTCTCACTATATCTAAGGCCTCCGACACACTCACGTAAAAATCATGCACGTGCCGGGAGACACGTATTTTCCCTGCGTGTTGCGTGCAGGTAAGTACGTGTCTCTGGTACGTACGGGCCACGTGTGTTCTCCGCATGCTATCCGTGATAACATACGGAGAACAGGTAATTTGCATACTCATGTGGTCCTTCCTGCTGTCCGTGGTGCTGATCTTCGGTCTCAAGCCCTCCCGTCTCCCCGCTGCTGCTGCTTCCGGCCGCAGTGAAGTGAATATTAAATGAGCATAATGAGCGGCGGTCGGCAGAAAGTGACAGCAGCGGCAGAGACAGGAGGGCTGGAGAAGGTGAGTAAAGTTTTTTTTTTCTCTGACACGTGTGTTTTCTCCGGCGCGTGTCACACGGGACCGCATCCACACTACATCCGTGTGGTACGGGTGCGGGCCGTGTGACACCCGTGCTGCCGGAGAAAACACTGACATGTCAGCGTGTAGAAAAACGCACACACGTACAAACGCACATGGACACACGTTCCGTGTGGTTTTACGTGTGTGTGCCTGCTACAATAGGGTAACATTGCTGAACGAGTCTCCTTGCTGCCGGTACGTGCAAAAAATGGCAAACACGTACCGGCGGCACGGATGTGTGTCGAAGGCCTAAAAAGTTTTTTCCCCTCTATGGAATTTCTAGCATTATTAACCCTTTGTGGGGATATATTAAACTTAAATACCAGTTTGTTGTGTATATTTTCTTTCCCATAGAATTTATAGCATTGCTAACCCTTTATGGGGGGGTATATTAAACTACAATGCTGACTTATCATATTAATTTAGTCATTGTGGCAAGTCATAAATAAATCATAAAAAAATGACCAGATTGTTTTTGTCATTAAAACCGATTCGACCTAGGGCTTTTGTATCCATAATCCAACGTGCCTCTCTTCTAAGTAGATGTTTATCGTGTCGCCTCCTGCTGGAGAGGGGGTGGTTTTTTCTATGTCCGCAAACTGCAACAACCTCTGATTTCCATTATGGACCTCCTGCATGTGAGTAATAGGGCGGGTTGCGCCTATACCTGAACTTATGGAATGAAGGTGTTCTCTGAATCTGGTAAAAAGTGGTCGGATGGTTTTTCCTATATAGAAAAACCCACATGGGCAAAATAATGCGTATACTACCCATTTGGTGCGGCAAGTGATTAGATCTTTAATCCGATTTTTAGGATTTTTCCTGTAACATGTTGGTTACAATATGAACAATTGCCGCACCTGTGATTCCCTGTGGGGGCCGCTTTTTCTAGCCAAGTTTTTTCTGGAACATTTCTTCTTTTTACTAGCATGTCATCCAGGTTTTTTGACCTCCTATATGTGATTTTGGGTTTGTTTACTGCAATTGCTTGTAAATCCTTATCACCTTCTATCACATGCCAGTGTCTATTAATAACTGATCTTATTATATATCAATGTAAAAATAACACTGGAGCAAGGCAAGGTGAGAAAAAATGCAAAAGAGCAAAAATGAAAAATCGTCTGTTCGGGAAAGGGTTAATCTTTGTACGCTTTAAACGTCATGTAAACACTCAATATGTTGGATTAGCAAAAAAGATAAACCAGTTAACGCCGCATTCATCATTGTGCAATGCAGTCGGAATATAAAGGAGAACATAAAGCCAGAATGTTGCATAAAATGTTTGGAAAATGATCTATTATGTGCCGTAATGCTAACACTTCTAGTTATGTTGCCTTGCTTTTGCTTTGCTTGCAGGAGAAAGTGATTTGGAAAGTTATTAGATGGAGCAATAAGATGAGATAGCTGGAGCAAAGTTACTTGACATCCATTTGATTATATGTATTTTTGTGTCTTCGGCAATTGCATTTATACTCTACGCTTCCCTGAAAAACAGCCTGTCTGGAAAGCCCACATTGTGCAATATGCTGCAAGTCATTAAAGAATGTAATATTAAATAGAGGATGGAAGAAGGAGCCTGGCTGGCGAATACTGTATGGTGAAGGTCATACAGGGTACATGCACCCTTATGGCTGCCATAAGGAAGACGCGCACCTTGGTGTCTTTCGTGTGCTAAGTATATGTGGCTAGGTTCTTGGAGTTGGTATATGGGCTGCGGAGAGAAGGGGTAATTTTATTAATCGGATAGATTAAGCATCTCTCTTTCTAATTACCAGTTTAATTAACCTTGGCACGCAGTGCTATCAGCTAGTGAGGGAGCAACTGTAAATTTCCAGCTTACAAGGAAAAGAGCCCTGTGCCGAAGGAGCCGGCGGAAAAAATGCCGACGCGGCACAAAGGGTTAAGCCGAGCCATATCTAACAATCAGCACAGATAGTCTACTCTCCAGAGCGGAGACCTCTCCACCCCTTTTATTTGTGTGTGTCAGGGTATTCATGAATAATTATGCATGTTACCGTCTCTTCCTTCTGATCCTCATATCGTGCCACGGCATGGGAAATTACGCCGCCGTATAAATAAATCATAAACAATACTTGTTATCGTTTATTGGTAAGGTGCTACTTTATTAGTCACAGTACAATGCGGGAGACAAACGGCGGGGATGCCGAACATAACAATATATATTATAATTAACATGCTGTCACATTCATTTACACCTTGATAGCGGTTTTTGGAAGAGAAATCTGATCTCCGTAGTATTCTCCAAAACGCTGCATGAGATGAAATGCTCACAACCAGCAAAAGATTGCTCTCATATATCAATCTATATATACTCCAGCCTTGTTCGCGAGCGTATCAGCCGACCCAGTCACTGTCTGGTACCAGAACTAGACCTGCCTACAAACGGGATTCTCTGGGCAGGCATTAACAATATATTCTTCAGTGTAATCTAATACCCTGAATGTGTGAGCTGTGTTTTTGAGATATTTGTGGCTGAAGAATTAATAAAATCTGTCATTTTAGTTTACTTCTCAGCCGCCTCTACAGAGAGCGAATGTGCAGCAGTGAAGTGGTTTGGTGGGGAATATCAGCCTTCACAACCGGCTGGGGTTAGTGTATAAAAATCCTCCACATTGTCATCCGTGTGGCATTCGTGTGCTGTATTTTACATCTGTATGATATCTATTTATACATCAACATTTTATATTGTACACAATCAAATTTAGTTTTCTTGGGTTAATAATGGCAATGCAGCCAGGGGTCTAACGATCATGGTTGCAAAGGGTGCAACTGTGACCGAGCCTGTGCAGCAGGGGGGCCCACCATCTCCAGTTTCACCTGGATGTGCTTCCGATGAACCACATCCAGCTGAAATGTATTACGGTGCAGAGACCCCATGGCTCTCTGTGCTGCAATGCATGTTGCTGACCAATAAGAGGGCGGCAGCAAATATCGTCTTGCCATTGACAGGCAGCGCATGACAGTGACGTCATGTGCTGCCTGAACCAGCATGCAGATATCAGCTGCCAGCTATTGTATTGGCTATAGAAGAGGACGCATCGTCAGAGTGGGGGAAGGTAAGATAGTCATTTGTTTCTTTTTATTAAGTACTGAAGAAGAACGGAAGGGACCCAGGACGGGTGACATTTTACCAGGAATGGGAACATTGGGAACAGCTGACATTATTGCGGGTCTGTGGCACCCAGCAGGCAGGGGGTAGTCAAGCACAGGTCTCGTACCTGCTTTACTCGAGCCAGTGTGATGGTCTGGGATGTCGCGGTGACCTTTCCGACTTCGTGCCCCCTGGTGTACACCAATAAGGAGGGAAGATGATGGGGGTTGTAATAGGATGATTGTCGTGACACCCTCTGTGGTACGCGGCTGGAGATTAGCCGCTGCTGCTGTCGCTGTCCTCCGGGACGGACGGTAATAGCAGCTGAAGATGGTATCGCTCCCCACAGATGGAGCGGGCCCCGGGAGGATGATGAGGGGAGTAGTGATGGTGAAGGCCTTTGGCACCGAGGTGCAGGGCGGCGGTGCCGATAAAAAGAGTCCGAGCCAGATGCTGCAGTTCCAGGTGTTTTTATTCACTCTTTGTGCCTCTTGCCCGGGTGGTACTGGTCACTCGCTGTGATGTGCCCCGTCGACCTCCGATAGGGTAGAAGAAATCACCGTTTTTTGAAAGAAGAAAGTCCTTTTTCAGAGTTGCCCTTCCAGCCATGAGGAACCTGGGCTGAGTGCTCCGCTCAAAGCCTCAGGCTCCGTGAAGAGAAGAGAAGAAAGTGGTGATGGTGTTGTGTCCAAAACTGGTGTCCCGGGTCAACTGACTGAAGAATGTGTGAGTTGCTCCTACTTTTACCCCAAGTAGAACCCGCCCGCCAGGTGGCTGGCTTCAGTGACCGGGGAAGTCCCATGCATCATGATGGCCACCCCCTATCTACCTTGAGCCAACCCCCCTGTGAGAAGGCTCCTAAGCTGTATGTAAAGTGTGAATGTGGAACACCGGGGATTAACCCCCTCCTTACCCGAGGCGAATGTTACACCTTAAATTAGGTGCAATACACTGGAGTTTCAGGGGCACCACAGGTCTGGATCAAGGGATATTATTATACAACGGTTGCCCAAGCCAGGGGACCTTATTACAGAATCTGGGCCCAAGATAAGAGACATTATTACAGGATGGGAAACATTATAGGACAGGGGATATTATTACAGAATGGGGTCCCAGTAGACAGTATATTATTATAGAATGAGGGCCAAAGACAGGGGACATTATTATAGTACAGGTTACATTTTTACAGAATTGGGGTCCAGGACAGAAGACATTATTACAGGATGGAGGACATTATAGAACAGAAGACATTATTACGTAATGGGGGCCCAGTACAGGGGATATTATGACAGAATGAGGTCTCAGGACAGGGGACATTATTACAGAATTTGAGCCCAAGACACAAGATATTATTACAGGATAGGGACATTATAGGACAGGGGATGTTATTACAGAATGGGGGCCCAGTCCCAATACAGGGGATATTATTACAGAATGAAGACTATGGACAGGAGATTTTTTTGGAGGATGGAAGACATTATTACAAGATGAGGGCCCGGACAGAGGACACTATTACAGGATAGGGGCCAGGATGGAGAGCATTATTACAATGTAGCAGCCAGGAAGGCGGACATAATAAATGAAAGGGGCCAGAGTGGGGATATTTTTATAGGATTTACACACCCATAGACTTGAGTGGGTGAGTTTCATCTGATTTGCAGAAGACAATAGTGCATGCTGTGATGTTTATTCACATGACACTCGGTCCATGTGAACAAACTATCATCTGACCAATCCTACTTAATTACATTGATCAGTGTGTTGTCCAATTTTTACTTAAAGAGTATATGTCTGTGTAATATACTCATCTGAACGAGCCCTTACTGTAGTAGGTAGAAAGACTGTGTTTGGAAAGGCTGAAGAAAGATACATTTAAGATTGTAGAGATGTTTAGAAGAGTCCTTGGAACTTGGTTCTGTTAGAAAGTGACATTATTGTCTTAAGAATGATGAAATATAGCACAATAATCCTTTATTACTAGACTGGCTGACCCTTGTGGAACACTTTGCCCTTCCCATAGCAAGCATCAGCCAGAGGAAAAAAACAACATAGAAAATGGAAGAAGCAAGAATATATCATGCGGATGAGTATGTTACTGGCTGTAAATGTTATGCGATTCATATACCTGGCTTAATGCTCCGATGGTACAGTGTCCGTGGCTGACAGTGGATGGAGGCCATATAATTTGGTTGTTTGTGATTTTGGGTCATTGTACCTGTCATACGGATGCACAGTGGTTGTGACTGTTACAGAGGCACTTTATAAGAGTTAATGGAACCCTAGTGCCTCTACAAAATGGTACTGAAATAAAATATGTGTGCTGTATTGTATAAGCCACCACCCTCTTGTTTCTCCCACTGTTGTGAGATGGGGTTATGACGTAGAGTTCTAGAGTGTTTCCCCATCAGCTCTGTCTCATGCTCCATGTCCAATAAAGTGGTTGCACCATGTCCCCCTCCAAGGGTCAGTTACTTTTGTTTGACTACATTGCTCATCTGCTCCCCTCTGGTTTACCACATATACAGCCATAGCTTGAAGTCTCTTCTGCCTCTAAAGAGAAACAACCTTGCTCCAACTGGTGAATAAATATCAATCTCTCAGTTGCACATACATTCAGCCCCAAGTCCCCCATCCCCAGACCAAAGTTAAACATGCACCTTTTATAGGTTCTACCATGCCCCTTCCTATCAGCATGGGGGTAGTCTGTCAGTATTGCCATGCACCCTCTATAGCCAGCACCAGGGTACTTCTGGGGATAGCCAGTCCTCTGAACCTTCCCTGTATTCTATATCACCTGCCAGCCTCCGATTCCGTAGTCCAGTCACAAATATATATATATTACATATATATATATATATATATATATATATATATATATATATATACATATACATATACATATATACACATATTTTTATATATATATATATATATATATATATATTGTGAGGTAGCGCGGTCGGCTGCGCAGCAGAAGACACGGGATCCAGGCATTAAGTTTCACAGCACACGGTGTTTTAATGTCCAAACAAAAATCCACAGCAATATACATGTCTCTCCAGCAGAGACTCAGGGAGTTGTGATCACTCCCTCACACCCGGCACACCTGCCCCTCGTTCCTGTTTCCCTTTAACCCTTCCTTCAGCCTGTAGGGAAACAGCATTAACCCTAGAGTGGATTTACTTTCTATCATGGAGTGAGCACAACCGGGGCGAGACATACCGGCCGTCATAGATAACCCCGGTCACAGTCTCACATACCCCCCCCCTCAGTTCAAGCGAGCGGGGTTGAACTCCTGCCAGCAAACACGGGCCGCGGGACAAGGCATCGGCGTTGCCCTGCAACCTACCGGCCCGGTGTTCAACCGTAAACCGGAAGTTCTGCAGAGAAAGGAACCACCGGGTAACCCGGGCATTCCGTTCCTTGGCGGACCTCATCCAGACCAGTGGAGAGTGATCCGTCACCAAGCGAAACTGCCGTCCCAGCAGGTAATAGCGTAGGGACTCCAAGGCCCACTTGATCGCCAGGCACTCCTTCTCCACTACGCTATAATTCCGCTCGGGAGGGGTGAGCTTCCTACTTAAGAAGGTGACGGGGTGTTCCTCCCCCTGAACCACCTGAGACAGCACTGCCCCCAGGCCGACCTCTGAGGCGTCAGTCTGTACTATGAACTCCTTCCGGAAATCAGGGTGTACGAGAATGGGCTGTCCGCACAGGACCCCCTTCAGGGCCCGGAAGGAGTCCTCGGCCTGCGGAGTCCAGCGTACCATGACGGACTTCTTGCCTTTGAGAAGGTCCGTCAAGGGGGCTGATAGTCCCGCAAAATCCTTTACAAACCTCCTGTAGTACCCCACGATACCCAGGAAGGCCCTAACCTGCTTCGTGGTCAGGGGTCTAGGCCACTTCTGGATCGCCTCAACCTTGTTAATTTGGGGCTTAATCACTCCTTGGCCTATCACGTAGCCCAAGTAGCGGGCTTCCGTGAGTCCCAACGCACATTTCTTGGGATTGGCTGTCAATCCGGCTGTTCGAAGCGCGTCCACCACCGCTTGTACCTGTTCCAAGTGGGTCTGCCAATCGGAGCTGTAAATAATGATGTCATCAAGGTACGCTGATGCATACGCCTGGTGGGGTTCCAGCACCAAGTCCATCAACCTCTGGAACGTGGCCGGAGCGCCATGTAACCCAAAAGGCAAGACAACATAGTGGAAGAGACCCTCCGGCGTAACAAAAGCGGTTTTCTCCTTGGCGGACTCCGTCAGTGGCACCTGCCAGTACCCCTTGGTCAGGTCGAGCGTGGTGAAATATCGCGCCTGTCCCAGCCTATCAATCAGCTCATCCACCCGGGGCATGGGGTAGAGATCGAACTTGGATATTTCGTTCAATCTCCGGAAGTCATTGCAGAACCTTAAGGAGCCATCGGGTTTTGGTATTAGGACAATGGGACTAGCCCATTCACTCCGGGATTTTTCGATGACCCCCAGGCGTAGCATTGTCTTCACTTCTTCTGATATGGCTTGTCTTCGAGCCTCCGGCACGCGGTATGACTTCAGGCGTACCTTCAGGTGGGGCTCGGTGACAATGTCATGTCGTATCAGACTGGTCCTACCCGGCAACTCGGAGAAGACATCGGGGTTCTGCTGAACCAGCCGTCTGGCCTCTCGCCTCTGTTGCTTGGTGAGGGCTTCTCCGATCCTTACTTCCGGTTCGTCCTCTCCGGAGGTCGCTGAAGCCGGGAGTGAACGACCCGAAGAGGAGGGAGATGGGGGAAACTCAACCATCAGGCTTTCCCGTTCCTGCCACGGTTTTAATAGGTTGACATGGTATATTTGTTCAGGTTTCCGCCTACCGGGCTGCAATACTTTATAGTTGACCACCCCGACTTTTTCCTTTATCTCGTAGGGGCCTTGCCACTGAGCCAGGAATTTACTCTCCGCCGTGGGGATTAATACCAACACCCGATCCCCGGGTTTAAAGGTCCGCACGGTGGCTTGTCTATTATAGCGGCCGCTTTGCGCGGCCTGAGCCTCCTGTAAATGCTCCTTCACAATTGGCATGACCGCGCTTATGCGGTTCTGCATTCCTAAAATGTGTTCAATCACACTTTTATGGGGGGTGGGCTCTTGCTCCCATGTTTCCTTTGCCAGGTCCAACAATCCCCGAGGATGTCGCCCGTATAACAATTCAAAAGGCGAAAACCCCGTGGATGCCTGTGGCACCTCTCGGATGGCAAACATCAAATAGGGAAGCATCATATCCCAGTCCTTCCCGTCTTTGGAGATCACCCTTTTTAGCATGGTTTTCAGGGTTTTATTGAATCGTTCTACTAACCCATCCGTCTGAGGATGATACACAGACGTACGCAACTGCTTGATCTGGAGTAGCCGGCATAGTTCTTTGGTCACTTTAGACATGAATGGGGTCCCCTGATCCGTAAGGATCTCCTTGGGCAACCCCACCCGGCAGAACACAGAAAACAACTCCCGAGCTATAAGCTTTGCCGCAGTATGTCTGAGAGGTATCGCCTCTGGATACCGGGTGGCATAGTCAACGATCACTAGGATGTGTTGGTGCCCTCGAGCAGACTTTACGAGGGGCCCCACCAGATCCATCCCTATCCGTTCAAAAGGGACTTCTATAATGGGTAACGGCACCAACGGACTGCGAAAGTGGACCAGTGGTGCGGTAAGCTGACACTCCGGGCAGGTTTCGCAGAACCGTTTTACCTCCCCAAAGACCCCGGGCCAATAGAACCTTTGCAATATTCGCTCCTGCGTTTTCTTGACCCCTAGGTGGCCACTCATCAGATGTTTATGAGCCAAGTCGAGGACCCGCCGGCGATACGGCTGGGGCACCACCAACTGCTCCACCCCCACGCCCCGTATTTCATCTACCCGGTAGAGTAAATCCTGTTTAAGAGCGAAATGGGGGTACCTTACCTGGGCACCGGGCAGCTGGGCCACCCCGTCAATTACTAACACCCTATTCCGGGCATGTATTAACGTAGGGTCCTGGAGTTGGGCTGTCCCAAACGCATCCGGGGATGCCTCCAAGTCCGGGATGGGCTCGACCGTCTCAGCCTCTCCTGCCAATACCTCTAGGGGCGACCTATCGGGTTCACATTCTGTCCCTATCATGGGGACCCCTACGGCAGGTGTCCCGGATTCAGGATTGTAGGGCTCAGGCCCCGGACTGACCAATATCGGAGGGGATCTAGGGGTTCCCTTCCATAAAGTCCAAAAATAGGGCAGATCCCGTCCTAGGATCACGTCATAAGGAAGAGTGTTAAGCAGTCCCACCTCATGTTGCACCTGACCGCAAGGTGCTGTGATGGTGACAATCCCCGTGGGATAGTCTCGGCGGTCCCCATGTATGCAAACCACCCCCACGGTACGTCCTGTGGCCTTTACTTTAGCCCTCAAGGTGGATCGCACAAGGGTCACTAAGCTTCCGGAATCCAACAATCCTGTAACCGGACATCCATTCACCTGTATTTGGCACAAGTGGGGCTCAGTCTCTGGGGGAACCAGGTCAGCGGTACACACCACCTGAGCATACATTGAACCCCGCCGGGTAACCCCACAATCCATGGGCTCCGTGGTCAGGGGACACTGGGCTTCCATATGTCCCACATGCTGGCACCGCCAACATCTAATAGGGAAGGAAACCCCCTTGACAAGTTGTCGTTTAGGGTACATGGCCTTCCGGACCTCAGGAACGGCGGGCGCGGCCTCAGCCAGGATGGTAGCGGACTCCTGTACCGGTGTCGGCGGTGGGTCCTTGGCCCTAGGCTTGGAGGGGCCGGACCGACGGGCGGTACGCAAAGTCTCAGTGTCCCGTATCAAGTCCTGCGTAGCCACATGCCGCTCTACCAGGGACACTAATTGGTCCAGGGTACTCGGGTCACCCTGTCCTACCCACCGTTGAACGGTGACGGGTAAAGTGTGCACAAAACGATCCACTACTACCCTTTCCACCATTTGCGCCGGGCTCAGAGTGTCAGGCTGCAACCACTTTTTTACAAGATGTAATAAGTCATAGGCCTGGGAGCGTACGGGTTTGGCTTCCTCATAGAACCACCGATTTACCCGCTGAGCCCGTACATAGGTATTCACCCCCAACCGAGCCAGTATTTCGGCTTTCAGGGTCACATAGTCAATGGCGTCCTCGGTACCGAGGTCCAGGTACGCTTTTTGGGGTTCCCCCGTCAGATAGGGCGACAATACCTCAGCCCACTGGGGGGTCGGCAGCTTTTCCCGCTCGGCCACCCGCTCAAACACTGCCAGGAACGCTTCCACATCATCCCCCGGGGTCATCTTTTGCAACGCTTGTCTCACCGCTTTCCGGACGCTGCCGTCGTCACCCGGTCCCGGGGTTGTTGCTGCCGGTCCGGCACGGATTGACTTGGCCAGGAGAACCATCTGTTCTTGGTGCCTTTTTTCCTGCAATTTCAAGGATTGCTGGTGCTGTTGCTGCTGTTGCTCCAACGTCCGGAGCAGGTGGGTATTCACCTGTTGTTGCTGTGCATTAGCCTCTTGTTGTTGTGCATTAGCCTGCTGCTGCTGTGCATTAGCCTGCGCCAAATGCCTTAGTATGTCCTCCATGGCGTCGCTGGGTTTGGGCCGTAGTATAGCTGCTTGAATCCAGGACATGTGCTACCGGATCACCAGAAAAGGAAGTACACCTCACCGGGCTGGCATGCCCGCATTCTCCACCATATGTGAGGTAGCGCGGTCGGCTGCGCAGCAGAAGACACGGGATCCAGGCATTAAGTTTCACAGCACACGGTGTTTTAATGTCCAAACAAAAATCCAGAGCAATATACATGTCTCTCCAGCAGAGACTCAGGGAGTTGTGATCACTCCCTCACACCCGGCACACCTGCCCCTCGTTCCTGTTTCCCTTTAACCCTTCCTTCAGCCTGTAGGGAAACAGCATTAACCCTAGAGTGGATTTACTTTCTATCATGGAGTGAGCACAACCGGGGCGAGACATACCGGCCGTCATAGATAACCCCGGTCACAGTCTCACAATATATATATATATATACACATATATATATATATATATATATATATATATATATATATATATATATATATATATATATACATATATATATACACATATATATATATATATATATATATATATACACATATACACACACACACACACCACAGGACACCACAACCTTGGACAGCAGGGTAGAGTCGGAGAAGAATGATCTGTAGGTTTGATGTAAAGAATGTAGATTCAGTATAACTTGTGTTTTATTCATTGAAATTCTGGTGTTTGCGTGATTGAGTCCAGTGGGCAGTCTTACTCAGTAATTGATAAATGTCTCTGCAAGCACAATCATACGGGGAATACTGTTAATCACTGAATAGAACCACCCACTGGACTCCATACATCTAACAGCAGGGATTTCAATGCATAAAATACAAGGTTTAGAAAATTTCTCACAAAAAATGTATAGCATTTTGATCAGCTTTCCAGCTCTATAACTTCCTTTCTATGAAACAGATACTATTTTCAACATGACAGGTTACTAGTGATGAGCGAGCCTGCTCGCCACTGCTCTATAGTTGATCTAACAACGGCCTGTTCCAACAGACTCACTATTTGATTGAGTATGGCTAGTGCTTTAGTGCCATGCTCAAGCTCCCCACATTTTTTGCTGCTGTTAGACAGCCAACTAACATGTGGGGATTGCTTGCCATACACAGAAATGCCATAGCCATGTTGACTACTGGTATTACTGTTATTGGATGACTGCATCATGTCACCAGGTCTTTTACGAGACCCAGGGGCATGATGCTTGGCACACTGTTCACTGGAAGCAGTTCAGGAAAAGTTGATCTAGGGCTTAGATTAGAGCAGGCATATAGGCAGTGTTTAGTTGTTGCTAGTACAGTACATTGTATATTCTACACATGAAAGTCACTAAAGGGTGTTTTTAGTATTTTGTAGTCTAATAAATAACTTTAAAAAATGACGATGGGTCACCAATATTTTTGATAACCAGCCAAAGTAAAGTATTATCAGGCTAGGAAGGCCCATGGTTATTTGGTCATCCCCAGCCTAAAAATAGCTGCCCACAGCTGTCTGCTGATTATCAAAAATTAGGGGGCCCCAGGTCATTTTTTTAAATTTTAGTGCGGTGGCTATCAGGGTAATATTTTTGAGGTTGATTTCCGTTTTATAATGTCAGCTTACATCAAACCCCAGTGTTAGTAATGGAGAAGCATCTATCATACATCCCCTTTGCTATCCCAGTAGTAAAAAAACCAAACACTCAGGAAAAAATAATTTATTTGAATAAAGACACCCCCACACTATCCCTCATTCACCAATTCATTATCAAAAATATTTCCACTAAGTTCCATCATAGTCCACAATCCCCGAATGCAGCTGCGGTGACTGTGACAGGAAGGAAAGTACAGCTATTCCTAGATGCTGGAAAGTGATAACAGGTCTCATCAGAGCCACTGACTCAATGATGTGCTCAGCAAAACCTGGCGATGCTGAAGAGTGTTGTCGTTACTACGCAGCGCCTGTGAATAGCTGTATTTTACTGCTATTCACAGTCACCAAAGCTGCATTCAGGGATCATGGACTACAACAGAGGAACTTCGTGGGAATATTTTTGATAATAAATTGATGAACGAGGAATAGACACCTCTCCATTACTAACCCCAGGGCTTAATGTCGGCTGACATTTCACAGCTGACATAAACCTCATAAATATTACACCCATTGCTACTGGACCAGGGCAATCGGCAAAAGCTGGGCAAAGCGAAATAATGGCCAATATCCATGGAGCTTCCCAGTCAGATAATTTCAGCCTGCAGCTGTCTGCATTAGCTTGGCTGGTTATCAAAAAAAGCGGGATCCCATGTAATTTTTTTACATAGTTATTTTATTTAGTTCCCAGCAGTGACTTGGAAGTCAGAGATGCATCTCGGCATCCTCCCCATACTGTTTAATTCCACGTGAGCTTTTTTTGCCAATTAAGCTTCCAAATATAGTGAAGAACAGCAGCCCTGAAGTACTAGTTACTCAAGTACTAGTTGCCCTCAAATACTAGTTGCTCAAGTTTTAAATGTAGAAAAACAAAAAGCCAGCACTAAATGTGCACTTCAGCACTAAAAATTCCAAACTGTACTTATTATAAAAATTTTGAGATTTTTGGCAAAAAATTTCAATTTCTTGAGCTGCCTCGCCACGTCACGGCAAATCTCATTTGAGGCAGTCCTACACTAAAATATTTTTATAAAATGTGCCATACGGCCTCACATATGAATAGTAGAACTGCTCTTAGCAGCACTCACCTGGTCTATTTCAATCCCGTACCCATGACTCAGTCATGGCTGTGGGCGGGACAGGTCCAAGCAAATGCTGCATGAAGTAAATAGCCTGTGGACAAGGCCTGATGACAATGTGAGGTCCAAGCAAATGCTGCATGAAGTAAATAGCCTGTGGACAAGACCTGATGTTAAATATAATAAATATGATAAATTGATGAACGAGGAATAGACGCCTCTCCATTACTAACCCCAGGGCTTGATGTCGGCTGACATTTCACAGCTGACATAAACCTCATAAATATTACACCCATTGCTACTGGACCAGGGCAATCGGCAAAAGCTGGGCAAAGTGAAATAATGGCCAATATCCATGGAGCTTCCCAGTCAGATAATTTCAGCCTGCAGCTGTCTGCATTAGCTTGGCTAGTTATCAAAAAAAACGGGATCCCATGTAATTTTTTTACATAGTTATTTAGTTAGTTCCCAGCAGTGAGTTGGAAGTCAGAGATGCATCTCGGCATCTTCCCCATACTGTTTCATTCCACGTGAGCTTTATTTGCCAATTAAGCCTCCAAATATAGTGAAGAACAGCAGCCCTGAAGTACTAGTTACTCAAGTACTAGTTGCCCTCAAATACTAGTTGCTCAAGTTTTAAATGTGTAGCTTTGTAGTAGACTGTAAACTGCAAAATCCATATCAAAGTAATAACAGGTCCTTGTAGGGAACCCTACTCTTCAAGAAGCCATACCTCCAGATAAAAATCTACTGGCTGTTTTAGGCAAAACATTCTTTCTGTTCAGTGAGGTACTCAAAGCATGGTGGGTAGACCCTTATTGTTCTGAGAAAAAAACATTATACCATTAGGGTGTACATTTTTTTACCTAGCAATACCATTACGCCATCAAAAACGCATTGAAAAAGTGTGCAAAACACTATAGGTGGAAAATTCATGTGCAACTTTGGAATCCAAAGCCACCTGGTGTAAGATGCACCAAAATTAGCTAGATGTGCATATCTCTTCATAACTTGGTACTTATCTGAGGTTGTCCATGAACCAGAAATTGTCTATCTACTTATATGATGGCACTACTTCCTTACACCAAGTGGCAGCCGCTAGCCAAGCCTCCAAACCAGAAATTGTGGCTGTACATAACCTCCTAGGCCAACTGAACCTATACAAGGTGGATTTCTGAATTACTTAGAAGAAAACGCTTACATGCTTATGAGCTTCCATATACTATGTGTAGCATGATTATCAGGCAGAGAACAGAGATAGAAACCTAATGCAAAAAGAAATGCAGAGAAATGTCCTATAGCGACAAATCAATGTATGCATCTTTTAACCTTCTGTAGAAAAATATTCTGATTGAATCTCCTTTAATCATTATGGCCTATACCAGTCTATTACCATTCACATTTACTATATAATCAATTATTCTCCCCCCACAGTGGTAGCTCAGGTAACGACTCCTCCAACGACGGATAGGTAGTGCATTATACAAGGCTTCTCCGTACAACCTGCAAATATGCATATACCCCGTATATCCTCAGCAAAACTCTGACTATAAAACCCATTCAAGCAAAAGAAGAACAGAAGTGTGCCCTTAGCGGACAATAAAACGTTTGCTGTTATTTCCTAAACCTCTATTGAAGAGTTAGAATCTGATTGCTTTCGGCAACGTTACTTATCTGAGCTGGTTTTCATGGATGACCTGCAATTTCTGTCTGCTTTTCCTGTGCAGTCATACACCTCAACTACCATGGATATACTGTATAGGGCTGGGCCTTGTTTCTCTGCTTCTATATTGTGCTTTATATACTGTATAGGGTTGATCCATGTTTTTCTATTACCATATTGTGATTCATATACTATTTAGGGTTTGTCCATGTTTTTCTTCTACCATATTGTGATTTATATACTGTATAGATGTAGAAGGTGGTCAAGTCCCCCCCCCCTTCACTGTTTTATGTTAATTGTCTGTGTTGTCAAAATAATGTGTTTTAGGTACCAAGAACGCTATTAATGTATATAGTAGAGCTACTGTTACTGCCAGTAAAGAACGGTGCCTGATGTAGCAGAGCCAGGATCAGATAGCGTCTGGTGCCACCTAGCAGTCGCATACGACCAGCATGAAACTAGAAGCTAGGTACCATAAGAGGCGGAGTGACAGATGGCCAGTGGGGTTGGTTAGAGAGATGGGCCTTGTGAGAAGCTAGTTCCACAGAAGGTTTCATGGACTAAAGATGCGGCATAGAGTAAGGGTCGGTCAGGGAACCCTGAGGTAACCTACAAAAGGTCTTGAGCCTACGGCTCACCCCAACAGGCTTAGGGAAGTCTTCCGACTAGACAGTCGTCGGGGCCCAGGAGCGAACAACGGTGAGAATATGAGTGGGTGAATGGAGGCAAAGTGCCCAGCAACTTGTGGACTAGTTTCAAGATAGCGGGGATAGACCGGGAGAGGGTATCCCAGAGAAAACAGCAGCAGAAGCATAGAAGTGAGCCATGTCTGATAGGTGAAAAGGAAAATAAACTGCTCAACTTTGGGTTGTCAAGAGAACTCCAGTGCCATGTGTTTGTCTACTGCGTCTACAACAAGGACCGGCAGTGGGTTGATGGACACCATCCAGAAGATAATAGTGTCAAACACCCCACTCGAAGACCTTCACACACATTGACTCTCTCTGGCGTAGGAGTGCAGAGCCCCCACGGCCCGGTGTTCGTACCATCCTACATAGGGCTGGTCCATGTTTTTCTTTTACCATATTGTGATTTATATATTTTATAGGGCTGGGCCATGTTTCTCTGCTTCTATATTTTGATTTATATAATATACTATATAGGGCTGGGCCATGTTTTCCTGCTTCTATATTGTGATTTATATACTGTACAGGGCTGGTCTATGTTTTTCTTCTACCATATTGTGATTTTTATATATGGTTGGTCCATGTTTTTCTTCTAGCCTATTGTGATCTATATACTATATAGGGCTGATCTATGTTTGTCAGCTTCTACATTGTGATTTATATGTTGTGTCTGAGCCGGTCTATGTTTTTCTTCTACCATATTGTGATTTGTGACATATTGTAATTGTGGGACACAATTGTGAAGTTGAACGAAATTTATTGCTTATTTTAAAATTTTTAAAAAAAGAATAAACTGAAAATTGGGGCGTGCAATATTATTCATCCCCTTTACTTTCAGTGCAGCAAACTCACTCCAGAAGTTCATTGAGGATCTCTGAATGATCCAATGTTGTCCTAAATTTCTAATGATGATAAATATAAGCCACCTGTGTGTAATCAAGCCTCCGTATCATGTCACCTGCTCTGTGATAGTCTAATGGGGCGTCACACGGTACAATCTATAGAAGCGGAGTGGCGTAAACGTAAACATCCCGCCCATTTTCTTCCTTCAGCATAGCCGGCGGGAGCCGCGGGACGCAGGTAAGCTGTGTTCATCGTTCCCGGGGTGTCACAATGAGCGATGTGTGCTGCCCCGGGTACGATGAACCACCGGCGAAAAGAAAAATAAACGACTTTTTAAAAATAAACGATGGATCAACGATACACAATTTGGGAACGTTCTGCGTCGCTCGTAGGTGTCACAAGGGACGACGTCATAAACGATGCCGGATGTGCGTCACGAAAACCGTGACCCCGACGGCATATCGCACGATAGATCGTCTCGTGTGAAGCCCGCATAAGGCTATGTGCCCACGGGAGCTTGTTCCTGCGAATTTTGCCGTGGAACACCTGCGGATTTATCTGGATTTTCCAGATAAATTCGCAGGTTTCAGCAAGTACTGTTTATTACCCTTAGTACGGTAGCTTTTCAGATTCACTTGTGCGCATGCGTGCTGACGTTTCCCTCGTCTATGCAGCGGTGGGCGTCTATACTGGGTGAGTGACGGTGCATTGTCCCAGTGTGCGTCGCTCTATACCTGGAGACGCCTTAGGGAGTGACGACAGTGGCGTCGCTGTTGCTATGCGCCATACAGGAAGTGACATCTGAGCTACAATCACGTGTTCGCAGGTCCTATCAGCGGTGAATCCGCATTATTTAAGAGCGGTACATTTAAAGGTTCACATCACTCTCTCCCTGAAAAAAGACTGCACGTCGAAACGCGCATAGGAGCTTTCCAGACAAGATATTTGTCTCCTTAGGTAATTATGAAATTGTACTGATTATTTCACTATTATTGTGATCATGCACTTGCGATCCCCTTCTATACTATATGGTTGGTTATTAGTGCATGTGTCTAAAACCTTTGGTAAAATTCCACATTAGATTAATAAATTAATACTGGGTTTTACTGCATACTTTTCTCTTGCATATGCTTTGCATTGCCTGTGGGGCCTGTACATTCTGGAATAAGGTTATTCATCTGGCACTATTACGAGCACTATATGGCTCTGTACACATTGCTTGCCCACTGTTTTTTACAATTGTAGGGGCACTTTTGCCTTTGTCTACCTTGGTTTGTATAATGGGGGTTTTACCTTAAATTATTTTCATTGCATTGTGCATGGTTTTAACTAAATCAATTGATATTTTGATAGTGATTATGAAGTTTTTACTATATTGACCTGTCTAGTTACAATTATCTTCTGTCTTCACTTCCCTGCTGATTTCATGCTCACCAAAATAGAATTTTTGTTTATGTAATTTTGAAATAAAAATTGAATTATTTCATGTCGGTTTGCGCATTTTATTCTGTATGATGTTTCATTGGTTAGCGCTGACATAGGGTCATATACGGTGTTTTGGCTTAATAGCCTTTTTTGACCCTTAATTTTAGCAAGTGTGTGATCTAGGCTTCAGCATGTACAGACACTCCCCATGTTATCCTATGGGACATGGGGAGTGTTTGTGTCCACGTTGCAGAATGTGCTGCAGCGGAATATGTGGATGTCCTGCTGATAACTGCATGTCAATTATTCTTGCGAATTTACCTGCGGAAATCCCGGCGCTCCACTACGGAGAACGAGGCTTACCTGCCTTGGTCCCACACTTACCTGCCTTGATAGCAGACACCCACCACTTTCTTCCGGTGCAGAGGAAGTCATGGCAGTGGAGCTAGGAGCAGAAAGCAGGAGGTGGGTGGGGCCTACACGAGCTCCGGTCATGTGACAGCCAGAGCTAGTTCAGGTCCGCCCACCTTCTCCTGCACAGTGCAGACACTGACAGAGTGACACGGCCAGAGAGAAGTGCTGCGTGATGGAGGTAAGTATGAACTCCCCGATCACTCAGCACTTGTGCTGCATTGAGGATGCAGTGCCGAAGCCATGGTACTGTATCCTCAATGCAGAATGCCCGCACCATATCCGCAGGACATTCCACTGTACTTCCGCAGCATTGAAACAGACAAAGTTGTGCTGCGGTTTTCTGGAAGCTCCTGCGGAATGTCCTGCGGATATAACCGCAGGACACTTACCCCGTGGGCACATAGCCTAAGTGTTCTGTTTAAAGCGCAGATAGCATCATGAAGACCAAGGAACACAACAGGCAGGTCTGTGATACTGTTGTGGAGAAGTTTAAAACTGGATTTGGTTACAAAAATATTTCCACAACTCTAAACATCCCAAGAAGCACTGTGCAAGCGATCATATTGAAATAGAAGGAGTATCATACCACGGCAAATCTACCAAGACCCGGCCGTCCCTCAAAAATTTCATCTCAAACAAGGAGAAGACTGATCAGAGATGCAGCCAAGAGGCTTATGATCACTCTGGATGAACTGCAGAGATCTACAGCTGAGGTGGGAGAGTCTGGCCATAGGACAACAATCAGTCGTACACTGCACAAATCTGGCCTTTATGGTAGAGTGGCAAGAAAGTCATTTCTCAAAGATACCCATAAAAAGTGTTGTTTAAAGTTGGCCACAAGCCACCTGGGAGACACACCAAACATGTGGAAGAAGGTGCTCTGGTCAGATGAAACCAAAATCGAACTTTTTGGGCACAATGCCAAATGATATGCTTGGCGTAAAAGCAACACAGCTCATCACCCTAAACACACCATCCCCACTGTCAAATATGGTGATGGCAGCATCATGGCTTGGGCCTGCTTTTCTTCAGCAGGGACAGGGAAGATGGTTAAAATTGATGGAAAGATGAATGGAGCCAAATACAGGACCATTCTTGAAGAAAACCTGTTGGAGTCTGCAAAAGACCTGAGACTGGGACAGAGATTTGTCTTTCAACAAGACAATGGTCCAAAACATAAAGCAAAATCTACAATGGAATGGTTCATAAATAAACTTATCCAGGTATTAGAACGGCCAAGTCAAAGTCCAGACCTGAACAAAATCGAGAATCTGTGGAAAGAGCTGAAAACTGCTGTTCACAAACGCTCTCCATCCAACCTCACTCAGCTCGAGCTGTTTGCAAAGGAAGAATGGGCAAGAATTTCAGTCTCTCGATGTGCAAAACTGACAAATACCACAAGTGACTTGCAGCTGTAATCGCAGAAAAAGATGGCGCTACAAAGTATTAAAAGCTGCTTTACACACAACGATATCGCTAGCGATGTGACACGCCAATATCGTTTTTACGATTTGCTGAGATCGCTCATAGCTCGTTTTGTAGCGGTCACACGTACACATCTCACAAATGACGCTACATCGTTCAGCGATATATTGTTTGACCAAGGCGGTCGTGTGGATGTTGTTTGTCGTTGGCAGGGTGTCAAACGTAGCAATATGTCTACTGCATTCCAAACAACAAACAATATTTTGAAACTGAACGACGTGTCAACGATCAACGATTTTCACCCTATTTGTGATAGTTCGGAGTCGCACGTAGGTGTCACACGCAACGACGTCGCTAACGATGATGGAAGTGCGTCACGAAAACCGTGACACCGATGACATATCGTCAGATAAATTGTAGTGTGTAAAGCGGTCTTAACTTAAAGGGGACTAATAATATTGCACGCCCCACTTTTCAGTTATTTATTTTTT
Source organism: Anomaloglossus baeobatrachus (assembly GCF_048569485.1). NCBI lineage: Eukaryota > Metazoa > Chordata > Amphibia > Anura > Aromobatidae > Anomaloglossus > Anomaloglossus baeobatrachus. The sequence continues at coordinate 213,378,527 of NC_134356.1, read as the reverse complement.
ATAAAAGTTTAAAATAAGAAATAAATTTTGTTAAACTTCACAATTGTGTCCCACTTGTTGATTCTTCACCATAACATTAAAATTTTTTATCTTTATGTTTGACGCCTGAAATGTGGGAAATGGTTGAAAAATTCAAAGGGGCCAAATACTTTCGCAAGGCACTGTATATACTGTATAGGGCTGGTCCATGTTTTTCTGCTTCTATATTGTGATTTATATACTATATAGGGTTGGTCCATGTTTTTCTTCTACCATATTGTGATTTATATACTATATAGGGTTGGTCCATGTTTTTCTTCTACCATATTGTGATTTATATACTGTATAGGGTTGGTCCATGTTTTCTTCTACCATATTGTCATTCACATTCACATTTTATTGAGGGAAGATCTGCAGAAACAGAAATATATCTCTGAGCAGACAAAACGTCCATGGTCATATTCAGTATAATGCTCTGGATGTCAGTGGCTGACACAGATTGGCACTGTTATAAGGGCATCAGCAGAAATGGCACTGTGATAGGGAAATACATTTTGTGTAATGGGAATACTCCATGGACACTGCTATGGCTGGCATATCTGTATGGAAATTAAGTCTTTCACTAATTTATGGTCTTAAAAAGAGCCTGTCATATTGAATATAGTATCTAATCTGCAGGCAGGATGTTTTAGAGCAGGAGGAACTGATCAGATTGATATACATTTTTGTACTAGACGTTTCAGTAAAACGTATTTTAATCATTGTATGGCTATGAGTCCAGTGGGCGGTCCTGTTCAGTGATTGACAGTCTTCATTGTATTACTGTGCATGCAGAGATACAGTAGCTGTTCATCACTGAATAGGATTGCTTGCCCACTGGACTCGCATGCAAATAAATACCAGGGAGTTCAATGAGTAAAATACAAGTTATACGCAATCTTTTTCCCACAAACCAATATATTATTCTCCTTAGCACCTCCTTCTCTACACTTTGAAATAAAGAACACTTTTGATGTGCCTAACGATAGTAATCATTAGTATTTTTTTCCCGTATACAGTATACATATATGGCATAATTTAATAGGCAACATGGTAACAATAAGATTATACTTTCCCATTCTTAGTGAAACCAAGTCAAAGGATTACCTTGCACCATTTTGGATACGTGCTAGTGTCACAGGCGGAGGGGCAGTGCTCGCTACGCTCGGGTCCGAGGCTGCTGCTGCTCGGTGGCTCGAGCGGTGGGCCGGACCTAGGGAATTGAGCAGCGCTCCTCGCCCACGAGTGAAAAGGGGGGTGGTTTGTTTGGGGAGATAGTTTGTGACGCCACCCACGGGTCGTGGTGATAATGGGCACCACCGCTGCTGGTGACCGGGATCCCGGGAGCGATGGTAGGGAGCAGCTAGGATGTTGTCCCCTCCGTGGGTAGGGGTTGGTGATCCCGGGGCCCGGTGGTGAATGGATTGGAGGGCTACTGGGCGCAGTGCTGCGGTGCGGTGCCTGATGGCACTATTGTACTCACAAGTAAACCACACAGAGTCACTGGTAAACTAGAAACTTCCGGAGTCCACAGCCATCGGTGCGGAGGGTGTTTGGGGTCCCACACGCAGTACAGCAGGATCCTATTCTTGTTTTGCAGCCAGACGCTTCTTTCTCTTTCCTCAGTCGGGAACGGGGAGCCCACTCCCCCTGCAGTGATCCGGGTCGCCCCTTGATGCCGGCAGGCCACTACCCTGCCCCGGCCACCTCAGGCCCCTTCCTCACACTTCCCTTCCTTATAGCAGCCAGGAGCTATCCTCCCCTGGTCTGCTCTCTTCACACTCCAAACTCACTCTGCTCCAGCCCCTCCCCTCCTGCTCAGTTTAGCTCTTACACTGGGGGGGGGGGGGGGTCTGTCCTGCTGCACTGGTGTGGGATCAGGTTACCAAGGAGGAGAATGGCCTGCATTTTGCTGGATTTATGCAGGCTCTGTGACACCCTGGTTTTGCCAGGGCGTCACACTAGCATAGGCAAAGGCTCTGATTACCCTTATATTTTATTATATTTTATCAAACTTTTCCACAAATACATAAGATAGGATGCAGGCTGAAGTTCCTCTAGGGCACAGGTCCCCAACCTTTCTGACCTTGAGAGCCACATTCAGGTCTGAGAGCCACATCCAGCTCTAGCCCCCCTTACAGTAGTGCCACTGAGTGACCCCCATTACCAGTACAATGAAAGCCAAATCTTTTCCGCATAAGTCAAATCGAAGCAGTATGCCAAGATCCAGTGGTTAGTTGATAGACCTGGTGTGTATACACCAAGCTGGAAGACAGTCGCGAGCAACACATTATGAGCCTGAGAGCCATATGTGGCTCCCGAGCTACAGGTTGGGGACCCCTGCTCTAGGGTAAGAGCTTGCACAAGTTGCAATGGGAGACTGCAATGTAGGTAGACATTCCAGTGTAAAGAACCAGGAGTCATGGCAGGCACAGATCATTACAATACTGCGGTGTGATTAGTGAATACTGCAGCATTGATATATTACCCCTAATATACCACAGGCTTTAATGTAGTGGGGTATCAATATGTAAATGAAAGTATTGTACAGTCGGATATGTCACACGTCCTTCCTTGCAGACACAATCCTCTGGTGACACCTTTGTGAATACCATGCTAACATACAATTCGACCATTCAGGACATCTACAGTCAGATTAATTATGGCAGTCTATCCCTCTCTACTTCTCATTTCCCTCATAACGAATTCTATTCTCTTTATTTCACAGGTTTTGAATGAAGAATGATACAGAACGTGCGTGCGGGTCACTTGTATAGTGTATTATCTATGGAGTGTATGAGAAGGGAGGTGTAACAGGAACAGATGTACGGGCAGGTGTGCCAGATGCTACAAGACCTCCCAACCTGCAAGCATTGCTGGAAAAAAAACATGTAACACGTATGAAAAGAAATACCATCCTGTATATGATAATTCAGCTGAAATTGTTTCTTGGTATCTTATGTTATACTACACCTCTCAACGTGGTACAATATACCATAGGGACATTCATAGAGAAAAGGATGCTTCAAAACAAGAAATTAAAGGAGCTCCCCCTCCTGGTGCTGGTTCAGACCACTACGTCTCTTCATCCTGGGACAAAATGGTTAATCGTTGTTTTGTACCCTCTTGTATATTAGCTACAACCCCATTCTCATCATATAGACCACCACTGATTTTGGGGAAAGGAGATGGGGGAGACTCAGAGTTGGGGTCTCGAGTCCCGGAGCAATAGCGGTCCGTAAGTTCTGCGTGTACGGTGTCGCAGTGAGGTTTTAGTGTATTTACAGATATTTTGTTGCACTGAATGCGACAATCACAGTTTTTTAACATTCTGCTCCACATTTCCTAGGGACAAAATGCTGCTCCCCTGACGACATTTGATTCCCAGCATACAATACCATTGAGGAAAATGTCTGCTTTTTACTATATTTTATTGGTTTTCTAGCAGTAAAAGGCCAATCCGGCACTCAGTGGTCCACAGAGATATCTTCTCGCCTTAGAATGATGTTCCTTTTCTAACATTTGCATAAACATTGCACATTTCTTGCTGTGAAGGAATGGGTTGCTGTCCTCCCTTGCATAAATCTCAATCTCTTTGTGCATTAAATGCACACCCCTCCCTCCTCCATCCCTGACAGACAGCAGCTGGGGTTAGGATGCCTGCGGCTGCAGCAATCCTGTTTCCTCCCATCAGCATCACAGAAGCTGCCACTTTAACCAGCTGTTGCGTTTCCTCCGATCCATCCAACCAGCTGTGATCCAGACCGTGTTTTTCCAGCCTATGTCTGCATGTCCCTTTCTCTCTTTCGCTCACTGGCTCATTCTCCTTTCACTGCTCTGCATTGCTGTGGAGCCCACATAAGCCAATACAGGAGAGAGGAGAACAGAGGGAGCAAGAACTGTGCCTTTTGTCTTTTGGGCAAGTGGATCTTTGCTATGTGCTACTGACATAACCTGGTACTACTCTAACTCTTGGGAAGTCAGGTGCTGCTGGTACAAGGGTGACGCTTAAGAGGGTCCATATGGATCATTCAACAGGGAAGAGGTGCTGTCATGTACTGCAGAATGGAGGAATACCCTGAAATTTGTCACATTGACACTTCTCCTGTTCACATTTAGTGACACCTCAACTTCTGTCCTGCAATGGGCTCATGGCTGGGGGAGTCCAGTCTGGACATCAGGATGGGGGCAGCATGTTTCTTGCTGGTCAGTGGTTTCCTCAGCTTACACCTTCCTCCTTCTGGTAAGTTTGACCTCTTTCAAATTATCTACCACTTACAAAGGAAGAGTTGGTTCCTTGCATGGTTGCCATGATGTAGTGGCATACCTGGCAGATTTGTGTGCTTGTTTTATGAATGCTATCCCTTCTGGGTTGTCAATGTCATGAAGTGCTCTTCTCTGCTGCTTTAGCCTCTCACCTCTGGTCTCTCCCATGGGAAACATTGAATGAGGCATAGTAACAGCAGGTGCCTTCAGCCTGTGGACACAAAGCAAAGGCAGACAAGGCACAAGTGAAGTATAGGTAGGGGCAGATAGAAATGTATACAATCAATGAGATTACATGCGAGTGAGTGAACACTAGACCAGGTGATTACATGGTGGTTCAGGGTGAAGCCAGAAATTTGTGAAACCTCTCTAGAAGACCAGCTCTTTGAGGAGAGACCAGACCAGATTTCCTTTGACAAATCTTTAGTTCCACCACATAATATGCATAATGGCTATCTTCTTTTTAAAGATCTCTCGTTTAAAGACCACTCTTCGGTGGTCATCTTAGAAACTGTTTCTAGTATTCATATATTTCTTACAAAGCTTCCAATCACAATGAGTTAATAGAGTGTATGCAAAAAAGGTAAAGGAATGAGTCAAATCTTCTCCCAAGTAGTAATCTTCTGCACTGGTCAGAGTGGCCTGTTATACCGTAGTATCATCATCATCATCTGTGAGAAGCGACGAGCTTTTCCAGATAAGGTCAGAAAGCCAAGGATTCACTTTGGCGTATTATTTACTGATCTCTGTCCTTGTAGAAAACACTCTTAATAACTCATTGGAAACAGGGCCTGAGACTGCACTCTTGGCTGATTTAGTGCAACGTGGGGTGAATGTTTTACAATGAAGGTGGCTGCAGATCATGATTTTTAACCATCCCCGGGCATATAGGAGATCTTAATGAAATGATGTTATGCCAGGCTATAAAAACTTAATCGGCTACGAAGACACTTCTTGCTGTATGGTGTAATTTATATGCGTCTACTGCATAATACAAGTCTCGGTTTGGTTATAATCTGCTCTGTGTGGCTTCGATAGGAGCTACATCTTTCTGGAAATCTTCTCTTGTGCTTCCTCTCTAGTTCTGTAGTGCTCATATGTATGTTTATTGTAAAGCACATTGTGCTACTGCTGTGAGCCTATATAAGCAAACCTACTGTGCACAGATATATTTACTTGCTGGTGTCAATCCTTGAAGAAGCACAGATTCCTTCTTGATGTAGGCTTGTGTTCAATTCATGTTCAAGGTTTATCCATTTAGAGGGCAGCCACACATTGTGAATGGTTTTTTTCCTACCTATTCAGATGGCTCCATCTGAGTTTAATACATAGCTTAGGATATGTGTGGGTGATGGAGTAAGTTACTGTTTGCGTTCTGACAATTGTTTACGGGGTGGTCTATAATTAGGTGATAGCTGTCAATCATTTGTATAATTGCAGGGCAATGCTAGCTTGTGTGATTTTTTTCATCTCATTTTACCCTGTGATCATCATCATATCCAGCTGATAATAGACACTTGAATAAACGGTATGTATAGGTTGTAAACCATGAATGCGTATGCCCACATTATTTGTAGTAGCTGTACCATATCATTGGGAAAACGTGTGACCATGTCTGGTGAACGTGATGTGTCTAGCTCTCTGTGAATACGCTACTGCTCAATGAAGCAACAACGTGTACTGTGTAGACACATAAAGATGCTAATGTACATGTATAAATATCAATGGACTACAGTATAATGTGAGTGCCTATCATCATATTCATTATACTGAGGATATATAAAGGGCATATGCAGTGCTTTATAAAATATCTTACACATATACCGTATCATTCTTACAAGGACTTTTTTAATACATATAGTAATATGATCATATGTGTTTGCTGACTAAATTTAATATTTTGAGTCCGTGTGAACCGCTAGGTTTTGTCCATATTACTAATGGACTCTGCAAGTTTGCACCTGTTCTTTATTAAAAAGGAGAGTTATCCAGTCTGTTTGCATTACTCTTCTAAATTGGTCTTCCTCTGGCAATCTATACAGAGTTGGAAATGATTTATTGGGTCTCCACAGGAAAACTGGAAGATATACACCGTGTCGAAAAGGAAAATATTCAAAGGTATAGAATGATGATTCCTGCTATATGGGCATCGATTCTGACTATGCAATAAATATGAGTGCTGAGTACGTAAACACAAACATCTAGGCTTACTTTACCACCATTATTGGTGATCAGATCCAGCGTTAGTTCTCCAAAAGTGAAATCTGGCATCTCGAAACTTTAAAGGACTCTTTAGGAGATGCCTAAACAGACTGTGAGTTAAGTCTAGAGACAAAATTGGAAGAAATTGGTGACCTTCCATCCCAGTTAACACTGTTCATTTTCTATCATATAACTAATTAAATTGCTATTTATCACAACACATTGGGGACCAACAGCCCAACCACCATCAGCATAGACAAAAGAAAAGATTAGTTTTCTATCAGTTATCCTTTAACTAGTTAAATTGCTATTTATCAGAACACATTGGGGTCCAACAGCCCAACCAACATCAGCATAGCAAAAAAAATAATTTTCTATCAGTTATCCTTTAACTAATTAAATTGCTATTTATCACAAACACAATGGGAACCAACAGCCCAACCAACATCAGCATAGCAAAAAAAAACACCACTATTAATTTTCTATCAGATATCCTTTAACTAGTTAAATTGCTATTTATCACAACACATTGGGAACCAACAGCCCAACCAACATCAGCATTGACAAATAAAAATGTTATGGAAATGTCCAGCATTTACCCTTGTGTCCTAGCCCTATCGAAGCATCAGCAACAAATTCTTCCATCAAGAATCGCCAAGTAATCTTTGTCTCAGCCATTGTACTCCTTTCTCAGAGATGAATATTTATCATGTAGAAACAATTACACTGCTGAATAAACTTATCAGCCGCTAATACAGTGGTGTAATGATATTGAAGACAGTCAGCTGTAATAAATAATATAAGAGATCCTCAATTCTGTAAGTCTTCCTCTTCCATCATCAATGTAATATAGAATCATCCCAGGTTTTATGAAGACGTTTCATATGTAATATATGTGTTTGCGAACTGGCAGCTTGATAAGATACAACATAATCTCATTTATTGAAAACCGTGCTATTTTTCTTGCTGGTGAAAGCAGAAAAACCTTTGAAGGCTGTGACCTGGATAACCTGGGTCAATCATTTATGACATAATACATTCAATCATATCATAATCCAAAAATCTTGCGAACAGTGCTTTAACTTATATTTTATTCAGCATTTTACTGTCTATATAATAGTGTTTGTACTACCTATAAAAAAAATCACACTAAACCCCTATAATGTGATAAAAGCAACATAAGGGTAGATGGAAACCATTCTATAAAAGAATCCATATACTTTATTAAATATGCAATAATCAGCCTAACACATATAAGAAGGGGTAGATCTTTTTACCCAAACACTTGAAGGCTAACCCCAGTAACTGCTATATACCAAACCAATATTAGATCTATACCTTGCCTTATATAAATAATTGATCCACATTGGCTTTATTGATCGAATACCTGAAAGACAATACAGTATCTTCAGATATACTAGTGAAGAAATAACTAACGAGAATCCAGCAGGGCTTGATAATGGAGGGATAATGATCAATACATAGCAGCAGATCTCAGTATATTGAGTACATATAACTAGAAAATATGTAACGGGATACACTTTATAATCGTACTCTACCTCTATGAACAAAGTCTATAGAAAGAGTCATTAAAAAGCAAATGTTCCCAATCAATGAGTCACAATGTAATCCAATGCTCCCAGTATATATAAATATATCATAATAAAGGAATATACCTTAGTCATGGTGCGTATGATATATGAGGACCAAAACACACTAGTTCTTCTATTTACTTATGTTTGGTCAGAAAGAAAAAAGTAGAGGTCAACGGAGATCATGAATATGGGCAGCAAATAGAATGGAACATGGGAAATGCAAGGGTGTACTCTCTAAATACGAGTGTAATGATGTATATTGTTAATAACAGTGATGTCATAAAACCATATAGTGATAATATACTGTGCGTATAAATAGTTTATTGTTTTAGCATACTTAGTAGCCTTGGTAGGGAGTACTGTTACAGCTTTTGCACCAAGAACCCAAGGGGGTTCAGCTTTTCCTATGAATCTATATGTGTCCAGAGGAGACCCAGTCCTATTCTCATTACACTTCAGTGGAGATAAATCACATGTGACATCTCAATATGAGATCACTGTTAGACTGAAGCTCAGAAAACATTTTGCAGATGTATCATTTTTCTAGAATTCATAACGGGTCAACCTGTCCCTTGTAAAGATAATAACACACAATGATAAAATTATTAAAATGACGGTACTTTTACAGTCATACCTTTCTTAAGATGCAATGCCATGTTCAAGTTTCATGGTTTATATACAGTCCGCAATCCGTGGACCAACCATGGGTAGCCTGACCCAAATCAGTTGCCTAATTGACATACATGAGGCTGGTGACTGAGCAGGAAACCTATCGCTGGTCCGGACATGGTGCACCCTACTTAAACCATGTGTGTCAGACATGTCAAGCCCACCTAAGATGAATACTATGTGACTGTATTGTTCTAGCAGCTTTCAGATTACTTCAATGTCATATACATAAATATTAACATTAAAATATTACTCCCTACTCTTCCTTTCTATGTAATCATCTAGGGCCGGTCACTTTATATGTCAAACTGTTGGCCAATGACTAGTCCTCCCGAGTCTCATTACACATGTACATAACTTTTTAATACACTAAGTAACACAATAAATCATTACTTTAACTAATGAGATGGTATGGATTTTTTACATGCACACAATCAGTCTGTGTGTCCGGTCGGTCCATGTGAATACCACATTGACTTGCATTGGTCCTTGTGTTTTCCATATGGTACACATACATTTAGTACGCTGATCTGATTGAGCCCCTACTCATGATGTATCTGTTATATACACGTTCTATATTTTCTCATACAGTACACATCTTTTTGCCATTTCAATAAAACCTCTCGACCTCTAGCCCACTACACTTTCCCAAGTTAGATGAAATAAAGACATCTCTAACTCTATCTTGCTCTTCAAACAACACATTCATGCCCTTACCACTTCTTCCTACCTCAAACACAAAATCATTTCTACGATATGCATTTTCTATTCACCTTTGTATCATCAAAATGTTAATGAATGCCCTTATTATATCCCACCTAGATTACTGCAACATCCTTACATGTGGCCACCAAGCAATCACTCTTATTCCCATCCCCAATGTATCCTCAAATCTGCTGCCCAATAAATCCAAATTAGTAATCCAAGTTAGTAGTTATGATTCACCTATTCATCATTTTATCCTTGTTAACTTAGATATATTAAAGGCATCATACATCCCTATGTAAACATGTACGTGAACAAACAGTACCGGTGTCTTCAGTGTTTTGGATCAGTGTGTCATCAGTGTGTGGTCCATGTGTCTGTTTTTACTATCAATGTTTCATCATCAGTATGGATAGAGAAAGGAAAAAATTACAAAGCTTCTCCTATACTTTGCCATGTTAAAAACAGACAGCACCTTTATGGCACACAGATGCCAACAGTTTGCTGTATGTGTTTTTCACGGACACATAGACTTGTATTGGCCCTTGTCATCCATGCTGCTGCTTAGCTTAGAAAAAAGACGTCTCAGAGGAGATCTCATTTATATGTATAAATACATGTGTGGTCAATATAAAGGACTGGCACATGACTTATTTCTTCCGAAGACAATACTAAGGACCAGGGGGCACTCACTGCGAGTGGAAGAAAAGCGATTCCGACAGCTAAATAGGAAAGGGTTCTTTACAGTTAGAGCAGCCAGACTTTGGAATGTCTTATCACAAGAGGTAGTAATTTTTTTATTTTCTCTGATGCCTGATGAAGGAGGCTGCGACCTCGGAAACGCGTTGACTTCACCTGTGCATGAATAAAGAGAATATTTAATCAACATGCTGGTGACAGTGCAGCACAAAAACTCAATTCCTCTTTTTTATCTCTATTCTGAATATCCCGGGGCTGCTGCTATAACTTCTTCCATGCTGTTACAGGAGTTGTGACTTTCATAACCCTGCCAGGTGAGTGGCCTACTGTGTGTTATCGGTAGAGATGAGCGAACCGGTCCCGGTTCGGCTCGAGGCGGTTCGCCGAACGGGGGGTCTGGCTCGAGTTCGGCTCGTCGAACGTTCGACGAACCGAACTCGAGCCCATAGGAAACAATGGCAGGCAATCACAAACACAGTAAAACACCTAGAAAACACCCTCAAAGGTGTCCAAAAGGTGACAAACAACTCACAACACAACACAAACACATGGGAAAGTGACAAGGACATGTACTCATGCGAAAACAAAACAGCTGGACAAGGAAAAAGAGGAGGACACACAGATATAGGCATGGCACGCCCTTCTAAAGTCATGTAAAACACCGCAAGGTGACTCCAAGCGGAGTCTCCCTTTTTTCCAAAAATTGGGCCCCACACACCCACCCCTTCAGTGGCAGCAGTTGTGCCCCAGTTGTACACTTCACAGCTAGATTTGCATCAAGCACATTCAAAAATACGCCATTCTTATCCGTCCCCAGGATGACACCGGGGTAGGTAGCAAAGTCTTTCCTGATCCCAGCTCTGTTCATCTTGGCTTCTTTTAAAAACACAGCAAGCAAGGGTTACTCCAAGCGGAGTCTCCCTTTTTTCCAAAAATTGGGCCCCACACACACCCACCCCTTCAGTGGCAGCACTTGGGCCCCAGTTGTACACTTCACAGCTAGATTTGCATCAAGCACATTCAAAAATACGCTATTCTTAACCGTCCCCAGGATGACACCGGGGTAGGTAGCAAAGTCTTTCCTGATCCCAGCTCTGTTCATCTTGGCTTCTTTTAAAAACACAGCAAGCAAGGGTTACTCCAAGCGGAGTCTCCCTTTTTTCCAAAAATTGGGCCACACAGACACCCACCCCATCAGTGGCAGCACTTGGGCCCTAGTTGCAAACAGGATGTTTTGATTTGCATCAAGCACATTCAAAAATACGCTATTCTTAGCCGTCCACAGGATGACACCGGGGTAGGTAGCAAAGTCTTTCCTGATCCCAGCTCTGTTCATCTTGGCTTCTTTTAAAAACACAGCAAGCAAGGGTTACTCCAAGCGGAGTCTCCCTTTTTTCCAAAAATTGGGCCACACAGACACCCACCCCATCAGTGGCAGCACTTGGGCCCTAGTTGCAAACAGGATGTTTTGATTTGCATCAAGCACATTCAAAAATACGCTATTCTTAGCCGTCCCCAGGATGACACTGGGGTAGGTAGCAAAGTCTTTGCTGACCCATGACTTGTTCATCTTGGCTTCTTTTAAAAACAATGTAAGCAAGGGTTACTCCAAGCGGAGTCTCCCTTTTTTCCAAAAATTGGGCCACACAGACACCCACCCCATCAGTGGCAGCACTTGGGCCCTAGTTGCAAACAGGATGTTTTGATTTGCATCAAGCACATTCAAAAATACGCTATTCTTAGCCGTCCCCAGGATGACACTGGGGTAGGTAGCAAAGTCTTTGCTGACCCATGACTTGTTCATCTTGGCTTCTTTTAAAAACAATGTAAGCAAGGGTTACTCCAAGCGGAGTCTCCCTTTTTTCCAAAAATTGGGCCACACAGACACCCACCCCATCAGTGGCAGCACTTGGGCCCTAGTTGCAAACAGGATGTTTTGATTTGCATCAAGCACATTCAAAAATACGCTATTCTTAGCCGTCCCCAGGATGACACTGGGGTAGGTAGCAAAGTCTTTGCTGACCCATGACTTGTTCATCTTGGCTTCTTTTAAAAACAATGTAAGCAAGGGTTACTCCAAGCGGAGTCTCCCTTTTTTCCAAAAATTGGGCCACACAGACACCCACCCCATCAGTGGCAGCACTTGGGCCCTAGTTGCAAACAGGATGTTTTGATTTGCATCAAGCACATTCAAAAATACGCTATTCTTAGCCGTCCCCAGGATGACACCGGGGTAGGTAGCAAAGTCTTTGCTGACCCATGACTTGTTCATCTTGGCTTCTTTTAAAAACAATGTAAGCAAGGGTTACTCCAAGCGGAGTCTCCCTTTTTTCCAAAAATTGGGCCACACAGACACCCACCCCATCAGTGGCAGCACTTGGGCCCTAGTTGCAAACAGGATGTTTTGATTTGCATCAAGCACATTCAAAAATACGCTATTCTTAGCCGTCCACAGGATGACACCGGGGTAGGTAGCAAAGTCTTTCCTGATCCCAGCTCTGTTCATCTTGGCTTCTTTTAAAAACACAGCAAGCAAGGGTTACTCCAAGCGGAGTCTCCCTTTTTTCCAAAAATTGGGCCACACAGACACCCACCCCATCAGTGGCAGCACTTGGGCCCTAGTTGCAAACAGGATGTTTTGATTTGCATCAAGCACATTCAAAAATACGCTATTCTTAGCCGTCCCCAGGATGACACCGGGGTAGGTAGCAAAGTCTTTGCTGACCCATGACTTGTTCATCTTGGCTTCTTTTAAAAACAATGTAAGCAAGGGTTACTCCAAGCGGAGTCTCCCTTTTTTCCAAAAATTGGGCCACACAGACACCCACCCCATCAGTGGCAGCACTTGGGCCCTAGTTGCAAACAGGATGTTTTGATTTGCATCAAGCACATTCAAAAATACGCTATTCTTAGCCGTCCCCAGGATGACACTGGGGTAGGTAGCAAAGTCTTTGCTGACCCATGACTTGTTCATCTTGGCTTCTTTTAAAAACAATGTAAGCAAGGGTTACTCCAAGCGGAGTCTCCCTTTTTTCCAAAAATTGGGCCACACAGACACCCACCCCATCAGTGGCAGCACTTGGGCCCTAGTTGCAAACAGGATGTTTTGATTTGCATCAAGCACATTCAAAAATACGCTATTCTTAGCCGTCCCCAGGATGACACCGGGGTAGGTAGCAAAGTCTTTGCTGACCCATGACTTGTTCATCTTGGCTTCTTTTAAAAACAATGTAAGCAAGGGTTACTCCAAGCGGAGTCTCCCTTTTTTCCAAAAATTGGGCCACACAGACACCCACCCCATCAGTGGCAGCACTTGGGCCCTAGTTGCAAACAGGATGTTTTGATTTGCATCAAGCACATTCAAAAATACGCTATTCTTAGCCGTCCACAGGATGACACCGGGGTAGGTAGCAAAGTCTTTCCTGATCCCAGCTCTGTTCATCTTGGCTTCTTTTAAAAACACAGCAAGCAAGGGTTACTCCAAGCGGAGTCTCCCTTTTTTCCAAAAATTGGGCCACACAGACACCCACCCCATCAGTGGCAGCACTTGGGCCCTAGTTGCAAACAGGATGTTTTGATTTGCATCAAGCACATTCAAAAATACGCTATTCTTAGCCGTCCCCAGGATGACACCGGGGTAGGTAGCAAAGTCTTTGCTGACCCATGACTTGTTCATCTTGGCTTCTTTTAAAAACAATGTAAGCAAGGGTTACTCCAAGCGGAGTCTCCCTTTTTTCCAAAAATTGGGCCACACAGACACCCACCCCATCAGTGGCAGCACTTGGGCCCTAGTTGCAAACAGGATGTTTTGATTTGCATCAAGCACATTCAAAAATACGCTATTCTTAGCCGTCCACAGGATGACACCGGGGTAGGTAGCAAAGTCTTTCCTGATCCCAGCTCTGTTCATCTTGGCTTCTTTTAAAAACACAGCAAGCAAGGGTTACTCCAAGCGGAGTCTCCCTTTTTTCCAAAAATTGGGCCACACAGACACCCACCCCATCAGTGGCAGCACTTGGGCCCTAGTTGCAAACAGGATGTTTTGATTTGCATCAAGCACATTCAAAAATACGCTATTCTTAGCCGTCCCCAGGATGACACCGGGGTAGGTAGCAAAGTCTTTCCTGATCCCAGCTCTGTTCATCTTGGCTTCTTTTAAAAACACAGCAAGCAAGGGTTACTCCAAGCGGAGTCTCCCTTTTTTCCAAAAATTGGGCCACACAGACACCCACCCCATCAGTGGCAGCACTTGGGCCCTAGTTGCAAACAGGATGTTTTGATTTGCATCAAGCACATTCAAAAATACGCTATTCTTAGCCGTCCACAGGATGACACCGGGGTAGGTAGCAAAGTCTTTCCTGATCCCAGCTCTGTTCATCTTGGCTTCTTTTAAAAACACAGCAAGCAAGGGTTACTCCAAGCGGAGTCTCCCTTTTTTCCAAAAATTGGGCCACACAGACACCCACCCCATCAGTGGCAGCACTTGGGCCCTAGTTGCAAACAGGATGTTTTGATTTGCATCAAGCACATTCAAAAATACGCTATTCTTAGCCGTCCCCAGGATGACACCGGGGTAGGTAGCAAAGTCTTTGCTGACCCATGACTTGTTCATCTTGGCTTCTTTTAAAAACAATGTAAGCAAGGGTTACTCCAAGCGGAGTCTCCCTTTTTTCCAAAAATTGGGCCACACAGACACCCACCCCATCAGTGGCAGCACTTGGGCCCTAGTTGCAAACAGGATGTTTTGATTTGCATCAAGCACATTCAAAAATACGCTATTCTTAGCCGTCCACAGGATGACACCGGGGTAGGTAGCAAAGTCTTTCCTGATCCCAGCTCTGTTCATCTTGGCTTCTTTTAAAAACAATGTAAGCAAGGGTTACTCCAAGCGGAGTCTCCCTTTTTTCCAAAAATTGGGCCACACAGACACCCACCCCATCAGTGGCAGCACTTGGGCCCTAGTTGCAAACAGGATGTTTTGATTTGCATCAAGCACATTCAAAAATACGCTATTCTTAGCCGTCCCCAGGATGACACCGGGGTAGGTAGCAAAGTCTTTGCTGACCCATGACTTGTTCATCTTGGCTTCTTTTAAAAACAATGTAAGCAAGGGTTACTCCAAGCGGAGTCTCCCTTTTTTCCAAAAATTGGGCCACACAGACACCCACCCCATCAGTGGCAGCACTTGGGCCCTAGTTGCAAACAGGATGTTTTGATTTGCATCAAGCACATTCAAAAATACGCTATTCTTAGCCGTCCCCAGGATGACACCGGGGTAGGTAGCAAAGTCTTTCCTGATCCCAGCTCTGTTCATCTTGGCTTCTTTTAAAAACACAGCAAGCAAGGGTTACTCCAAGCGGAGTCTCCCTTTTTTCCAAAAATTGGGCCACACAGACACCCACCCCATCAGTGGCAGCACTTGGGCCCTAGTTGCAAACAGGATGTTTTGATTTGCATCAAGCACATTCCAAATCCACAAGCATTTACTCTCCCCAGGATGACACAGGGGTAGTAAATTCCTTCTGGATCCATGACTTGTTCATTTTGATGAACGTCAGTCTGTCCACATTGTCACTGGACAGACGCGTGCGCTTATCTGTCAGCACACACCCAGCAGCACTGAATACACGTTCAGAGACAACGCTGGCAGCTGGACACGACAAAATCTCCAAGGCGTAAGTTGCGAGCTCTGGCCATTTTTGTAGGTTTGAAGCCCAAAAGGAGCAAGGCTCCAGTTGCACAGTCATGGCATCGATGTTCATTTGGAGATACTCCTGTATCATCCTCTCCAGCCGTTGACTATGTGTCAGACTTGTTGTCTCTGGTGGCCTTGCAAAAGAGGGTCTAAAAAAATTATGAAAAGATTCCATAAAATTGCTGTTACCGGCACCAGAAAAGGTCCTACTGGTACGGGTAGACTGTTGAAGATGACGAGACCGTCCCATGTTTGTCAAGTTACAACTGGGAGATTCACTCCCTGCACCTGCACGGTTGTTTGGTGGAAAAGCCGAGCTAAGATCTAGTAACAGCTTCTGCTGATACTCCTGCATACGTGCGTCCCTTTCTATGGCTGGAATTATGTCACAAAATTTGGACTTGTACCGGGGATCTAATAGTGTGGCAATCCAGTAGTCATCATCACTTCTAATTTTGACAATACGACTGTCATGTTGGAGGTAGTGCAACAAAAAGGCACTCATGTGTCTTGCGCAGCCATGCGGACCAAGTCCATGCTGTGTTTGTGGCATAGAGGTGCTACCCGTTCTTTCTTCCTCTGACATCTGACCCCAACCTCTTTCAACTGAAATTTGACCAAGGTCTCCCTCATCCGCTGAGTCTTCCATGTCCATGGACAGTTCGTCCTCCATTTCTTCATGTTCTCCTGCACCTTGCTCAACATTTCGCCTGCTACTATGCGCCCTTGTCGATCCCTGTCCCCCATGGTCCCATGCCTGCTGCGTTGGTGATGATGAACGTCTGGACCTTCGTGATGTTGTTGTCCCTTGCGCATATGAATCCTCCTGTAGTTCCTCCCCTTCATGTTGTCCCACCCCCTGACTCCGAATAGTGTTTAGCGTGTGCTCCAGCATGTAAATGACTGGAATCGTCATGCTGATAATGGCATTGTCAGCGCTAAACATATTCGTCGCCATGTCGAAACTGTGCAGAAGGGTGCATAGGTCCTTGATCTGAGACCACTCCATCAGGGTGATCTGCCCCACCTCTGCATCTCGTTGGCCCAGGCTATACGTCATGACGTATTGCACCAGGGCTCTGCGGTGCTGCCACAGTCGCTGTAACATGTGGAGAGTTGAATTCCAGCGTGTCGCCACATTGCATTTCAGGCGATGAACCGGCAGGCCGAAAGACTTCTGGAGCGATGCAAGTCGCTCTGCTGCGGCGCTTGAACGGCGGAAGTGAGCTGACAGTTTTCGTGCCCTGTTCAGAAGGCCATCTAGGCCGGGATAGTGTGTTAAAAATTGCTGCACGACAAGGTTCAACACGTGAGCCATACAAGGTACGTGTGTCACCTTGCCCAGGCGAAGTGCCGCACCCAGGTTTGCAGCATTGTCGCACACGGCCTTACCAGGCTGCAGTTTGAGTGGAGACAACCATTTATTAAACTCGGACCGCAAAGCTGACCACAACTCCTCAGCTGTGTGACTCTTATTACCAAGACATGTCAAGCTAAAGACCGCCTGATGCCGTTGCGCTCTGCTGCCAGCATAGTAATGAGGGGTGCGTGATTCCTTCTGCGCAGTGAGAACGCTGGTGGCCTGACCAGGCAGGCTTGGGGCGGAGGTGGAGGACCCAGATGAGGTGGAGGATGCAGAAGCAGTGGCGGAACTTGGACAGACAGAGGATTGACACACAAGTCGTGGGGACGGCAAGACTTGTGCAGCAGACCCTTCACCATCTATCACCATAGTTACCCAGTGCCCAGTCAGCGACATGTAACGTCCCTGTCCATGCTTACTGGTCCAAGTATCGGTGGTGAAATGCACCCGTTCACACACAGAGTTTCTCAAGGAAGCGGTGATGTTGTGTGCGACATGCTGGTGTAGCGCGGGCACACCTTTCTTAGAGAAGTAGTGGCGACTAGGCATCTGGTACTGGGGCACAGCGACAGACATAAGGTCTCTAAAATCCTGTGTGTCCACTAGGCGGAAAGGCAGCATTTCGGTAGCCAACAGCTTACAGAGGGATAGAGTCAACCTCTTAGCTTTGTCATGGGTCGGAGGAAGTGGCCTTTTATTTGACCACATCTGAGGGACAGAGATCTGGCTGCTGTGTGTAGACGGTGTTGAGTAGGGTGTCCCTGGAAAAATGCAGGTTTGTGAGGAAAGTGCAGGCGGAGACATGATGTTGCCTTCATCCAACGTTGGTGCTATCGATGTCTGAGAGAGCTGTACACACTCACTTGTTTCCCCTTCCAAACCAACTGACGACCTTACAAGCAAACTGCCTGTTGCGGTTACAGTGGTGGAAGTTTTGCGTGGAAAAACAGGTGTGGCAGCTGTCCCCACAGTCCTAGAAGATGAAGAGCGCGCGGATGCAGTGGAAGGGGCGGGCGGTGGATGGTTCGCTCCGCTAGGCCGCATTGCAGCACGGTGAGCTTCCCACCGGGACTTATGATATTTATTCATGTGACGATTCATGGAAGAAGTTGTCAAACTGCTGAGCTTTTGACCTCTACTAAGAGAATCATGACAAATGTTACATATCACATGAGTTGGGCGATCTTTTTCGATGTGAAAAAAGGACCAGGCTAGGCAAGGCTTAGAGGCCATGCGACCTGTTGATCCACCCCGAATAATGCTCATAGGCAGAGTGGTGGCTGAGGATGCAGTTGTAGACGTGCTACCAGTGCTCCGACTCTGTCCAGGAAGGCGCAAGGTAACTTCGTCGTCGGTTGCATCCTCCTCCACCGCCTCTGTTGACCTCCTCGAGTGCCTGACTGGGGGTTGACAGTAGGTGGGATCTAGAACGTCATCATCAATTGTTGTGTTTGCACTCCCCTCCCCCTCAGACCGAGCCTCTTCTTGCCCTGACGGAATATTTAAGTTGTCATCCCAATCGGGTATCTGCGTCTCATCTTCATCAGTATGTTCCTCATTGTCTATAACCACAGGTGTTACAGTTTGTGACAAAGGGTCAACATTATGCTCAGAAACTTGGTCCTCACGGCCTGAATCTGAGTCACAAAGGTTCTGGGCATCACTGCAGACCATTTCCTGTTCTGTACTCACTGTAGCTTGGGAGCAGACCTCTGATTCCCAGGCTATAGTGTGACTGAACAGCTCTGCAGACTCAGCCATCTCAGTTCCACCATACTGTGCAGGGCTGATGGAGACTTCAGAGCTGGGAGAAATCAAGTGTGATTGGGATGACAACTCAGAGGACTGGTGTTTTTTGGATGCGGTACTTGAAGTGGCTGAGAGGGCACTTGTTGGACCACTTGAGATCCATTCAAGCATTTTCCTTTTTTGCCCATCATCTACCTTTCTTCCTGTTGTTCGTGTCCGTAAAAAAGGGAGCACATCGGATTGTCCACGGTAAGTAGTAGACATCTTACTTTTGCTGGTAGATGGTCTATCTTCAGCAGATGATAATGGAGCTTTGCCACCTTCCCCACGGACAAAACCTTTTTTGCCTTTTCCACCACGCCTCTTCCCCTTTCCACCAGCATCTGTCATTTTGCCACTCATGTTGATTGCGACAAGATTGTGGACTGAAAATGTGGTAGTAAAAATTGAGAGGTGGTGAAGATTGCAGTGGTGGTCTAGCTTTATTAACAGCAGAATAATAAAGAATAAATATCCCTGACAATGCAACTTAGTTATAATTAGTTGGAGTGTGCAACGCAGGCAGACGTGCTGCAAATGTCTTTGCACTAGTGGGACTATAGCAAAGTCCAATAGCCACGTATAGGATGCCACTAGGTACACTGAGTGTTTGCTAGTATAATGGCTTGGTTAGAATGAGTTGTAGTGTGCAACGCAGGCAGACGCGCTCTGCAAATGTCTTTGCACTAGTGGGACTATAGCAAAGTCCAATAGCCACGTATAGGATGCCACTAGGTACACTGAGTGTTTGCTAGTATAATGGCTTGGTTAGAATGAGTTGTAGTGTGCAACGCAGGCAGACGCGCTCTGCAAATGTCTTTGCACTAGTGGGACTATAGCAAAGTCCAATAGCCACGTATAGGATGCCACTAGGTACACTGAGTGTTTGCTAGTATAATGGCTTGGTTAGAATGAGTTGTAGTGTGCAACGCAGGCAGACGCGCTCTGCAAATGTCTTTGCACTAGTGGGACTATAGCAAAGTCCAATAGCCACGTATAGGATGCCACTAGGTACACTGAGTGTTTGCTAGTATAATGGCTTGGTTAGAATGAGTTGTAGTGTGCAACGCAGGCAGACGCGCTCTGCAAATGTCTTTGCACTAGTGGGACTATAGCAAAGTCCAATAGCCACGTATAGGATGCCACTAGGTACACTGAGTGTTTGCTAGTATAATGGCTTGGTTAGAATGAGTTGTAGTGTGCAACGCAGGCAGACGCGCTCTGCAAATGTCTTTGCACTAGTGGGACTATAGCAAAGTCCAATAGCCACGTATAGGATGCCACTAGGTACACTGAGTGTTTGCTAGTATAATGGCTTGGTTAGAATGAGTTGTAGTGTGCAACGCAGGCAGACGCGCTCTGCAAATGTCTTTGCACTAGTGGGACTATAGCAAAGTCCAATAGCCACGTATAGGATGCCACTAGGTACACTGAGTGTTTGCTAGTATAATGGCTTGGTTAGAATGAGTTGTAGTGTGCAACGCAGGCAGACGCGCTCTGCAAATGTCTTTGCACTAGTGGGACTATAGCAAAGTCCAATAGCCACGTATAGGATGCCACTAGGTACACTGAGTGTTTGCTAGTATAATGGCTTGGTTAGAATGAGTTGTAGTGTGCAACGCAGGCAGACGCGCTCTGCAAATGTCTTTGCACTAGTGGGACTATAGCAAAGTCCAATAGCCACGTATAGGATGCCACTAGGTACACTGAGTGTTTGCTAGTATAATGGCTTGGTTAGAATGAGTTGTAGTGTGCAACGCAGGCAGACGCGCTCTGCAAATGTCTTTGCACTAGTGGGACTATAGCAAAGTCCAATAGCCACGTATAGGATGCCACTAGGTACACTGAGTGTTTGCTAGTATAATGGCTTGGTTAGAATGAGTTGTAGTGTGCAACGCAGGCAGACGCGCTCTGCAAATGTCTTTGCACTAGTGGGACTATAGCAAAGTCCAATAGCCACGTATAGGATGCCACTAGGTACACTGAGTGTTTGCTAGTATAATGGCTTGGTTAGAATGAGTTGTAGTGTGCAACGCAGGCAGACGCGCTCTGCAAATGTCTTTGCACTAGTGGGACTATAGCAAAGTCCAATAGCCACGTATAGGATGCCACTAGGTACACTGAGTGTTTGCTAGTATAATGGCTTGGTTAGAATGAGTTGTAGTGTGCAATGCAGGCAGACGCGCTCTGCAAATGTCTTTGCACTAGTGGGACTATAGCAAAGTCCAATAGCCACGTATAGGATGCCACTAGGTACACTGAGTGTTTGCTAGTATAATGGCTTAGTTATCAGTTGGAGTGTGCAGAGGACAAGAGGGTACAGTGGCAGGATTGTGGTGCTCTGGGTAGAGGAATGGAAGACTGCCTTTCTATTCCCTCCTAATGGTGAAATGCAGGTAGGAAATCCCTGACCTGGGCTACACAGACGCTGTTGCTGTTTGCAGGACCTGTCACCTATGGCTCTCTGACCCTGCCGGTTGGAGCCCTTAAAAGGACTGCTATAAAGTGCTCTCCCTAAGCTGTCTAACGCTGTGTATGCAGCGCATACAGCTGTATCGGCTATAGGACTCAGGAAGACGGAGCTGCGACAGTGATGTCTGACACCAAAGACGCAGAAGGCAGATAATGGCGTCCGTGAAGAAAATGTCCGGTTTTATAATGCAGGGACATGTGACATGCAGATCCTATCACACATGCCGTTGCTTCTCTGGCTCAAAGTCCACTTAGCTGTGTGTGTGTCTGGGATTGGCTGACATGCTGGCCCGCCCCACAAGACGCGCGCGCTTAGGGAAGGAAGACAAGAAAAAAAAAAAAAAAAAATGGCGATCGCCATTATAGAAACAGCAGTGATCTGAAGGCGCTGTTCACGCACACTATACACTGAAATGTGATAATAGTTTGATTCACAGAGTGACTTACACTATTACAGCAGAAACCAAGCTATGATTTAGCTGTTTTTTGGCTGCTAGAACCGTTCTCGAACGTTTCTAGAACTACCGAGCTTTTGCAAAAAGCTCGAGTTCTAGTTCGATCTAGAACATGCCCCAAAATCACTCGAGCCGCGAACTGGAGAACCACGAACCACGAACCGCGCTCAACTCTAGTTATCGGATAAGACCCTATCATTTCCAGAGTCTCTCCTACTGCTTGACAAGAGGTAGTAATGGCAGATACTATAACAGCTTTTAAAAAAGGGCTGGGTGATTTCCTCAGTACACACAACATTGTTGGTTATAAATGACTTAGGGACAAAATGTAAAATTGGTGGAGGAAGGTTGAACTAGATGGACCTAGGTCTTTTTTCAACCTACGTAACTATGTAACTAAAACCGGACATGTGAATAGCACCATAGTTAGAATGGGTTATGTGTGATATTACCATGTTTCCCCCAAAAATAAGACCTACCCTGAAAATAAGCCCCCTAGATTTTCCGACATTTTTGGCGTATGCTTATCATATAATCCCTACTACAAAAATAAGTCCTAGTTACTTATTATGCTATAATAATATCTTGAAATAGGGCTTGGGCAGCCCTTTTAGAATATGTAACTTTTATTGGTTAATGTTGCCCCATTGTGTTGGTGTAAGCCCTGGAAGTTTAAAGTCGTATGCGGCTAGTTAACGGAAAATTAATATTCACCTCTTCCCACGCCCACCCCTCTGTGCCGACATCAGTGACTGGAATGTGTATTAATGGCAAATGAATAGTTATCCTCTTCCCCAGCCCAAAATCCCACTCACTTTTTTGGACCGGCGTCAGTGATTGGGACGTAATTTAATTGCAAATTAATATTCACCCCCTTCCCCTCTCATTATCTCACCAACCCTCTGTACTGACATCAATGATTTAGTCAGACTGCCATATTACTTGCCATATCACTGCCCATGCTTTGCCTGGCTGGCAGCTCTCCTCATATAAGCGTGATAGCTACATAGAACTACACACTGACATGCTCAGGTCAGAGGAGCTGCTGGCCAGTCTGAGCATTGCAATGTGAACCTCAGGCAGTAATACAGCAGTTAACTGATGCCGAGGGGTGGAAAGCAATATGGGTGGGGGAAGGGGGTGAATACACCGTGTGCCGAATTTTTAGACAAGTTGTATTTTAGAGGATTTTTTTTATTATTGATCAACAACTATGTTTTCAATAAACCCAAAAAACTGATATATATCAAAGCTTAATAATTTTGGAAGTTGGAGTGGGGTTTTTTTAGATTTGGCTATCTTAGGAGGATATCTGTTTTTGCAGGTAACTATTACTGTGCAGAATTATTGGGCAACTTAAAAAAAACCAAACATATTCCCATCTCACTTGTTTATTTTCACCAGGTAAACCAATATAACTGCACACAATTTAGAAATAAATATTTCTGACATGCAAAAACAAAACCCCAAAAAATTAGTGACCAATATAGCCACCTTTCTTTATGATGACACTCAACAGCCTACCATCCATAGATTCTGTCAGGTGCTTGATCTGTTTACGATCAACATGGCATGCAGCAGCCACCACAGCCTGCCAGACACTGTTCCGAGAGGTGTACTGTTTTCCCTCCCTGTAGATCTCACATTTTATGAGGGACCACAGGTTCTCAATGGGGTTCAGATCAGGTGAACAAGGGAGAGTATGTCATTATTTTTCATCTTTTAGACCTTTACTGGCCAGTCATACTGTGGAGTAGTTGGATGCATGTGATGGAGCATTGTCCTGCATGAAAATCATGATTTTTTTGAACGATACCGACTTCTTCCTGTACCACTGCTTGAAGAAGTTGTCTTCCAGAAACTGGCAGTAGGTCTGGGAGTTGGGCTTCACTCTATCCTCAACCCGAAAAGGTCCCACAAGTTCATCAATCTGGCCCATCAAGAGTCACTCTCATTTCATCAGTCCATAAAACCTTCGAAAAATAAGTCTTAAGATATTTCTTGATCCAGTCTTGACGTTTTATCTTATGTTTCTTGTTCAAAGGTGGTCATTTTTAAGCCTTTCGTATCTTGGCCATGTCCCTGAGTATTAGAGAGGAAAAGAAGCAGGCATTGGCACTGAGCTCAATATAGAATGCATGACAATCAATATGTAAATAACCAGAAATATTTTATTGAAAACATACCCCAATAAAAACATTTAAAAGGCAAAAAACACCAGACAAGAAAAACAATGATTAGCTGTGGTGCTATAAAATGATACAAGGTATTAACCAGCTAAGGACAAAATAGCCATAGGACATATCAATGAGTCCATTCAAAATGAGGTATGTTTTCAATAAAAGATTTCTGGTTATTTACATATTGATTGTCATGCATTCTATATTGAGCTGAGTGCCAATGCCTGCTTCATTTCCTCTCTAGTACCAATTGTTTACAGCAGACTGTGCACCCTCATTTTCTTATATTGGTTGGCTGTGCATTCCCCTTTTCTTGCTTCATTATGTCCCTGAGTATGGCACACCTTGTGCTTTTTGATACTCCAGTAATGCTGCAGCTCTGAAATATGGCCAAACTGGTGGAAAATGGCATCTTGGCAGCTTCACGCTTGATTTTCCTCAATTCATGGGCAGTTATTTTGTGCCTTTTTTGGCCAACAAGCTTCTTGCGACCCTGTTGGCTATTTGCCATGAAACACTTGATTGTTCGGTGATCACGCTTCAAAGGTTTGGCAACTTCAAGACTGCTGAATCCCTCTGCAAGACATCTCCCAATTTTGGACTTTTCAGAGCTTGTGAAATCTGTCTTCTGTCCCATTTTGCCAAAGGTAAGGCAGTTGCCTAACAATTAAGCACATCTTAAATAGGGTGTTGATGTCATTACACCCCACCTCTCCTCATTACAGAGATGCACATCACCTAATTTACTTAATTGGTAGTTGGCTCTCAAGCCTATATAGCTTGGAGTAGGGCAACATGTATAAAAAGTATCATGTGACCAAAATACTCATTT
Source organism: Anomaloglossus baeobatrachus (assembly GCF_048569485.1). Lineage (NCBI taxonomy): Eukaryota > Metazoa > Chordata > Amphibia > Anura > Aromobatidae > Anomaloglossus > Anomaloglossus baeobatrachus. The sequence goes on along the minus strand of NC_134356.1, from coordinate 213,353,588 downwards.
GTCTAATAATTCTGCACACAGTGTATTCAGTTGTAATTAACACACAATCCAATCACTGATGCCGGCACTGAGGGGTACTCGGGGGAAGGGACTGAATGTTAATTTTTCATTAACGGGCAAGCCAATCACTGATTCCAATCCAAAATATGAGACATCTCCTAAAAATAAGCTCTAGCACATCTTTTGGAGCCAAAAATGATACACGACCCTGTCTTATTTTCAGGGAAACACTATTGAAAAAAAATGGATACTACACATCTGGAAACAAGGACTTGTGAGTGAGGCCTAATAGAGATTAGTAGACCAGGCAAAACTCAAAATTGTCTGTGCAGTTTATCCCAGGATATTCATCAAGCAGAGAATTTATTCTCCACAAATTTAATGTCCCTTATTATGCATTGTCTTCTCTTCAGACCCCAGAACATAATAAACGAAATATGTAAAAAATAATAAAAATCCTTACACTTACCTTAAACTTCACCTCTCTTGCCCCTCGACTCTTCACCGCCACCTATCCAGTCCTCATCGCATCTTCAATTGGGTGTCAGCAGCAATGACATCCCTTGGTTTACTAGCCCTAGCGACCGAGGCAGACGGGTGGGTGAGGGCCGCAGACGTGAGTATAATTTTTTTTCATGCTTTAACCTTTCTATGGTTCTGATAAATTATTGCCAGCTGCCGCCATTTTAATAAATCTATGCGGGAGAGAGGTTACAAAAAAATCAGTATTTTGGTAAATGCGGATTTTTGTGAAATTCAAGTATAATTCAATTTATTTGCTCACTTCTAGTATATTCTGTACATAGATGTTAAAAAATATATGTTTGTGCATAAATTATTTTCACAAACAAATTTGTCAAAAGATATCCATTTTTAAGCGGTTAGCCTCATTGTGCTACGAACCCCGGGCATGCCCTTTAGACTTCATTATCCATAGAGGCAAAGCGAAATACCGTAAAGAACATTCATATGATCACAAGAAAATACATTTAAGAATAACTGAAGTGTGCCATTTATTTTATGAAACATCTAGATATTTTTGTCACATCATTGCCTTCTGGAGTGTTGTTTATGTCAGTGTTATTATACAACATACAAAAAAGAGAAATGTGGTGAGAAATATCCGAAATGGAAAAGAAAATATGAAAACATTGTCCCTTGTCGGCATGTAGTTATATACATTAGTAGGAAAGCAGAAGAAACATAAAGGTATACAGGAGAGATACCTGACCAGAGAGTCATTGTTAGGCCATGGTCAAATGAGAGTGTGAAAAATTGTCCAATTTTTATCCATAAATCTTGATGATTTTTATCCAAGTGCACATATGCAACGCCAATTTAGCATCTGTATTTATACATCAACATTTTGAAATGTACATGATTAAACAAAAGTGTCCTAAGTTAACCCATTTACAACTTAGGATGTACATACACATCCTAGATCTCCTTCCTCAATTTAATGCGGGCTCGTGCGGCGAGCCTACATTATTTTTCGCACATGTCTGCTGATCTGATCAAGAGACAAATGCAGCTAACAGGCGTGTGTGGATTTCCGATCCACCTGCGCCTGTTAACCCCTTAGTGCTGTCAAACTCTGACAGCATAATTTATCGCACTCCAGTGGGGATCGCTCCATTCTTCTTCGACATTGACGGCGCCGTGATGCGATCACGGGGCGCCAAAGGGTTGCCTTGACGGCGCGGGATCAGATGATGATCCATGTAGCTGTCATGACTCACTTCCTGTGAATGCTGGCAGTGCGCTGACATTCATAGAAGATCAGCATTTCTGCTGATTAGAGCGCTCAGATCAGCAAAAGCAAACAGATAGTACAGGCATAAAGTACTAGTAAAATCAATAAAAAATGTAAACAAAAGTCTTAAAAAAGAAAAAAAAAAAAAGTTCAAATCACCCCCCTATTGCCCCATTGAAAATAAAACAAAAAAAAATACATATTTGGTATCGCCGAGTTCAGAAATGCACAATCTATGAAAATATAAAATCAATTAATGTAATTGGTAAAGGGTGTAGCAAGAAAAAAAATCAAAACGCCAGAATTACGTGTTTTTATGGTCGCCGCAACATTTCACTAAAATGCAATAATAGATGATCAAAACATTGTATCTACCCAAAAATTGTATAATTAAAAACGTCAGCTCAAGACACAAAAATAAGCCATCACTGAGCCCCAGATGCCGAAGAATGAGAATGCTACAGATCTCGGAAAGTGGCAAGAAAAGAGTAATTTTATTTATTTTTTTTACACATTTTTTTTTTCTTAATTTTTTTCCACCACATAGATAAAAGTAAAACTATATATATTTGGTACAGTCATATGAAAAAGTTTGGGCACCCCTATTAATGTTAACCTTTTCTCTTTATAACAATTTGGGTTTTTGCAACAGCTATTTCAGTTTCATCTATCTAATAACTGATGGACTGAGTAATATTTCTGGATTGAAATGAGGTTTATTGTACTAACAGAAAATGTGCAATCCGCATTTAAACAAAATTTGACCGGTGCAAAAGTATGGGCACCCTTATCAATTTCTTGAGTTGAACACTCCTAACTACTTTTTACTGACTTACTAAAGCACTAAATTGGTTTTGTCACCTCATTGAGCTTTGAACTTCATGAGCAGGTGTATCCAATCATGAGAAAAGGTATTTAAGGTGGCCACTTGCAAGTTGTTCTCCTATTTGAATCTCCTATGAAGAGTGGCATCATGGGCTCCTCAAAACAACTCTCAAATGATCTGAAAACAAAGATTATTCAACATAGTTGTTCAGGGGAAGGATACAAAAAGTTGTCTCAGAGATTTAAACTGTCAGTCCATCAGTTATTAGATATATGAAACTGAAATAGCTGTTGCAAAAACCCAAATTGTTATAAAGAGAAAAGGTTAACATAAATAGGGGTGCCCAAACTTTTTCATATGACTGTATCTAAGAACTCGTGCAAACCTGAGCAATCCTATTCCCAGGTCACTTTTACTATAGAATGAACATGGTAAATAAAAAGCCCAAAAAAACAATCGTGCTATCACACTTTGAATTTTTCTCTCTTTTTCCTGTATGATATGGGGCAGAATAAAGGGTGTCACTCAAAAGTACAACTCGTTCCGCAAAAAACAAACCCTCATATGGCTGGACTGATGGAAAAATAAAAAAAAGTTACAGCTTTTGGTAGAAGGGGAGGTAAAACGAAAATGGAAAATCAGCAGGTGGCAAAGCGGGTGGAACCATTTATATTGGATGCAGTAAGTATATTATCATTTTTTGCGCACCCATGGACAAATAGGCATGTCTCATCCAATCAGAAGAGAATGGTACATGCTGAGATTTTTTTTCACATGGAGTTTTCTGGACTTATAATTTGGAGAGGATATTAATATCTGAATAGTGGGGTATTCTAGCACCCCCATTGATCATCTCACGGCACTCCAAACAGCACCGTATCCATCTTCACTATTTCCCAGACACATCTGAAATGACTGTTCACTGAGATGAGACTGATCTGCAGTCCGCCGACATATGAGACACCGTCAATATGTATAAAGCTGTGCCCGGTAACAATGATCAGCGGAAGTAAGACCCCTACCAATCTAATATTAAAGGTTTATCCTAAAAATAGGCATTGCGTACCAAAATCCCATAAAAATACCCTTCATTGGCCGGTCTGCGGTCTGCAGTGATGAAACAAGATATTGAATTTTACAGGTCGTCAAGTCTTGTCAATAGTTACAAATTAGCAGATTGCTAATATACTAAGTGTACTATATATAACCCAAATGATGCATTTTCATGAGCACGATATGCGTAGAAATCAGTAAAGAGTAGTGCTTTCTGGTCTGAGTTCAGTCACCCTGACATATTGACTGCAGATACGTTGACAATGCTGCATTACACATTAAACTGGGATGCGCAGAGTTAGAAAAATAAAATTTGAATGCTTTATTATGGACACAGCGCCCCCTCCTGTTTCTTGGTTGTGTCTGGTATTGCAAGTGAATGTTCCTGAGCTATAATATTACCCATAACCTGTGCACGGGTCTGAGACTTTTTTCGGAAAGCACTGGCCGTCATGTTTTTCTGACTCTAGAAACCTTGCAAAGTACGGGATTTGCAAATATAAACATGTCCCGCTTTTATATACGCTACCATCTGACTGGCGATGTGAGAACAGATATTTCTAGAAAAGCTGTGGATCTTTTCTTACGTAAATTTCTAGTTGTTGCTGATAACATTTCCATTGGAAACAGCATTGAACCATACTTAACATTTTGATTGCATTTATGTATTTTTATATAGTGCGTAAAATGTGCAGTTTACATATGTAAAATATATGTATGTGTTGATTCTTTGATAAAAAAACAAACCTTCATTTACATTCAAACTTGTGGAACATCTGTTTGCTACACTTTCCCGGTTACAAAAAAAAAGACAGCATAAAGACAGTACTGACATGCCAAGCTTGAACCGGTTCCATTAGGACCTACTATTTGTGAGGGAAAAAAACAAAAATGTGCTAAAAATGTGCTCAAAAGTTAAAAAGGCTGGCTATTTTCCTCTTAAAGGGGTTTTCTACAACTTTAATATTGATGACCTATGCCTAGGATAAGTTATCAGTATCTGACCGGTGGGGGTGAGCTGTCCTCGGTGTCGGCAGCTGCAGGAACTGCTAAATTACAGAACTGCACAGCTCGATCAACTGTATAGTGGCCACGGCTGGGTACTGCACATCTGCCTCTATTCAAATAAATAGGGGGCGGGTGTGCAGCACCCGGCTGTGGCAACTATACCATGGATGGAACTGTGATGTGCAGCTCTGTAAGGTCTCTAGCACACGTCCGTGCAAAACATACATTTTTCACAGTCCGTGGTGTAGGTGTGTATGTGTGTCCATGTCTGTGTTCAGCGTGTGCTGTCAGTGTGCTGTCACAGCACAAAGGAAGCAGCAATTTCTATACCTCACCTGTCCCCGCTGCTGTCTTATGCGCCGCTGCTGCTTCAAGGTCAGTGAATATGCATGAGCATAATGAGAGGGCCCAGAAGCAAGTGAAAATAGTGCTGAAGACAGATGAGTATAGAAAATTAATTTTATTTCCAAGACATGTGTTTTCTCTGGTATGTGTCACACTGATGTCACACAGAGCACATCAGTGTGCAGGTTGTGTTACATCGGTGCTGCTGGAGAAAAACGGACATGTCTCTGTATGCAACATACGGGCACGCATGTGTGCCACATGGACACACGTTCATGAGAAAACTTAAACGTGTGCACAAACCCATTAATATTAATGGGTCTGCGTATGTCCGTGTCTCCTACACATATGAAAACGGACATCATACCTACCGGAATCACGAACATGTGTAGGGGGCCTAACTGAGCAGTTCCTATAGCCGCCAACACCAATGGCAGATAATCGGTGGTAGTACTGGGTGTCACACTTCCACTGATAAGACATGATTAGATTTCTAACTTTTGAAACCTCATTGTTTGTCTTGCACTAAGGCCTAAGACACACGGCATGAAAATTGGAGCAAGTAGAATGCGATAAAACATCGCATTACCCTCAAATCAATATTAGCCTATGTCCCAGCACCCCTGAGCGATTATTTTCTCAGCCCTAATCGGACCGAGAAAACAATCGCAGCATGCTGCGACTGTAATGTGTTCCTGGTTTCTCTCGCACCCATTCAAGTCTATAGGGCGACAAAAAAAATTGCATTGTACTCGCAGTACACCGGTGTACCGCGAGTGCAGGGCAAGAATGGCAATAGCTGGCAACGGAGGTAAGAGGGAGATAAATCCCTCCCTCCCCTCCACAGCGTCGGCCCGCCCCTCGTCAGTGCTGATCCACCCATCATCAGCACCGGCCCTCCCCTCAGTCCTGACCTGCCCCCCGTAGCTGAGGTCCGATCGCATGATCGAACCTCAGTCGGAGTGACACTCGCATGACACTCAGCTCCCACTGTGCTGTCTGCATCAGACGCATGTCATGCGAGGATCGCAGAAGTCCTCCGTGTGGCCCCAGCCTAACCGTTTTAATGGATTGTAATAAATTACACATATTTTTTGGTGCTTTATTACTTTCGCATGGTTGACTTCTTCCTGTTTGTTGGGGAAACCGGCACCAAGCCATCCGAGCACCATTGTTGGGATCATACAGACATTATCTGTGGTTTTGGATGAGCTGATAATGTTTCTTTCCCACCGATCAGACATTGATGACTCATTTTAAGAATAAGTCATCACTGTTAAAGTTATGGACAACCCCTTTAACTGAATATCTTTATTTATACCTGTACATAATGACACTGCGTATCGAACTGCAAAGGACCGAGTTATTTGTACTGTGTGGTGCTTACAATAATGCTGACAAATGTGTTTAATCCAGTTTTCAGCAACCTAGCGCTAGATTGTTGAGGAGGCTAAACCCAGCACGTGTGTCTGACCCACTTAGAGTTTGCAGGTAAACATGTAATTAAATTTGATAATAAACAATGAATGCGCCTTTTAGCCGAGACTCAACTATAATCAAGTGTAAAAGATTCTGTTCGCAGCAGCGTAAATTTGTCGGAGAAATGACTCTGGTTTGTGTACTTTGCTTGCCTGGTAAATACTCCCAACGTGCGGGGAACATTACAATAGTTAATGAACTCGGAATTCATCAAGATATTCAGCTAGACGTACCTGCTGGTATCCAGAAGATGATATACAACACGTGGATTGACATTTCAGTAATTTAGGGATATGGAATTCAAATATGCTCATTGTAGAAATGTCAGCTCTGATTAAGCGGTGACTCCACCCTTTTAGCATGGTGATGTGGAGTCATTACGGGCTGCAGAAGGAAGCATACGGCATTGGTTACGCTACACGTGGCAGCTCGTTCCGTGCCACGCAGTACTCCGGCTAAATGAAAATCGTATCTCGGATCTACAGTTTGTAATTGAATATTCCACAGGGAAATTAAAATATCTGACAGACTTCTCACCATAAAGTATGTGCTGTCAGAAATATTTGCTGAAATCTGTATACTCTTCCTACCCATTTACTTTATTAAAATTGCATGCTGCCTATTAAGGACTGAGTCTACACTATTCTCCGGAAGAAATGGTAAGAGGTCATTTGTGTCAGTAAGATGTTTCCTTTCATTGGCGACTGGGTAAAGGAGCTTTTATTAGGCAATGTTTTATCCAAAACTTGAAAATGGCCACATATGTCAAACAGATGCTGTTTTTTTTATCTTACTAAGTAAAATAAATATATTTAAATGTCCATGCCAAGACCCTTCTGCACTAAATACACTAAAGCCCGCTTTACACGCTGCAATGTATCTTACGATGTGTCGGCGGGGTCACGTCGTAAGTGACGCACATCCGGCATCGTAAGGTACATTGCAGTGTGCAACAGCTACGTGCGATTACGATTGAACGGTAAAATGTTCATCGCACGCATGTCGTTCATTCCTCATGAATTGAACGTCAGATTGTTCATCGTACCCGGGGTAGCACACATCACAGTGTGTGACACCCCGGGAACGATTAACAGATCATACCTGCATCCTGCGGCTCCCGGCCAGCAATTCGGAAGGAAGGAGGTTGGCGGGATGGCCGCCCCTCCATTTCTATTGGCCGGCTGCCGCGTGGCGTCGATGTGACGCCGAACGTCCCTCCCACTCCAGGAAATGGACGTTCGCCGCCCACATCGAGGTCGTATGGACAGGTAAGTACGTGTGATGGGGATTACTCGTTTGTGCAGCACATTCAACAAAATTTAACGTGCCGCACATACGATGGGGGTGGTTACCATCGCATATGATATCGTATGCAGAATCGTAACATGTAAAGCAGGCTTTAATTGGGATTCCTCAGAGCCAGGGTCATCTGATAAAATGGGCATAGGTAGAAGCTGCACCCAGGTCTTGGCACCTGAGGGGGCCCATAGCACCATCGGCCAGATAAGCAGAAAGGAATATTATAACGAAAAAAAATCTTATGTAATCGTTCTTCTTACAGATTTTGTATACAGACCCAGGAGTGTCATGTTAGGTACGAGGAAGTACCAAGCGAACGACAAAAGGAAAATAAAACCCTGTGTCTAGGGAAGGGAGAGATGGTGACCCCTGACAAGCCTACCATTGGGCCCCAGGTTTCCTCACTGCCCTAGATAGGTTCTGCACCTATGCGCCAAGCTGGATACCTGGTCCTAGAATGACCATGATCTGGGCCTCAGGCAGCGAGCGGATGGGATGAGCTCTTCGTCAACCCCATTAGGCTATAAAGGAGACACAGGGATACCAAACAAGGGAAAACCACAAACAACTTATCTCAAAGTAGATAGAGGGAGAGGAACTGCAAAATGCAACAAAGTACTCCAGATGATTGCAAGCTGACTTCTTTCACTCAGGATCTGTAGGAAGTTAGAGCTCTCACCAGCCCAGAGTAATAGGAAGTGAAGGTACATAAAGCTACCAGGCCAGTGCTGATGAAAAACAGTTGCAAGGCTGAGGGACTTTCCAGGGTCCTAAAGGGAAAGGGATGAAAACTAAGCAGAAATAATAGAAGGTCAGAGAACAGTTTGTGCAGCAATACGCTGTGCCCTTCTACAGCCGGACATCACTGGACTATCACACCCGTGACAGAGCTTTACCTAAAATCTGTCTACAGGATTTTGTTACCTAATCTAAGTAGCAAAATGTAGATACAGATCTTTTGAGTCTCATGATGTCCTTTATTGGGCTGCATACTTTACTTTTTTATATAAAATGCTGTTTTATAACAGAAGATTATCAGTAGAGGATTAGTAAACCTACTTCCAAAAGTCCAACTATGTCTACACCAATGACTGGCAGCCTTCTGATTATACACATTGCACAGTGCAGAAAGCTGCTAATCAGTGGTGTGGGTGGAGTCTTACAGAGCTCAGCATTAAAGCCATGTGCGCACTAGATATTGACTTTTTCTTAAGGAAAATCCAGACCCTCTGAAAGAATCCCGCACCTGCAGTAAAAACAGCACCAAAACCGCAACGAAATCCGCATGCGTATTTGCCGCGGTTTGGTGCGGTTTTGCTGTGTATTTGCCGCGGTTTTACCATTATCTACGGCAAAAACCGCAGGTACCTGTGAAAAAGAAGTGACATGCACATTAATTCCGCAGCACAAATTCCACGGGTAAATCCACAGATATAAAAAAAACTCAGTGTGCGCACAGCATTTTTTTTATACCCATAGGTTTTGCTGGGGAATGACTGCAGAAATGTTACACACATTTTCTGCAGCAAATCCGCGGCAAATCCGCGGTAAATCTGCAGCGTGCGCACATAGCCTAAGAGAACTTGTAGATCAGCAGCAAGTAAAGGGCACTTTACATGCTATGATATCGCTATCGATATCGCTAGCCAGCGTACCCACCCCCGTCGGTTGTGCGTCACGGGCAAATCGCTGCCCGTGGCGCACAACATCGCTAACACCCGTCACACATACTTACCAGCCTAGCGACGTTGCTGTTCCTGGGAACTGCCTCCTTTCTAAGGGGGTGGTTCGTTCGGCATCACAGCGTAGTCACTAAGCGGCCACCCAATAGAAGCGGAGGAGCGGAGATGAGCAGGACGAACATCCCGCCCACCTCCTTTCTTCCTCATTGCGTGCGGCCGCTGGTACGAGGTTGTTCCTCGTTCCTGCGGTGTGACACATAGCGATGTGTGCTGCCGCAGGAATGACGAACAACCTGCGTCCTGCAACAGCAACGATATTTGGGAATGGAACGACGTTTCAATGATCAATGATAAGGTAAGTAATTTTGATCGTTAACGGTCATTCCTGCGTTTCACTCGCAACGATGTCGCTAACAAGGCCGGATGTGCGTTGAGTGTAAAGCGGCCTTAAAACTGAGTTATTCTTTGCTGGAATCTTTGCCCTTACATATTGCTACTCTCAGATGGGGTAGCAAATACCCAATGACAGATTTTCTTTTAGTCATATAGACCAACTGTCTCAAATTTGCTTGTATTTTTTTTCTTTTTTTTTTTTGTGGTGTCCTTTGCTAAGAGGGCGTGGGTTTTGCAAAAATTCAACTCTCAAGTGGTCATTTCTGACCAAGACTGTGGCAGAACAAAATTGTCCAAACACTCGAAATCGCCAACACCAGAGCAGTGTTGGTAACTGTGCACGTAGTACTACATTTCCTCTCCAACCTCCCTCTCCTTCTATGCAGGGGAAACTAATGGGCACATCCAGTTTCACACAGTAGCAAGTCAATCAATTTGAAACCTTTTTAGGGACAGTTTAGCAATGAATGTTCACACATATGTTACTTTAATGTTCTCTATGTTGTTTGTGTAGTGCATGTTTTGCCTGTGGATAGTGAATTAGGCGAAGAGGATAGGCACGCTGCTTTCTAGCCATAGCGGCAGTGTGGATAGTGTTGCCGCTCGTTATAGCCATACCTTTTCCAATGTTCTCTAGTTACTAGTATGTTCTGAACCGTTTTTGTTTGGAGGAATGCCATTGTTTGAACAGACAGAATTTAATACATGTACTACAATAGGGATTAATTTGGGATAGGGTTACCAACATCAGCCCTAGAGATGACTTTTATAACACATACCTTTATGTAAGAAAAAGAGGTAGAAAACAACCTTTTGACACTGACTGATGTGGGCATGTTCTATAATATTTCCATAAGTTATAGTGCAGGGAAGGTGAGAAGTCGAGTGGTATCCCTCACATATCACGGACTTTTCTTGAGAAATCTGTAAAAGTGAAAACTGAAAAGTAATCTCCACAAAACTGTGAGCGCTCAGTGGCAGTGTGAAAATTACAACATTTTAGATCCATTTTAATACTCTAATGTTGAAAATTATTCAAAAACACCATGAACTGTAACAAAAATACATAAATCCATAAACTTCCTTTATGCTATGTTACCACAATGAGTTTTTTGGTGAGTTTTTGACCTATTATGTACAGTAATTAGGTGACTTGTGTTTTTTTCATTCCGTTTTTGTGTGCTTTTTTTACATGCATTGTTATGGTGCTTTTGATTATGCTGTTTGTGTCTCTCTTTGATATGTCATGCTTTAAATAAATCTGCTTTGTTTTTGACACTTTCTGGTATTTTGTTATGACAAAACTTTATTCATGGGCAGATTACATGCATTTTTGGTGGGTTTCCACAGTGGAAATGTACTAAAAATGCATATGCATTTTTTACCTGTGGATTTTACACATTTAATGGAACTTTATGGGGAAAATTTGCACTGAAAACTCAGCGTACCCGCAGGAGAAATAGAGATGTTTTGGATTTGAAACATGCAAAGCAGGACAGTTTACGCTCAGTAAGAAAGAAGTGGGCAAGATATTTCTAGAAATTCCATCTACTTTGCTCGAACTGTGAGATACTGCATTTTTGATTCTGCATAAGTATGCAGCATCAAAAACTCACCGAAAACCCATCATGGGCATGCGGCCCTAATACAGTCATATGAAAAAGTTTGGGCACCCCTATTAATGTTACCTTTTTTCTTTATAACAATTTGGGTTTTTGCTATTTCAGTTTCATATATCTAATAACTGATGGACTGAGTAATATTTCTGGATTGAAATGAGGTTTATTGTACTAACAGAAAATGTGCAATCCGCATTTAAACAAAATTTGGCCGGTGCAAAAGTATGGGCACCTCAATATAAAAGTGACATTAATATTTTGTTGATCCTCCTTTTGCAAAAATAACAGCCTCTAGTCGCTTCCTGTAGCTTTTAATGAGTTTCTGGATCCTGGATGAAAGTATATTTGACCATTCCTGTTTACAAAACATTTCCAGTTCAGTTAAGTTTGATGGTCGCCAAGCATGGACAGCACGCTTCCAATCATCCCACAGATTTTCAATGATATTCAGGTCTGGGGACTGGGATGGCCATTCCAGAACATTGTAATTGTTCCTCTGCATGAATACCTGAGTAGATTTGGAGCGAGGTTTTGGATCATTGTCTTGCTGAAATATCCATCCCCTGCGTAATTTCAACTTCGTCACTGATCCTTACACATTATTGTCAAGAATCTGCTGATACTTAGTTGAATCCATGCGACCCTCAACTTTAACAAGATTCCCGGTGCCGGCATTGGCCACACAGCCCCAAAGCATGATGGAACCTCCACCAAATTTTACTGTGGGTAGCAAGTGCTTTTCTTGGAATGCCGTTTTTTTTTGCCTCCATGCATAACGCCTTTTTGTATGACCAAACAACTCAATCTTTGTTTCATCAGTCCACAGGACCTTCTTCCAAAATGTAACTGGCTTGTCCAAATGTGCTTTTGCATACCTCAGGCGACTCTGTTTGTGGCGTGCTTGCAGAAATGGCTTCTTTCGCATCACTCTCCCATACAGCTTCTCCTTGTGCAACATGCGCTGTATTGTTGACCGATGCACATTGCCACCATCTGCAGCAAGATGATGCTGCAGGTCTTTGGAGGTGGTCTGTGGATTGTCCTTGACTGTTCTCACCATTCTTCTTTTATGCCTTTCTGATATTTTTCTTGGCCTGCCACTTCTGGGCTTAACAAGAACTGCACCTGTGTTCTTCCATTTCCTTACTATGTTCCTCACAGTGGAAACTGACTGTTTAAATCTCTGAGACAACTTTTTGTATCCTTCCCCTGAACAACTATGTTGAATAATCTTTGTTTTTAGATCATTTGAGAGTTGTTTTGAGGAGCCCATGATGCCACTCTTCATAGGAGATTCAAATAGGAGAACAACTTGCAAGTGGCCACCATAAATACCTTTTCTCATGATTGGATACACCCGACTATGAAGTTCAAAGCTCAATGAGGTTACAAAACCAATTTAGTGCTTTATTAAGTCAGTAAAAAGTAGTTCGGAGTGTTCAAATCAAGAAATTGATAAGGATGCCCATACTTTTGCACCGGTCAAAATTTGTTTAAATGCGTATTGCACATTTTCTGTTAGTACAATAATCCTCATTTCAATCCAGAAATATTACTCAGTCCATCAGTTATTAGATATATGAAACTGAAATTGCTGTTGCAAAAACCCAAATTGTTATAAAGAAAAAAGGTTAACATTAATAGGGGTACCCAAACTTTTTCATATGACTGTAGGTATTTTTTCATCTCAGTAAGTGATAGCATATCTTTAGGATCACTTAAAGTGTTATTTCCAACTTGTGAATTCAGCAGCGCAGTTTTCTAGGCTCTCTCACTTCCTTTTTGCTGGCGGGTGGGCACTCCTCTTTAAATGACAGTTCTGGTTATGTAGCTTTGTCCTACAGCTGCATTATGTTACTGTCATACATTTACAGTCTGCTAATGATTTCTTCTAGAGTCTACACTTTTGTCATTGTATTTGCATATAGTGCCTTTAAAAAAGCACATACTACCTTTGAACAAGCACATGGCTCTGGATGGTGAGAGTCTTAGGAAAACTGCTAAGGAAAATTCTGATGCTGAGAGACTTGTGGATTTGCAGGACTGATAACAGTAGCACTGTCAGGAGCTGACAGAGAGGTGCAAGTGGGCAGCTATCTGCTGTATAGAAATCAATGAGCTTGAAAGAAATAGCTGAGATCTTAGGAGTTAACTCCTCAGCCTGCAAATTTGCTTCTGCTCATAATAAGCCAGGCTCTGATGGTCAATCTCCTTAGATACAAGCTGTAAACTATTTATAGCCACAAAGAACCATTCGGGACGGTGTTTAACCTAAAAAAAAGACTTTATTCTTATAAAAATATTAACAATCACATGTGTCAAACAAGAGATCTCAAACTTATCACACCGGACGTGTCAACATGCCAACATTATCTCAGTAATCTCCACAATGCTGTGTGAATACAATTAATCCTCCAGTAATCAATATCTTTTATTAAACTTCAATTTATAATTCCTGCCATAAACGGTGGGTGTACAGGTGTAATTAATATTCAGATAAGGCGGATCATTTTGTTATCGCTCCCATTGCTGTAAAAAACTCTGACTTACAAGGATTCTGCCTGAACTCAACCAGCTGTCAGCATTCATATATACCAGTGAATCCTTAGTGATTCTGTTGCAATTGAGCAAACACCCAGCGAGGCAGCATCTCCACCTCCAACAATTACCTCCCCAAAGTGGCTGGAGCAACCCACGGCAATGAAGAGATACACTGACCTGACTGTAATGGTGATTGGCGTGACCGTCCTCTATCCCGACGCGCGTTTCCCACTTCTTCAGGGGACGTGTGTATATGTCTTTGAAAAAGGCGCCTTTTTATAGTGGGACCGGAACCTCCTTCATGTGTGTGCAGTGACGTATGCCCAGCCCGCCCCCACAATGACGCGGCACCAGGACCTCCTTCCTATGTGTGCAGTGACGTATGCCCGGCCAGCCCCCATTAGTGATGCGGATGCATCGATACCTCCGGGTGTATCACAGCCCTCTCCACGTTCCGGTGGTTGAGACGCACGCTGCGTGTCAGCCGCCTAGGTATTACTACCATGGCAACCAGACACAACCACGTTCTGGTGGCTGTAAACTATGTAAGATATAAGTTCTTTTTATAAGAGAATATTAGCAGATAGAACAAGCCAGTCAATTGCAAACTCATTTATTTTCATGCTTTTTAATTATACCAACTTCATGACATGCTTTAATAATAGTTGATGGTCATAACTTTTGGCATATGCAATCACTTTAATAATATGGGGATTCCTTTTTAAGAGATTTGAGATTTTACAATATAGACTATAAGTAAAGGTAAATGTACCCATTCTGACTACATGATTCTAATTAAAGGGAATTTGTCACTAGGTTTTTGCTCCCCCATCTGAGAACAGCATAATGAAGAGACTGAGACCCTGATTCCAGCAATGTGTCATTTACTGAGCTGTTTGTGGTCATCTTGATAAAAATAATGTTTTCTCTGCTGCAGATCTAGCAGTTCTACAGAGCTCATGAATATGCTGGGCTACCTGGCTGCAGGCCAAGTAGTTCTCTAATGATAATCTGCTGCTGATCATACAGTGATTTTATCAAAACTACACTAAGCAGCCCAGTAAGTGACACATCGCTGGAATCAAGATCTCTGCCCCTGTGTTATGCTGCTCTCAGATTAGGTGGCAAAATCCTGGTGGCAGATTCCCTTTAAGGTTGCACTATTAATGATTTAGAAATGATATTCTGAGTTTGTTACTATATATTCACTTGATAACTTCATACACCAAGCTGAAGATGTGTTACTGCAGACTGCTCCTAGACTCAAGCACCTTAAAAGACTGCTGTGGGATCTTCCCTTCTTCTAATTGCTCCAAAGTCCTAAGGGCTGAAGAACCTGATCAAAGGTCTACATCTCTCCAGTGCAGTGTCTAGTCTCTTGCTGACACACAAGGATCTCAATGAACAAGAGGCTTCATAACCGTGGATGAAACCTGCCTAGCCGTCGCTCACTTCATGTCACAGCCCTCCCTCCTTCCCAACCTACAGACAATTAAGATCTCTGTAATTTGCTGTTAGTATTGTCAGGAAGACAGGATGCTGCTCAGTCCTCCTCCAGAGTATTTCTATTGTTTCACCGTTCTTTATTGACTTTTGTGTTATCTATTTCCAGCTCTAATTTTCTCATCTGCTGCTTATTTTTTTCATTTTTATAAATAGCTGTCAAGACTGAATAGAAATGTCTAGTTCGTTAAAGGGAATGTGTCGTAAGATAATGACATCTTGCTTAAATCCGTTTTAATGTTTATTTTTAAAAATACATTTTTGTAATTTTTTAAAAATGTATTAAAAAAACCTCTGGTCATTTTCACACTGGCCACTTCACCTATTTTAGACTCTAAAGTCCTTATTAGATAGGAAAAAAAATTCCAATTAACAAACAAATATTTATCATTTCGTTATCATGCGTACAAGCTCGGTATTATTCATGCAAATGTTCACTCGAGAAATCGCTGTTTCGTTTGGTGGAAAGTCGCTAGTCGTTGCTAAAAGCATGTATTACACCATAGGATCAGACCAAAATGTTAGCGATTAATGAATAATAGGAAGGTAGAACTTACAAATAAACCTAGTGGCCAGAGAGAAAATTGGAATGAAAAATGTTTAAAAAGAATCATCAGGTATAATAGGTAGAATACCCATATATTGGTGCAACTGCTTTATGGTGGCAGGGTGCTAGCCCATTTGTTAAGGATAAATATAGTAGGTCATCATACCACATGCAAATGCCACGTACTGCTCCTTAATTATATCACCTGTAAATATAATTCTAAAGAGAATTTTAACATACAATTCTCACCAGATGTCAGTAACAACCCATGCAACTCATGCAGGCAAAGAAATCAAACCATAGATGTCCATAATTAAGTTCTGTAATAATAAGAAATGATGTAGGGAAAAAGTATTGAACACATGAGGAAAGAGAGCTGCAAAGAGCCATAGAAAATCATGACACCAGCTGAAATCTATCCGTATTTAGAAAACAATCCTTCCATTTATTGAAAAATATTATCAGTTGTTTCAACTAATGGTGTATAAAAAGATGCCTCATTAAAAAGGTGCCCCGCAAGAAACATCTCATAGTGGGTAAAACTAGTGAGCTGTCTCAAGATATTTGCAACCTTATTGTTGCAAAACATACTGATGGCATTTGTGACATAATTTATAAATCACTGAAGGTTCCAATGAGCACCATTGGATCATAATTAATAAGTGGAAAGAAGATCATTTCACTATATACTGGCCACAACTAGGTGCTCCTCGCAAGATTTCAGACAAAGGAGTGAAACAAATTATCGGAAGAGTTGTCCAAAAGGCAAGGACCACCTGTGGAGAGCTACAGTAAGACCTGTAATGAGCAGGTGCAATTGTTTCAAAGAAAACAATTAAGTAATACACTCAACCTCCATGGCCTGTATGCATGCTCACCACGCAAGACTCAATTGCTGAATAAAAGCATGTTCAAGTGTAAAGGTTGCTCAACAACATTTCAGCAAGCCTGTGAAATATAGAGATAACATAGTCTGGTCATATGAGAGCAAAATGTAACTCTTTGGATGCCATAATACACACCATGTTTAAATGCCTTTAACACGATTCCAACAGTGAAGTTTGGAGGTGGGAACCTCATGGTGTGGGGCTGTTTTTCAGCACATAGCACTGCAAACTTCATATCATTGAAGAAAGAATGAATGGACAAATGTACCAAGACATTCTTCATTAAATTTTGCTGCCATCTACCAGGATGATGAAGATGAAATCAGGGGGGACAATTTAGCAAGTCAATGATCCCAAACACACAGCCAAGGAAACTTTCAATTACATTAGAGCAAGACAAGAAAAAAAAACACTCACTGTACAACCATATAGAAACTCTCCCTTGAGGTTGTAACTACAGCATTTACCTGTTGACTCAAAGGAAAATCCACAAGAAAAATGAAAAGGACCGATGCAGACAGAAATGGATAAAAGTTGTAGTTTAAAGTCCATGCTTAAAAACCCCCACATGAGGGGTCTTTAATCATGGACTTTAAATAAACTTTATGTTTTATCCATTTACTTCTTCATCATTCTTTTTCATTTTTCCTGTGAATCTCTCAATTTGTTTCAGAGAAACAGCTAATCACCTGACCTAAGTGCAATAGAAAATTTATGGAAGGAACGAAAGCTCAGAGTTCATAGAAAGAGCCCACGAGACCTTGGTGTTTGTGTGGAAGAATGGTCCAAAATCACACCTGAGCAATGCTTGCGACTAGTCTCACACTGTACTAAGAGAGATACTGAAGCTTCAAGCAATGTAGCTTCAGAGTGCAGTTAGAAGGCAAACCACCAGAGGGCAGTAGTGCAGTCAGTAAACCAGGTTAGCAGCAGGTCTCATCAATAGCACAGGGATAATCAAATTGTGGTCAGGTGATACCCAAGGGTCGGAAACCAGAAAGTCACGTATGCAACAGAGGGGAGAGATGGAGCTGAAGTTAGGAATGAGGATACAGGTCAGATGCCAGGAAGTCCAAGCACAAAAAAGGGAGGAGGACAAACAGGTCGGTATTGGGATAAGACAAACAGGCAAGGGAACACATTAGACAGGAGCGGATAGTCAGGGACCGGGACAGATGGATGAATGAGGAGAGTACGAGTCAGAATAAAGTAGCTGGGAGGCAGGACAGATCAGGTAACTCACCAGAGCCAGTTACACACGCTGCAGAGCATAAACTATCACTGGCACTGAACCGGAGATGCAGCACCAGGATTTAGTGTCCAAACTGAGGCAGCTCTTGACATAACCAGGCCAGAACTGGCTGAAATAATCAAACCACAGGCCACAGCAGCTGATACAGACCTGGATCATGACAACTAGTTTCTCCATGCAGAAGACATCTGGAAGCTGTCATCATCAACAAAGGCTTTTGTACAAAGTATTAAATAAAATTTCAATAAGCATGTTCAATACTTCTTCCTTGTGTCAATTCTCATGCAGCATGGGGAGGACAAAACTGAAAGCGGATCACAGGAATATATAAAGCACAAATATAATCACTGATTACAATATGGTCAAACAATTAAAGGTTTGAATGAGATTCTTAAGTACAGTACTGACCAAAAGTTTGGACACACCTTCTCATCTCTAGAGCAACTGTTAAGAGGAGACTTTGTGCAGCAGGCCTTCATGGTAAACAAGCTGCTAGGAAACCACTGCTAAGGACAGGCAACAAGCAGAAGAGACTTGTTTGACCTAAAGTACACAAGGAATGGACATTAGACCAGTGGAAATCTGTGCTTTGATCTGATGAGTCCAAATTTGAGATCTTTGGATCCAACCACCGTGTCTTTGTAGAAAAGGTGAACGGATGAACTCTACATGCCTGGTTCCCAACGTGAAGCATGGAGGAGGAGGTGTGATGGTGTGGGGGTGCTTTGCTGGTGACACTGTTGGGGATTTATTCAAAATTGAAGGCATACTGAACCAGCATGGCTACCACAGCATCTTGCAGCGGCGTGCTATGCCATCCGGTTTGCTTTTAGTTGGACCATCATTTATTTTTCAACAGGACAATGACCCCAAACACACCTCCAGGCTGTGTAAGGGCTATTTGACTAAGAAGGAGAGTGATGGGATGCTACGCCAGATGACCTGGCCTCCACAGTCACCAGACCTATACCCAATCGACATGGTTTGTGGTGAGCTGGACCGCAGAGTGAAGGCAAAAGGGCCAACAAGTGCTAAGCATCTCTGGGAACTCCTTCAAGACTGTTGGAAGACCATTTCCGGTGACTACCTCTTGAAGCTCATCAAGAGAATGCCAAGAGTGTGCAAAGCAGTAATCAAAGCAAAAGATGGCTACTTTGAAGAACCTAGAATATAAAAACACATTTTCAGATGTTTCCCACTTTTTTAAGTATTTCATTCCACATGTTTTCATTCGTAGTTTTGATGTCTTCAATGTGAACCTACAATTGTTAGAGCCATGAAAGTAAAGAAAACTCTTTGAATGAGAAGGTGTGTCCACTTTTGGTCTGTACTATATATATATATATATATATATATATATATATATATATATCTATATATATATACATGTATATATATATATGAATATGAATATATATATATATATATATATAGTGCTGGCTAAAAATATTGGCACCCCTGCAATTCTCAGATAATACTCAGTTTCTTCTTGACAATGATTGCAATCACAAATTCTTTGGTATTATTATCCTCAATTATTTTGCTTGCAATGAAAAAACACAAAAGAGAATGAAATAAAAATCAAATCATTGATCATTTCAAACAAAACTCCAAAAATGGGCCAGACAAAAGTATTGGCACCCTTAAGGCTACTTTACACACTGCGATATCGGTCCCGATATCGCTAGTGTGGGTACCCGACCCCATCTGTTGCGCGACACGGGCAAATCGCTGCCCGTGCCACACAACATCGCCCAGACCCGTTACACATACTTACCTGCCCGGCAACGTCGCTGTGACGTCACTGAGCGGCCGCCCAATAGCAGCGGAGGGGCGGAGCTGAGCGGGACGTAACATCAAGCCCACCTTCTTCCTTCCTCATAGCGGCCGGGAGGCAGGTAAGGAGAGCTTGGCGTCACACATATTGATGTGTGCTGCCGCAGGAGCAACGAACTACATCGTTACTGCTGCAGTAACGATAATCGAGAATGGACCCCCATGTCACCGATGAGCGATTTTGCACGTTTTTGCAATGATGCAAAATCGCTCATCGGTGTCACACGCAGCAACATCGCTAATGCGGCCAGATGTGCGTCACAAATTCCGTGACCCCAACGACTCCGCATTAGCGATGTCGCAGCATGTAAAGCCCCCTTTAGCCTAATACTTGGTTGCACAACCTTTAGCCAAAATAACTGCGAACAACCGCTTCTGGTAACCATCAATGAGTTTCTTACAATGCTCTGGAATTTTAGACCATTATTCTTTGGCAAACTGCTCCAGGTCCCTGAGATTTGAAGGGTGCCTTCTCCAAACTGCCATTTTGAGATCTCTCCACAGGTTTTCTATGGGATTCAGGTCTGGACTCATTGCTGGCCACTTTATTAGTCTCCAGTGCTTTCTCTCAAACCATTTTCTAGTGCTTTTTGAACTGTGTTTTGGGTCATTGTCCTGCTGGAAGACCCATGACCTCTGAGGGAGACCCAGCTTTCTCACACTGGGCCCTACATTATGCTGCAAAATTTGTTGGTAGTCTTCAGACTTCATAATGCCATGCACACGATCAAGCAGACCAGTGCCAGAGGCAGCAAAGCAACCCCAAAACATCAGGGAACCTCCGCCATGTATTACTATAGGGACCGTGTTTTTTTCTTTGAATGCCTTTTTTTTTCCTGTAAACTCTATGTTGATGGCTTTTCCCAAAAAGCTCTACTTTTGTCTCATCTGACCAGAGAACATTCTTCCAAAACATTTTAGGCTTTCTCAGGTAAGTTTTGGAAAAATTTCAGCCTGGCTTTTTTATGTCTCGGGGTAAGAAGTGGGGTCTTCCTGGGTATCCTACCATACAGTCCCTTTTCATTCAGACACCGACGGATAGTACGGGTTGACACTGTCGTACCCTCGGACTGCAGGGCAGCTTGAACTTGTTTGGATGTTAGTCAAGGTTCTTTATCCACCATCCGCACAATCTTGCCTTGAAATCTCTCGTCAATTTTTCTTTTCCTTCCACATCTAGGGAGGTTAGCCACAGTGCCATGGGCTTTAAACTTCTTGATGACACTGCACACCGTAGACACAGGAACTTTCAGGTCTTTGGAGATGGACTAGTAGCATTGAGATTGCTCATGCTTCCTCACAATTTGGATTCTCAAATCATTAAGACCACTTTACACACAGAGATAAATCTTTGACAGATCTGTGGTTGCAGTGAAATCATGGACATATTGTTCCATTTGTACACAGCCACAAACCTGGCACTGATTGACCACAATTTCACTGCAACCACAGATCTGCCGCAGATTTATCTCTGTGTGTAAAGTGGCCTTCAGACAGTCCATGGGTCTTCTTTCTTTTCTCCATGCTCAATGTGGTACACACAAGGACACAGGACAGAGGTTGAGTCAACTTTAATCCATGTCAACTGGCTGCAAGTGTGATTTAGTTATTGCCAACACCTGTTAGGTGCCACAGGTAAGTTACAGGTGCTGTTAATTACACAAATTAGAGAAGCGTCGCATGATTTTTCAAACAGGGCCAATACTTTTGTCCACCCCCTTTTTTATGTTTGGTGTGGAATTATGTCCAATTTGGCTTTATGACAATTTTTTTTGTTTGTTCATTGAAGACAAATTAAATGAAGATAATAATACCAAAGAATTTGTGATTGTAATCATTTTCAAGAAGAAACTGAGTATTCTCTGACAGAATTACAGGGGTGTCAATACTTTTGGCCAGCACTGTATATATATATATATATATATATATATATATATATACCAGTGGTGGCAAATGTTCATTTCAAAGTGCATCAGACTGCAGTGCCAATTCATGCATCAAGTCTTCTGGTAACAGATATGCTTGTCTCCCTCATGACTGCTCATATATATTTTCTATATCAAAGATGAGATCAAGGGAGTCATGTTTAGATATGAATGTTAATTCGAATCTTACACCACAAGGCCATCTCTAGGATCTCTAGTGTTAGAATCAGGATCTGTTGACCCCTTGGTGACACTCCAGTAGGGAGCACATGAGGTAGAGTGGTCTTCATTCATATATTTTTAATGCAGTTTTATGGAAATATGGAAACATTCACTTTTTTCTGGCAACTCAATGCAATCGAGAGAGCTGCTACCAAAGTCATGAAAGTGGAATCTGCATGTATTAGACATTTATGGCATATACTTTTTATACGTACTAAATCTCGCAGATACTAGTACCCTTTTAACTGTTATTATTAAATATATATAACATAGTGGTCCACGAACTAAGAAAACATTGGGCATTCCTCATATATATTGAATGATTATTTCATTAACGTGATATTTTCAAGCTGTCTAGATATCCGATTTTTCGTGATATTGTCATGTCAAGTAACAAGCAAAAAGGGTTACATACCAATATTGGTATAAGGGTTCGGTTCCACTTGCGTTTTACACTGAGAAGTGCAATCCAATAAAACATCAGATTGCACTCATACCGGTGCAAAACTATGGCGCAATGTCCATCTGCGATTGATTACTCATACCATAGTGGCATGCAGAATGAATCGCAGCATGCTGCATTTGTTAGTGAGTCTCAGCTCACGCACCCCCATACAAGTCTATGGGAGCATGTGAAACCGCACTGCACTCACATGTCATCCAACCACAGTGCGATATATGCAAAGACAGGCCGCGGAGGAGATGGGGAGAAAGTGCTCCCTCTCTCTTGTCCACACCTGTGATATGATTTCAAGTTCGCATCACAGTTGCATGATTCTCAGCTGACGCTCGCAGCAGAGGATCGTTGTTGGGAATTAAGGTTCCTTGAGATGTCAGTGCTTTTTCTCGTATGCAAAACACGATCCGAGATTCATTAGTGTTTTTGATCAGATTTTAATCATTTTCAGTTTTTACTATCAGACTGATGTCTGATTTTTTTTTTTATCAGACCCATAGACATTAGGTAGCATTGGTGAATTTGATTAAAAAACAGGCAAGAAGGTTTTTTAGAAGACCAGTTGCTTCACACAAATTTCTGGATATGTTAAAAGCAAGGATAGAACTCGTACGTGAAAAACTGAGGTCTGAATTAGCCCTTAGACATTTTAAGTAGCTTTTCAGGCAAAAACTAAATAGTTAGCCCCAATACATGTTATTAGAATTAATTCAGAACTGTCACAATCTTTCATTTATTTGTCATCAATCTTAACTCCTGACCACACAACATCATATTCCTTTGGAAAATAAGAGTCTTTGATCTGTCCGCTGCCTACACAACCTGGTTAAATAAGAAATCATACAGCTACTGATAGTCATAGACGTCAGGGACAACTGGCCACCCAAGACAGACGGTGATTGAACACTGTGTCTATAATACAGAGACCGGCAGGGAATAGATTATTACAAAACTGATTCGTTGCTTTGCAGAGTGAAGGCTTTCTATAAAAACTGAGAGATATTACATAACCCAAATTATGTCTGAATATGACAAATGTCAGGATAACAGAGCAGTGTTCCCCTGTGACTGGTAAATCAAGGAAACATATTGGGACAGATTCAGCCAAACATTTATGCTAGCAAACTGGTGAAGCTTCGAAAAGTCACAATATTTTTGGCCAACAGGGAGTTGGCGTTTTCATTCAGTTAGAATCAGCTCTGCTAAAATTGGAGGAGCCTGGGAGGGGCCAGGACAGGTTGTGGCCATGTCCGCCAGTCAAATTCATCAAATCTGCTAACATTTTACATGCCACAAATGTAACTCCAATAACTGACTGGAATAGCATTACCGGCTTGGTGCACAGAGGCACTTGACATTCTTGAAAAGGTGTGACATTCATTAAGGAAAACCTGTCATCAGGATTTAGCAATATAAAGAAATGGCATGGCCATAATAGCACTGATATACTGATTAAACTGATACCTTACATCAGGGATGTCAAACTCAAATACATATAGGATCAAAGTTAAAAACATGGGCAAAATCATGGGCCAACCTAGATGCAGGCCTCACATAGTCCTCCTTACACAATAATAAGCCACACATAGTCCTCCAAATAGAATAATGGGCCCCACATAGTCTTCCATAAAAACTAATGGGCCCTAATAGTCCTCCATACAGAATAATGTGCCCCACATAGTCCTCCATAAAGAATAATGGGCCTCACATAGTCCTTCATACAGAATAATGTGCCCTGCATAGTCCTCCATAAAGAATAATGTGGCCCACATAGCCCTCCATACAGAAAAATGAACCCCACATAGTCCTCCATAAAAAATAATGGGCACCACATAGACCTTCATACAGAATAATGGGTTCCATATAGTCATCCATACATAATAATTGGCCCCACATAGCCCTCCATACAGAATTATGTGCCCCACATAGCCCTCCATACAGAATTATGTGCCCCACATAGCCCTCCATACAGAATTATGGGCCCCACATAGTCCTCCATATAGAATAATTGGCCCCACATAGTCCTCCATACAGAATATTGTGCACCACATAGTCCTCCATACATAATGATATACCCCACATAGTATTCCATACAAAATAATGGATGTCTGGCATCAAAGGCTCAATAAAATCAGCCTGCTGCCCAGATTTGGCCTATGGGCCAGAGTCTGACATATGTGCCTTAGATAAAGGAAATCAATCTGTTGTTCTTATTTATTCAACCTCTAAAGTTTTCTTCAATGTTCTATGCATTGGGATAGGGTCTTCTGCTCCTCTACCTCTCCGCTTGCCTCCTGTGTACCTTTGACAGGTCACTGATTATAAAGTCACCTGGTTCGTTTTGAAAATCTGAGCTGCCGTCATTGGGGGGGACAGTGTGTGTCTGTAATTCAACGGTCTTCAGGTCTGCAATAAGATATCGCCTAACGCAGCGCATGCGCAGATCGACAGTTTAGCTTAATGCAGACATCATTTATGAGCTGAGATCTCGCTCTGTGCATGTGTCGCGGGCGGCAGGGTGCTGCGCTCGCTAACGCTTGGGTCCGGCGCTACTGCTGCTGCTGCTCGGTGGCTCGAGCGGTGGGCCAGACCCGGGGACTCGAGCGGTGCTCCTCGCCCGTGAGTGAAAAGGGGGTGGTTGGTTTGAGGATTTAGTCCGTGACGCCACCCACGGGTTGTGGTGAAGATGGGCACCACCGCTGCTGGTGACGGGGATCCCGGGAGCGATTGTAGGGAGCAGCTGGGATGTTGTTTTCCCCCTCCGTGGGTAGGGGTTGGTGGTCCTGGGGCCCGGTGGTGTGACGGAGAGGCAGGGTTGGTGAGGCGCAGGGTTGCAGGGACAGCGCGGCGTAGTGCCGGATGGCACTGGTGTACTCACTCAGCAACAGATGCACCAAGGCTCCGGTAAACCAAACGGCTGGATGAACGGGTCCCACAGCCGGCTGCAGTGTCTCTCCCTGGACAGGTGATGGTGGCTGTCTTTCCCTGCATCTGTATGTACTGTGTTGACTCCGATGGCTTCCCAACGGTAGTACGCTCCCCGGCGTATAGGTGCCGTAGGAGCCCGTGTTGCCCGCAGGTGCTGGCCCTTGGATCTCTAGCCTCTGGCGGTGGCTGTATATCCTCACTTTTGCCTTCTGTTGGGACTTGGTTGTTGGGGAACCCCTGGGGTTCCTGTCACACTCGGATTTGACTATTGACGGCGGCTCCAAGCCTGGTCGGGGTCCGATGGCCCTGCCTGTGTGTGCTTAGCTTCACTCCGCTCCCTGGTTCGGTACCGGTGGGCCACCGCCCAGCCCCGGTCCTTACGGCTTTGCAGAATTCCACCAACTCCTGCAGACGGCCACCACCGTCTGCCAACCTTGCTGTCAGTGCCTGGGCTCCTACCCAGGCACACGCAGACATTTTACTCCTCTCACTTTCACCTCCTAAACTGAACTGTCTCCTTTTCCCGGCTCCAGGCCTGTGAACTCCTCGGTGGGTGGGGCCAACCGCCTGGCTCCGCCCCACCTGGTGTGGACATCAGGCCCTGGAGGGAGGCAACAAGGGTTTTTGTCTGACTAATGTAACTGTCTGGGGGGTGGGGGGGTGTGTGTGTTTTGTCTGTGGCTACCTGGCTAGTCCAGGGTGCCACACATGCGCTGCTTCACACACAAGACACACACTAGGCAAGCAAAGAGGTGGAGAAGCAGAAGAAGACCCTACCCCAGACCCGCCCCGATACCCAGAGAAGTCATTAGAAAAAATTTTAGCGGTTGATTAAACAAGAACCAGGAATCAGATTTCTTCTCCAAATAATCAGTTTTATCAGTTTGACAGCGCCATTTTGGCCATGCTTTTTCTTTATATTGCTAAATCCTGGAGAAAGCTTCTCTAAGTGTCATTTACCTTTTAATGAATTTGGCAACTTATAATCCTGCAAGACTGTCGTGGACAAGCATGCGCTATACCATTCTTGATAAATCGGCCTTATAGATATTAATATTTTTTTTAAAAGTCATTCATTGTTTATTTTAGATACATTGAAACAATAATAAAAATGATTGCAAATGGCTAATAAACATCACAATGTCAATGGATATATGAAAAATACAAAAATGCCTAGCAAAATTGTCGCTTGTGCCTTGGTGACAACACTAAAGCC
This sequence comes from Anomaloglossus baeobatrachus, assembly GCF_048569485.1. Lineage (NCBI taxonomy): Eukaryota > Metazoa > Chordata > Amphibia > Anura > Aromobatidae > Anomaloglossus > Anomaloglossus baeobatrachus. The sequence goes on along the minus strand of NC_134356.1, from coordinate 213,326,817 downwards.
TGGGGAGGTGTTAAAATGACTAGACTCCTGATATGAAATACTGACCATTTGTCTTGTCTGAGCCAAAATAATATGTATGTTAAACCCTCATCTACCCATTAGAGGTGCAGGAATTTTCCTTTTTACTAACACACATCCATTCACTGCCCTATAGCACTAGAGACATTGACATAAACACTACTCATCTAGGCACAATATAATCTCTACATAGATGATATGTTGTACTGAGTATCTACTTCTGTAGGTCTTTTTATTTTAGCGTTATTTGGCAGTATTTATTTGATACTGTTTTGGATCAGCTAGCTTTAGATGGAACAGTGCCAGGGCTTCTTATTATTCTGCTTATTAGCCGAAATGGCTTAAAGGGAACATTTGTAATGTCACCTTTAAATGACGGCAAGAATGTAATTGTCTTATTAGTTACAAAATATATTACCAAAGCTGCAAAAAGTCCCATGAGAAGAACAGAGAAAAGAAACATATGAGATTTTACAGCATTACATTGATCTAATAGAATTACACTTACCGTGTTTGGATTCTTTGTGTAGAATCATATCATAAAGAAGCAGTTATGAAGAGCACAAGTCAGTATCTTAGCATCTTCTCATCAAAAAAGAAATGTTTTATTAGCAGGAAAACCGCACAAATTCATTCTTACAAATTTCATTCTTCCTAGAAATAAGAGGCACATGAAATAATTACAATAGGTTAGGCTGCCGGTATGAGACATGCCACTTCTAATGGCGCTCGCTCAGCATCTATTAAAATAATCTTGTAAAAAAATATCTCTGAGGCTTTTGCACACCCCCATGTTTTGGATAATTTCTCACAACCAACAAATATAAACCGTAGAATACATGAGCTTCAAACGCCAGACAAGCGTTCAATATCAAAAGCAGCAATTTTACAGAACCGCAAACATAGAATTCTAAGTATTTACAAAACAAATTTGTAAAAATTCCAAAAGTAAGGCATGGCCACCATCTTATGTTTCTCAATATCGGCTATCGATTCCTTACCAAATTCAAGACCGGAATATTTCAGTTGTTAGAGTCAGTGAGTGTTTCAAGGCACCGCATAAATAATCTGGATCACAGATGCAGCTAGAAGCCGTAATAACATGAAATCCATCTGCAAGTGTATGTTTATATGAGAGGCTAAGCGCTTGATGGACTGTTACACAAATTGGCTCTGTGTGCCGAGTATGTGTCTTATTTTCTGACAAAAGAGATGAGTGCTTATGTAGGTCCCTTATCTTGTGTGACAAACATGTCTCATTTTATATAGATATACACTACAGCTGTATGTGAGGAATACAAGCGTTTTATCTTCATATCCTATCTCTAGAAATCTGACATCAGATGTGTGAGTGGTGTGTTCTTTTATAATGCTTGGAATTCTTGTCCTTTTGTTCTTTTTATCACTAGTTAAAAGACCCCCTAATAGTAATGTTCCTCTATGTATTAAATTAAAAAAGAAATCTAGCCATAGATGTCCATAAATGTAGTGATGTGAATAAGTAGAAAAGACAAAGGGAAAATATATTTAACACGCTTATTACATTTTATTTAATACTTCATAAAAAAATCCTTTGTTGGTGATGACAGCTTCTCCTGTTTGGAGAATCTAGTGACATGCATTGTTAAGGTGTGATTTTGGACCATTCTTCCATAAAACACTCTTCACATTCTCAAGGTTCCGTGGGCTGCTTCCATGAACTTTGAACTTTAGTTTCTTCCATAAATGTTCTATTGCATTCAGGTCAAGTGATTGGCTGGTTTATTCTAGAAGCTTTATTTTCTTTCTCTGAAACCAGTGCTGTCAGCAAACCTCAAACAGAGGGAGGCCACTTATCAATTAGTAATGTATGTAGCAATAAGAGGCTAAAATTTAACTTTTAATTCTAAAATATTAAAAGCCCAAGAGGGATACATGTAACCATGAAACTCCAGTGCTCTAGGATCTGAGATAATAACTTGTCATAGCACAAGGAGTCAATGATGTATAACAAACACAACAAAAAAACACAAAATACATAAATCATAAATTGAGTAGATTATATCCACCCATGGGACAGTGGTCCACTTGCTAGGGAAGAAAAAATAATCAAAAAAACTCAATATACCTAAATCAAGAGCTAGATATTGGTCCTCAATGGAAAGACCAGTACAATTACTATTGCTCAATATACAAATAAATGGGAACAATCTCACCCATGTTCAGTGGTCTAGGGCAAATCAGGATCTCCTCCGTGTAGGTCCTCTTTATGTCGTCAGGTTGTCACTGACCCTACATAGACCTAGGAGATAAATTAAACCTGTTGCCCAAACTTCTGTCCTGACAAGGACAGACCACAGCTGGCCCTCTCTATATACCCCTACACCGATCCTAGCCACGTCCCGACGCGTTTCATCACATAAGACTCATCAGGGGACTCCGGTGTTTAGATAGAGGCCAGAGGTCCTAAGCCCTCGCTCCCAGAATCACATAAGGGAACCAGAGCCAAAGTGATAAAGGGTATATAAATGGTAACGGTCCAATAAGGATTATAGGTCAATTAAGAGACTCACCAGTGGTGATTCAGTTACGCAGGTGGATATATGTCTAATATGATGCATGTTGATGTCCCATGATGACGCCACCTCCTGCATCAACCTCGTGTACACGTGGAACGCAAACAGCGTCCACGCTACGATCCCACAGTGCACTTCCGGTCTCGCAACGATAAGCCGGAAGTGCGTCATAACAAGGGCGGGACCGTTGCTACACGCTAATGTGCACGCTCCAAGCCACAGGCCCAGGACGGCATTCAATCCGCCTACCGGAAGTGAGGTAACGCGATCACAGGGTGGTGGGAGTGGCAGGTACGTCATACAGACGTCAAACCGCCCACCGCCCATTCAATGAGATCACGGATCATGATGGCACGCCCTACACTCCCAGCGCTCAGGATGTATATAGGGAAGCAGACCCCAGTCCACTACACATCCCGTGCACCGGATCAAATCACAGTCTCGCATTCCAAGCAAAAAGAGGCGCAAAACACGTCATCCTCAGAATGGGGGCACCATAAAAATCGCAATGCTCATACCCCAATAACAAACACAAAACCCAACAGGTGGGGGGTACCTCGTTAGCACATAAAAGAGGGAATCATGGGGCAGGATCACATTGCTGAATGCACCTATCTGAAGATCACCACACATCCTAGTATGAGTCATCTTAATAATCTTATTCAGTGTATTCAGCTTTCATCACACATACAGTTATAGTCATGTTACCCAGATATTACAGATGTGTACAGATCCAGGGTTCCACATATATGGAGGGATTAGTCACTGTATTCACTGTCCCTCCAGGACTATACAGGTTACATCTACTTCAAAGGATTGGTCAAGGTTATCATTGGCTAGTAATTCTCCTAATGTCTAGATAAAGCTGGCAATTGAAGCTGTTCATTTAGGCCTGACGACATAAAGAGGACCTACACGGAGGAGATCCTGATTTGCCCTAGACCACTGAACATGGGTGAGATTGTTCCCATTTATTTGTATATTGAGCAATAGTAATTGTACTGGTCTTTCCATTGAGGACCAATATCTAGCTCTTGATTTAGGTATATTGAGTTTTTTTGATTATTTTTTCTTCCCTAGCAAGTGGACCACTGTCCCATGGGTGGATATAATCTACTCAATTTATGATTTATGTATTTTGTGTTTTTTTGTTGTGTTTGTTATACATCATTGACTCCTTGTGCTACGACAAGTTATTATCTCAGATCCTAGAGCACTGGAGTTTCATGGTTACATGTATCCCTCTTGGGCTTTTAATATTTTAGAATTAAAAGTTAAATTTTAGCCTCTTATTGCTACATACATTACTAATTGATAAGTGGCCTCCCTCTGTTTGAGGTTTGCTGACAGCACTATATTGAAACGAGGTATGGCTGTTTTTTTGACTACTGGACTAAACACCGATGATTGGTTGGCTGAAGCACAACAAATATTCTCCGATCAAGGATTTGTACAAAAGAGATATACTCCCTCCTATGGAGTGGCATTTAAGGAACTAACACAGGTTTATAAGGACCAGGTGGTGTCCTGGTGGGAGGTGAAGAGTTTAGAGAGCTACATTAAGGCAGGCATAGTTCCACGTGGCCTCCGTATTCACCTCACGGCGGGTTCTAGATATAGAAATCCAGATTTTGTCACCAACTGGGAGAGAGAAGCAACCAATAGCTCAATACGTTTGATGCAATTGATGTTGGAGGAGGAACGAGCTAATCTCTCCCAGCTGGATGACAAACTAAAGGAAAGCATCGACATAACTAAAAAGTTTTCAGGTGAATCCGACTTTACCACCAAAGAGAATAAACTGAAGGACGAATTGGAACGTTTCCAATACAGACTAAAAGAGAGGAAGCATAAGCAATATATGAGGGATTACTCTGACTTCAAGGATAATCGGGCCTACCAGGTAGTCAATAACCAGTTGCCTGGTCAACTGACTGAATGTGAGCCATCCTCCACGGATACTGATTTTTCGGATAGTGACAACTATAGGAGACAGAGGAATAACAGGAATAGAGGAAGGGGGAGAGGGAGAGGAAGAAGAGGCTCCAGATCTGGTGATAGGGGAGGTAATTTACCATTGAGCCCTTTTTTAGAACCCCATCCCCTCAGGAACCGGCTCCAGCAGCCCAGGAGTTAACCTCCAGTGTACAGGTTATTAACCTGTCTAAAAAAACTTTGGGTAGCATGGAGGTTGAACTCCTTAAGAGGGGGCTATCCTTTGTCCCCACCTCTAATTTTGACACCTTTGAAGCCATCAAAGATCTGAATCTATTCCTGCGAAAGGTCAGGTGGAGGAAACATTTTTTACGTCAGGATACCAGACTGTGTCAGGATCTTGATATTCCACCTGACCTTTTACCAGATATACGCCTACTGGAAAGTATCGGTACTATTGACCCCAGTCTTCAGGGTAGGGGACCTTTTACCGATCTAAAAAATAAGAGCACGAAATTTCCTCCCTCCTCTGGGGATCAATCGGCAATTGATGTATTTGAGGAACTCGTCACTCGTGAAATTAGATCCATCTCTCAATCCTCCCTTTATACACCTTAAAATCTCACGAAGGAAGAGATGGGGATTTTGAGAGAACTAGAACATGACAACCACATTGTCATCAAACCCTCGGACAAAGGGGGCAATGTGGTTGTCATGGATACTGACCAATATGCGGAAATGTGTATCAAGATCCTGAATGACAGGACTGGATATGAAAGACTCCTTACAAATCCAACAAAACAGTATTTGAGTGAACTTAAAGGTATCCTGGATGAGGGCCTTTTGTCTGAAGTAATCAGTAAAACTGAGTACGAGTTTCTTCTCCCGAAAGAACCAACAATGGCGACTTTCTATTGCCTACCAAAGGTTCACAAGGGCCTTTGCCCTTTGAAGGGTAGGCCAATAGTTTCTGGGATCAACAATCTGACCCAAAACTGTGGAACATACTTGGATAGAATTCTTAAGCCATTTGTTGCAGCCCTACCCTCATTTGTGAAAGATACACCAGATCTATTGAGGAAACTAGACGGGATATCAGTTAGTGAGGGCACCCTTCTTGGAAGTGTGGACGTTGAAGCCCTCTACTCCTCTATTCCCCATACGAAGTGACTCGAGGCGGTGGATTATTTTCTGAATACGCGGGGCTGTCAGTTTAGGGAGCACAATAGATTCGTCCTGAAACTTTTAGAGTTTTGCTTGACGAGAAACATCTTCACCTTCGATGGGCGGATCTACCACCAACTCAGGGGCACAGCCATGGGGAGCCCATGTGCTCCCTCCTACGCCAATTTGCTCCTGGGTTGGTGGGAGGAGACGCGGATCTTTGTGGAAGGGATGGAAGAATCTACATCTAAATTTAAGATATGGGCCCGCTACATAGATGACATACTGATTGTATGGACAGGTTCGAGGACGGAACTGTCTAACTATGTAGCGGGCCTTAATCAAAATGATATTGGGCTGACCTTTACACATGTCATTGGGGAAGACAATCTCCCCTTCCTGGACATTCTTATCCAGAAAAGTGGGAATGGTGAGATTTCCACCTCAACCTACCGTAAACCCACAGCCACCAACTCTCTCCTCATGTGGGAGAGCTGTCATCCCTTCCACATGAGGAAGGGGATCCCTAAAGGACAGTTCCTCCGTTTACGGAGGAACTGCTCGGATAAAAGGGTCTTTGAAAGCCAATCAAGGGAGCTCCGTGACCGTTTCAAAGAGAGGGGCTACCCTGGGGAGATTCTTAAGAGAGCCTATAATGAAGCGAAAAACACCCCTAGAATGGAATTGTTGATGGACCGGGAGAAGCCATTGGAACAGAATGGTTTCTCCCGCTTCATCACAACTTTCAACAACGGAGCCACTGAAATCCGTAAAATACTGGAGAATCATTGGCCTATTCTTTTAATGGATAGAGATGTGGGCCCCTCCTTGTCTGAACGACCACTGATCACCTTTAAAAAAGGGAGATCCCTTGGTGACAGGCTGGTGCATAGCCACTTTGAACGACACCAGGAGACTAATTGGCTGTCCAGGGAGGTGAAGGGCTGCTTTAGATGCTCTAAATGCATAGCATGCCCCTACCTGGAAGTTGGGAAAACGTTCAGAAGTATGGTGCTGGACAGGAATTTCGAAATACGTCATTTCATAAATTGTCGCACTCAAGGAGTGATTTACAAAGCTACCTGTAACTGTGGCTTAGAGTATGTGGGGAAAACGATCCGTGAATTTAGGCGAAGAATTGGAGACCACCTTGGCGACATCGAACACAAGAGGGACAAACCACTAGCCAGACACATTTGGGCTAAACATGGTGGCAACCCTACTGCTATCCGTTTTGTGGGTATTGATGTCGTCCCCAGACCAAAGCGGGGGTGGCGACTGGGACAGGCAGGTTCTCCAACAGGAAACAAAATGGATATTTAGATTGGGCACCTCGTCCCCGGGGGGCCTAAATGAACAGCTTCAATTTGCCAGCTTTATCTAGACATTAGGAGAATTACTAGCCAATGATAACCTTGACCAATCCTTTGAAGTAGATGTAACCTGTATAGTCCTGGAGGGACAGTGAATACAGTGACTAATCCCTCCATATATGTGGAGCCCTGGATCTGTACACATCTGTAATATCTGGGTAACATGACTATAACTGTATGTGTGATGAAAGCTGAATACACTGAATAAGATTATTAAGATGACTCATACTAGGATGTGTGGTGATCTTCAGATAGGTGCATTCAGCAATGTGATCCTGCCCCATGATTCCCTCTTTTATGTGCTAACGAGGTACCCCCCACCTGTTGGGTTTTGTGTTTGTTATTGGGGTATGAGCATTGCGATTTTTATGGTGCCCCCATTCTGAGGATGACGTGTTTTGCGCCTCTTTTTGCTTGGAATGCGAGACTGTGATTTGATCCAGTGCACGGGATGTGTAGTGGACCGGGGTCTGCTTCCCTATATAGATCCTGAGCGCTGGGAGTGTAGGGCGTGCCATCATGATCCGTGATCTCATTGAATGGGCGGTGGGCGGTTTGACGTCTGTATGACGTACCTGCCACTCCCACCACCCTGTGATCGCGTTACCTCACTTCCGGTAGGCGGATTGAATGCCGTCCTGGGCCTGTGGCTTGGAGCGTGCACATTAGCGTGTAGCAATGGTCCCGCCCTTGTTATGACGCACTTCCGGCTTATCGTTGCGAGACCGGAAGTGCACTGTGGGATCGTAGCGTGGACGCTGTTTGCGTTCCACGTGTACACGAGGTTGATGCAGGAGGTGGCGTCATCATGGGACATCAACATGCATCATATTAGACATATATCCACCTGCGTAACTGAATCACCACTGGTGAGTCTCTTAATTGACCTATAATCCTTATTGGACCGTTACCATTTATATACCCTTTATCACTTTGGCTCTGGTTCCCTTATGTGATTCTGGGAGCGAGGGCTTAGGACCTCTGGCCTCTATCTAAACACCGGAGTCCCCTGATGAGTCTTATGTGATGAAACGCGTCGGGACGTGGCTAGGATCGGTGTAGGGGTATATAGAGAGGGCCAGCTGTGGTCTGTCCTTGTCAGGACAGAAGTTTGGGCAACAGGTTTAATTTATCTCCTAGGTCTATGTAGGGTCAGTGACAACCTGACGACATAAAGAGGACCTACACGGAGGAGATCCTGATTTGCCCTAGACCACTGAACATGGGTGAGATTGTTCCCATTTATTTGTATATTGAGCAATAGTAATTGTACTGGTCTTTCCATTGAGGACCAATATCTAGCTCTTGATTTAGGTATATTGAGTTTTTTTGATTATTTTTTCTTCCCTAGCAAGTGGACCACTGTCCCATGGGTGGATATAATCTACTCAATTTATGATTTATGTATTTTGTGTTTTTTTGTTGTGTTTGTTATACATCATTGACTCCTTGTGCTACGACAAGTTATTATCTCAGATCCTAGAGCACTGGAGTTTCATGGTTACATGTATCCCTCTTGGGCTTTTAATATTTTAGAATTAAAAGTTAAATTTTAGCCTCTTATTGCTACATACATTTCTCTGAAACCAGTTGAGAGTTTTCTTAGTTGTGTGTTTGGGATGATTGTCCTGCTAAAATGTCTACCCTCATTTCATCTTCATCATCCTGGTAGATGGAACATTGGTCCATTTGTCCTTCCTCCAATGACATGAAGTTTGCCAGTGCTGTATCCTGAAAAAATGGCCCCAAAGCATGATGTTCCCACCCCCAAACTTCACTGCTGGTACCGTATGGTGTTTTTGTAGTGATCTGCAGTGCCTTTTGGACTCCAAACATGGTGTGTAATATGGCATCCAAAGAGTTCAATTTTGGTTCCATCTGGCCAGACTATATTCTACCAGTATTTCACTGGCTTGTCTAAATGTTGTTGAACAAACTTTTTATTCACTTGAACATGCTATTTATTCAGCAAGTCTTGCATGGTAAGCATCCATACAAACCATACAGGTTAAGTACATTAGATTATTGTTTTCTTTAAAACAATTGTACCTGCTCATACCAGGTCTTTCTGTATCTCTCCACTTGTGGTTCTTGGCTCAAGGACAACTCTTTTGATAATTGTTTTCACTCCTCTATCTAAAAGATTGTGGAAGTTATGGAAGCAACTAAAGCTCAAAATTCATAGAAGATACCCATGGAAACTTCAGGATTTGAAGAGTGTTTGTGTGCAAGAATGGGCTAAAATACTACTTGAGCAACAAATGCGACTAGTTTCTCCATACAGAAAACGTCTTGAAGCCATCATCCCTAAGAAAGATTTTTGTATGAAGTAAAATAAATGTCAGCAATTGTATGAGGTTCTATGTAGATAGAAGAGGGAGGAGGGGCAAAGCTCTGGCTATAGTTCTTCCCTCTGTATCTAGCTCCACCCTCTGCTTCTAGCTCCTCCCATCATTATAGAATCTCATCAGTAGCACTGCCATCTCCTATCTCAGTAATGGGAACATCTTCAGTCAATAGTTTTTATCTCAGATTTGAGACTTTTGATAATGGCTGATCAATTCTGGCAGAGAAAGAAGCAAATTAATCTGATTTTACAAGGTTGTTTAATTTCATGTATACTATTGATATGTGAAATATAATTTAAAATGACGGTTACTCTATAAGGTTGTGTTCCCACCATGAGCTTTGGGTGAGTTTTTGAAGCTGCGTATTTTCGCTGTACAAAAAAACATGGCATGTTACAGTTCGGCAAAGTGGATGGGATTTATAGAAATCTCATGACCACTGTACAATTTCCTTACTCATTGTAAACTGATCTCAAGCTGTATCAATAAAGTTTTATCAAATTCAAATAACTGAAAGTATAAAAAAAGCAGCTTTATTTAGTACATGACATACCAACAACAAATAAAAACCGAAGCGTCATAAACACGATAAAAATCCAAGTAAATAAAGATGTAATTAAAAATATAGCGAAAAAAATGCAATAAACTAATTTATCTAACAGGTTCAGAAATGCTGCAGAAAATCTGCAACATCAAAAACTCACCAAATACTTTACGTGGGAACGTGGCCTTAGATTACATTGGGATTAAGATGCTCATGACTGACAATTGTATAGATTTGGCTATTCAGCACAGCAGAAATGCTCATTATTTGGAACTGCAATGTAAAGCACAAAGACAGTGATGGGCTTTGAACATTTCAAAAAGAACAAGAAGCTGAGAACTCCACTGGACCTCAGACACAGGCGACAATGAATCTCATTATACGAGTGTGCAATTATTTATGTTGATCCGGTCGATAGGTGCAGTCTGATGGGGCGATTTGGCCGGTGTACACAGAACGACTAGTACTGATGGGAACAAAATGATCTTTAATATTAACGTTCTGTCCACATTCAGGATCATCCTAAGCCCAGTAAATGAGAATATTGTTTGTTGCGGGATTGTCAACATATTAATGCAGGAAACCAGCCTTCTAACGGACAACCAATTCTCAGCTTGTCTAATGGGCATCTACTATAATGTTTGACAAAAAAATCTTTGAAAACATACATCAGAAAACTTCATCGTGTAGTCACTTTAAACATTTTAGCAAGGAATCTCATAATGTTTAAAGCTCCCCTCCGAGCAATGTCTTCTTAAGTAACGGTATTAATAAAAGAGGATAAAAGAACCCCGCGAATGCTACTAGTTTTTATTATATGAAGAATTGAGATCAATAAATTATATTTTCAGTCTTCTGTGGCCTCAAAGTGAGCACTTCCCTTTGATCTATGGTTTACTCCATGTTTTTAGCAGGTAGACTGGTGAGGAAGGGTTTTTACTATGAACAGTTATAGAATAATTATACCTTTACAAGACTATGTTCACATGTGGCAAAAATTGTTTTTGCTGAGTATTTGGATCCAGTTGGATAAAAACACGCTACGGTAGGTGGCCTGCGCTGCTGCAACAAGTGGATTCTTCAACAACAATAATAAGGTTTTTAAACACAACGTGTTTCAACGCCGTACCGACTAGAAATTGCTTTTTTTACTTGATCAATGTGTTGAAAAGCGTCGTGAGTAAAAAAAACATTATTATTATTGTTGAAGAATCCATTTACTGCAGCTAGCATGTTTTTGTATAACTGGATCCAATATTTCCCGGAGGATTCATCCACCAGCCATGGGGCAGCAGCAGCAGTCTTTCTTCATGCCTACATTGGAGTAGTGCCTGTCACAACTCCACCAGGTGGACGTTAACCAAAAACGTACCTGCTCTCTCTCCATGGGTATCACCCTATTGTTCGCTCTGCTAAAAACATCTAGATTTCTTATTTTGCTGAGTATTTGACACAGTGTATTTGATTAATAAAATGCTCAGTATTTTACAATACTAGCTAATTCTGAAATCTCAGGCGCACGCTACTTTTTTTTTTGCATGCATGTTTTGATCTGTGCTGCGTTTTTCACAAAAAGTAGCATATCTATTCTTTCACCATTCAAATAAATGGGGAAAAAAACTAAAAAGTAAAAATGCTGCAAAAATGCACATACAAAAGCTTCAAAACATGTGTATTTTATGGAGCATTTTTCTTGCCACCACTTTGGTTTTTGGATGTAAGCAGTTCGATGAAGATCCACTTCCTGAGAAGCCTACAGACCGCTCAGCAACCTTTCCCGAGAAGTTTGCAGCTTGGGTGACAGGAGAGCACAGGTCCTGCTGAGTGTGCATACATAGTGTGGTACGTATACAATAAAAAGCATAGGCTTGGTTGCACTCCTGTTACCAAAGCTGTGTACCTTTCAGGGTCTCGGTAACTGGACTCCTCCAATCTGTTTACATTCTAAGAGCACCGAAGTGTATGTATATATATATATATATATATATATATATACATATATATATATATATATATATATATCATCTTTGAATTATATCATTCATTTTTTTACCACATAATATGTTTAAAAAAAAATGAAAATAACCCAAAAACAATCGAGATGTAATGGTAAAAAAGATGCAATTCCGCTATGGTTTATGGCTTTTTTCTTTCCGGCATTCATTCAGTGGTAACAGTGAAATTAAATCATGATTCCGCAGAATAGAACAATTACACGGATGAAAAAAACTTGTTTGTTTTTTTGAATTAGTAAAAAAATTCAGTTTGTAAAAAAAAATAATTTGGTTTTTATATCCATTTTCTGAAACCCAAAACGTTTTTATTTGTCAGTTGACTGAGCTGTGTGGAAGCTTGGGGTTTTTTGTCTTTCGAGCTAAAGCTTGTATTGATACAAATTTGGGCTACATGTGACATTTTCATCTCATATTGCATTATTTTCGGAAGGAGTGGTGACCGAAAAATGAATTTTGCCATTTTGATTTTTTTTTTCTTATTATGGCTTTTATCAAATGGATTCATTTAGTTTACGCTTTGATAAGCTAGCAATACTAAATAAGTTTGTTTCTTTTTCTTTTTTTAATTGGGGGAAAAAATGGATGAATCAATTTCTTTTATTTTTTCATTTTTTATATATTTTTCCATTATTTTTTTGTCCCTTATGGAACTTTAATCTATGATAAGTTGGTTTACTTATATTATGTGCTGATATACCAGGGCTTTGCTGTATATAGTACATTGTAAATCACTGCCACCTCCAAAATTCAGGTGATTGTGGCTTCAAAGAAGTACAAATATGGCAAGAACAGTGGTCTTTAGCAGGCCCCCAGGTGCCATGGTAGTCCATTGGGGCCCTGTTATTGTGTTGCATGAAGGGTGATGGGAGCACTGTCTGCTTTATTGATACAATGCTGTCAAAGATTGAATTAACAGCAGCAATTGGAGCTCTGATTGCTCCTGGTAGATACAGATACCAATCATGTATATTATAGCCAGTGTAGAGTGGAGTGGAGCTCTAGTTGAGGGCGAGGGATTGACTCCGAATGCCCGAGCGTGCTATATGAACCTGGCTGGGTGTGTGGACTTCTTTCTTGTAAGCTGGGATCCCTTGCAGGCTGCATACTGCCATTAGTGGACAGCTGGACAGGACTGGATGATTACTTATACACACAAGAAGACCAACAGCACTCTTTAAACCATAACTTTTTACTGTTCAATTCATTCTCATTCACAGGTTTGCGTTCCAGATAGCGGGCACATATCTTCCAGCATGTTACAGTGTTGCATAACATTATGAGACACAATTCAACTTTCCTCTGGATTGTGTCCAATTTAACTAAGCAGATGTGTCCCAGTACATCAAAGACCACCATTACAGCACACACTTTAACGATCACCCTCTTTTCCTGCAGTCTCATGTCCAGTCTCCTTAGGGGTCCCATAATGACATGAGTAAAGCTTTGTTCACCAGGACATCTATTGGGAAACCACTCAGTCATCTGACTATGTTCACACACCATTTGATGGTTTAGGGGCCTGACCACTGTAGTGATGCACCAGTAGAAGTTATCTAGTACCTTGATGATTAAGGAGCCTGGATGTTAGTGCTCTCTCCTTTGGCTCCTTTAGTCTGAGGTCATTCTTTTCAAGAATCGATCACTAGTGACAATGCTGTTAATGCCCTGTGTCTCTGACTATCCTCAAGAAGCACGCTATCTTGCCTTCTGTTTCTTTGCTCCGTTGCCACAAGTCACTCACTGTATGCGACTTTCATGAACGAATGACTATACGTCTCTCACATATGCTCTACAGGTCTACACTGACTTCTAAAATGAATCAGGACCTTCACTTTCGCTTGACCGGAGTGGGCTAGTCCCAACGCTAATGCGGGCGTCACACGAGGTGATCTATCGTGCGATATGTCGTTGGGGTCACGGTTTTCGTGATGCACATCCGACATCGTTTACGACGTCATTCCGTGTGACACCTACGAGCGACGCAGAACGTTCGCAAATTGTGTATTGATGACACGTCGCTCATTTTTAAAAAGTCGTTTATTTTTCTTTGCGCCAGTTGTTCATCATACCCGGGGCAGCACACATCGCTCCGTGTGACACCCCGGTAACGATGAACACAGCTTACCTGCGTCCCGTGGCTCCCGCCGGCTATGCGGAAGGAAGGAGGTGGGCGGAATGTTTACGTCCCGCTCATCTCCGCCTCTCCGCTGCTATTGGCCGGCCGCTGTGTGAAGTCGCTGTGACGACGAACGTCTCACCCCCACAGCGACGTAGCTCAGCAAGTAAGTACGTGTGACGGCGGTTTAACGACTTTGTGTGCCACGGGCAACTAATTTCCCGTGACACAGAAATGACAGGGGGCAGGTACGATCGATCGTGCGATCGCACGATAGATCGTATCGTGTGACACCCGCATAATTGTCTCTGTCTCTGCGGTCTGTGATTTGACAGATCTTAACCTTTCTCACCGTTTAATGCCAACATTATAACACCTTACATTATCACATCCTATAATACTGCTATACACTATGCAAATTATACTTCATATCATATATCTCAACATACACTATACAGGAATACATTGCATTTCACTTGGCACATTATATAACAATATTTACAAAAAACGCAAGACATTATTCACATTACAAGTCAATAACGTGATTAGTGTCTTCAGGGGCAGGAACGCAATAACCACAATCCACCACTTTTAAGCCTGCTTTACACGTTGCAATTTTGCATACGATATCGTATGCGATTTGCAACGCCCCCATCGTATGTGTGGCTCTTTCAATTTGTTGAACGTGCCGCACAAACGATTAACCCCCGTCACACGTACTTACCCTTCCATACGACCTCGATGTGGGCGGCGAACGTCCACTTCCTGTAGTGGGAGGGACGTTCGGCGTCACATCGATGTCACGTGGCAGCCAGCCAATAGAAGCGGAGGGGCAGAGCTGAGTGGGATGTAAACATCCCGCCAACCTCCTTCCTTCCGCATTGCTGGCCGGGAGCCGCAGGACGCAGGTAAGATCTGTTCATCGTTCCCGGGGTGTCACACACTGCAATGTGTGCTAACCCGGGTACGATGAACAATCTGACGTGCAATTCTAGAGAAAGGTACAATGTGTATGCGATGAACGTTTTAACGTTCAATCGCAATCGCACGTACCTGTCACACACTGCAATGTACCTTACGATGCCGGATGTGACCCCACCGACACATTGTAAGATACATTGCAGCATGTAAAGCAGGCTTTACACCAGCCTCTATTACATCTGGAAGATCTCAGCTCTTGAGCCCTGTCCACACACAAGCACCACGGAAATGACGTAACTATATGCCATTTTGCATAAGGAGTTAAAGATCCATAGACATGTCTGATCTGAGATTTCTGAGGTGGAAAAATGGCAGATCTGTTGAGTCCCATATAAAAGGTTATCTGAATGAGAAAAAAAACATTGAAAAAATTGTTGAGATATTTTGATTGTATTCTTTACTTTTTGGTCTTGTTTACTCAAGACCTGCGTGAAC
Source organism: Anomaloglossus baeobatrachus (assembly GCF_048569485.1). Classification (NCBI taxonomy): domain Eukaryota; kingdom Metazoa; phylum Chordata; class Amphibia; order Anura; family Aromobatidae; genus Anomaloglossus; species Anomaloglossus baeobatrachus. Next base: position 213,311,333 of record NC_134356.1, on the reverse strand, counting down.
AATGGCTGTCTTGATGAGGGAGCTTGTTGATGTTAGACACTCCTGCTTCATTAGAGGCGCACTCCTCTTAGGACACATGCACATTTTGAGTTTTTTACCTTTGATGTGTTTAGGTAGTAATCAATAAGGCTTGTATAGCTAAACTTCAATCCAAGATATCAAGATCAAGTCATTTATTTTATACTACTCATTGTCAAATCTTATACGCATATCCAACCTTATTCGTATCATCTTGGCAGCATTTGGAAAAATATTTCCACTTTTAACCCATAGAACCAGTATTTGTATATGACAGAGCATGCCAGAATATATAGAAATGTAGATCTTTACGGAAGTCAGAGTCGCCTCTGTATTTTACTAAGTTAGTCTAAGCCCGTTTGCATGATTTAGTTGGGTGCCTGAAATCTTTCCATTTCTGTACTGTTGATATGTAACTCAGGATAATTCATTAGCATTTTGCCTGTCCCTGCAGCTCATTCTTTACAAAACTGTAGCAGTGCACCAGGGACATGCACAAACATCAAGGGAACTGCTTATGCCTCTGCTCGGGAGGGAAGGGAGTCACTATGTACTTCCCCAATCTGGCAGGCAGTCTCAGAGAGTGGGCTATTAGCACGGCTGTCATCATTAACAGTACATTGTTAATTTATATTTAAACATGAAACCAGCCATTAGCACAACAAGATTCCCACTAGCTGTTTGATAGGCAATGTCGGATGTTATTGTGTGTTTAACAAGGGAATTTGAGTGATGGGCTGAGCGAGGGAGCTGTCATCTTGGCATAGTAAATACACAGACCGAGGGGTGACAGCCGTACCCGCAGGGCATTATTTAAGGACAGTTACCAATGGGTGACATAGACAGACGGGAAATGAGGCAGCCTGTAAAAGCTGGAAATATGAAGGTGAAAAGACAGCTATCAAGGACAGTTAACACAATAGCAAAAGAAATGATACAGAACCCGGCAAACAATAAAATAAAACAATGGGCTACACAGTAAGAAACTGTCTGCCAACATGTAATAATAAACACCAGGAAAAGCAGCGAGAAGTATAGGCAAGAAGACCACAGCAAGAAGGGAAGGACAGAAGCAGATGGCAGCGTAGTGTGTAGTAATGAAACTGCTAATAAAAACTATGGGATAAAAAACAACAATAAAATCAGCTCCATTTCACCAAGACAGAGAAATAATGGGCAGAAAACAGCACCGAGAGACAGAAATAATGTAAAAACAGGGGAAGCGATGGCTAACAAGCAAAGGGAGAATGATAAGGGAGAGAGGTGGCGATCACAGGCGAGAGATAAAAAGTAGACAGTGCACATTGTGCGTGAGAGGTGAAAGACAGTCACCGACGCTAGACAGCTGGTGAGGGCTGCAACTGAGACAACTAATTATGCTATCTAATGAGATGAGATAAAAAAAAAAATCGGTAGTTAAGCCACTGCATGGGCTCGAACAACACTACACGTTAATGAAAGAAAGCAGAAGGATCAGAGGGAAACAGTTAAAGGGTTGTCTGGATTGTGACCCTCATTGATTAGTCCTCTTTCTGCTGAGGACCGGACCTGTCCTCACCCAGACAGCTCATTAACCGCAATGAGAATTGTGTATTGTTCCATTTACCCTATGGTGGCGCTGCAGAGGGATTGAACGCTTGCTGCCAGCTTTATGTACAGGTTATGGCTACTTGTTATGGATCCCTGGACATAGGATCAGGTTTATTTCTTCTACGGTCTCATGCACATGTTGAGTATTTGGTGAGGTTTTTTACCTCAGTATTTATAAGCCAAAATCAGGAGTGGGACAATCAGAGGAAAAGTATAAGGCTGGAGTTACACTTACATCTAAATAATCGATCCAATTCTCATGCTGGAGAGTAGGACGATTTTTCTCTCAGTTGTCATCCGTGTGCTGTCCGTGTGCTGTCCGTGTGCAATCCGTGTGCAATTCGTTTTTTTCTCAGCAGCTGTTAGTCATTTACAGAACCATTTACAGGACCATTTACAGTGTTCTGTGCTAATGATAGAATTGTATCCATAAAAACAGATGTCTAAAGGATGGTCCGTGTGCTGTCCGTGTGATATCCATTTTTTCTCAGCAGCTATTAGTCATTTCCAGGACTATTTACAGTGTTCTGTACTAATGATAGAATTGTATCCATAAAAATGGATGTCACTCACTAGGATGGTTCGTGTGGCGTCCGTTTGACGTCCGGTTTATTTCTCGCACCCATAGACTTGCATTGGCGAGTCTCGCGAGAGATACCTGTGCAATCTCAGCATGCTGGAATTTTTTCCTCAGTCCGATTGGAGCTGAGAAAAAAAACGCTGATAGGAGCTGCCTGATTGATTAACATTGGTTCGAGGCAAATGCGAGATTTTCTCACATTGCACTCGTGTGAGTCATACGCAACTGTGACTCCAGCCTAATAGAAATACAAGCACCACTTCTGTATTTATTACCACTACTGGTGTTAGTTTACAAATTACTGGGGTGAAAACTCACCAAATACTCAACGTGTGCACGTGGCATAATAGAAACACATCTCCACTTCTGGATTTATTATCCACTCTTGGTTTATAAATGCTGACATAAAAAAACTCTCCAAATACTCTGCGTGTGCACGTGGCCTAACAATAAACAATTGTCCAAAGCAGAAAAATGCCTTTAAAGAATACTGCTGGGTAAATTTGCTTTTTTGCAGGACCTTTCTACCATTTTATGTGTATAGGTTTTTCCTTATTGTATCCAAAAGATTAACGTATTTTTCGGATTATAAAACGCACTTTTCCTCCCCACTTTGAGAGGAAAATTCGAGGTGTGTCTTATAATGAAGGGTGGTGGAAACTGGTCACAGGAGGCAAGGGCAAGCTGCGGGCTGTGCGCTGTGGGCGGTGCTGTGGGCAGTTCTGTGGGCAGTACTCTGGGCGGTGCTGATGCTAATGTCGGGCTGTACTCGCTGCAGGCAGTGAGGCAGAGGCCATCCTGCAAAAATGTCTGCAGTGGGGGCCTCAAATAATGGAGCCTGGAGTCGACGCATGCGCAGATGGAGCTCTTGTCTCAAGATCTCATCTTTGCACACACCACCTCTGACTCATTTATCACCCAGCAGCTCACTTAAGAAAAATGGCAGCGCGTGCGCAGATGAAATCTTGGCTTTTCATTGAGCCAATAGCTCAATCTGCGCATGCGCCTACTCCATGTTCGGTTACTTGAAGCCTGCACCGTCTACAGTTTCTGGATGTTACTGCCTCACCGTGCCTGCAACGAGCCTCTGGGACACCCGCAGCATTGCTCTACTCCAACACCGCCCCTGCCTCCTGTGACCCTGCTGCATCACTACTGCTGCCCCCTACCCTGGTAAGACACCACCAGATTACAAGACAGACCCCATATTTTTTTACCTTTTTTGTCTTTAAATTTGGGGTGCATCTTATAAAACGAAAATTACGGTATGTGGGGTAAGAACATGAGCATATTAAATGCTGAGAAGTGAGATACATTCTCCAGAAATGTCTGACAGATGCCTACACCCCTCTTTCTATTCAGAATATATGCAAGCTCAGCAGAACTGAGTATGCATGTGTATAGGGGTGAAGAAGAATAGCCAGGGGTTATTCCAATAGTTATCTAACATTTATAGGCAACTTTGAGCTCATAGAGTCAAGAATTTCATGGTACATAGCACCAAATATATTATAAGAAAATTGTATAATCCTCCTAGTCTCCTCAGGTTTAGTAGTTTCTGTGGGTAGTGCATTCCTGCTTGACAGTTTGGACCAGCACCATAGGACCAAAATGTGCATTCTAATGTGCTGCAAGCCGGGGCAGCTTTGCCTTTGTAATATTAAAGGGAATCTGACAGCAGGTTTTTCATAACTCATCTCAGAGCAGCATGATGTAGGCAAAGAGATTCTGAATCCAATGATGTATCACTTATATTACTTGGTGCAGCCCACACCAGGTTCTCTATAGCGATTATACATTGACAGTGAGGTGTCAATCAGATTAGGAGTGTGCTTGACATTGTAGTCCATGAAATGAGAAGTCCTGCTGCTTAAGCAAATATTCCAGGAAAACAACAGATCAGACCTTAACAAGACAGGCATCCCTGAATTCTCCGTGTTAACCCTTGCAGCATGGTGTCTTCACTTACATTCCAAAAACCTGTGAGCTTTTTTAGAGACATGCTTAAAGGTTCTATTGGAAAGATCTTGTAAATCCTGTGCTCCTTGCCTAGGAGCTGGACCACCTCTGATAGGCTGCAGCGCTGGCTGGTAACCTAGGAAATGAGCAGTTAGCAATAAAATTAAAATCCCTAAATTTATGAGTTTCATATATTTTCTAAACATACCTCCCAATCAACCGAAAATTCAACTAATAATTCTGTTTAAGACCGCTATTCGTCTTTTGCCACAGTTTTCTGAGAAACATGTAAAATTGAGTGATTTTTCGCGTTTTTGAAAAATAGTACCAAAAAATGCATCAGGAACACATCTGAATACGGCTTTACCATATGTCCCCCTTTGTGACACCCAAATGTTGGAAATAATGTATACTATCTGTTATGTCTTAGGAATCTCCAAGCATAACGAAAAGAATCGGGTTTCTCTAGTAGTATTCCTTAAAGGTTAATAGATGATTAAAATCCCGAAGTGAAGATGAGTCACCTGTCATTTTAATCCAAACAGCCATTATAATTCTCCTGAACCCATCAACCATACCTATGTTTTCTTATTATTAGTGGTGGACTAGATTCTGTTAAAATTACCCATGAGTCATAATTTTTCCACAGAATTCTTTAACAGTGGCTATGAAATTGCAGACTTTGGCCTGAACTATTACGTCTTAAAGCTGAAAGTCACGCTGAAGATAATTACATTAAAGAAAGGCACATATCCAAATCAAAGGCTTTCTGGCTGAAAAAAATTCAATATATTCTGAGAACAGTCAAGAATATGGCGTGTGGAATTTCATTAACTCTTTGTAAACCTCAAGCTCATTTTGGAAAGTCCATTTGCAAAATTGTTGGATTTTATCTGATGCTATCCTATTTCCTTCAGGCCCCCTTCACACATACGTGCCTTTGGTATGTGTTTGGCAGTTTTCTCACGTACCGGAGACACGTACACACGTACACCTAGATTTTCCTATGGTTTTGGACACACGTAAGTATTTGCGCACGGAATGTGTGTCCGTTCCGTACTTATGTGTGTCTGTGTGTTTCTCACGCCGACATGTCCGTTTTGTCTCTGGCATCACGGGTGTCACACGGAACGCAAACGTGTCACACGTAACACACACGGACCACACGGATGTGTTCCACCGGAGAGAAGACGTGTCTGTGAGGAAAAAAAACTAAACTTAACTCACCTTCTCCTGCCCTCCTGTCTCTGCCGCTGCTGTCACTTGCTTCCCACCGCCGCTCATTATGCTCATTGAATATTCACTTCACTGCGGTCGGAAGCAGCAGCAGTGGGGAGTCGGCAGGACCGGAGACCAAAGATCAGCACCGTGGACAGCGACGCCAGGGACAGGTGAGTAGAAAGTTCCCGTTCTCCGTGTGGTATCACGGATAACACACGGAGAACACACGTAGCCCATAAACACGGGTCACGGAGAGCAAAACGCACCTCTGACACGTCCGTGAAAAACGTGCGTGGTTTTTCACATATGTGTGAAGTGGGCCTAAAGGAGTATTCCAGCTCATTTACTTGTGGATTGGCAGATATCATGTACCTGTCATTTTTATTAGATTAGGCATGTGCATAATATCTGCTAATCACACACATGCTGGTAAGTAACAGTAGATGACATTACCAGCATCGCAAACCCTCTGATGGATAAGTGAGCAGAGCCAGAATAAACCTTTAAATGCTATATAGTCATAAATCAAGACTTCTAGATTGCTTGTGTGCCATTACACAAATATAAATGCAGTCAATAAATATTAAATATCTCTGTGTCAGTGGCCGAAATTGTGATGGTTTGTCAATAATTGGCTGTTTTGGTTATGGGCAAACAATGTCAAGTGAAGAAGAATTGGCGGGGTACCCAGGCATCAGTATGGCAGAGTAATGGGGATCTATGACTAATAGCTTTATTATTTTTAGATCATACTCAGGCCCTTAGGAAATAAAACAAAACAATTGACAATCCTTTTTTAAAATGTCTAATGAGTAGTGTTGGACAGACTCGCAGATACCTGAGATCGGCAGGTCCAACCAGGTTTAAAAAAAAACACGGTTCGGGCCCGACATGTATTTGAAAGAGCTACATTCTCACATAAATATAAACAACATCTGAACATAACCATGTGGGGGAAATTTTTGGTGGTCACAGATGATCACCATAACCCCTATAGAGGACAAAAAGGATATAAGATCCCTGGTAGTGACTCCATATATACATATAAAGACCAAAGAAAGGAGTCAGTAACACCACCTTCATGCAAAGTACAGTATTTTATTGAACATAAATATGACAAACACAATTAAAATTCAAGCTGTGCTGGCAAGGATGCAAACAATAGTGGGACATGCACACCATTGCTGGCTATAAATGTGTTAGGCAAGGCAGCCTCTAGCTGGGAATACTGTGTCATAAGTAATAATTAACAACAAGGAGGTACTCAATGGTTAACCAGTAGACTACATACAGTGCAACACAGTGCAGAGATGTAGTTACTGTTAGGCAAACAATCAGTAAGTGATCCCTATTTAGGTAGAGCATAACGCTCCCAGACTATATAAAAGGAGTAAGAAGACGCCACTTCCACTCCTGCCTACACTGGTAACCGAAAGAGACATATATTTAAACAAGGTTAGAGATGACACATACCCATGGTAGCCACGTCAGCAATGGAGGTGCAGTTCCACAGACCCCGACGCGTTTCGCGAGGGCTTCTTCACAAGGGGGGGTCGGAACTGCACCTCCATTGCTGACGTGACTGGTTAACCATTGAGTACCTCCTTGTTGTTAATTATTACTTATGACACAGTATTCCCAGCTAGAGGCTGCCTTGCCTAACACATTTATAGCCAGCAATGGTGTGCATGTCCCACTATTGTTTGCATCCTTGCCAGCACAGCTTGAATTTTAATTGTGTTTGTCATATTTATGTTCAATAAAATACTGTACTTTGCATGAAGGTGGTGTTACTGACTCCTTTCTTTGGTCTTTATATTCTCACATAAATAGTTTGAGGGTGAAATCCTGCTGATATAATCCCTTTAAATATATATATCTTATTTTCTTAAAGAATTAAAAAATGTTTGCTTCGACTAGACTATGACGTAGCATTATTTTTTAACCTTCCATGGCTGCAATCCTTTGGAGTAATAAAGCTTTAGCTACAAACCAACATAGGACTTGATATAGCTATGCAATGGCATTAAAACAGTATCCTACTGGGCAGCACATGTTGCTCTATAGAGTTTTCATTAGACATGGTTGAATCGATTTACCAGGTTCGATATGCTCAGCAAATTAGAGGGATTCTGGAGAATCAATGGAAGATAGAATTTATAATGATAAGTTCATCTCTATAATGATCTTTATTATCCATGTTACTTTTAACAAAAATAGGATGATAAAATGTCTGAAATATTCACGATAATAGAGCTTACAATCTCCTGTAGCTCCTCCTATGTCAAGGCCAACTGGCGGATTAGACAATCAAAGAGGAAAAAATGATAATACATTCTTCTGAATAATACCATCATCAGCTCTTGATAGCATATGATCCCTATTTCAAAGTTTACTTTCCAAGTTATTTTACATAAAAATGTAATAGTTTTGTAATACTTTTTTTTATTTAAAGAGGATATATCAGTTATGAGAAAAATGTACAAAAATGACATTAGATGAAATGATAAAACTTATCAAAAATATAATATTAGCAATTCTGCTGATTCTCTCAGTATTAGATTGGGTTCACATTAGTGTATTTCATGGTTCATGTACAGATGGCAATGACCAGTCTGGGAGCAGGTCTCCAGACCTGAATTTACAACCTCATAGACCAGGCTTACTTTCTGTATACAGGCTATGAAATACACTTGTGTGAACACAGCTTTACATGGACACAGGTTTTATTTTCATTATATTGGACTGACTCAATATTTGGTGAGATTCCCTTCTCCGGGACTTACTAATTGCAAATGGAAAAGAGGTGATTGTATGCATCGTCTGAGTGCTCAAATGAGGCGGGACTTTGTGGGTCGGGTCATCTGTAATAATTCCTCCTCTTGCCTTGCCTCCTTTTACTTATTTTACTTATTTAAATTTCACACCGCCACTGCCATTACCGCTGTTGGTGGCACGTGCGTATTATTATTGTGACGTTGTATTCAATAAAATGGTGCCGAAATCAGCGCATGCACGTACCACAATCTCCGATACCATTTTACTGAAGACACTCTGGAGATGACAGTGAGTGGGATGGGCGCATGCGCTGATGAAAAAAAGAATCAATAGGCGCATACGCCGTTGCCACTTATATTCGTCTCCACAGTGTCTTCAATAAATTGGTGCCGGAATCAGCGCATGCATGTACCGCAATCTCCAATGCCAATTTACTGAGGGCACTGTGGAGATGTTAGTGAGTGGGGTGGGCTCATGCGCTGATGAAAAAAGAATCAATATGCGAATGCGCCATTGCCGCTTATATATATCTTCACAATGTCTTCAATGAAATGGTGTTGGGAATCATCACATGCACATACCGCAGTCTTTAATGTCATTTTACTGAGGACACTGTAGAGATGACAGTGAGTGGGCGCATACACTGATGAAAACAGAATCAATATGCTCATGCACCGTTGCTGCTTATATTCGTCTCCACAGTGTCTCCAATAAAATAGTGCCAGAATCAGCGCATGCATGTGCCGCAATCTCCAATGCCATTTTACTGAGGGCACTGTGGAGATATTAGTGAGTGGGGTGGGCTCATGCGCTGATGAAAAAAGAATCAAAATGCAAATGCGCCATTGTTGCTTAGATATATCTCCACAGTATCTTCAATGAAATGGTGCTGGGAATCAGCGCATGCACATACCGTAATCTTCTATGTCATTTTACTGAGGACACTCTAGAGATGACAGTGAGTGAGGTGGGCGCATATGCTGATGAAAACAGAATCAATATGCGCATGTGCCATCGCCATATTCGTCTCTGCAGTGTCTTCAATAAAATGTTGCCAGAATCAGCACACGTGTGTACTGCAATTTCCGATGCCATTTTACTGAGGACACTATGGAAATGACAGTGAGTGGGGTAGGCGCATGCGCTGATGAAAAAAATAATCAATATGCTCATGCGCCGTTGCCACTTATATTCGTCTCCACAGTGTCTTTAATAAATTGGTGCCGGAATCAGCGCATGCATGTACCGCAATCTCCGATGCCATTTTACTGAGGGCACTGTGGAGATGTTAGTGAGTGGGGTGGGCTCATGCGCTGATGAAAAAGGAATCAATATGCACATGCGTTGTTGCTGCTTATATTCCTCTACACAGTGTCTTCAATAAAATGGTGCTGGAGATTGTGGTATGCCCATGCAATGATTCCAGTGCCATTTTATTGAAGACAACATCACAATAGCAATGGGCACTTGCCATAAACTGCGATAATGGCTTATTGTTTACAGGACAAGACACATTTTTTAGGTGAAGTGAAGAAAAGAAATAGCAATTCTGGATTTTTTTTATTATTCAGTTTTATAGACATACTAACGTTATTCTGCAGGTCAGATCTGATAATACTAAATTTATGAACGGTAGATTTTTTTTATGTTTCACTACTTTTTTATGGTTTTTTTTGTGTAATTATTTTTTGGGGGAGAGTTGCTATATTCCTTTGGCATATAACTTTTTCTGCATACAGAGCTTAGAGAAATGGTAGATCTTCACACACAAAACTGATTTGATCAAAATTTCAGCAAGCAGCCCAGTAAGTGACACATCGCTGGAATCACGTTCTCTGCTTTTTATCATGCTGTGCTCAGATTGGGTAGTAAACACCCAGTGACAGATTCCCATTAATTAAGTATGGGATCTACACTTGTTAGTTGTTTCTTTTCATAATTGCAGAATAGTGAATACAGCTCCAGACTATAACACATGATATAACTCAGTAAGAATACAAGATAAACAATACAATGTATATACTGTATATTCATACTTGACTTTTGACATTCATTTGTATGAATAAACCCTTTAATGCAAATTACAATTTAGAATAGCGAGCCTTGTGAATCCATTACCCTCACTGTATATGATCCGTTTTCATAGCACCACTTCAGTGAATATACAATGTTAACTATTGTTATGGATATACGTGTCTGTAATATATGCCGCGTTCTAATACATTAACATATGAATTGAATGCATATTAATGATGGTGAGAGCTCTGCCCAGAATGTTGTATTATCTATTAGTATTTTCTATTGCTTATGCCGTACACTATAATAAGGGCATTACTTAGTTGTTGTTTTTCCATTTTTGAACGAAATCTTTAACTTTTTTGTTCTTTAGATGTTTGGAATAGACTTCTTTTAACAGTCTTCTCCAGCTGGGCTATTTATCACTTCAAAGCTGGAGCATATCTGGGGCAAAGTGATTGCTCCATATTTATCAACAGAACGTGTTTCATCAATTTTATTGAAACAATTACATTGACAAATATGGATCACTTTCTCTTATTCTGACCCACATTCTATATGAAAAATAACATATTAGCATAAAGCATGAAGCATATACCATCTATAATTTCCAGTGCTGTTAGGTCCAAACAATGCTAAGCTAAGCAGAATCGGTTGTTGGGTTCCCTTTGTTGGCACTTTATAAAAGATTATTAGTAACGGGCCGAACTGAGTCTGCAAATTTATCTTGTCTTAAAATGCAGTTTTCTTACAAAGGAAGACATATGAACATATTAAGACATCCTGTTAATCTAATATATAAGGATGAGTGTATATATATATATATATATATATATATATATATATATGTGTGTGTGTGTGTATGTTTGCTAAAGAATCCGCACCGTCACATTTACAATAACAAAATTTTGCACAGACACTCCATGTGACTCAGGGAACGTCATAGACTATGTTTTGAGGATACATTTTTACCTGGCGCTTTACAAGTATTGGCCAAAAAACCCACTTACTTACTGTTTGGACGTGTGCGTAATATATTGGCTATTTTGACAGTTAGCCTGGATATTTATCAGGTGGCTTATAGCAACTGTCGCACCCCAGGGCTATGGGGTACTCGGTCCCGGGCCTGGTTTCACTGGGAAGTGTCACAGGTGTAATGGCCAGTGTCCGGTTCCGTGACCCTGGGGGTCACTTTTAATACAGGCGTAATTACAGGGATTATTAATAATGTTTTTGTCGTGACGCCACTTGCGGGTTGCGGCTATATGGATGGAGCCACCTCTGCTCAGTCTCTCACTGCTGGGCCTGATGTTAATGGCAGCCTGGATATTGTGGCCCTCGCAAGTAGGGCTGGCCCCAGGGGGTAAATGATGATGTGGATGTTTATGTCTGTTGATAATACTGGGGCGCGGAAAGAAGGTAGGCCACACAAGGGACTGCGGTGTAACTGGTTCTTTACTCACAGAGATGTTGCTTGCAACCTGATGGAGGCTGGTCTTCACCACTGGTCCCCTTAGTCCCAGTGCCGGTGTGGTGACCTGGTGGCTTACTTCCCCTGCACCTGTCTCTGGTTGATGGGTCCCCGTGGCTTGGAGTGTCAGGGGGTCCCCTCCTGGTAGTCTTCAGTCTAAAGGCTGCTTTACACCAGGCAATCTATCGTGCGATAGATCGTCGGGGTCACGGTTTTTGTGACGCACATCCGGCATCGCTGGCGATGCCGGCCTGTGTGACACCTCCTAGCGACGCAGTATCGCTCACAAATCGTGAGTCGGGTACTGCTCGTTAGGTTCCATAATATCGTTTACTTTAGTTGACCACTTGTGACACCACGGGAACGATGAGCAGCTCACCTGCCTCCCGCGGCCGCCGCCGTCTCTATGTGGAAGGAAGGAGGTGGGCGGGATGTTTACGTCCCGCTCATCTCCGCCCCTCCGCTTCTATTGGCCGGCGCCCGTGTGACGTAGCTGTGACGCCGAACGTCCCTCCCACTCCAGGAAGTGGACGTTCGCCGCCCACAGCGAGGTCGCACGAGAGGTAAGTATGTGTGACGGGGTTTACTAACTTTGTGCGACATGGGCAGCGATTTGCCCGTGACGCAAAAAGGACGGGGGCGTGTACGATCGATTGTGAAATCGCACAATCGGTCGTACCGTGTAAAGCAGGCTTTAGTCCATACGGCAGGCAGTTTGAACCCTGTTGGGTCGGTTCTCTGTTCCCAGTTCCAGGTTCTCCCGTCACTGCTGTGCCCCGAACTCTACGATCGGTGAGGTCTTGGATGGTCCCCTCACCGTGCAGTTTTTATCAGATCTGCCTGAAGCATTTTCCTGTACTAAGGCTCTGTACTACGTCGGTGCTATGATTCCGAGAGTACTCCACTGTACTCCTTCGGCAACCACACGCCTGAGCCTGACAGGTCACTCCTATAATCTCCCGTCAGTACCGTTACATCCGTCTCCTTTCACTTCCACTTACTGATTGTCTAGCCCCTCTTCCCTGTTTGTTGTCTAGTGGACTGGATCGGTTCCACTCCTAGGTGGCCATCCATTGCGTGCAACCCTAGCCCATCACCAGTTTTGGGGGGGAGAAAAACAGGGATTGTATGAATGTTTTCGTGTTACCAGCACTGGTCTTCTGGGTCCCTGGGGGTAGGCCCTGCATCTCTTAAAGGATGCAGTTCTCTATAGCTCCTGATGGCTCAGGAGCGCTACACAACCAATCATATCTCTATTTCTTTTTTGCTACAGGTCATTAATAGGAGCTGTGATTGGTTGCTATAGGCAAAGAAGGTCATTCTTAGTATAAGACAGCTTATGTGTCAGTTAATATGATTTTGGTGGTGATAGGGAGAGACAGAGAGTGGGAGAGAGGTAGAGTGGGAGAGAAGGAGGAAGGGAGAGAGATGGGGAGAGAGAGAGAGAGAGAGGGAGAGTGGGAGAGAGTGAGAGTGGGAACGTAGGGAAAAGACGGAGAGTGGGAACGTGGGGGAGAGGGAGAGTGGGGGAGAGGTAGAGTGGGAGGGAGGGAGAGTGGGAAAGAGACAGAGAGAGAAAGACTTAGTTACTATCCCGGTCAACGCCGGGTACTACAGCTAGTATTATTATATATTTGGAGAAGGAGCATCTCAAATTGGAATTATGTAAAACCTGGTGTTGCTATGTATGCTGAAGCCAGCATGCTGCAAGGGCTGACACAGAGAATGCAGGGCTACTTGTCTTGTCACAGTCTGATCTATTGTTTATTTGCTATGTTTATTTAAGCAGCAGGACCTGACCATTATCATTGCTCAGACTACAAAGTCATGTGCATGGCGGTTCAGCAGGTGCCGAAGTTTGATTGGTACCTCACTGTCAATGTACAATTTCTATAGAGAGCCTGGTGTGAGCAGGACAACTCTCTCAGCTTTGCTACAAGTTAAATATAAAAATTCTGATTGTATCAGAACAGCTGCACCTAGTAATCTCAGTGATACATCATTGGATTCAGGATCTCTTTGCCTTCATCATGCTGCTCTCAGATGAAGTAACAAAAACCTGCTGATGGATTCCCTTTAAGCAATAGTGTTTATTTTGTACTTCAAAGAGTGATCATCATATTAATTTTTATTTTATAAGTCAATAGTGTATATCAAATTAAGAATCTTAGGAATATATCTTATCTGAGAAATCTGCTTCTTTCTCGCGATGGACTTGGCAGTCATTTTAGAAATTCTCAATGCCCAGGAAAAATAGGAATTTTTATGAGATAAGAGATGAGAGTTAGAACTGATAAGATTTTGGGTTGATGGGAGGGAGACAAGAAAGTAGAAATTATGCCTCTAGCTACCCTCTCTTACACCCTCCCCTCTACATAGAATTTTATCAGTACTAACTGTCATCTCCTATATCAGTAATGTAAATATGTCTTCAATGAATTCAGGTTTTACCTGTAAGCTAAGAATTTTAAGAATGATTGAATGTATAAAAAAGCTAATTTGTCTGATAAGACATACTACATAGCTTTATATTTTCATGTGTACTATTAATATATGAGATAAAAATTAAAATGATGATTTTTAAGGATCCAGATAAAAATAATCTTGGTCAAACAGTTATATTGTCAGTAATGATCAGCGAGCGTTGTCGCCCCTGCTAGATACTCAATCGAGCACTGGGATGCTGAGATACACTCGGTGCTCAGCCGATTATCGTGGGTGCTCAGATGTGTCATTCGTTAACCATCCGACACAAAGAGCTGGCTCCTTTCAGTAAATGATGGGAATCGGCAGTCCAGTGAGAGCCACTTACAGTCTCTGAATGGCTCTCACTGTGGGTAAAACAATGTATTCAGATGATGGGTGTAAACACCCCCCCCCCCCAAAAAAAAAAAACAGTCCACTGTCCTCCAGGAATGCTTTGTATATGGCTGGCTGTATGTTGGGGAGAGCCGGATTGCCCAATAGTTGACTATCATTATACTCATTACTCAAGTTGAGCCTGTCAGAGAGTCCAACCTGCTCGACTCGAGTAAAGATCATTCAGGCACTTTTGTCCTCACGCATCATTAATTGTCAGGTCATGTCAGCAACAGTCCACCATGTGTGCAAAACATGCTTCTTTTTTGCCCTATATTGCAGTTAAAATAGACACAGCAGATGCTGAACTGTCCCAACCTAAGTGGAAAATAAGTTTTTTCATAAGGAGTGCTGTTCTTTTTTGCTGCTACGCATAATCACTTCCGGCACCTAATAAATTCAGACCTCAGGCCAGATGCAAAAATTAACTCAGACACCTGAAGAGAGTAAATGCATGCTGCATAGCAAACCCCTGACATTAATAAAACTCTAGACTTGATTCCGAAATAAAACCAGACACCAAATCAGGCCTCCGATTTAATCAGACCTTACACCTAACACCCAAGTGAATTCAGACCACAGCCATAAAATATTAATAGAGTAACATATTTTCTTTAGGTTCTCACCAGCCGGTCAATACAGACATCTGTTACAGAAAACCTGGCACTCATATGGTGATTGAAAATTTTTAATGGGCACATTTTTCAAACCAGCAAAACGCAGACGTTTCGGTCTGTCAAGACCTTTATGAATGTGCGAGGCTCAATACTGCTATAGTGCAGGTGCCTTGACTGCTATGTAGATGGTTAAAAAATCAGTAAAACAATACTAAGAGGAGTTCTGCGGTGTCAACCACTGTGGAGGAGATGCGCAGGACTCCTCTTTAACCATCTACACACCAGCCAAAGCACCTGCACTATAGCAGTATTGAACCTCGCACATTGATAAGGGTCTTGATAGACCGAAACGTCTGCGTTTTGCTGGTTTGAAAAATTCGCCCATTCAAAATTTTCAATCACCATATGAGTGCCGAGTTTTCTGTAATTGATTGAAGATGGTTTTGGAACCTACTTGTGCACCATCCCACCATAAGTGCCGTGTGTATCTATTCTAATATAGACATCTGACCCTGATAAGCAGTTGATATTCATGAGGACCATATAAATGTTATATGAAAAATGTGTGCTGAGGCATACTTTAACAGCGCCCCAATAATAATGGCAAAACTAGCCACAATGCCCTCTGTGTGAACAATGGTACTCCAAGGCCAGTCCCAGAGCCCTTAGAAGCAGCAAATGTGGCTTAGTCACACAGCACTATCTTTTCTGCCCCTCATGCTGTAGAATGTTTTACCAAATTAAAGTGGTTGGCCACTACTTTTAGATTGATGGCCTGTCCTTAGGATAGGTCATCAGTGTCTCATCAGCCAGGGTCCAACAGCCCGCATCCCTGCCAATCAGCTATTCTCAGTTACGCAGCTTATTCTCTGTTCTGCAGCTGTCCCATCTTCTGATAGCGGCTGCTTACTGCACATCCACCTCCTATTGATTTGAGTAGGAGGCAGATGTGCAGTATCCGACAGCTGGTGCTATCAGTTGGGACAGCTCTGGAAGTGAGCATTTTCGACTGTCTGCTCCCACTTCTTTGACCAAGAATAGGTGATAGGCGGAGGTACGGGGTGTTGGACCCCGCTCGTTAAGCACTGATGACCTTTCTAAGAATAGGCTATTAATGTTAAGGTAGTGGCCAGCCTCTTTAAGGAGTCTGAGACCTTGCTGCTTTTATGACTTACACATCATGTGCTGGCACAGTAGCATCATCCTTTAAAATTAGGGAGGTATGTCAAATATGAAGAAATAAGGAATATCTCCCAGTTTGGCTTGGTACTGCACAAGTGCCTCCTATTGATTTGAGTAGAAGGCGGATGTGCAGTATCTGGTAGCAGGTGATATCAGTTGACGGGGCAGCTCTGGAACAAAACAGTTTTGACTGTCTACTCCCACTGCCGAGAAAAAGAACAGCTGATCAGCGGGCATATGGGGTGTTGGATCCCCGCTGATCAGACACTGATGACCTCTTCTAAGAATTGTTAAGGTAGTGGCCAACCTCTTTGAGCAGTCTGAGACCTTGCTGCTTCCGTGACCCAAACATCATTTGCTAGCACAGCGGCATCATCCTTTAAAATTAGAGGGATATGCCACATATCAAGAAATAAGAAGCATCTCACATTTTGAGAAGTAATGACAACGTTTCCGAACCATTGTTTTGAAAAATATATCATAATGAATTGCCAGGTCAATCCTACTGTTCCACCTGCATAACCCAAACCCACATTATCTTCACGGGTTCCTAATAGCTTTGTTACAACATAGCCTGAAGTCACAAGACAAGAGGCTTTACATTGGGATGGATTAGTAAAAAAGCGACAAGGATAATTTTTATACATCTTGTTGGCTTTACGAAGATAAAGTGCCATAATACAAATGTCTATAATATTTTTTAAAACATTTAAAGCCCAAGGCTACATGCTGGTGAATGGAATGTAAAATGGGTTTTTATTTCTAGAAACACTAATAAACATTTTAGACCCTGTCTAAACTGTAAATCGAAGGAGAGTCTGATAAAGCAAATGAAATATAGAGAAGAATTAGAGGAGCCGGCTGATAAGGGAAAGCAGAGCTGGATAACGCATGCGACCGCTAGGAGCACAAAGCAAGGGCCGACAAATGCTCTTCGCTTTTGTGTAGCTCACTCACATTCTCTGCTGGCTTTAACAAGATAACGTGCTGTGCAAGAGAGGGATGACATAAAAGGGACAGATAACAGCATTTTATAAACTGGTAAAATAATAAGCAGCTATTGTCTCTAGTGTGGCAAGAAAGTGCACTGCAAAAAAGTCATTCTGTGTGGCATTTACTCAAGGTAACCCTGCAGTGAAGTGCTGTCCTGCATAAAATCCGAGGGTCACAAGGGTAAAGTTTGAAGAGGATAATGAAATTTTCTAGTAAACACAAGGGATAGACTCAAAATCGCATAAATTTGCCTATGGCTTGCTCGTATATGCACTATGCAAAGCTGTCTGTCTCTCTTCTACTGCCCCTTCCTGCCATGTCTTTCCGCAAGCACTCACTAGATCAGGGTGACCTTCAAAGTCCTTGAGGCAAGTGTTCTACAGATTCAAAGCTGCGACTATGCTGCCGCCTCCAGTGAGCCTGAGCCATTAACCCTTATACTTCAAGAGCAATTCCATTATTGTATAAATCAATACATATTCCAGCTGCATGTGAGATTGCTAAGGTCTTGCTTTGGCTTGAACACCTTGGGTCTATCAGAATATTGGTCTATATACTATAAATAGAAAGGGACAGTTTGTGGTTTGCTTTAGGAAGAGAAATTCTTTAAAAAAAAAATGTTGAATTTCAATTTTTATTGAAGCCATTTCTACATGAATACAGAGAGTTTTGCCAGGATTTTAAATCTCATGTTCCACTTGAAAACCTTGGCCAGGCACATGGAAAGTGGAGCCAGGTGATCTAGTTTCTGCCTTTAGAGGGCTGGTAGATTAATGTACTGAATTTAGCAAATTTAACCAATTTCTTTTCGGTGTATATTCAAGAGTGTTATCAAATTATGGCAATCTGATACAAACATTTACAGGCATTTCAAGGAAAAGCAACATTTGAAGATCATTTAACCTACTATGACTTTTTAGTTTTTTCATCCTTTAAGTACGGTATATTTTACATATAGACATTGAAGAATAAAAATATTTGGAGAAATGCAAAATTGGTACCAATACCAATATTTTCGAATTATAATATTGTCTAACAAGGCTTATACAAATAGGGATGTATGAATTGATTCATGAAAGATTGAGTTTCAATCGAATCTCCTGAAATTTGTCGTTTTGCGCACATTCAAACATTTTAAAATTTAATTCGCATAAAGAAAAATAAACTTACTGGGCACAATTTCCCTCAATGCTGAGGTATCAGAGAGCACGCAAACACCATTTTATATTCTTTGTGCTGGCCTGTCCTGCAGCTATGACATCTTATGGATTATCATACCTTGTACAGTTATGGTCAGTACTGGGGTCACGAACAGGTCAGCGGTGCTGACTGGAGCACAGTTTGTATGGGAGAGTCGTTCTCCATCTCTAGAGTCACCGAGTCAGAAGCGGGCTGGTATTATCATGCTAGAAAGATCCATAGTTAATTGGCCCTTCCCAGCTTAAAAGTTGCAGCACGCAGCCACCCCAGAATAGTATTGAGCAGTGCAGAGAATGATCATTCATCACAGTTTACTGGCCATTTTAGTAACATAGACAATATTGTGCGTCTGGTATACATCTGTAACAACAGTACCATGGCATTGTACATCATAAGTGAAAAATAGAAAATATGAACACAAGTGAAATCTAAAAAGATGTTTCCATGAGAAAATGTCAAGATAATCTTCAACTAACATCACTATAGCAACATGATGAAATATTCTGAGTTGAGGGCAATCCAACATCAGATATGTATTTTCATTGTTTCCATATATTTGTGAATCTATTACTGCCATTTCCTTTGATAATTGATTTTCCAGCCATTGTTGCTACTATACAATTTAAAGAGTCTATTTAGTAGAAATGGAGCAGAAAATAATCGGAACTAGATACAATAGGTGCATATATAATGGATGAATATCATATATTTCCTCTTTTACGCCAACAGTTTTTTTGTTGTCCCAATCAGGACAAAAATATTTAAGTTTAGTCTTTTAGGTATTTGTAACAAAAATTAACTGTAATTAAAAATGGGTGACTCTGATCATTTTCTTATTTTCAGATTTATCAGCACATCTCCTATTACAGAACCACATGTCTCCCGTTTAATGCAAAAGAGCTTAAAATTTGAATCTGTTTAACCCAAGGCCATGACGACTTTTTGAAGCAGATCCCCCCATAAAGGTGGTGTCACACATAGCGACGACGACAACGACGTCGCTGCTAAGTCACCATTTTCTGTGACGTAGCAGCGACGTCCCGTCGCTGTTGCTGTGTGTGACATCCAGCAACGACCTGGCCCCTGCTGTAAGGTTGCCGGTCATTGCTGAATGTCCAGCTTCCTTTTTTGGACGTTGCTCTCCCGCTGTGAAGCACACATCGCTGTGTGTGACAGCGAGAGAGCGACGAACTGAAGCAAGCAGGGAGCAGGGAGCTGGCGTCTGGCAGCCTGCGGTAAGCTGTAACCACGGTAAACATTGGGTAACCAAGAAGCCCTTTCCTTGGTTACCCGATATTTACCTTAGTTACTTGCGTCCACTGCTCTCACGCTGCCAGTGCCGGCTCCCTGCTCCCTGCACACGTAGCTGGAGTACACATCGGGTAATTAACCTGATGTGTACTTTGGCTAGGAGTGCAGGAAACAGGGAGCAGGTACTGGCAGCGTGAGAGCGGCGGACGCTAGTAACTAAGGTAAATATCGGGTAACCAAGAAAAGTGCTTTCCTTGGTTACCCGCTATTTACCTTAGTTACGCTTCCACGCGTCGCTGCTGGCTGGGGGCTGGTCACTGGTCGCTGGTGATATCTGCCTGTTTGACAGCTCCCCAGTGACCATGTAACGACGCAGCAGCGATCCTGATAAGGTCAGATCGCTGGTCGTGATCGCTGCTTCGTCGCTATGTGTGACACCACCTTAACACTCTTTAAAAAGTGCAGCAAAAAGTTAACATAGTACACAGCAATTTCAAAATGACATTGCTGTTCGCATATTTTATCCTGTTACCTTCTTTCAGGGTTCAGAAAACGTGAAGCGATTAAAAGACGCACATGCTCATTCTTCATTACTTATAGACGAAGCTATAGAAAAAAAGTGATAATGCAGCAAAAAATGACGGTAAAGCTGCCAGCAATGTTACGTCAGGAAAAAGACAACCAGTTTCACCTATTAAAACTTCATAAGGTGTGTCAAAGTCTTGAAGACCTCGGCTATGTTCACACTAGAAAAATGATTTTTCTTAAGAAAATTTCTTAAGAAATTTCTTAAGAGTGAAGGATTAGTGCACTTTTAGTGCGTTTTCGGTGCGTTTTTGGTGCATTTTCGGTGCGTTTTTACCGCTGGTTGTTCCCGGCGTTATTGTGCCAATTATCTATGGCAAATAACGCAGTTAGCTGCAGAAAAGAAGTGACATGCTCATTCTTTTTCTTAAGAAAATCTACTGAAAGAATTTTCTTAAGAAAAAAACGCAGTGTGCGCACAGCTAATTTTTTTTGCCATAGGTTTTGCTGGGGAATGTCTGCAGAAAGGTTACAAGAATTTCTCAAGAAATTTCTGCAGCAAAAACGGACCAAAAACGCAGGTAAAAAACGCAGTGTGTGAACACAGCCTTAGAGTATTTGCACACTGAGATTTAAAAATCTTGAGTTTTTAAAAAAGAAATCACTTTAAAATATGAGAACATATTGTCTTGTTCAGGCAGTTTCCATGTGAAAAAAGCCTGAAAATGCACTGCCAAACCACCACGAAAATTCACAAAGTGCACAGTAATGTCAAAGTGACATTGCTGTGCACATGTTCTCTATTTTGTTACTTCTTTTAAACACAGCAATATTTTCATACCATGAAGCAGCATATGCAGGTGGCGTAACGGCCTAAAGAAAAAATTGCCAGGGAAGTCTCCTCAGGAAAAAAAGATCAATGGCTTTTTTCTAGGAGGACCTCTTTGGCTCCACCGTCGGAATTGAGATGTCACATACAAAAAACCTTAGGAAACTCTCTTGTTTTCTTTTCCTGAATCATTCAGTGGTTTTGAAGAAGTTTTCAAGAGTTTTGTAAGAATTTTTTTTCCTGAAGCGCTTTTTGCAGCCTTTTGATTTGACAAAGCTTAGTTGGGATATGTGTCCTATTCAAAGAAGCGACATGTCCTTTAAATTTTACACCGGGCGCTAAGGCTAGTTTCACACTACGTCTTTTTAACATCCGCTGAAAACGTTTTTTTAGCGGAAGTACGGATCCTGCTTTTACAGCAAATAACGTATGCAAACGCATATGTTATTTTGCAGGATCCTGCACTGGATGTTTAGGGGCGGGCATTGGAGTCATGTGATTGGGAGTGAGGGGAGCTAGACTGGGAGCCGGCTTCTGACAGCTGCAGACGCTGGTAACCAAGGTAAACATCGGGCTTGGATACCCGATATTTTTCTTGGTTACGAGTGTCTGCAGCTGCTAGGTGCCGGGCTGCCTGCACGCGTAACCAACGTAAACATCGGGTAACTAAGAGAAGTGGTTACGCGATATTTACCTTGGTTACGAGTGTCCGCAGCTCTCAGGTGGGGGAGAGGGAGGGAGGGAGGAAGGGGGAAAGACAGAGATAGAGAGAGAGAGGGTGAGGGAGGGAGGAGGAGAGATAGACAGATCACGCGAGACTGGTTCTGGGCATGCTCAGTACTTTCTGGGCATGCTCAGTACAAAAGCAGGATCCTGTCTATCAGCACGCCAGCGTTCACCTGCGTTCACGTGCTGTTTAGTCAGGATCCAGCAATTTGCAGTATTTGGACGGAGCTCAAAAACGCTACAAGTAGCGTTTTTGAAACATGTTAAAAAACTGCAAGTCGCTGGATCCTCACTATAACGCACGCAAACGCAGGTGAACGCAGGTGGACGCGAGTCCATTGCAAATGCATTGAAATGAAAACGCATTTGCACTGGATCCGCTTGTCCGCTAAAAAAACGTTTTCAACGGATGTTAAAAAGACGTAGTATGAAACCAGCCTAAGTGACATGTCTAGGCAAACTTTTTGAAGAAATAAAAAAAAAGCTTAAAAAAATGTACATAAACCGCAAAGTGGATTTCTTATAAAATTCAATTAAAAGAGCTTTATAAGAGATTTTGATGTACGGTAGTTTTTGGAAAGGATCAGCTTTAAGAAAAATATTTCTAAAAAACTGCAAAAACCAGAAGATAAGTTCACATTGAGTTTTTTTTCACCAATTTCCGCATCCTAAAAACACCTGGAAATGTAAATATATATATATATATATATATATATATATATATATATATATATATATAAACCCACTAAAAATGATTGTTCTATTGGTTTTATTGGAAAAAACGGCTTGCTGTTCATATTTGCCGTCTTTTGAGCATCTTTTAAATGATGCAAACTTTCAAAACCACTTAACGTTTAAAAAGAGGGATGTTCATTCTTCAGGGACAATGATGGACAATACTTTACAATCAATCAGTGATGAGCGAATAGTAAAATATTCGGATTCGAATTATTCGGACCGAATACCTAGTACTATTCCAGTATTCCTCATAAATAACGAACCTAATGCAAGTCAATGGGGAAACCAAGCAACTTTCTTGAAGATTTCCCAGAAAAAGGCCCAAGTTCCCTATTGACTTGCATTAGGTTCCCACAATGAGAATTTGGTGAGATTTTGATGCTATATATTTTGGCTGCACAAAAAAATGCAGCATAATAAGAGATCCAGCAAAGTGAATGGGATTTATGGAAATCACATGCCAGGATGCTTCTTTTTTTATGCAGTCTAAACTGAATTGTGATGCGTTTTTAAATCGACAACATGTAATTTTCCTCATATACTTGAAGGGGATGAGGAAAATCTACAGGTAAAAAACACATGTGTTTTTACTGCATTTCCACAGCTGAAATACACTAAAAATGCATGTAATCCACACAAGACTGTATCAATAAAATATTAGCAAAGCTCAATAACAGTAAGTATCTAAAAAAAAGTAGTTTTATTTAGAACATGACATACCAAAAGAGACAAAAACTGCAACAGAAAAAAACGCAATAAAAACACTTATAATATACACTGTGTGCAGAATTATTAGGCAAATGAGTATTTTGATCACACGATACTTTTTATACATGTCATCCTACTCCAAACTGTATAGGCTTGAGAGACAGCTACCAATTAAGTAAATCAGGTGACGTGCATCTCTGTAATGAGGAGGGATGTGGTGTAATGACATCAACACCCTATATAAGGTGTGCTTAATTATTAGACAACTTCATTTCCTTTGGCAAAATGGGTCAGAAGAGAGATTTGACGGGCTCTGAAAAGTCAAAAATTGTGAGATGTCTTGCAGAGGGATGCAGCAGTCTTGAAATTGACAAACTTTTGAAGCATGATCACCGAACAATCATGCATTTCATGGGAAATAGCCAACAGGGTCGCAAGAAGCGTGTTGGGCAAAAAAGGCGCAAAATAACTGCCCAGGAAGTGAGGAAAATCAAGCGTGAAGCTGCCAAAATGCCATTTGCCACCATTTTGGCCATATTTCAGAGCTGCAACGTTACTGGTGTATCAAAAAGCACAAGGTGTGCCATACTCAGGGACATGGCCAAGGTAAGGAAGGCTGAACAAGAAACATAAGATAAAACGTCAAAAGTAGGCCAAGAAATATCTTAAGACTGATTTTTGAAAGGTTTTATAGACTGATGAAATGAGAGTGACTCTTGATGGGTCAGATGGATGGGCCAAAGGATGAATCAGTAAAGGGCAGAGAGCTCCCCTCCGACTCAGACGCCAGCAAGGTGGGGTACTGGTATGGCCTGGTATGATCAAAGATCAACTTGTGGGACCTTTTCGGGTTCAGGATGGTGTGAAGCGCAACTCCCAGACCTACTGCCAGTTTCTGGAAGACAACTTCTTCAAGCAGTGGTACAGGAAGAAGTCGGTATCATTCAAGAAGAACATGATTTTCATGCAAGACAATGGTCCATCATATGAATCCAACTATTCCACAGCGTGGCTTGCCAGTAAAGGTCTAAAAGATGAAAAAATAATGACATGGCCCCCTTGTTCACCTGATCTGAACCCCATAGAGAACCTGTGGTCCCTCATAAAATGTGAGATCTACAGGGAGGGAAAACAGTCCACCTCTCGGAACAGTGTCTGGGAGGCTGTGGTGGCTTCTGAACGCAATGCTGATCATAAACAGATCAAGCAACTGACAGAATCTATGGATGGTAGGCTGTTGAATGTCATCATAAAGAAAGGTGGTATATTGGTCACTAATTTTTTGGGGTTTTGTTTTGGCATGTCAGAAATGTTTATTTCTACATTTTGTGCAGTTATATTGGTTTACCTGGTGAAAATAAACAAGTGAGATGGGAATATATTTGGTTTTTATTAAGTTGCATAATAATTCTGCACAGTAATAGTTACCTGCAAAAAAAATATCCTCCTAAGATAGCCAAATCTAAAAAAAAAAACACTCCAACTTCCAAAAATATTAAGCTTTGATATTTGAGTCTTTTGGTTTGATTGAATACATATTTGTTGATCAATAAAAAAAATAAATCCTCTAAAATACAACTTGCCAAATAATTCTCCACACAGTGTAATATAAAACAAATGAAAAAAAACGCAAAGAAAAAGCCTCATACCATGTGCACAGGTTGAGTATTTGATGAGTTTGTTACCTCAATATTTGTGAACCTAAACCAAGAATGGGGAAAAAAATGGTACCGTATTTCTATTGTGCTTTTGTTCCAGTTCTGATATACTAAGGTAAAAAAAACACCAAATACGCCACCTGTGTAGGAGGCATAAGTGATCTAATTTAACCTAAGGCCTTGTGCACACATTAACAATAATCTTTATTTTTATATAGCACTAACATATTCCACAGCGCTTTATATACATCAGCAACATTGTCCCCATTGGGTCTCACATTCTGAATTCCCTATCTTTATATCTTTTGGAGTATTTGGTGAGTTTTTTACCTCAGTATTTGTATCCAAAACCAGAAGTGGAACAATCAGAGGAAACGTTTAATAGAAACACGGCACCACTTTTTTTTTTTGCTCATTCTTGGTTCTGCCTTACAAATACTGAAGAAAAAACCTCATTAAATACTCAATGTGCGCATGAGGCCTAAGTAATCTAATTTAGCCTAAGGCCTTGTGCACATGTTGAGTATTTGGTGAGTTTTTTTTACCTCAGTATTTTTAAGGCAAACCCAGGAGAGGAACAATTAGAGGAAAAGTATAACAGAAACACGAGCACCACTTCTGTATTTATTAGCCACTCCTGGTTTTGGTTTATAAATACTGAGGTAAAAATCTCACAAATAATCAACAAGTGCATCTGGCCTTATAGGTGCAGAAATGCTGCAAAACATCTGCAACGTCAAAAAAGTGTTAAAAACGGATGTAACACGTACCTGAAACATGGACGTCTGAAAGGGGCCTAAACTTAATTTTTGTGGCATCTTCTCTTCTATCTTTAAGCGAGCAACTTCCTGATTGAAGCTGCCTAAGGAATGAACATGTGATTTCCAACCACTTCACAGTTTCGTTTCTGAACCTTGAATAGGATGAAAGAAATGTTCTACCCCCGTGCCAGCAGCCGGTGCTGCTCGGATCCGGACCAGCGGTATGGCTCAAGGGACTCGACCGGACACTTCGAATAAAAAGGGGACGTAATTGTACGGGATTTGCTATGAACTGTCTGTGACGCCACCCACGGTGTGTGGTGAGGTGTAGCACCATCGCTGCTGTTATGGGATGCCTGGGGAAGATGTGATGGCAGCTGGATGTTAACCCCTCCGTGGGTAGGGATGGATGCCCCGGGGCCCAGTGTTGTGCAGGGTTATAGGGATCAGCACACTTACAGTTCGGTTGTCGTGGTGCTGGACGCGGCTGCACTGAGGTGTGAAGTCAATAAACATACAGTTCTTTTGATAAACCAAGGTGATGGTGGCCGGCCTCCGCAGACGGGTGTATCTGGTCCCACACCTGGGCTGGTGATCAATGCCTCTTTCCTCTGCACTCTGTGTTTTCGGTGATGGACATCCCGGTGTGTAACATGGGAGTCTGCTACTGGTCCTTTGGTTTGGAGCCGTGCCCATCAGACGCTGACCTGTGGGATCTACCGGGCCCTGACAGATGCCCTATCCCTCTCGGTGGGTGGTTGTCTACTTTTCGGGACTTAGGTTGGGACAGGACCTATAATCCTGCCCTCAAATCGTTAATTAGCTAGGCCGTTGGTGCCGGTCCTGGCTTCAGGGTACAAGTACCCCCTTTTGTGCACGGTTTCCGGGTCGGTTCTCCGGTGTCGGCACCGGCGGGCTACAACCCTGCCCTGGTCCACCTCGGATCTCCGGTAGCAGTCTTCCCGTCTCCTGCTGGCACTGACCACCGTCTGCCACCTAGCCAATGCACCAGGGCTCCAACCCCGGCGCCTGTCAACTTCCACCTCCTACTACTACTCCAAACTTCACTTAACTCTCAAACTTAACTGACTGTTTCCCACCCGGGCTCTCCAGACCCCTAAGTGGGCGTTCTCCAACCGCCTGGTCCCGCCCACTGGTGTGTCTGTCCTTCCCTGAGAAGGTGACTAGGATTTCAGGTCGGCTGCTTTAACCCTGTGCGGGAGAGGTGTTGTGTGGGGGCCTGACTGTGTGATTACCTGGTTTTGCCAGGGCGTCACAGAAACAACAAAAGACTGAGTATGTGTACTACAGCTTTGTTAATTTTCCATTGCTGTATATTATGTTCACTTTTTGTAGCAAATTTGCAGCTTTTTTTTAGGCAGAATAAGCATGAAAAAAGACATTGTGTGCACAAATACAAAGAGAGACTGTTAGTTGAAGCAGTTTTCACTAGAAAAATCATTGTTTTCGACCACCTGAAAAAATATCCCTGTGCAGATACCATAATTGACCTTCAGGCTGCGTGCGCCCATGAAGTGTTTTAGGTGAGTTTTTGACACTGTGTATTTTCGCTGCTTCAAAAATGCAATGTCTTACAGTTCCAGTAAAGTGGGTTGGCTACATAGAGCTCTCCTGCCCACTCAGCTTCATTTTTACTCAGTATAAACTGATCTGTGGTGCGTGTTTCATATCGGCACCACAAATTTCTCTTGTGGGTACGCTGAGTTTTCCGTGCAGATTTTCCCCATAGATTTGCATCAGATGTGGAAAAACTGCAGGAAAAAATGCACATGTGGTTTTACTGCATTTCCGCAGTGGAAAGGTATCAAAAATAGATGTAATCTGCACATGACTGAATCAATAATGTTTTGTCAAAGACAAACACCAGGAAGTATAAAAACAAAGTAGCTTTATTTCAATGATGACAACTAGAGACTAAAACCGCAGCATCAAAAACGTGTTGAAAACGCATGTAAAAAAAAAGCATCCAAAAACGTAATGAAAAATGCAAGTACCCCAATTTATGTAATAGATGGTGCCGAAATTCTGAAAGATCAAAAACTCACCAAAATCTCCTTCTGGAAATGTAATCTCATAAATCACACATAGCACTGTAGTAAGGTATCAAGCATAATGACTACTGAATTCGGTTGTCTCGGCTTGTAGTATTGCTGTGCTCAATGTTCTGTATCTTATAAGAATGTCAAAGATGCTTGAGCATCGGCTGTGTCTAGTATTGGAGCCAAACCTTATTCACTTGAATGGGGTTGACCTGCAATAACACAAAAAAGACCCAGGACTAGACTAGCGCTGCTTCTGTAACAAAATAAGACATTTTTCTTTACAAAGATACCTCAAATATAATAGTATAGCCATTTTTACACAGAATAAATTGAGAATACAAGCAATCATACACAGAAGATATATACTTGCATCAGTAATTTGCTGAGAAGCCTGTTTTACTAAATTCAATCCACAGTGAGAAATGAGTCATATACAGGCAGGTGGCGCAACTGTGACGCCCTTGCAAAACCAGGGTGTCACAGACCTGCAGAAATCCAGCATAGAGCAGGTCATTCTCCTCCTTGGTAACCTGATCCCACACCAGTGCAGCAGGACAGACACCTCCCCCCCCAGTGTAAGAGCAAAACAGAGCAGCAGGGGAGGGGCTGGAGCAGAGTGTGTGGGGAGAGGGAGAGGAGAGGAGCCCGGAGTTGTAGCTCCCGGGCTGCTACAGAAGCGTGCTACAAAAGGGCCGGGACAGGCTGTTAGTGAGGAAGGGACTTGAGGTAACCGGGGTAGGGTAGTGGCCCGCCGGTATCGAAAGAGATCCCGGATCACTGCAGGGGAGTGGACTCCCCGTTCCCAGCTGAGGAGGAAAGAAAGAGGAAGAGTGGAGAAAGAGGCATCTGGCTGCAAGGTAAGAACAGGGGTCTGCTGCCCCATGTCTGGGACTTAAACACCCTCCGTACCAAAGGCTGCGGACTCCGGAAGTTTCTAGTTTACCAGAGACTCTGTGAATTTGTGCCTGAGTGAGTACAACAGTGCCATCCGGCACCGTGCCGTGCTGCCTTCGCAACCCTGCACCCCAGCTACCCTGCCTCCCCGTATCACCACTGGGCCCCGGGATCACCAACCCCTACCCATGGAGGGGGAACCAACATCCTAGCTGCTCCCTGCCATCGCTCTCGGGATCCCCGTCACCAGCAGCGGTGGTGCCCATCATCACCACGATCCGTGGGTGGCATCACGAACTATCTCCCCAAACAAACCACCCCTTTTCACTCGTGGGCGAGGAGTGCTGCTCGAGTCCCCGGGTCCGGCCCACCGCTCGAGCCACCGAGCAGCAGCAGCCCCGGACCCGAGCGTAGCGAGCGCGGTCCCTCCTCCCGCGACACAACAACTTCAGGCAAAATTATTTCACGTCAGTGCTGGATTCACAGTTACACAGCTCAGTGCTGTAAATGTCCTCCATGCTACTGCTGCTCCTTTTGTCTGTGTGGTAGCCAGAAAGAAGAGTAGAGATTTCAGCTGTGATTGATTCAAGAGATAAAGGTGGGAAAGAAGTAGATGACAAGTAGGGAGAAAGGTTGAATCCTCTAAAGACATATGTTACAAAGCTTCTTATATGCACTGATGCTATTGATTTTATACAATGTTTTTTGGAATGACAGTGACTATATAACTAAGATAGCAAAAAGATTGATTTTTCTTTTCTGTAAATTTTTGTTCATACTGAAACATATAAGTTTGCTTTTTTATAGCCCAGATGAACAAAGAGACATTTCCTTGTAGGAGTGTTTGAGGATCTTTTATGATCTCTCTTTTGACTAGGAAAACCGGTCTAGGGAAGATGCATACTACTTTTTTCTCCACATTCGAGAAAAATGGTCTATTATGCTAATATGTTACTCAAAGGGATCTTTTTTACGGAGATTTAGAATAATAATAAGTAAAGGTTTCTCCACCTTTTTCCAGTCTGTGAAAATCTGACTTCACTTGGATGTCACCGAGTGCGTTTCGAAGTTTTCCACGGAACAATAAACTTGCATTGCCGATTTTGATCAGACACTCGGATCTAAATCGCGCAAGTCATAGATTTGTTTCCTCTGACCTCTCGGTCTAAGAAATACTGTAAATTGGACAGGTGCACAGCCCTATAGAGTAACATGGGCAAGAGTGATAGCATGGCCAGCACTCATCCAATTAAAATAGCTGTGTGCACGAGATCTTACTGTGAACCCTTACAGAGCAGCTCAAAAAAAGAAGTCATCTAAATTCTGTGTTTTACATACACATGCTGCATACTTTATGTATTAAAAGTTTGGTAGTATTTCTGCTGCTAAGTGATTGTCATTCATTGACTACCAGGGTTCCGCTAGGTTTGAGGGACCTCCGGGAGAGCGCTATAAACACACAGGGTAGACATGGCACACAATACAATAGTGAACCCTTAGATTAAAAAGAGGAGAGTGGGGTTACCTACTGCCACTCACCTGAGGCTGATTCCTGCACTCCCTAACAGCCCTATATGGGTCCTTCACCCTGTCACCAATCATGGCCTTGCTTGCCCTGAATTCACGCTGGTAAGCAAGAAGGCCTGTGAGAGTACTAGGCTCACCACTACAATAATGCAACACAAGGGACGAGAGACAGACGGGTAAAATAGACTTAAAAGGAAAATATTCCATTCATCTAATGTAGAAAAACACCATAGCTGCAACTCTCATGACTCCTCAGCTTCTTCCAGTGACTAGTTCTTCCCAAAGTGGTCAACATAAGAATAAAGATACTAAGTTACTATGAACTTGAAAGTTACTATGAACTTGAAAGGGTTCAGAGGCGGGCTACAAAAAAAATAAATTGAGTGGGTGCATTACAATACCCAGAAAAGTTATCAAAATTAGGTCTATTTACTCTAGAAAAGAGAAGACTTAGGGGAGTAATAAATATGTACAAATATATCAGAGGGCAGTACAGAGATCTCTCCCATGATCTGTTTGTACCAAGGACTGTGACAAAACAAGGGGGTATTCTCTTCATTTGGAGAAAGAAAATTCCTACATCAGCATAGAAGAGGGTTCTTTACGGTAAGAGCAGTGAGGCTCTGGAACTCTCTTCCTGAGGAAGTGGTGATGGCTAACTCACTGAATGATTTTAAGAGAGGAATGGATGCTTTTCTTGTTAGCAAAAGTATAGAAGGTTATGGATAACATAATATTACAGGTAGATAGTTGACCCAGCTTTAGGAGTCGGAAAGGAATTTTTTTCCCTATGGGGAAAATTGGCTTCTACTCTGTGGGTTTTTGCCTTCCTCTGGTTTAACAATGCAGAACAGCAGCACTAAAAATAGCCTGAACTAGATGGACATAAGGTCTTTCTTTAGCCTTAGAAACTATGCTACTATGTTACTATGTATAACAGTCAATAGATGGTAAGACACGTGACTCTATATAGTGAAGGGTCACAAAAGACCTGGAATTAAGGCTACAAAGGACAGCTAGATAGGAAAGAGTTCTTAACCCCTACAGCACTAAATCATCTAGATTTCACTCAAATACAACCTGGTATCCTCCATTACTACCTGACTCAAATACAATGTTGTTCTGTTTCTCTGTGACTATACACAATGTTAATAGTTTTCTTTTCTTGCAGAAACAAAAAACCTAAGAATGTAACTTGTATCTTCAAGTATTCAGTCTTGTTTGATAGACAATGAGGCGATGTTAACGCTATTTCACATATAAAGTGCCAAATGATGAAAGTGTCACAATTCAGTTAGCAATGTGGTCTAGTTTGTTGAATGTGTGCACCAAATTTATAGGATTCAAGGATGTACACAAACTTTCTGTACTGAAGTTTGTATGGAAAATCCATAGTACCGTACACTTATGTGCAAACCCATTCATATGCTGCTGCAGTGGATTTAAAATAGTCAGCAAAATCCACTAAAAAAGTGTATCCACAGCTTGCAGATTGTAGTTAACCTGCCATTAACACCATCAGCAACCATGAAATATAATCTTCTCCAGTCTTCATTCTCATTGTCCCAGGGCTAGAATAGGAGAATTTGCAAGAAAATCAAAATTATTCATAAGTTTGCATTCATTATCAATATGCTTACAAAAGAATAATTCGGATAACGCTGTTAGGAAGTTGCTATTTATTCAATTTTCTTCATTTATTCCTAGGGTCATTTGCAGGTGATCATACATTTTCATGGATAGACAATTATTACATTTTTACTCATTCTCTAACATCCGTAGAATAAAGGCTTTTCCCTTTATGAAATAATAAAGACAAGTAGAAATCAATGAAATATACATCTATAAAAAATGAAAATAAATTAACTTATATACAATTTATTTAACAATCTCTGAATCCATGTGAACTGCATCTGTTGGTAGTATGTATAGTGTTCAAGGCATACAAAAGGGTACTTTACACGCTGCAATATCGGTACCGATATCGCTAGCGAGCGTACCCACCCCCGTCGGTTGTGTGTCATGGGCAAATCGCTGCCCGTGGCGCACAACATCGCTAACACCCGTCACACGGACTTACCTTCCCTGCGACATCGCTCTGACCGGCGATCCGCCTCCTTTTTAAGGGGGCGGTTCATGCGGCGTCACAGCGACGTCATACAGCAGCCCTCCAATAGCAGAGGAGGGGCGGAGATGAGCGGCCTGAACATGCCGCCCACCTCCTTCCTTCCTCATTGCCAGTGAACGCAAGTAAGGAGATGTTCCTCGTTCCTGCGGTGTCACACATAGCGATGTGTGCTGCCGCAGGAACAACGAACAACATCGTACCTGCAGCAGCAATGATATTTGGTAAATGAAAGACCTCTTGCGGACAAACAATTTTTACCTCTTTTGCGATTGTTTAAGGTCGCTCATATGTGTTACATGCAACGACGTCGCTAAATACACCGGATGTGCGTCACAACCACCGTGACCCCGACGATATATCGTTAGCGATGTCGCAGCATGTAAAAGGCCCTTAAGAGTCTAGTAGTCTATTTTATGGCTTAATGCTTTCCTCAAAAATAATTTTTCATGGACACCTACTAAATAGATTATTTGTCTCTGCCAGCAGTGGATCTTGATTTTCATGCTTAAGTGTGTTCAACAGGACAGACAATTTAGTCTCATTGATAACATGCCAAGGTGTGTAAGTACGTCTATTTCTGCATGAGACGCTCATACTCGATAGAGAATAAATGAAGATATTTTGAAATTGTAGTTTCCATTTTTTCATCATTTGCATATTATTACATGTCCATTCTGTGTTTCCATAATTCCATGACTTGTCCTTTGGGGTTGCAATTTCAATGTTGATAAGTAAAAAATGACAGTATATACCTCATATAGCATTGATTGTGGGTATATAGCATAAACTCTGTGTGCACAAGTGGGGTCTTGAGGAATGGGTGCCCGATAGACGGTATATGGCGCCCATTCCTCAAGACCTTACTTGTTCATATTTCTGCTATTACTCTTGTGGATTAGAGAATCTGTTACATGTCTGCTCTTGCTTAGTGTTACATAAGGAATTCTTATGATCCAGAACCTTTATATAGTGCTAGACTGGGGTGCACTCATTTTCATAACATACATCAGACAATATTACTACTCTGGAACCATGAATTTCAATTGGGCTTATAGTCTACCTGATTCCATACTC
This sequence comes from Anomaloglossus baeobatrachus, assembly GCF_048569485.1. Taxonomy (NCBI): domain Eukaryota; kingdom Metazoa; phylum Chordata; class Amphibia; order Anura; family Aromobatidae; genus Anomaloglossus; species Anomaloglossus baeobatrachus. Next base: position 213,277,967 of record NC_134356.1, on the reverse strand, counting down.
CATTTGGTGCTTACCAGGAGTGTCCGAGGACGCAATGGTTCGTCTTTCTTGATATGGAATATATATACCTGTGACGTCATCAATTCTAGTATTTTTAGTCTGCATTTTCATTAGGCTTTGATCTTCTCTTAAAAACCATCCATTACATTAGCTGATTTTTCTTGGAAATCTTTTGACAGTGTGCATTGATAAAGGCAAAAAATGCCGAAACGTCTTACTGCTGTCTTTACTATTCTGCATAAATAAAATCACAATTTTGGACAGACTGAAGCTTCATTTTTTCTTATAATGGTTGCCGAAGTATTTTGATTTTAATTTGGACTAGTATTTACTTCTGAGCACTAACCACAGTTGAGCCAGGCTTCTCTCTTTTTGTAGTCATGTTGTTTCTGGCCGTAGATGGTCACAGCGTCTGGCTACGCCAAATGCTCCCTGACGTTCCATTGTTCCTGCTGTCAGTATTCATTGGTATAGGTAACTTCCCTGCTGGATTCATATCTTTCCCTTTTGGACCCAGCAGGAGCTTGACTTCTACCCAGCTATTGATTATCAGTATTCACTTGGTGTTTAAATACCCCTTCCTTCCTTTGGACTGCGCTGGTGATATTTTCAATTCCTTCTAGCGGAGCTTGCAAGCATGTGGTTTGTTTTCCTGTGGGAAATCGTTGCTGAAAGCTCTGCTGAACTTCTACCTAAGTCATCTAATGATAACTAGTTCATGCTTTCCCCCTGTGTGTCCCCCTTGTATCTTCTATAGTTGTTTAGAGGGGTTGACAAAGAGCTCATCCCATCCTTTCCCTATTTAGGGCCCAGCACTAGGGATCCCCAGAGTCAGGTATCCATCTCGGCGCATAGATGTGGAACCAATCTAGGGTGGTGAGGGACCCCAAGGACCAGCAGTAGGTTCGGTCAGGGGTCACCATCTTCCCTTCCGTAGACACAGGTTTTCCCTTCCCTTTCGCCATGCACTTGGTATTTCCCCATACCTAGCACGACAGTGTAACGGGGGGCAGGGGGTGCCTTGGGGTCTACTGTGATGGCCGCTTTATGCATCAGGCTGACCCCTGGCCCGGCCGTCACTGTAAGAACAGGGGTGTTGTTTGTGGGGCAGAGTGTGGATGGCAGAGGCATGTTGCCAGACTCAGGTAAACACCGCAGACAGGAATCTGGTGAACCACAAGACATTTTATTGCACATAACTTCTTTACAGGTTCGGTACACAAATCTTTCAGTTTCCAAATCACAATTCTTGCCGGGGGACTTCTCTTATTTCTCTTCAGCGGGCGTTACCCGGCTACTCTTGTTTCTTCAACTAGTCTCACACTTCGGCTACTACAGGCTTTGCCCATAAACTTCTGCTTCTGTATCTATGCTGCTTCGGGTCTTACCCGTACACTGCTGGTTCTCGTTCAAGGCACTTTCTCTTTCTCTCTTTGGCTATCTGCCACGGTCGCTCCCACACTCTGCCCCGCTGCTTCTTCTCTCAGCACCAACAGACTCTCTTCTCTACTACTCTCACTCTGCTACAGAGTCCTCTAACCCTCCCCCTAGGCTGTCCTGCTCCTCCTTCTCCTGTCACTGTTCCCAGAGGGACCACCCTCCACCCTGTACCTAATGGGGACCCCGGTTATCACTATAACCACACATAACATTACATCGCTGACCACCCCACTGTGGGGCATCTTCAGGGGGGAAAACGTCCTTTTCACCAACAGGGGTCCGTCCACCCCTTACAACAGTCCCCTTGAATTCAAGCTGCATAAATTAAACATATGTCTAGTCTTTTAAGTTATATTAAATCCAGTTATATAACTTTTATTGTAGAACATTATCTGCAGATTTACTTAAATTATGTGAGAAGTTTATTAAGGAGTTGTGATTACTTTTGAAGACCAGAGAACTTCAGATTGTCCTATAGCTGATCCAGCATAGTGTCATGACTTCAGGGTGAATAGAGCAAAAGAAAAGCTTTCTCTGTGTTCAGAGACACAAAGAGGTAAATAATAAGCCCACAGTGGGATATGGGTGCTGTACAATACGCTCCATTTGTTGGACTCTATTTTCCTATTTCATTGGATTTGTATAATGTTTGTAACCTTGAATATAATGCACAGTGTGCCACAAAGGGCTACCTACAGTACGATGTTAGTTTACCTTGATAGCCTTTTCATAATTGACTTATATTTTGCTTCACCAATATAATGGTGTATAATAAGTCATTTATACCCGTCATTCACATCTATAAAATTCCTGAGATTTAGTGCCATCAATGTATACACACACGAGCACAAAGAGACATCCACCCACACACATACTGAACAAAGACCCCAACCATCACATAGCCCTCCAAAAACATAATTATTCCCAAGCAACCTTGCTCATCTAGGGTTGATAATTAATATGCAAATTAAAATTGTTGTGGTGCCATTCTATGTTTAAGGATTTACTTATCAGGTCCAAATAATCTCTGAAGGCTTTAGCATTTCCTAAGCATCTTACATGAGGTTAGTTCTACAAATGTCGGTTCACTAATTAAATGAAATATTTCTTTGTCTTAGGGTAAGGACTATAAATGATTGCCAGGCACACTGTTTACTCAAGACACATCCAAGGAATAGACTACCGTAATTTCTCTAGTACATGCCGTATTCATATATTTATGGAGATAAGAAAAACCCTGCTTGATATTTAAGGGGTTTTCAAGGCTAGCGCATTGGGCATGCAGAGTCCTAATAGTGTTAAATTTACACTGTTGGGATTAAACTCGTCAAAGAGTTGGATATTGACTAAAAGGTGCTTGGTGGGTCGAGTGGTCACCACATGGCTGCTAGCTAGAGATGAGCAAACCCGAACTGTAAAATATGGACTTTACAAAAAATATCAGTGTCGGGGTTCAGATACTCTTCGTATGCTATCCATTCGATCGAGCATCAGGGTGCTTGTGTACACTTGAAGCGATGAACCGAGGGCCCGCCGCTCTATAGAGCAAGTCACGGGATCAGACGGATTTACGGATAAACCAGCTAGAATGTTTATTTACAAAGAATAACAAGCGCAAGCTGCCGAGCAGCGGTGGGGGGAAAAACGAGTAAAGGTGTGAAAAACAACCCACAGTACAACAGTTTACTCTTTAGCTGAAGAGAACGGCCAAGGTCGCCACAACTAGTTCAACATACAATGTAGTTTTAACAGCAGTATAGCGATATGCATGTATTCTGCATTAAACAATCCTGATCTGTCCTCTATCTTAACTAGTCTTCTCTAAAGGGAAAGTGCGGATATCACACTCTGACTATGGAGGCCTAATATAGTTCCCTAACCGCCGCACCCAGGCGCACACTCATGGCACTGTCCGCAGGACCGGTCTATTGTAAGGCTTGACAGTACGGTGGTGCGCACTTCACTCCGAGAGGGTAATGCAGGACTTTTCTTCCCACAATTCACTGAACAGCTTATCAGGGGAGATCCTCTAGAAGGCCAGATTTTGACTCTCCTGTGTATATCCCTCTATGGGCTATTCCATTGTGCTCTGCAGGGGAGCCAGTCTCTTAAAACCACAGTACAACTAAGTCATAAAGTTACAGGAAAATGACATCCTTAGTAGGAGCTGCAGTCCCCTACATGTTCAGTCCAGTGTGATCCGCTTGCAGTCCCTGAATGGCTGTCACTGGGGATAAAAACAATGTTTTTGGATGTAGTGTGACCAATAAAAAAAACAAGCCCTCTGTCATCTGGAAATGGTCAGTTTATGGCTGGCTATAGATGGATGAAGACCTGAATTGTCCAATCATTGACTTCCAAAGGGGTTCTGGCTCCGGGATCAAGTCCAGATCCAGAACTGAACTTTATCAAAACTTCGGCTGAACCCAGCAAATGCAAACTTCTACTTCTCCTGCTAGCATACGATTTGCAGAATTGCGCTCACCTAATAACTAGCTTCTCCTCCTTCTTCTCTAAATGAACAAATTGCCCACTTGCAATCTTAAAATGATAGTTAGAACTGGCGAGCAGAGCTGAATCCTGTCAATGTGTATGTTACACGCTTAGGATTCTGTATGCTACAACGCTTACGAATAGTTTATCCTAGTCTGGAAAACCCAGTTAATATGTAATAGCTTCTTTACTCAATATCTATCAGTACGGTGTATGCGCATGAAATTATTATCAATATTATGATAGTCTATTATTTAGTTAAATAGTGTTATTTGTAATCATTTTTAGATATAATTCCTATGTGTAGTCATCATTTATGGTTCTTCATACTTGAATTGCGTGCTGACTAGCTTCTCTTCCTACTTCTCTCAATATTTAGTTGGTATATGGCCACAAGTTTGAAAATTACAATCAGGTAGAAGGTAAGAAGGCATCCATCAATCGCAATGAAAAGTACTATAAAAGCATTTTAAAAGCATTTAATAATATCTATTAAATTATCAAAGGGAAAAAACTAAAAACATACACACTTGGCCTACGCGTTTCAAGCACTAAGTTTCTTAGTCATAGTTATTGCTATATAAGATGCATACAGCGGCACACTAAAAAGCCAACAATGTATAAGGGAACTCTGGTACTGCATTACTGTTATATGAAAAAAATTAGCTTTTTAGTTTATGTATTGGCCAATGCATGTAAGCCGGAAATCAATGGCAAGGTAATCTCTGTAATCCAGGTACCTAATTTATATGCCACTATCTAGGTTAAAATCATCCGTGTCTGGGCAGCTAGACTAAAAAAACCTAACTTGAAATACCACTAGTTGGACTAGCCTCCATGTTTGGGCAGCTAGACTCCTGCTAGAAAGGTTATGAACCCAGCCTGGTTTATAGGGCGAACTGCTCAGTCAGAAAGAGACTCACTACAAATATTTAAAGAAAAACTGACCCACACAGCCAACAAGTGTGAATAGGTGCTAGCTGAAAAAACATAGTAAATATTAGATTCATACAGCTGCACACTAAAATGCCAACAATATATCAGCAACAAGACAGAACAATCACTGATCTCAGGGAGACCAGCCAGAGAAAACACTGCCGGCAGCCAATGACGGCGCTCAACACAGTGAAATCCTAGGTGTTTTCTCTGGCTGGTCTCCCCGAGATCAGTGATTGTTCTGTCTTGTTGGTGTACTAGGCATTGCTCCCACCTGGCCAGAATCCTACTCCCCACTGATGAGGGGCAATAAACCGAAACAGCTGTCTGTGGATGGATACCTGGCCTTGGTATTTCCCTTGTCATATCTTTAAACTTGTCAAAGAGTTGGATATTGGGTTAAAGGGCCACTTAATATGGTGGCTATGGTGGTTTCCTAAAAAGAGCCACTCCTCAACTAGGTCCTTCCCGGAGGGATATCTGGCTAGTTTCTGTGTCGAGACTCCTAACAGAGGCTCCACGGACATTTTTGATTAACAATGTATCAGGGAACTCAAAAAAGGATCCCCAATCAGGATGTCCCCATGGGAAACAGCCCCTGAGCCTACCAACGTACGTTTCAACGTTGTAAATAGCTGTGTAGTCCGAGGGCTTCTTCAGGGAGGAGAGGCAACCTTTTTTGAGTATTTGCATATCAAGGAGACTCATGCATTTCATTTTTATGACCTGGGTTATTACTATACAAAACTTTTTGTTGTTAACTTGTGAACATTTTTATTACCTTTAACTCTTTCTGACCCACTTGGGTTGTCATTATTGTGTCCCATTTTTGGGCAATAACATACGTATATTATGCATTGAATATACATTCTCCTTGATATACAGTACAGACCAAAAGTTTGGACACACCTTCTCATTCAAAGAGTTTTCTTTATTTTCAGGACTCTGAAAATTGTAGATTCACATTGAAGGCATCAAAACTATGAATTAAAACATGAATGAAAATACTGAAATACTTAAAAAAGTATGAAACTACTGAAAATATGTCTTATATTCTAGGTTCTTCAAAGTAGCCACCTTTTGCTTTGATTTCTGCTTTGCACGCTGTTGGCATTCTCTTGATGGGCTTCAAGAGGTAGTCACCGGAAATGGTTTTCCAACAGTCTTGAAGGAGTTCCCAGAGATGCTTAGCACTTGTTGGCCCTTTTTTCTTCACTCTGCGGTCCAGCTCACCACAAACCATCTCGATTGGGTTCAGGTCTGGTGACTGTGGAGACCAGCTCATCTGGCGTAGCACTCCATCACTCTCCTTCTTTGTCAAATAGCCCTTACACAGCCTGGAGGTGTGTTTGGGGTCATTGTCCTGTTGAAAAATAAATGATGGTCCAACTAAACGCAAACCAGAAGGAATAGCACGCCGCTGCAAGATGCTGTTGTAGCCATGCTGGTTCAGTATGCCTTCAATTTTGAATAAATCCCCAACAGTGTCACCAGAAAAGCACCGACACACCATCACACCTCCTCCTCCATGCTTCTCGGTGGGAACCAGCCATGTAGAGTCCATCCGTTCACCTTTTGTACAAAGACACGGTGGTTGGATCCAAAGATCTCAAATTTGGACTCATCAGACCAAAGCACAGATTTCCACTGGTCTAATGTCCATTCTTTGTGTTCTTTAGCCCAAAAAAAGTCTCTTCTGCTTGTTGCCTGTCCTTAGCAATGGTTTCCTAGCAGCTATTTTTCCATGAAGGCCTGCTGCACAAAGTTTCCTCTTAACAGTTGTTCTAGAGATGAGAAGGTGTGTCCAAACTTTTGGTCGGTACTGTACTTAAGAACCTCATTCAAACCTTTCATTGTTTGACCATATTGTAATCAGTGATTATATTTGTGCTTTATATATACCTGTGATCTGCTTTCAGTTTTGTCCTCTCCATGCTGTTTTTATGTCTTTTACAGCCTATCCTTTTGACCCACAAATATTGTAATTTTTAAATATAATTTGTAATTGTTTTTTGCACTTCAAATACTCCGGTTCTCCTGGTTTTTCATGCATCTTGGAATAGGCGCTGATTATGGATTGACCCATAAATTGGGCATCCATAACCTAAAATGCATTATATGACTATGAGGAAGTTTGTTCTCATATTTATGATAAATATGGGCATTCAATTAAAGCTGCCTGAGTCTGTAACCAGTCAATATCTTTATATATCCATGTGCAAAGTGGTACTGAGTGCGAAGAGGGTGTATGGACAGATGATAAAAGGACTACATTCTGAGGAAAATTTAGGAAGGGAAAAACAGAGAGCAATTGGATTGGTATCGTGAAGTGATAGGCCTGTCTAAAGTGATACATTTTTAGAGGATGCCTAAAACTATGAATAGTGACTGATAACTAGTTTATCTGGGGTAGTGCATTCTAGAGAATTGGTGCAGCACAGGAGAAGACTTGGAGACAGGAATTGGAGGTTTGGATTATGGCTGTTGTTTATATTAGATCATTAGCAGAATAAAGAGCATCAATAGATAAACATGAGTGAGGAGATGTAGGTCGGTGCAGAACTGTGGAGATTTTTGAAGAGTGAAAGTCTCAAGTTTTTGTTGTACTGTATAGTCGATAGGTAACCAGTGCAATGACTGGCACAGGATGAATTACATACTAAGGGGTACTTTGCACACTACGACATCGCAGGTGCGATGTCGGTGGGGTCAAATTGAAAATGACGCACTTCCGGCATCGCATGCAACATCGTAGTGTGTAAAGGCTCGATGATACGATTAACGAGCGCAAAAGCGTCGTAATCGTATCATCGGTGCAGCGTCGGCGTAATCCATGATTACGCTGACGCGACAGTCCGATGTTGTTCCTCGCTCCTGCGGCAGCACACATCGCTGTGTGTGAAGCCGCAGCAGCGAGGAACATCTCCTACCGGCATCACTGCGGCTTCCGTAGGATATGCGGAAGGAAGGAGGTGGGCGGGATGTTTACATCCCGCTCATCTCCGCCCCTCTGCTCCTATTGGCCTCCTGCCGTCTGACGTCGCAGTGACGCCGCACGACCCGCCCCCTTAATAAGGAGGCGGGTCGCCGGCCAGAGCGACGGTCGCAGGACAGGTGAGTCCATGTGAAGCTGCCGTAGCGATAATGTTCGCTATGGCAGCTATCACAAGAATATCGCTGCTGCGGGGGCGGGTACTATCGCGCTCGGCATCGCAGCATCGGCCTGCGATGTCGCAGCGTGCAAAGTACCCCTAAAATTCAGCATGCTATCTATCTATCTATCAATCATCTATTGATCTATCTTTATTTCAGTCTATCTATCCTTTACCTATGTTTTATGGTTGCATAAAGTTAAAGTTATTTGAGAATAGAAAACATTACCACTCATATGAATATGCTACGTCTGGTATTTGGTTGAATTTAAGGTTCAGATGTAGGTGTGAAATTTATGCCTTCTTCGAGTACTCTTTAGAGGATACTTATTACCAGATTTATAGCAGATCCACTTGCACAAAAATTTGCAACGTTTGAAGCATTTTGAGAAGGGAAGAAGGCTTTTAAGACACAATGAATTTACTATAATAAAGGCTAGAAAATAAGGATTACCAAACTCGAACGGTAAAGTTCAGGGTTTGAACCAGACACCTAATGTCCGGGACTCTGTTTAAGTTCGGATGCTATTCAGACGCTGAATAAAGTTTGTTGAAAGGCTGCCCCAAGCTTTCGGCATAGGATAGATGCCTGGATGCTGCTGGGAACAAAATGAATAATAAAAAAATGACGTGGGGTTCCCCTTATTTTTGATAACCAGCGAATGTAAAGCAGACAGCTGGAGGCTGGTATTATCAGGCTGGGAAGGCCCATGGTTATTTGGCCATTATAAATAAACTAGAAGGTGGCCCGATTCTAACGTATTGGTTTTAAAATGACAAACAACAGAAGGAACAGTTTTAATAGATAAGTCTAATGTTTAATGATGTCCATGACTTGTAATGAAAGAAGGCCATGAACAGTGTAAAGTTAAGTAAAAATATGCTGATGCTGTGATGTGGCCCAATGCTGGTATGTGCCCCCATTGTGGTGCAGCCACCATCCTGACATGTGCCCCCATTCTGCAGGGTAATCTGTGCGGGGGGCGGAGTGCTGGGGAGGTGGAGCTGTGCGGGGGGCGAAGTGCTGGGGAGGTGGAGCTGTGCGGGGGGCGAAGTGCTGGGGGGGTGGAGCCAAGCGAGGCCATGGCGCTGAGGGTGAGTGCCAGGGACTGCATGGCTGGGGACAGGTGACTATCCAGTGTGTGTGTGCGTGTGTGTGTATGTGTATGTGTGTGTTCGTTCAGTGTATACAAGCGGAGGGCAGAGTATGGGGGGCAGAGCCGAGCGGGGTAATGTGTGCGGGGGTGGAGGGGTTTGAGGAACAGGGCCATGGCGCTGAGGACGTCACAGTGCTGGGGACTGCATGGCTGGGGACAGGTGACTATTCGTGTGTGTGTATACATGCGGAGGGCGGAGTGCAGGGGGGTGGAGCCGAGTGGGGTAATGTGTGCGGTGGGCGGAGGTGAGCGGTGGGTATGTTTCGGCTGGGTTGCGGTGTGGGCTCCTGGGGGTGCAGCACTCACCGGGGAGTCGGGGCTCCGTGTGGGTGCGGGGAAAAGTGTCGGCCGTCGTCCTGTTGGCCCGTAGTTCGGACTGTTCAGTTAGCTGAGCCATTGGTCGCAGGCTCTTTAGCGCGCGCAGTGTGGCGACGGTTGTCACTGTAATGGCATCATTTTGGAGCAAGACAGACAGAATAAGGCAATTATATATATAGATTAGTGATGAGCGAGCATGCTTGTCACTACTCGGTACTCGCACGAGTATCGCTGTACTCGGGCTGCTCGGCGGGGACCGAGTAATCTCGCGATACTCGTGCTGTACTCGTGGTCTTCATTTCTGCATGTTGGCGCTCTTTTGAGAGCCAGCCCTCATGCAGGGATTGGCTGGCAGACCACTGCAATGCCACAGCCCTGTTAGTTGTGGAATTGCAGTGATTGGCCGGCCTGCACAGCGTGACCGAGCCTTTATATCGGCCGGCGCGCTGTGCTGTGCTCACAGCTATCCAGACTGTCAGTGCAGGGAGAGTGTCGCTGATTCAGGGAAAGCTTTGCGGCCCTTTATAGCTTTTTCAGTTGCAGGGCTGCAAACAGTGTGACCAAAAGTCCTTCTCAGGACTATTCTAGTTGTATACAGGCAGGCAGGGTATAGCCAGGTCGGAGTACAGTAGGAGAGTCCTTCTCAGGACTATTGTTGCTATATACAGGCAGGGTATAGCCAGGTCTGAATACAGGCTAGTGACCAAAAGAGTCCTTGTCAGGACTATTGTACCAGTATACAGGCAGGCAGGCAGGCAGGGTAGTGGTGACCGTATACCAGCCTTCATCATATCTGGGGCTGGTGTACACAGTGTAAAACAGTCCAGATAGTGTCTGACTTGTCTGTAATTGTCGCTCCCCAAAAAAACCTGTTAGGTTCTTATTGCGTCCGTGCTTGGTTTTTAAAACCGCACGTGTGTGCCTGTTGGTGGCAGCGTACAGGTGCACTTGTGTGCAATTTCCACAAACTTTGATATAACGCACAAGTAGTGAATATACACGTCAGCAGTGCACAGCATTGCAAAATGCGCAAGGGCATTGGCAAGGAACAAGGAAGTGGACGTGATGGTGGTGCAGGCAGAGGCCGAGGTCGTGGGCAAGCTCTAATTTCGCCACAACAAAGGGCCACATCTAGTCGGTCGCACGTCCTGTCCCAAATTCTTGGGGACCGCAGCAGTACACCGCTCTTGAACCAAGACCAGTGTCAACAGGTTGTTAGTTGGATAGCGGATAATGCTTCCAGTCAGATTGGCACCACCACAAACACTCTGTCTTCCACACGGTCAAGTGTCAGTAGCCGTGATACTGCACCGCACATTTCTGAACCTGATCCTCCTTCCTACCACCAGGCTGAGTACACGTCCTCCTCGGACATTAATGATCCCACACTTGGACACTCGGAAGAGCTGTTCACGTTTCCATTCACACATTCTGGCCTCTCGCCAGCTCATATTGAAGTGGGTCATGAGGAGATCGTCTGTACAGATAGCCAAATATTTGAGCAGCCACGTTCTCACGAAGTTGGCAACGTGTCCCAACAAGTGGTGGACGATGATGAGACACAATTGTCAGGAAGTCAGGAGGAGGAGCAGGGTGCGGAAGAGGAAGACGACGTGGTGGATGATCCAGTAACTGACCCAACCTGGCAGGAGGATATGCAGAGCGAGGACAGCAGTGCACAGGGGGAGGGAGGCGTAGCATCACAACAGGCAGTAAGAAGCAGGGTGGTGGCCCCAGGCAGAAGTCAGGCAACCGTTCCCTGGAACAACACGACGACACAAGGTGCCTGTACAAATGTTAGGTCTTCCCGAGTCTGGCAGTTTTTTAAGTTGGATCCAGATGATTCAAAAAAGGCCATTTGCAACACCTGCCGTGCCAGCATCAGCAGGGGTACCAAAACTAGCAGCCTGACCACCACCAGCATGATCAGGCACATGTCAGCCAAGCACCCGACTTTGTGGGAAGTACAACAGAGTCGAGGAGCAGTGCTTGCTGATGTCACTGCTACGTCTTCGCTGGTTGTGCATGCGAGCCAATCCTCTGTCCATGCTGCCTGCGAACAAGCCTCCTCCACTCCTGCACCTGCAGTTGCCTACGCAGAAAGAACACCATCATCAAGCACGTCCTTGTCCCAGCGCAGCGTTCAGTTATCCATTCAGCAAACCTTTGAACGCAGGCGCAAATACACTGCCAACACCCCACATGCCACAGTTCTAAATGCTAACATTTCGCGACTGCTTGCGCTGGAAATGTTGCCTTTTAGGCTGGTGGAGACAGAAGCATTCCGTGACCTGATGGCGGCAGCTGTCCCACGTTACTCGGTCCCCAGCCGCCACTATTTCTCCCGGTGTGCTGTCCCCGCGTTGCATAACCACGTGTCACAAAACATCACACGTGCCCTGAACAACGCTGTTTCACCCAAGGTCCACCTAACCACAGACACGTGGACAAGTGCTTGTGGGCAAGGCCGCTACATCTCGTTGACGGCACACTGGGTTAATATTGTGGAAGCTGGGACCCAGTCTGAGCGAGGGACGGAACACGTCCTTCCCACACCAAGGTTTGCAGGCCCTACCTCAGTCAGTGTTTCACCCACACTCTACAGCTCCGGAATGTCATGCTCTTCAGCCTCCTCCTCCTCCTGCGCATCCTCATCCACTGTGCTCTCCACACCAGTCACAAGCTGGAAGCACTGCAGCACTGCCTCGGCGAAGCGGCAACAGGCTGTGCTGAAGCTAATCTGCATAGGTGACAAACCCCACAATGCAGAAGAGCTGTGGACAGCTCTGAAACAGCAGGCAGATCACTGGCTCACACCTCTGAACCTAAAGCCAGGAAAGGTCGTGTGTGACAATGGCCGGAACCTGGTGGCGGCTTTGAGGCGAGGCCAGCTGACACATGTTCCATGCGTGGCCCATGTGCTCAACCTCGTGGTTCAGCGGTTTATAAAGTCATACCCAGAGCTGTCTGATCTGCTGGTAAAAGTTCGCAGCCTGTCTGCACATTTTCGAAAGTCACCTACTGCTTCAGCCGGCCTTGCCGGCTTTCAGCGCCGTTTGCATCTTCCGGCTCACAGACTGGTGTGTGATGTCCCCACGCGTTGGAATTCAACTCTGCACATGTTGGTCAGGATATGTGAGCAGAAGAGGGCAGTTGTTGAGTACCTGCATCACCTAAGCCGTCGGGAAATGGGTCAAACTCCACACATAACACCTGAGGAGTGGAGATGGATGTCAGACCTATGTACCATCCTCCAAAACTTTGAGGACTCCACCAAGATGGTGAGTGGTGATGACGCCATTATTAGCGTCACCATACCGCTACTCTGCCTTCTAAAACGGTCTCTGCTGAAAAACAAACATGATGCATTGCAGGCGGAGCGCGATGAGTTGCAGCAAGAAACAGTAGTGGGTGTGGGTGATAACACACAGCCCAGCCTCGTCTCATCACAACGTGCAGTGGAGGACTATGACGAGGAGGAGGATGAAGACATGGAGCAACTCTCCGGCCAAATTGAGGATATGACATGCACACCAGTCATATCCTCGGTTCAGCGTGGCTGGCCAGAGGACAGGGTAGATGAGGAGGAGGAGGAGGAGGAGGACAGCATGTTCAGTCATCTTGTTGGTCAGGCTACTGAAGTCCTGGCTGTTAAGAGTCTGGCGCACATGGCTGACTTTATGGTAAGCTGCCTGTCTCGTGACCCTCGCGTTAAGAACATCTTGGCCGACAATCATTACTGGTTGGTAACACTGTTAGACCCACGCTACAAGGAGAACTTTTTGTCTCTTATTCCCGTGGAGGAGAGGTCAACCAAAATGCAGCAGTTCCGGAAGGCCATACTCACGGAAGTAGGCAAAGCATTCCCCTCACAAAACGCTAGCGGCATAGGTCAGGAATCAGTGGACAACCGAGGCGTACAGCCGAGAGAGGCACAAGTCCAATCCGCCAGAGGTAGGGGAACAGTCTTTAAAATGTGGGACAGTTTTCTCAGCCCCTCACGTACCACAGCCCCTGAGGTGCGGGGTAGTGCCACAAGAAATCCTAAGTTTGCCCAGATGCTGAAGGAGTACCTTGCAGATCGAACAACTGTACTCCGACATTCCTCTGTGCCTTACAATTATTGGGTATCCAAGCTGGACACGTGGCATGAATTGGCTCTCTACACCTTGGAAGTCCTGGCCTGCCCTGCTGCTAGCGTTTTGTCAGAGCGTGTTTTTAGTGCCGCAGGTGGAATCATTACAGATAAACGCACCCGCCTGTCAACTGAAAATGCTGACAGGCTGACTCTGATCAAGATGAACAAGGGTTGGATTGGGCCAGACTTCACCACACCACCAGCAAATGAGAGCCGAATTTAAAGTTTGCCATGTACCTCCACTCACCCATGGGTACACACTTCTGGACTTTGGATAATCGCTGGACTGCTCTTCCTTCTCCTCATGCGCCACCATGATGATGACCGTTACAAATTGCAATACTTAGGCCTTTGTTTCAGGTATACCCCCAGTGGTAAATTTTTTCGCCCATTCTTTGCAGAATGGACATTACAACGACAGGAGACCCGCTCCTTTGCAATGGGAACAATGTTTTGAGGCCCTCATGCACGTCTCTACCCAGGGACAACATGGAGCCTCCCAATTTTTGGCTGCCCTGCCTAAGGGCTATACTATAATACACCCACTTCCTTAAAATGGACACTTAATGTTTTGAGGCCCTCATGCACGTCTCTACCCAGGGACAACGTGGAGCCTCCCAATTTTTGGCTGCCCTGCCTAAGGGCTATACTATAATACACCCACTTCCTTAAAATGGACACTTAATGTTTTGAGGCCCTCATGCACGTCTCTACCCAGGGACAACGTGGAGCCTCCCAATTTTTGGCTGCCCTGCCTAAGGGCTATACTATAATACACCCACTTCCTTAAAATGGACACTTAATGTTTTGAGGCCCTCATGCACGTCTCTATCCAGGGACAATGTGGAGCCTCCCAATTTTTGGCTGCCCTGGCAAAGGGCTATACTGAAATAGACCCACTTCCTTACAATGGGCACTTCAGGTTTACAGGCCCTCATGCACGTCTCTATCCAGGGACAATGTGGAGCCTCCCAATTTTTGGCTGCCCTGGCAAAGGGCTATACTGAAATAGACCCACTTCCTTACAATGGGCACTTCAGGTTTACAGGCCCTCATGCACGTCTCTATCCAGGGACAATGTGGAGCCTCCCAATTTTTGGCTGCCCTGGCAAAGGGCTATACTGAAATAGACCCACTTCCTTACAATGGGCACTTCAGGTTTACAGGCCATCATGCACGTCTCTATCCAGGGACAATGTGGAGCCTCCCAATTTTTGGCTGCCCTGGCAAAGGGCTATACTGAAATAGACCCACTTCCTTACAATGGGCACTTCAGGTTTACAGGCCCTCATGCACGTCTCTATCCAGGGACAATGTGGAGCCTCCCAATTTTTGGCTGCCCTGGCAAAGGGCTATACTGAAATAGACCCACTTCCTTACAATGCGCACTTCAGGTTTACAGGCCATCATGCACGTCTGTATGCAGGGGCATTGGTGAACCTCACAATTTTGGACTGCCCTGGCAAAGGAAAATACTACAAAGACTCAGTTCCTCAAAATGGGCACATTAGACTCAAGAGGCCTTCATGTACGTCTCTTCTCAGGGACATCGGAGTGCCACACAATGTTTTCACGTAAAATCTTTCATGTATTAATCTCAAAAAGTAACATACACCAGCTCTATCTCACTATTGGGTATGTGCCCTTAACATTTCCGCCATGAAAAATCATTTTGGGGTCATTTTGGAAGGTTTTCTGGTGAGTCCGTAAAAATGGCGTAAAACGCGGACAAAATTGTTCACAGCTGTGACTTTTCAGTGATAAATGCTTCAAGGGGTCTTCCCCATGCTGTTGCCATGTCATTTGAGCACTCTTCTGAGACTTTTGTGACATTTTTAGGGTTTCTCCATGCTGCCGGGGGGTCATTTCACAAAAATACTCGGGTCTCCCATAGGATAACATTGGGCTCGTTGCTCGGCCCGAGTACACGAGTATCTTGGGAGGCTCGGCCCGAGCTTCGAGCACCCGAGCTTTTTAGTACTCGCTCATCACTAATATAGATTTAAAAAAAGGCCTGGGGTCCCGCAGATGTCTGCTTTATCTGTGCTGGTCATCAATGCAGTTGTTTTCTTTATTTATTCTCTATCTACATTTATTTGCAGGGCAATTGTCCTGCTCTTACCCCCATTTTGCTTCCTTTTGCAGCCTCCTAGCCCTTACTATAACCATTTCACAGCACCAAAGTTTAGGCCTGGAGATGAATGTGACTCGCCCACCCCAGGGCTATTGGACACCCGGTGTCGGGCCGGACTAGTCCGGGGGTTGTCAGTGGTGGCGGGGCTCGACTCCGTGGCCCTGGTGGGGTCAATTAATATGGCTTCAGTGGGGGTGCTTAAAGTTTATATTATTCGTGACGCCACCTGTGGTTTGCGGCTATTAAGCCGCCGCTGCTGTATAGGGCCTCCGGGGCTGGTGGAATGGCAGTTTGGATGGTCCTGCTCCCCACAGGTGGAGCGGTACCCCGGGGCAACAGTTGGTGCTTATTACAGTCTATGCAGCGATGGAAGTCTATGCAATGATGGAAGTCTATGCAGTGCAGATGAAATAACAGAGGCAACACCAAGGGTGCAGTTTCAAGTTGTTTACTCACAATTCCTGGTTTATGGAGCAATGTGCCTTTGGACAGCTGGAACCCCCTGTCAGGGACCTCCGCTGATCCCGGGTAGATCTGGGAATAAAAGCCGGTGCACCCTTCTATTGTGTTCCTCTCTTCAGCTGTCTTCTAAGCCTTGCCTTTGCTGGATGAACCTGGCTTGGCCTCCACTACAGCCTCCGGATAAGGGGCTAGCCTAGTTGGAACCTCACCCTCTTCCCAGAGGTTCTGCAGTGGGCTGTGGCCCTGAACGCTTGCAGCCACCCTGGACCTCGGTTTTCACTTTTGGAATTGACTTCTCTTCCTCCAGTTTCTAGGGACCGTCCCCAGTCTGCAGCTTGATCCCTCCACCTGATCTTCCTGTGGAACAGGCCCTGTGCTTGAAAGCAGTTCAGTGGCCCTGGAATCCCTTCTGTATTTCTCGGTTGTGGTGTCAACTGGACCTAGCTGGGTCCCAGGGTCTTCACCAGGAAGCGTCACTTTCTCCTTCTTGCTCCTAACTGACTAGAGCACTTCTCTTCTCACTCCTCTCACCTCACACTCTGTCTGCCAACTCAAACTTGACCTTCCTGCATCTGCTCTACACTCGGCTGGCGCCTCCCACCTACCCAGTTCCTAGGCCCTACCCTATGGGAGAAGGGATGGGTCTTACGGCCCCCAGCATGCAGCATGGGGGGTTGCTGCCACTATCCCCGGTCCCTGTGTGTACCTAACAATGGGTGTAGTGCAAATTTACCTATGAAGCGGCGTTTACCGCCTTCCTTACCCAGGATGGGACATCACACCTCTGGCTGGGGTGCAATGTTCCTGTGGCAACGGAAGCCTCAGGGGCGCCACAAATTAACCCATGAGTAAAAAGCTGTGGAGAAGAAGCACAATAGGGTTTTACCCCAATAACACACGGGGTAGAGACAGGGAGCAGTAATACTCACCAAGTGAAGTTGTGAAAGTCACAACTACTATGCAGGCATGGAAAGTTTTGATCAAGGCAGCAGCAACCCAGACTACAGATAGCAGAGAACAATAGAGGAAAATAGGGTTTTTTTGAGCCGAGCCAATGATCACTTCTCAGGTATTCAGATTAATGGATCTTTATTTTAAATTTGATGTCTTCTTATGCCTGATGGTCCTGAGGAAGGGAGCTGAGACTCCAGAAACGCGTAGACCTGTGCAAAATAAAGATCCATTAATCTGAATACCTGAGAAGTGATCATTGGCGCGGCTCAAAAAAACCCTATTTTCCTCTATTGTTCTCTGTTACAAATTAACCCATGGAAGTTCGGTTTGGCGGGTACAGCTAGATATTTGAACAACTTCGGTTTGGGATCCAAACTTGATTTAAACCCCAATGGAAGTCACTAATTGGGCAGCTTGGATCTCTGCCCAAATGCAGCCAGCCATAAACAGACCATTTTCAGGGGCGGGTGAGCAGGGTTTTTCCATTTTTCTTTTGGGTGCACACTACATCCGATCATGCTATCGTTACCCCCAGTACGAGCCAATCAAACACTCTAAGGGGCTTGCAGTGGGCTGAGCACTGCGAATATGTGAGCACAGTCATGCTCACATGAGTGGTTTGTACATGTAAAATCTCTGATCTCCGTACTCAAACTCTGTTTTTTTTTTGTAAAGTCCATGTTTGGTACGAATAATAAACACCGAACCGAACCTCAGGTTTGCTCATCTCTATTCAGGTCCCCATTGACTCGGACAGGGTCCGAGGTCAAGTTATGGGGAAGTCTAGACTTTTAACTAAAGTTTGTCCAATCCCGACAAAGTGGAACATCCACGGGTTCACTCATGCCTACAACAAATTGGCACCTGTAGATGGCATAGATTTGGCTTTTATTATTTTGCTTTCATAGACAGCCAGAGATGCACCCCATTTGCACTCCTCCTAATACATTCGGTGTAACTTACTCAAATCTACCAAAGGCTTGGGTGTAAAATGCCTATCTTAATAAATTCCTATTTTAATGTCTGGTTGAGCTACATGTGATGGAGGCAGCAGAGAAGCAATAGGTCTTGTTCAAATATTATAAGCAAATGTCAATTATATTATCTCTTTCACAATGGATGAGTTAAATGTTAAAATGTACACTATAGTGAAAGATATTATTTCACTTAATGACTGTAGATGTCAGGGAGCAACATAGATAAACATATATTTCCCAAATGGTTCAACAAGTATTCTAGCCATTGACATATGCAGATAATAAACCCAGCCTAAAAGAGCAATTTGAGCATACAAGGGAAACATTGAATGTAAATTCTTTGGTCTTTTTCTTGCTATCTAACTTTTCTCCAGAGTCAACAAGTTGCATTTTAGGAAAAAAAGAATGAAGTATTCCGACTCACTCTTCCCTTCCAGTACAAGGATCTGATTCTTGTCTTACGACAATTATTTTTCCTGTATGAAAATAAATTTTAGACTCTTTTTTTAAAACAAATATATAGGCTCTTAAATATCCTGTAGTGCAGTGTGGTTTTTGGTCCGAGATCATTCATAAACTGGTGTACTGACTTATAGACTGTTTTTGAAACCATACACTCCTCAGATCGCACGGAAAGGCAGGAGCCGAGTGCTTCTGCCTCCTGAGTTGTCCAACACTGAACAGTATTGTGATTGATTGTGGTCACTGATCTGCAGGACATTTAAGGGTATTTAAAGTAAAGAAAAAACGGCCCATTTATACCTCATTATTTTCTGTTAAGCCTGCTTTACACCTTTCAATTAAGCATACGATATCGTATGCGATGTGACACGCCCCATCGTATGTGCGGCACATTCAATTTGTTGACCGTGTCGCACAATCGATTAAAAGCTGTCACACGTACTTACCCTTCCATACGACCTCGCTGTTGGCGGCGAACATCCACATCCTGGAGTGGGAGGGACGTTCGGCGTCACACCGACGTCACACGGCAGCCGGCCAATAGAAGCGGAGGGGCGGAGATGAGTGGGACGGAAACATCCCGCCCACCTCCTTCCTTCCGCATTGCAGGCGGGATGCAGCTAAGATCTGTTCATCGTTCTCAGGGTGTCACACACTGCAATGTGTGCTGCCTCGGGAACATTGAACAACCCGACGTGCAATTTTTAGGAAATGAACGACGTGTATGGGATGAACGGTTTTACGTTCAATCGCAGTCGCACGTAGCTGTCACACGCTACAACACCACTAACGATGCTGGATGTGCGTCACTTACGACATGACCCCGCCAACACATCGTTAGATATGTTGTAGCATGTAAAGCGGCCTTTAGTGTCTATTATTGTTCAAAAATTTTGGTATACATTTTTTCTGTTTATAAAGTTTTTATATACCCTGTTAAATGCAAGTAGAGAGGTCCTTGGAACTCCTCATAGAGGTGTTCCACACTCAAGACTCAATGAAGCTAGAAGAATGGACACAAATCTTCTTTCAACCATTAAAGCTGATTTGATCAGGTTGGAGAAGCCAGATCAGGAGAAGTTTGTCAGCTTTTCATCTTGAAGTAATGTTGTCCAGTTAGGACGTCCTCTTACACTAAAATAATAGGTAACAATTGGAGATGAGAGAATTGATTTCCAGGATCCTGTTCTAGCAGCCAGAACAGTGATTTGTGGCCATTGGATGGGAGTCTGTCGAATCATCCCCTACCTCAGTGTTCCTCAACTCCAGTCATCAAGGCCCACCAGCAGTGTGTATTTTCAGGATTTCCTTAGTATTGCATAGATGATAATTTAATCACCTGCACATGTGACAATTCCAAAACCTGGCAATACTAAGGAAATCCTGGAAACATGCACTGCTGGTAGTCCTTTGAGTACTAGAGTTGGGGAACATTGTCCTACCTGCCAGACTCTGTGGCTCTTCTTTTGGTAAGTCAAGCTAGCATGATGATCTGTTCACTACGCAATAAATACTGAGTTTTTGCCAACATTTTTGAGAAGTTGCAGGTGCCTTTAGGTAAGAAATGATTTGTAGGACCCCCTTGCACCAACTACAAAATAGTAACTGCTCTTCTCTAATAGTAATTGGTAGATCTTTGGGCATCCAATTGCTGGGACCCTTATAAATCAACTGATTGAATAACCACAGCAACCACTTTTTCACTGCAACACAACGACACTGAGGAAATATGTTGGATTTATGGAAACCCACAAGGTACATTGTATGTTTACTCTCACCCTCAAAGTCTCACTTAGTATGGACAGTATGATGGCTTAGGGGTTATCACTGTTGCTTTTCAACACTGGGATCTTAGGTATAAGCCTGACCTGACCGGAGCTGGGCTGGATTAGTATATTTTTGAATCTTATTTTAATCTATTATGCTTTGGGGTCTGGAGAGTTAATGCACATTTGTTTCACATCAAATTGAATCAATGCAGATCAAATTTCCTGGCTTAACCCCACCACCCCCAGGTAATTTTATTTTTTTTCTTTTTGTTTTATCCTCACCTTCTTACAAGAGCCATAACTTTTTTATTTTTCCATCCCCATAGCTGTTTAATGGCTTGTTTTTTTGTAGGACATTTTGTACCTTTGAATAAATTCTGCCACATATTGTACTGGAAAACGGGGAAAAAATACCAAGCGCGTTGAAATTGCAAAAAAACTGAAACTCCTCAATGGCTTTTTGTTTTGTTTTTTTTTTATTTACCATGTTCACTATACTGGTAAATTGATCTGAAAATAGGATTCTCCAGGTCAGTACCAGTGCATGGATAACAAATACATATATTTTTTTTTTGTATTTTAGTGGTTAAAAAAATGTCAGAAATTTGTAATATAAAAAAACTGATCTTTTGTCACCGTTCTCCGAGACCTCTAATGTTTTCATTTTTCGGGATATGGAGCTGTATGAGGGCTTATTTTTGTGCCCTGAGCTGACATTTTTGTTGATACCATTTTGGCTAGATGTGATGTTTTGAT
The DNA here is from genome assembly GCF_048569485.1 of Anomaloglossus baeobatrachus. Classification (NCBI taxonomy): domain Eukaryota; kingdom Metazoa; phylum Chordata; class Amphibia; order Anura; family Aromobatidae; genus Anomaloglossus; species Anomaloglossus baeobatrachus. The sequence goes on along the minus strand of NC_134356.1, from coordinate 213,256,819 downwards.
CTCCTTATATTGCAGTGTTACAGCTGCCAACTAAACATAATTCTGGTGCTTTGATTTTTTTTCTTGTTATGCTGTTTACTGATCAGATTAATTTATTTAATATTTTGATACATCAAAGTTTTAAAAATGTAGTGGCATAAAATCTGTGGTTTAATTTACAGTTTTATTTTTAATGTGATCAAAAGGAGGGTGATTTAAATTTTTGTGTTTTTTTTCATATTTTAAACTTTTTTTCACTTTTTACTGTATTTAATATTCCTCTTTGGGGACTTGAAGCTGTGATCATCTGATCACTTTTGCCATACATAGCAGTGCATTAGCATTACTTTGTATAACTAAAATCAACTAAAATCACAATCTCCTATCAATGACAGCTACGGGCTGGCTTTCGCAGGAGATTATTAAGACAGGAAATGGGGTCATCACTAGACCCCTGGCTGTCATAACAGCCTATAGGCGCCCCACGATCACATCGCAGGCGCGCCCATGAACACGTGGAATGATGCGCCCCCATCTGCCAGCACGTGTTGAATGCTGCTGTCAGAGATTGACAGCTGCATTTAACAGGTCAACAGTGGCTGTTAAAGGCACACAATGGCTGATTAAATCATCTCTCACCTGCCGTAAAAAATACATTCTTGGTTTTCAAGCCTGCATCAAAGGCAGGGACACGGCATATGACGTACATGTATGTCATATGTTGCAAATGGGTTAATTTGACAGAACATTTGAGATTTGCTCATCTTTAGTAGTGAGTGCCAAAATTGTGAACCCTGATGTAGACAGGGATCTATCTGAAGGAGGATTTTGATAGTCTCTCAAAATATGTTGGTCGTATATAAATATATACATTACATAAACAATTAACTCTCAGAAGAGATCTGCCTGGACAGTCATGACATTGTCTCAGTCCATGCCTTATGTATTAGGCAACAACCTCAACCTTTACAAATATCCATTTTAATAATTTGGGCCTCATCAGCCTCTGTAAAAGATTTGTCTTGTTTTTTCATTGGTGCACTACACCTCACTTTATTGTGCATTATTTCTGTTCTTGATGCAATTGAAGCTTCTTTACTAGTAGAGTCTTTCCCTCAGCTATACATATCCCGTGCCCTGATATTGTATTTTATGGATTAATATAACATGGCAGAATTGAATTGTTTTTAAATAAAATCCACAATACGCAATGTTATTAAACATCCATCTTACAACTTGCATCGTTCCTCGACGCATTTCCAAGAAAGTAGTTAATTTTCGTTGGTTGCATTAACCGAGCCACCTCTTGAATATTTATATTGAACAAAACCACACAAATTAATTCTTGTGTCCTCACTTAGGAGCTGTCCCCCACAAATCCTCATTTATGTGATTATTGGTGCAAGGCCTAGTTCCGCTTTTCTGCTCACGACCCCACACTTGAATGTGACAGCGCTGTCTCTGTGTAGATTTCAGTAATAGGCATAAAAGGCCAATAATCATGATGTGGTGTGAAAGGAACGTAGTGTTCCTTTGAATTTATTAACACTGAGTCCATAGCTAAAGTACATCCTGCAGATTTCCTGTGAGCATTGTCTCCTGACAAATTATGTATACTTCTACCCGACAGGAATGTCCACTATAACAGAAGCAGCTCATTTTCTTATATACAGACATTATATCCTGTCCAACCTCTAAAGGGGAATTAAAAAAAGATATTATACAATGAAATACCCTCTAGATAAAGAACTATTCTATTCTATACTATTCTAGGCCCTAACTCTTGACTACAACCCCTTAATCCATGAAACATTGTACCTTGGCGAAAAATCATGTAGAATTCTAATGGTTATTAATAGAGATGTAACTTGAAGTTCGTGAGTCCTTTTACAAAATCTGTAACATGGTTCCCCCACCTGGCATCTATAGTTTATACTAGTATCATCCAAGTTGCCAAAAGGTTTTCTGGATGCCTTTAGGCACCATAGCCAAGGTGAAACTACTATGTCAGTCTTTGCTATAGCTATGGCCCTGGTTTCAATGATAAAAGAAACATAATTAATTTTGAGAAATATAGTGTACTCCTGTCATACATGAAGTAGGAGATTTCTGTATATAACGCGTGACAACAGCTGTCTGATGCACTACATAAACACAAAAAAAAATAAATGAGGGAACACTGGGATCATGATACAATGGAGGTCCCTGCTGCTAGGGAGAGGGGTGAGGCGGCACCTCCTGAACACACCTTAAGCTGACTCCTGAGCTCCCTAGCGTCCCTATACAGGTTTTTTCAACCTGTCGGCGAGCAGGATACCTTGGACCCTCAGCTGGCCCTAAACTCACCCTGTCTAGTGAATAGGCCGACAAGTACACTAGACTTGCCACTAAACTAATAACACAGAGGGAAAGGAAAGACAGACAGGGGGAATAACCAGAAGGATACAAACACCAAACTTCACCATAGAAGACGGACTCTGTAGTAGCAGGTGGATGGGCACAGGAATATTTCTCAGCAACTCCTTCCACCAGGCTGGCCAAAGTAGAAAAGAATTCTAACAGCAGCAAGGACTGCTGGGAAAGCTCCAGTATTTAACATAAATGGGTGTGGACCCAAAGCAGCAACAGCTGACCTGCACTGCTCTGAGCTGCTGGCAACACAGCCTGAAATTAACTGATGAGATGCCAAATGAATGGAAACCTCATTTAAATGAGGAGTCAAGATGGAGATGGGAGGCTCCAGTCCTAAGGCTGTCACTGGTCTCAAAACAGCAGGGAGATGACTATGACAACTCCTGAAAGAAATTCTCTCAGTTTATTTAACCTAGGTTCCTCTTTAAAGTCTTACTGTATTCCCAAGATTATATATTCAAGGGGGATATCTTACTGAGGATCTGGCTTTGTAGACTGGATTTGCACTGAGTTTTCGGCCTTTGTTTGAAAGGGTTGTCCAGTATAAGAAGAAAAGTGTGTAGTAACTTCATCTGACTGTGGAATCATGACAGTCTACATTTCACATCAGGGTATTGCGATTCACTGGTATTGCCAATGCGGGTGGATGGTCATGTCACTGCATGTATGCATTTTCCATACTTGCAGTTACGTGCTGAATACACTTTCCTTCTGAAGAAAGCTGAGAAATGGAAGAGAATCTAGTTGGCATGTGACCACAAGTGGAGATATATCCGGTCACAGAAACACCCACACACATATATAATATATATATATATATATATATATATATATATATATATATATACATATATATATATATATATATATATATATATATATATATATATATATATATATATATATATATATATGTGTGTGTGTTAAATGGCGCAATCAATGATATTTAACAGTGGCATCCATCATCCATATCATAATATGAGCTCTGTCTAATACACTGTGAGCTATTTCATAATGTTTCTATTAAGCAGGCGCCATTATAGTTTATGGGGACAGAGATGCTATTGTTAGGCATTAGTTTAATGTGTCTGTAACCGTTATACGTGTTTAAAGAAAACACAGTATAAATCTATTGTAAGGCTGGGTTCTGTTTTGAGTTCTGTTTGGCATGTTGTGCAATAAAATGCACCCATGAGGCCAAAAATTATTCATGAGGCCCAGAAATATACAGGCAATTTCTCATTGGAGCTGTTGGTTGGTACCTCACAATCAAATTTTCTGGTGGGCCCTAGTATTCCCAAAAGATTGGACCAGCGCCATAGACCCATGTCTATGGCTCCTTTTACATTGCTTTCCTTTCTCCATTGAGTGGTCCCATTGCAAAACGGGTTTTAGATGTATGCAGCAATGGGGCAATTGACAGATGGAGTCACCATGTACTCTGTCGTGGACCCTTTTCGGGAGTATACGGTTTCTGGAGGTGAGCACCCAGATGTAGTAGACTGCTTCTGAGTGTCCGCCTCTAATAAACGTATAATCCCGACAATGATGCACGACAAAGCACACGGTGACTCCATCTGCACCATTATAGTCAATTGCCCTATCGCCGCATACGTCCAAAACCCGTTTTGCAGGTGGGGTTTCGGACGGAAGCCCCAATGGGACCATTGAACGGAGATTGGAATGCAATGTGAACGGGGTCTATGAGAAAAGCAAATCGAAGTTGATCAAGAGAGAAAAGAGTGAGAATAGAAACAAAACAATGAATCAGAGATAGAGAAAGAGATTTTTACAGAAACAAAGATAGAGACAGAGATAGTAAAAAGGATAGAGATAACTGAAGAGATCATAGTAAAGACAAAAGATGATCAAAGTACATTTATGGATCTGGGTTATCAAAGTTTTACACCAATATTCTGGCTTAGAAAGCTTTAAAAAGTTGTATAATTTTGATGCACCTCAAGGCTGGAGTTTGTTGCAATTCAAGGCTCAACGCTAAATTTATGTGACTTTTGGCATTCTCACACCATCTTTGCCCAACTCCCACCTACTTTGTCAAACAGGAGTGTGACGACTGCCACTTGTCAAATTCATAAGTGGTGGTGTTCAGTACACCATAAATTTTATTCCACAGGGACTGGAGTAGTATTTGTGAAGAGGCGCACACCACTTTCCCAAGGTGCACGCCCCTTGCCTGATGCTCCTGATTCATGAAGAAGAATATGCTTCTGCATTTCCTGCATCTCCTTTTATACAGGCTATAATAGTCCTTCCTGATTGGCTGTTCCATACTATAACATGTGATGTGATACCTGCATGGCATTATGGGAAAGCCTGTCTGAGGTCATGTGATCTTTTTTTGGCTGATATAATCTTCTGCGATTTGTGAGATGCTGATGGTGTTTACATTCACCACGTTCAGGGACTTCCCAATATTTTGACACACATTCGAGTTGAATCAAATCATGTCAATTAATAAAATGTTACATGTATGCATGTGAAGAATTCTAGAGAGCGGCAAAAGCGCACACAATAGCGCGGTATCGCTTAAAAAGGAGCCTACCGAGGGGGTGACAGCGCTCATCTGGTTGTGTTGTGTAAAGGCACAACACCTCTATAAGTGTTAATATCCTGCTGCTGCCCCATGGCTGGAGGAGATATCTATTACATGTGTATTTACCAGAATGGAAGGAATCCCGTTAGGTAGACTGCGCTGTGTGAAATGAGGAGTTTTGGATTTTCAGATAAGGTATTTATTAAAACAGATGAGTTTCCGCGGTGGACTGGCACCTTTCTCAAGGATAAATAACTCTTGAAAATAGTGCTGGTCCGGTACCGAAAAGCATTGGTGCTAATAAAAAACTTATCTGAAAATTCAAATTTTCCTCATTTCCCACAGTGCATCCTACCTAATGGGATTCTTTCCGTTCTGGTAGGCATGTTACTTACCACTGCATCTTAAATATATACAGTGCCTTGAAAAAGTATTCATACCCAGTGAACTTTTTCACGTTTTTTTACTTTACACCAACAAGCATAAATGTAATTTATTGGAATTTTATGTGATGTACTGACACAAAGTAACCAGTATTTGTCAAGTGTAAAGGAAATGATACATGGTTTTCTAAAATACTTGAAAAATAGACATCTGAAAATTGTGATGTGCATTTTTATTCAGCACCTTGTTGTCTGATGCCTCTAAATAAAATTCTGAGTAACCAATTTTCTCCAGAAGTCACATAAGTAGTAAATTGAATCCACGTGTGTTTAATTTATTCTCAGTATTACTACAGCTGTTCTGTGAATTCCACAGAGGTTTTTTTGAGATTAGCAATCAAACAGTATCATGAATACCAATGAACACAAGAGACAGGTCAGGAATGATGTTGTGGGGAAGAGTAAAGCAGGGTTAAATTATAATAGAATAGCCCAAGTTCTGAACACCCCTCACAGGGTGCCCGCTCTGGTGGTATAACATGATCTCTCTAGTGTTCTCCATGGGAGAATGCAGCATCTGTGTAAATATTCAGGATTATGGGATCAGAATTCTGGGCGCAGTGTATTTTCACTGTGTTCTCCCGCTGAAAACACTAGCACCTTCGCAAGAATAAGTTGACATGCTGTGACTCAGGAAGCTGTGCCACATGTCAGTTTACAGACCATCTAAAAGAAGCACAGTGGGCTTGAGATTTCTATAAATCCCATCCACTGTGCTTCTTCTGTACAACGCAGCATTTGGATGCAGTGAAAATACACTGCATCCAAAATTGCTGTTAATTCTGGTTGAGTGCATTAACCCTAACAGTTTTCAGGAATTTGACGATCTTGGCAAATTTGAACAATAAGCGATTCAATTAAGGCTATCCATCTAAAATAGCTACTGCCATTTTACACATTGTGGAAGATTCCATCAACCATGGAAGGAAGGATCGCATGACCTCAGGCCACAGCTGGGTTGACTTCTTCATGCAGCTATCATAACACATGATTTATCATAGCCAATCATGACTATTCTAGTCGGTATCCATGAGAAGCAATGGCTTTTGCATTTTATGCCAAATCTGGATAATGAGAAGATGTCACAACTGGTGATGAGTGAATAGTAACTATTCAGGTTCAGACTATTCCCAATAAATACCAAAGTATTATTCCGATATTCGTCACAAATAACGAACCTAATGCAAGTCAATGGGGAACCCGATCATTTTTCTGGGAGATCTTCAAGAAAAATGTTTGTATTCCCCATTGACTTGAAGAATACCGGAATAGTACTTTGGGATTCGTTCCGAATTATCCAAACCAAATTCGCTCATCACTAGTCACAACATAACCATAGAAATGGTGTTGAGAAAGATATAAAACACAAAATACCAAAATACACTGAACAGATAATTTGGACAGAAGAGCAGTGAAGAATAGTCATAATTAATTTACCCAGAGTTTGGTAGGGTTTCGATACTCTTCTAGGAGTCTTCAGAATGTCATGCCCTTCTTTTCAGGGTCATAGGAGGGGCTTTACATTACTTTCAATTCAAAGCTGGTGAATTCCAATTTCAAAAGATTCACTCATATCCAGTTATGGAACATAGAACTTATGTTCTGGTCTCATACACAGGATCGTTATTTTATATATATATACTACATGCACTGATCAGTTTTATGTGGATCCCAGTTAAGCCTCTGTGATCCTCCAATTGGCAACCCGTGCAACACTACAAAAACAAAAAAATGAAGAATGCTGTCACACACAATCCTGCACTAAGGCACCGCATGATGCCAGACAGACACAAATATTAGTTTATACTGCAGATCTGTACTGCAGATAGTGCATTTTGTGCCTTAGGAGTTATTGATTTGTTATGTAATTGTAGAACTATATTCTGAGGTATATGACATTTTTTAACTGGGTCACAGTACTTTCTGTTCAAATACAGAAGTAGAGAAACAATAGAAGGACTAGAAGAAGATACAGAACTTTTTACCATGCATTATATACATAGATTATTATCAAACGTTTTTGTTTTCGTTACTTGATCAGTACAGTAATACCATACGGGAGGGGAAAGGAATATGTTCAAGTAGTACCAGCAACTCATTAAGTGAATTATATTGTATAGTAGTGCTTCTGTAGTAGCCCTATATCAATAAATTACAAGACTACGTATATTCCCAATTAAAAAAAATGGAAATATAAAGGAAACAAGAATACAATGACTTGGAAATCTTTTGTAGGCCTAAAACACACTTCCGCAAAAAAAAACGTACGTGTCTCACGGTCCGTTTTTCGGGTCCGTGTTCCGTTTTTTAGGGGCATTTCTCCGGTACGTATGGCATCCGTGTGATGGCGTATGCAAGCCATGTGTGCGTGTGGAATGTCCGTATTGACATAAAATACGTACGTGTGCTGTCCGTGTACTGTCCGTTTTTAAAGGCCCGCATGCTTACCCAATTAACGTTGTTAATCATTCATCATGAGATCCTGGTATTTTTGTTTGCCATCAATTGACCTGATAGATTGGTAACAAGTGTTTCAGATTTTGTGATTAAAAATGGACACGGACGAAACGTGCTGAACATGTACATACTCCGTGTGCGGTCCGTGCAGGCACCGACCCATAGACTAAAATGGGTCCGTGCCTGCGTGCTGCCGGCAAAAAACGGACATGTCGTCCGTGTAGAAAAGCGCACACACGTACTTACCACACGGACACACGTTCTGTGATTTTACGTGTGTGTGTCATCTACCATTGAATAACATGGGTCTCCGTGTCTCCGGTACGTGCAAATACGTACCGCACACGTACAAAAAAAACGGATGTGTGTTGCGGGTCGTAGGCAAATTTTATTCACAAATTAACAAAGCAAAATACAGCACATATCGGAAGTTTAAAGTTAGGAATTTTTTCCTTTTTTAAAAAAAGCATTAATAATGAAATAGAGGATAGACATTTGAGGATGACCGTGCTGCTGCCGAGGATGAGAGGTTCCACACATCAAGGTTAATGGAAAGAGTTTTATTACACATTTCTGACTTTTTCAAGTACAGAATACAGAAAAAAGTCATTTTGAGTCTGAAATGCATAATGAAACTATTTGCATCAACTTTTGAATGTGGAACCTTTTGTCCTCTGCAGCAGTACGGTCACCCTGAAATGCTTATCCTCAGGAATCTTCCTCCTGCTGGCAGCTGGCAGTGGCTGACACTAACTACAGAATATTATTTGATTTGTGACAATCACAATTTTAGTAGGTAAACAGTATCTCACCCCTGTCCCTACGTATCATACAATATCACCCTTTGAGCACTTTTCTCTCTCTTGCATTTTTTTTCTTTCTATTTTTCTTTTTTTCTTTCTTTCTTTCTTTATTTTTAAAAAAATGAACTAATTTAGAAATCAGCACAAAAAGCGGTCAATCAGTGGACGGACACTCCCAATACGCAGGCAACAACAGCTTGAAAAAATCATGTATAATTCTTTCAAAAAGGAGCAAAAACAGTCCCAATTACTAAAATATTATTTTTTTATTGAGAATAAATTTAAAACATAATCACACAATTAAAAGAGATGTATACAACAAAAAATTAGGATGCAGCAGCGTAACAATATTGCACATAACAGTATCCGCAATGGAAAAAAGTGACTAATGCAAAAAATGTTCCAGATCAAAATACCACCCTACATCTAGATCAGTATTATACCTAAAGGGCTATACTAATAAAGTGTCTCAGTGCCTCGAATTGCACATGACCCTTATGGATAATTAATTTGTACAAAAAAATGGATTATAAATATATACATCCATGTGGGGATACAAAAAAATGTATAAATACATTTTTTGTCACTAAAAGAATCAATATATTATGATAGCTTTGTGCAAATAACCCAGTGGCATTAAAGCTGTGGATGTGTTACCAATCAAAATCCATAGATGGAGCTGTTCCCCAAACATAAAGGGATATTTAGCACAATGGCAATTTATGTAATTAGTACCACCTGGTAAGCACTACCAACCACGAATGGCAGATAGTGCTATTCCAAATAGGCACCGTGCAAAACATTATGAAAAATCAAATCCCTCAGCAAAATGGTCAGAAGTTACCTGGGTATATAACAACCGTGTGCTGCTGTCCTCTTACCCCGACGTACATTTCGCAACTACCCCGCTTCAACCAGGGGGGTGTGTTATGTGCAATATTGTTATGCTGCTACGTTCTCATTTTTTGCTGTATACATCTCTTTTAATTTAGTGATTATGTTTTAAATTTATTCTCAATAAAAATTAGTATTTTATTAATTGGGACTGTTATTGCTCCTTTTTGAAAGAATTATACATGATTTTGTCAAGCTTTTGTTGCCTAATTTAGAAATCAATAGCAAAATTACATCTCAAAAAAGTGGAGATGATTATCAAGTGGCTAAAAAAGTAAGTTTTACAAAAAAACAGCTAAAGGGTCAATTTTCAACTAAGTTACATGACTATGTATAAATAGAGCATGTTAGAGAGACAGAGTCTCTCAGAAAAAAAAATGTGGTCAGAGGTTTACCAATTTGTGAACAACTGCATTTGAAAATTGTAGAACAATTTCAGAAAAATATTCCTCTACTTAAAATCACAAAGATTTTGAATATTCCTTCAGTTACATTACATAATATCATCAAAAGATTCAGAGATTGTAGAGAAATCTATGTGCCTAAGGGGCAAGCTATCAGTCTTTATTGTATGATTATGATCTGCGGGCCCTCACGAGGCACAAAACAGGCATGATTCAGTTGTTCAAATCACTGCATGGGCTCAAGAAAATTTCCAAACATCATTGTGAGTAAATACAGTTTGCTGTGCAATTCACAAATGTAAGCTAAAGTGCTGTCATGCAAAGAAGGAGCCATTCATTGTGACAATCCAGAAACTCAGTAGTCTTTTCTGATCCCAAGCTCATTTAAATTGAACTAAGGCAAAATAGAAAACTATTCTGTGGTTGGATAAATCAAAACTTTAAATTCATTAAGGAAGCCACGAAGACGGTGTGATTCAGTCTCAAAAGAAGAAGGAGCATGTAGCTTGGCACTCAAAAAGGATTGTGAATAAACGCTTTAATGGTAATAACACTTTTTTACGTTAATTGTGGACCTTAGTAGGGCATGTATACATTTTCAAGGGGGTCCTTCTCTATAGACCACTTTTTCTAAGTTGGAATAGAGAGGTACTCTGGTGGACTTAAACTATCCATATATATTGTGTTTCCTGAAGATAAGACACTGTCTTATATTATTTTTTTGCCCCGTAAAATGTGCTCAGGCTTATTTTTCGAATAGAGCTTCTTTTTAAGAAAACACAGTTTGGGGTAAATTTAGCCCAAAAAAAGGCAGAACCACCCCCCAGGAAAATCATACTTACCAGACCCTGGATGTCTGCGTTGCTTCCAGGTCCTCCTGCGATTCTCGGCGGGTGCTCCTAGCAGGTATCCTCCATAGCAGTCCTCCCCTGCTTCCGGCTGGCACTCACACACACATCAGATCACAAGCGCACACACATGTCAGATCCATCAGATCGCACACACATACACATCAGATCGCACACACACAACATCCGGTAACACCATAACACCATATTGCTTCCAGCCGGCAGGAGGATGAGGTATGCAGTGCAGTGCAGCACGAGGACCTGCGGAGGAATGCATCGATGCTTTCCACCACAGCTCCTCAAGGCATTCCACTGCTGGTCCTCATGTTCCACTGCATCCCAGGTCCCTGGGGCAGTACGGTATGTGTATGTATATGTGTGTGTGTGTCTGTTGAGTATGATTATGGGGTCTTCTGTCTGTCTTCTCTCTATTGTGGGTGTCTGCTTTCTATAATGAAGTGTCCTGTAGTAGTCATTTTTAGCTGGATGGACACTTCATTATTGAACCGCAACTAAGGCTTATTTTCGTGGCAGGACTTATAGTATGGCCTTACTCCGAAGGGCCGAAAATTCCTGGGGAGTTTTCGGGGTAGGGCTTATTTTCAGGGAAACAAGGAAACATTTTCAGAGAAACATTTGATCTAAATAGTCACTATGTAATACTACATTTAGTGACATATAACCATGCAATATTACATTCTACATTGCATCAAAATATTTATATTCCAACAGCAAAATTAGTTATTTGCCTGGAACTGGACCTGGAGTGGCTCATATGTTAAAGAGGTTTCTAGCTTTTAGTTTCAGATGAAGATGTCATGTACAGGTGCATCTCAATAAATTAGAATATCATCAAAAAGATAATTTATTTCAGTATTTCAATACAAAAAGGGAAACACATATATTATATAGAGTCATTGCACAGAGTGATCTTTTTCATGTGTTTTTTTCTGTTAATGTTGATGGTTATGGCTTGCAGTCATGGAAAACCCAAAAGTCATAAAATTCGAAAACTCAGAAAATTAGAATAATTACCACAAAGCACCTGCAAAGGCTTCCTAAGCATTTAAAATGGTCCGTTAGTCTGGTTCAGTGGGCTACACAATCATGGGGAAGACTGCTGACATGATAGATGTCCAGAAATCAGTCATTGACACACTCCAGAAGGAGGGTAAGCCACAAAAGATCATTGCTAAAGAAGCTGTCTATTCACAGAGTGGTTTATCCAAGCATATTAATGGAAAGTTGAGTGGAAGAAAAAAGTGTGGTAGAAAAAGGTGCACAAGCAACTGGGATAACCGCAGCCTTGATAGGATTGTTAAGAAAAGGACATTGAAAAATTTGTGGGAGATTCACAAGGCGGGGACTGCTGCTGGAGTCAGTGCTTCAAGAGCCACCACCCAAAGACGTATCCAGGAAATGGGCTACAACTGTCACATTCCTTGAGTCAAGCCACTCATGACCAATAGACAACGCCAGATGCGTCTTACCTGGGCCAAGGAGAAAAACAACTGGATTGTTTTTCAGTGGTCCAAGGTGTTTTCAGATTAAAATATTTTTGTGCATTTAATTTGGAAAGTGAGAGTCAGAGTCTGGAGGAAGAGTGCAGTGGCCACAATCCAAGCTGCTTGAGGTCTAGTGTAAAGTTTCCACAATCAGTGATGGTTTGGGGAGCCATGTCATTTGCTGGTGTAGGTCCATTGTGTTTTATCAAAACCAAAGTCAGTGCAGCCATCTACCAGGAAATGTTAAAGCACTTCATGCTTCCCTCTTCCGACAAGCTTTATAGAGATGGAAATTTCATTTTCCAGCAGGACTTGGCACCTCTCTACACTGCCAAAAGTACCAATTCCTGGTTTAATAACCACAGTATCACTGTGCTTGATTGGCCAGCAAACTCACCTGACCTAAACCCCATAGAGAAAATATGGAGTATTGTCAAGAGGAAGATGAAAGACACCAGACACAACAATGCAGATGAGCTGAAGGCTGTTATCAACGCAACCTGGGCTTCCATAACACCTCAGCAGTGCCACAGGCTGATCACCTCCATGCAAAATGAGCCCCGAACAAGTATTGAACACATTTACTATACAGACTTTTCAGTAGGCCAACATTTCTGAGTTTAAAATCATTTTTTCAGTTGGTCTTATATAATATTCTACTTTTCGGAGATAATGACTTTTGGGTTTTCATTGGCTGTAAGCCATAATCATCAACATTAAAAGAAATAAACACTTGAAATAGATCACTCTGTTTGTAATGACTCTGTATAATATATGCGTTTCCCTTTTTGTATTGAATTACTGAAATAAACTAACTTTTTGATGATATTCTAATTTGTTGAGATGCACTTGTATTACAGAATCAGATAGACCTACATTTTTGAACTGATTTATTTTGTCAGTATCATTTAGGTATTTTCCGCTCATTGAATGAGCATCTACATTGTTCACATAAACATCACTGCAGAGTACTAAGTTAGATACTAATGGCTGAAAATAGTCTGCGTGATTTCCAACATTAGAGGCTGGTTTAGCACTAAGCACCTCAATTCAAGTGAACAACATATTGCAGATATTCCCAAAGGCACTGTTTCAGAAATCAAATACTGTACTCATTTGAACACGCTCTAGTCGTAAAACCAAAGCTGGTTTGATCCCATGCCAGTTATGGGAAAAATGTCCTCAAAATATTTAAAACCTACCTCCTCTATAACTCTGAAAACTCAGACGTGACTACACTTAACCCCAATATGCCACTTTCTCAATGACACAATCTTAAGTCTCCTGGAAGCTGATATAACAAAATAGCTCCGTCTGAAAAGATGAAATAATCTACTTGTGATTCCTTGACCCTGCTGAGTCAGTATTTTGGATAGCTGGTGGAAGAAATCCATCAGTAATCACAGTTTTCCCTCTGCGTAAAAGGAAGTCAAATACACATCAAAACAGGTCTCTATTGGGAAGTGGTCACAAATAAAACCTTGAACGTGTGAGATAATTAGTGGAAACTTTGATACAAATCTATGTTTTCTATTAGTCGTTCATTAGTGGGATATACAGACTTTGTAAAGTAAAAGCTCTGCTATCACAATGTTTACTAGACAGAGCCAAAGTACATTGTTATAACTGCTTATTAATAGGCATGGCCACTATGACCTAGACCACCATGATCCTTGCATGGTCCAGAAGAAGATGGTCACTGGACTTTGTTGCTAAAATGTGGAGGTACTATGTAGATGAATGGAAAAGCCAGAGAGAACGTCCAGTAGTATAGAATATTCCTTCATGATTGAGATTTTGTTTACTGTAATGATAGGTTTTAACAGGATTAAGGTGTTTAACTTGTAGGTGGTCAAAATGGTTTAAAACCACATTTTAGCTTTCTGAGGACGTTCAGTGAGAAAAAAGTGAATTAATTACTCATGGCAAGTTTGTGGCTGTACATCACAGATTAATTTTAAATAGAAAATATATGACCTAGGAGGTTGACATTCGACTGAAGTTGATGAGACTTGCGATAAGCTAAGCTGCATTGACTTTAGTCAAGTCAATGAGATTTGTGACAAAGGTAGCCTACTGCCCAAGTAAGGGAGACCTGGCGGTATGAGATCACGTGATAATCAGTCACAGATATTAAGTAGCAGGTCTTGAATATAGTTCATGAATACATACGCATCTTGGAAATGATGACTTATGCCTTAAAATTGGTTTTGACCTTTCAAGATGTTAAAAGAACTAGTGGCAGCTATATAATATATTGAAATAAGAGCTCTCACCCCCTCACCAATCAGCAATCTTAAAAGGCATAAAAAGAGGAGACACACAAGCAATTTCTCCCATCCTTTCCTCCTCTCTGAATCATGTTAGGATTTAATGGGATTTAATGGTCAATCAGAGGTGTTTTGTGCTAATGGAGATTGCAAGGATACAGCATGATGCATTGGAAGGTTTGTATGGGAAAAAAATACATTAGCTAGCTGAGGTGTAGGGCTCTGATTCAGCCAAAGAAAATGCTTTTTCTGGATCTGCAGGGCAGCCTTTATGGATCTAAGAATGTATGAATCCTGATGATTTTAAATACCAACTTTTTCAGTCTCCCGAATTGTATACCAGTTTTCACCTACCAAACAAGCATGTATATATATACTGTCAAGCACAAGGGTAACAATGTTTTGAACTTTTGACTTCCGGCTCTATATCTCCCCATCCACTACAGCTTTCAGAGTGAGATTACCGTCATTTTATAGACAATCATCTTGGCTATCTCATAGATAAGTTTGACTTGCAACTAGTTAGCATATGATTAGTTATGCAGATTCTTGTCATGTCACTGCGTTGTTATGTTTTTTTCTCCTTGTGTTTGAAAAATCTTTTTCTTCCTCTATACTACAAATTGCAACCTGTTCTCGCATTTCCTAAATGTTATGTGTGTTATTGGGTTGGTTCCCAAGCGAAAAGTCACTGGTTCCAATTGAAGAGCAGCCATGAAAAAAAATTCCCAAGGAAAGAAAAACAGCATCATCCAGCTCATCAATAGCGGTCTCTCGGCCAAGTAACTTGCCAAACTGCATTATGTGAGTACCATGATAGTTGGAAGAATATGAAATGAAGTCCGTCCATCCATTCCAAAGCAGGTGCATGTCTATTCAAAATATTGCAGTCAACAAGTTGACTCATCACAAGGTCTATCAATTTTGGTGCAACAAACATGGCAGTGGAGATGGCTCGTATGCTTCATAATAGTGAGGTCACAGGCATCCATGTAAGCACTGCTAGACGCACGTTACACAAGTCTAGAATGGTGGTACAAAAGAGGTGAAGAAGCCTCAACTTCAATATCGTCATAAGAAGCTTTGGCTCGAGTTTGCAAAAAAGCACAAAAAGTGGACATTAGAAGATTGGAAATGGGTGTATTGGAATGATGATACAAAAGTCAAAAGACTAGGCTCTAATGGGTGCAAATAAGTTTGGAAGAAACAGGGGAAACGTTGGCTAATGGATTGATAAATTGAAGAAACTGTCAAGTTCAGTGGAGGAAGCCTGATGATGTGGGATGAATTCACAGCTAAAGGCATTGGATTCTTCACCAGAATCAATGGTGATTTCAGTGTTGAGCTGTATGTGAGAACCCTACAAGACGAGTTTCTTTCGAGTACTACAAGCATGAAAGGGATAATATAGTGTTACAGCAGGACAACAACCCAAAGCATATGTCAAGATTGGCAAAAAAAAAACACTTGTGAGTAGATATGAATAAAAAACTATGCACTGTATATACCCAAGTGAGTCAGCTAGTGTGCATTAAAATTGGTAATGCGTAGAAGAGACCTGGGATCAGATTTTGGTCGAGACATGATTGAATCTAATTGAGAGCGTGCCCATTGTGAGTCAGTCAGTGTTGAAACTCCAAAATTAATAAAAATTAAAATATAGATTTTTAGGAGCAAAACAGTAACAATGCAGTGACATGAGAAGAATCTGCATAACTAATCATATCCTAAATAATTGCAATTCAAATTTATTTGTAAGCCAGCCAAGATGATTGTATATAAAATGAAGGTAGTTTCATGCTCAACGCTGTAGTGGATGGTGAGATATGGAGCCTGAAAGTCAAAAGCTGATAACATTATTACAATTTTGTTCGTTAGCATAAAAATACTGTAAAACACCTAACTCACCTGTAGTTAATGTAAGCATTAAAATAACTCTGTTTGGGTCTACCATTAAATATGTGCTCCACTAGAAAATGTGCTTTAAATTAGAAATTTCAGTAGAAATAAATGCAAGCTTATTAGATAGCATATGCAAATAACATGACATTTAACTATAATGGCATAAACATAAACCCTAGCATAACATTTTAGCATCTAACATTTATTTTGTAGATTTTAAGAAATTCTATATAGATATCTTTATCAGGTTTTGTCCCTTTTCAGTCTTTCTTTGTGGATTCAGCCCTGTTGGGTATACCACATTTGTCTAGCTGGTAATAAATGAAGGAAGCTCCCATTGTTTACTCAAAGGATTATGTACAAAGCGCCCATTCAATTGTTTAATAAAAATGCTTCTTTATTTGTATCAACTCGATTAAAAATATATATCCATTTCACAAGTAAAGACACCGGCTTGTTCACACTGATGCATGGCAGATGTATACTACTACGCGTTTCGGCGGAACGCCTTCCTCAGGTCAGGTTGACCTGAGGAAGGCGTTCCGCCGAAACGCGTAGTAGTATACATCTGCCATGCATCAGTGTGAACAAGCCGGTGTCTTTACTTGTGAAATGGATATATATTTTTAATCGAGTTGATACAAATAAAGAAGCATTTTTATTTATCCCTTTGGAGTCCAGCTGGATTTTTCCACTGCTTTCTTCTATTATCTTCCCGGCTTGCTGCCGTAATCCGTGCCGGACCAGAGGGGACTAACAGGAGGATATATTCAGGCTTGTCTCTGCAGTGGTGAGCGGTTTTGTTCCTTTTTTGTATTCATTCAATTGTTTGGGTGACAATAAAATAGAAATGTACTATATAACAGTTGGAGTACTATGTTAAAGAGAATCTGTCAGCAGGTGTTTGCTAGGTAAGCAAAAGACAGCATGCTGCATGGGTTTAAACACAGAATTCAGGGATGCCTGTCTTGTTAAGGTCCAATCTGTTGTTTATTTACTATGTATGTTTAAGCAGCAGGGATTCTCATTGCTAGGACTACAATGTCATGCGCATGACACTCCGACACCCTCCATCCGGTGATTGACACCTCATTCTCAATGTACAATTTCTATTAAGAGCCTAGTGTGGGCGGGACAGCTCTCTCAGCTCTGCTACATGGCTAATTCTTAAAATTCTGATTGTGTCAGAATAGCTGCACCCAGTAATCTAAGTGATATTGTTGCATTAAGGGTCTCTTTGCCTACATCATGCTGCTCTCAGATAAGGTAGCAAAAACCTGCTGACAGATTCCCTTTAATGCCATAGCACACTGTCATGACTATAGCTTGGCTCTGACTGGGTTAAGTCTGGTGGGAGGGTTCTGTTCGACTATGCCTCATTCCGGAACTCTAGCCGCTTTATTATTGTGCAGATACCTCCAGGACGCCGCCAGTAATACCTATGATCTGCAGCGTGCGCTCTGGTTTCAGTGAGTTTTCTCTGATCTGTCCTGCTACTCAGCTACCTCTTCCTGACCTCCATTCCCCTAGTTCTGTCCTCCCAGCCTGTCTACCTGACCCTGATCCCATTGTGAGTCTCAGTCTCCAGCCCCTCCTCTGTACTTACCTGACCTCCCGGCCTCCGACCTCGATTACGTTCTCTGACTGAAGGCCACTTTACACGCTGTGATATCGGTACTGATATCGCTAGCGTGGGTACCCGCCCCCATTGGTTGTGTGACACGGGCAAATCACTGCCTGTGGCGCACAACATCTCCCAGACCCGTCACACTACTTACCTGCCTAGCGACGTCGCTGTGACCAGCAATCCGCCTCTTTTCTAAGGGGGCGGTCCGTGAGGCGTCACAGCGACGTCACTAAGCGGCCGCCCAATAGAAGTGGAAGGGAGGAGATGAGCGGGACGTAAAATCCTGCCCACCTCCTTCCTTCCTCATTGCGGGTGGGACGCAGGTAAGGAGAGGTTCCTCGTTCCTGCGGTGTCACACGGAGCGATGTGTGCTGCCGCAGCAATGAGGAGCTACATTGCTACTGCAGCAGCAATGATATTCGAGAATGGACCCCCGTGTCACCGATAAGCGATTTTGACCGTTTTTGCGACGATTCAAAATCGCTCATAGGTGTCACGCGCAAAGACATCGCTAAAGTGACTGAATGTGCGTCACAAATTCCGTGACCCCAACGAGATCGCTTTAGCGATGTCATAGCGTGTAAAGCGGCTTTAAGGCTCAGCTCCCCTTTGGCTCCTGACGTGACTCCTTGGCTTCCAACCCCCTTAGTTCCATTTAACTATGGCTTGCTCACCCCCTTGGTTAGCACTGACATCCCAGTTTTGACTTTAGCTTGTTTGACTATTCTGATGCTTGTCCTAACGACCTCTTGTGGGTTTTTTGTCTTACTGCACTTAGAAGTTTGATCTTCTCTATGTCCCTGCACCCCCAAGTGGAAGCTTGACATACACCTTGTGTTTTATGCTATTTCCATAGCACTAACATTCGAATGAGTGTTGCATTATGCAAATAGTATAGGCCATGCTACAATATACCTGTAGCAGTCATGCTTTCGGTATCTCCTTTAACTGCATCTAATTGAGCTGAGTTCTCCCCAAGAAAAAGTGCTGTTTCTAGCATCCCTTCATGAGCAACAATACAAAATCTGACCTACCATGTGCTAGATAGACGTATTCTTATGAGAAGCCATTGGGCACCCCCCAGAACACCAGTCGCAATTTTCAACTGCTTCCCCAGAACCCTTTTACAGCAACGTTGCCTTATCATCAGTAAATTGTGGAAGAACAATCAAAATGTAAATATTTGATGCTATGTAAGTATGTACGCCTATAGATTTGTGAGCCCCTAGCTCACCATCTGGATGCCTAGACCCTTGTGCACTCCCAGCTTGCCACCTGATCACTTAGGTAGTTGCTTGCTTTGAGCTCTCCATCTGTATCTATACACTTATTGCACTCTCTTAGCTCTCAATCTGTACACTTACATAACTGTACACTTCTAGGTCTCTATATAAGCATATATATACTTGTGTAGTTCTACTGTTTTTAGTAGATAGCATCTAGTTAGGTCATTTTGCATTTGTAGGTTTTTTCCATAAACATTTATTCTTTACAATAGTCAAGTTACAGTCCGTCATTTTACTTTGCATAGCTTGTATAATTGGACATTTTTAATTTTCTTTTACAGGAGAAAGGTCAGTAGACACTAGGGTCTATTAAACGGATGACAGAATATTAATGATGCTCTAGCATACTGCGCTTTCTTATGGCAATAGTTCATCAAGGCTTTGTATTGAATTCTGTGTGCACTCCTACGCAGGGATCAATGCTCAATATTCCACATGATGAATGCAGTGCTGATTGTCTACCTTTAGTATTATGTATGACTTTTAAATGCACTCCTCTTTTATCACTATTAAGATAAAGTAAAAGGTTATTTCACTCTTGTCTTTAAAAAGCTTCTGTAGATGGAAATGACAAACCCACAAGATTCCAAAACCGGTCTCCTATAGATATAATGACCACATACTTTGTAAAATGCAACATTTTAAGCCTTTTTGTTCACTTTTGGTTCCTAACAGTTTCCACTGAGAAAAGGAGATTCATTTATACATCAGTTTCTTTCCAACACATCTGAATGTTCTGAGTAGAGATGAGTGAACCCGAGCTTCAGTGTTCGATGTTCGTATCGAACACGGATTTTACACAAAAAAAAATTCAGGTTCGGAGTTTAGGTACTTTACGTATGAAAACCATGCGCGCGAGTGGATTGGGAGATTAGAGCAGGTGCTTTATACTTACCAGTCGCCGCGCGGCTCTAATGCGGGCGTCACACAAGATGATCTATCGTGTGATATGTCGTCGGGGTCACGGTTTTCATGACGCACATCCGGCATCGTTTACGACGTCGTCCCGTGTGACACCTACGAGCGACGCAGAACGTTCGCAAATCGTGTATCGTTGACACGTCGCTCATTTTTAAAAAATCGTTTATTTTTCTTTGAGCCGGTTGTTCATCGTACCCAGGACAGCACACATTGCTCCGTATGACACCCCAGGAACGATGAACACAGCTTACCTGCGTCCCGCGGCACCCGTCAGGCTATGTGGAAGGAAGGAGGTGGGCGGGATGTTTACATCCCGCTCATCTCCGCCCCTCCGCTTCTATTGGCTGGCCGCTGTGTGATGTCGCTGTGGCGCTGAACGGCCCTCCCCCTTCAGGAAGTGGATGTTCGCCACACACATGGACGTCGCTCAGCAGGTAAGTACGTGTGACGGCGGTTTAACGACTTTGTGCGCCACGGGCAACTAATTGCCCGTGATGCACAAACAATGGGGGCGGGTACGATCGCTCGTGCGATCGCATAATAGATCGTATCGTGTGACGCCCGCATAACGCTCCTTCCAGGGTTGTTCATTATCCTTCATACATTTTCACTGCTTCCGCTGCCCACAAGCAGTCCCAGCATGTCTGATTAGTTTCAGTGAGATGTGCCCCCACTATTTATGACAGCAACCAATCAGAGATGCTGTGTATGCTTCTCCTGTGCTGGCATAGGGTCCCCCATATTATGATATACAGCACAGATAAAGCATATAGCTACAGGCTGCTGCACCCAGCTATGCATTTATCTTGGCTGTGGATAAAAATAAGAGGGTCGACATGCGGCTTTTTTTTTCCATTATTTAACTAAATAATTTTCAAAAATGGCTTGTGTTCCTCCCCAAGTTTGATATCCAGCCATGAGAAAGCTGACAGCTGGGAGCTGGTATTTTCAGGATGGGGAGACCCATGCTTCCACATTGATTCCATCTTTGCTTCATATTCTATGACTGCATGCTGTCACTTAAGTTGTAGTAAAGTTGGAATTGTCGTGACATCCCAGAAGAAGAATGAGTGACCCGGAAGCAGTTACAGCCGTGCGTCAGAAACTCAGTATTTGTGCATATGAAGCGCTTGCTTTATTCTTATTTTCTTTATTTTTCCTTTATTTTTTTTTATTTCTCGAGTTGCCGGACCCGGATGATTTCCCGGAGTTCCCTGTGAATTCCAGGCCCAGGTGTGGTACTCTGGTATGTTTGAAACCGCACGTATCCGGACTTTTACAGGCTGGGTCTGCCTATCATTAGTGATTATCGAACTAGTGGAAGGTCAGTTCGGCAGATCCAGTCGACTTTTCATAAAGTTCAATTTGGGACCTAGACTTAACCTGAACCCCAATGAAAGTTACTAATTGGGCAATTCATGTACTTGCAGCCAGATATAAACAGAACAGGGTGGGCAGGGTTTTTAAATTTTCTTTGTTTGATGCCCACTACATCCGATCATGCTATTGTGTTTCCCAGTGCGAGCTGGTCAAACACTGCAAGTAGCTCGCACTGGGCCGAGCATCGTGTGTACCTGAACACAGCGATGAACACATAAGTGGTTTGCATATGTAAAGCACTCAAATGCCGAACCTGAACTCTCTTTTTTTTTAAAGCCTATGTTTGATACGAACACAGAACCTTGGGTTTGCTTATCTCTAGTCAAGAGTAGAGATGAGCGAACCCAAGGTTCGGTGTTTAGTATTTGTACTAAACACAGACTTTACAAAAAAAAGAGTTCAGGTACGAAGTTTGGGTGCTTTATTTATGCAAACCACTTGCACGAGTCACAATGCACTCGGGTATGCTCAATGCTTGGTCCGGTGCAAGCTGCTTGTAGTGGTTGATCGGGGTAAAAACAGCATGATCGGATGTAGTGTGCAAAAAAAAGAAAAAAACCCGCCCTCTCCCCCAAAAGTCACTAATTGGGCAGAGAACTGAACTACCCAATTAGTGACTTCCTTTGGGTTTCAAGTCAAGTCCGAGACCCAAACTGAACATTATGGAAAGTCTGGCTGAACCCGCTGAACTGAACTTCCACAGGTCCAGCTAGGGACTACGTGTCTCGGATGACTAGTCAGATTCTGGTCCCCAATGTCTTATCCCGACAATGCTCACACAGAATAATAATTATCTCATGTAATTACATAGGGTGAGAACTGTCAGTCTAAGAGAACATGATGAATAGAGTCTGCCAGGGATCCACCTCTTCTACTAGTCATCTGGACACATAATTCATGGATAGCAATTAAAAGTATGTTTTCTCTGAGACTCCAGTGTTTGATTCATGCACCATGTGGTTCAGACAGCCAAAATCTACTATCAAGTTCTCTTAAAATTTGGCCAGCACCCCAATGAGACCAACTGGAAGAGTCACTGAAAATGGAGTGCCTTATTGTCCATATAATGTCATTCTTGATGCTTTGTTACCTATTAAAAAATTACTAGTATCACGAATGATAAAATCTTAAGCCGTTCCATTCCACATAAAAACGTCAATGTACAGGGACAATCTAAAAGGCTTTTTATTCTGCATCTGAAAAACAATGTTCCCTTTATTTTTATAATGTCAACATATACAATTCAGATATAAAGTACAGGAGAACACTATTAAATGAAAGGTGAACGGGTCATTCTTGTTTGTGCTTGTAATACAGAAGAGAGCGAGTAGTTTGAGAAGACGTTATAAAATCTCTATAAATGTGAGAAGGTACTCGAGTCAGATAAAGTAGCCTTGGTTAAGTCTCTGACCTCTAGCTCATTGTTCTGTTGGCCATAACTCTGCAACTCATTACTTTACTTACTTCATCCTTGCAGTCCATTGGTTTGCTTACTCAACCCTGCAAGACTTCACAAGTCTAATACCGTTTACACGGCTCTGCAGAGCTTTGTTCTCAGGCCTCATGCCTCGTAAGTTAATTTTGCAGGACATTGTTTTGTAGCCTAACTCCCTGTGGAGAAACCTATAAAATATGTTATTTACTGGGGTCATTCTTTGCAGAGATAACTGCATACCATCACTGTGTAATGTTGTCTTTGGGGATCTCTGGAGAATGATGCTTCCCACATTTCTCCTTGAATTGCGTTCTCCATTGTATGTTTCTCCCTTTTTTTCTGAAAATGGAAAACTTTAACATTGGTATTCTCATACAATGTTCGTGGTGCATAGAGTTCCATCTCTATGACACTAAATTCCATCTGTTCCACTTGAACTGTCCTTCATTTTCCTCTTATTAGGCTTTTTATATTGCTGCATCCTTGCCTATTCTTCCATTTCTCGTTGTCAAACTGGTATTTGTACTTCTACAGAATCTTAACCCCTAATGTGACAACTTCTGTTCAAATTGTATATAAGGGATTTTTTTATTATCAAATTGAACCTGGATATGTTTATATATACATGATATTAAGGAATTGTCCAATTCATCCCCAGGGGACATTTAACTGTCAGAGTTTTTAGGACTCTTCTTAAATTTGGGTCTGCCGGTAGCCCATAAGAGTCATATTGCTCAGATCTACTGCCCAGATTTATGCCTAAAGTTTTTTGTGTGTAATGGATAGGTAGAAGTACCATACATTTGTTCAATGCTAGCACTTGCCATAAATTCACATCCATGATCTATGATTCAGACAGAGAGGAAAAGGCATTGGAAAATCGACAAACATAAAACATTGATGAACTGACCTAAGTTATAAAGCAAAACTGAAGCAAGAAGCAAATCAACCTTAATAGTCCTAGACAAGCGCACACTGAGGGTTATGCTCACTCACCATATTTACAACGTGCTTCGTGAACCTCAAAAAATACTTGAGATCTAAAGACAAGAATCAAAAACCAGTGATGGACTTAACCCAATGTAGTAAATTGAGTCTTTCGAAACTCTAATATTAACATAAGGTCATTGTGTCTACTAACTAAATTATATTAACAGTTGAAACATATTTTCTAAGACTGTTTTCCATTATAATAATACCATACGTGAGCAATTCTTACTTCTGTAATGTAACCGCCCGGAACCGAACAGTAACCATCATCGATAGTGAGTACAATGTGAACTATATGTTTCTAGGCTCCCTAGCCATCAGGACCACATTACTGTAAGTTCTCATTTTAATTGTACAATTGGTCCTCAACCATGTTTGGTAAATGATGCATGTGGCAATTCATCTTGTAATGGTAGTGGTGCAATAGAGGACGAAATGTAAAATGATTCTGTTCCCAACAGAAGGCTTTCTGCTATTTGAGCAGTGGAAAAATGATTGCCAAGAGGAAAATAACTGGTAGTAAAAGTTCTCTTTATATGTCTTCATATTTTGAGCAAGGTAAATAGGAAACATTTGTCTATTGCTTCTTCTAGACATGTTTACATAAATGTTACCCACCTTAAAGGGGTTGTCTATATAAATCTTATGTTAATCTTATATATGTGTCCCTTCTGTGTGAAGCACCTGTGGGGTTTGGGGATTACTCATCACTGGGCCAGTTTTGGGGGGTTTGGGTTGTCACAGTGGCCTGGCCCGGCTCCGTGATCCCGTGGTGTCAACCAAAATGATGGGGATGGTGGTGATGAAGGGAGTAGTTGTGTTTCGTGATGCCACCTGGGGTATGCGGCTATAATGGGAGTCGTCGCTGCACGAGGTCTCTCTCTGCTGTGGCGGATGGTAACGCAGCTCAGATGTTGCAGCTCTCCACAGGCAGAGCTAGGCCCCAGGGATAATGTTTAGAGTAGTTGTCCACCCCAGTGGGGAAAGCGTGGGGCGTGGAAAGGGTCATATGACACAGCGGTTGCAGTTTAAGGTGTTTACTCACGGAGTCACTCCTGCCATTGGACTGCCAGACTCTGCTGTGATGGGTTCCAGATGATCCCGGATAGTTTGGGGGCCGGTACCGCAGGGATACTTTGTGAATCCTTCCTCCATGCGCTTTGTTGTGTGAGTCCCTGCGACTTAAAACTATGCAGGGACCTCTGTCCTCAAGATGGTTATGTTCCCCTTCCCGTCTAGCAGGCAATACGAGTCTGTTAATTGGCCACCCTATGGTTACGGCTCCTGGCTCTATGTGCTGCTTTGCCCCAGGCGCTGTTGTGGGCTAGAAGACTTAAAATCCTCTGCCCGGCAGATTCTACTGGCAGGCCGTGAAGAGCCCACCAGCCTAGGGCTCCGCACCCTGAGATGTGCGCCAGTCCTGAGGGAGCTATTAGCTCTCCCCTCAGCGACTGTATTCTCCGGTGTCTCACTTGGTTCCCCAGTGGTGTCGAATATCTCAGTATGTGTGTGTGGCTCCTGCTCCCCAGGTCAGTCTCCCTGCCCACTCGAGCCCCAGAGTTAGTGGGTGGGAGGCCCCAGACAATATGGTGACCATCCTAAATGACCCTACCCTAACCCTGTCCTGGTGAGTGGGCAGCTGGCTTATGTGTGGTTGTGGATGTTGTGAACTGGCACCGACCTCCTCCTTACCCGTAATGAGTACCGTACCTCTGGTGAGATGCAGTACCCTGTGGCGACTGAAGCCTCAGGGGCGCCACATATGTACTGTGTAATGGCCATGTCTGACTGTACAGGGACATAGTCTGATCATACCACATCTCCTGGGCAGGGGAAGACACATAAGAGAGTATACAGACATTGGGATTGCAGCTGATTCTGTCTCTGAGGTGAAATATTTCTTACTTAACAGGTTTTATATCACAGAAAAAAACAGCTGCAACCTCATGCTTTCCTGTCTTTATACTCTTTTTATTTCCTCCTCTGCCCAGGAGCTGTGGTATGATCAGACCATGTCCCTATACATTCAGACACATCCATTACACAGTACATAGCAAGGACACATTTATTAGATTATCTCAGCACAGGAACATTTCTTTTTAACACGTCCCATTGTAGAATTTATTATCGCAAGATCTATTAGTTAAAATGTACCGTACTTTGCTTGTGGGACAAACCCTTCAAAGACGGTAATGTCCAAAAACCTTGTAAAAAATACCATGTCATATAAACAGACTCAAATTATGCACATCTTCAGACATAATATAATGATATATCGGAAGATACTATACATAAGGATAAATTCACATGTTCCCTCCCCTTAGAGATGAGATATACTTTTGAATGACACCATTCATTTTACCACATAGTTTATTGCAAAACAGGGAAAAAATTCCATTCAGGGAGAAATTATGAAAAAAATACAATACGAGCGTGTTTTTTTGGGAATTATTTTTATGGTGTACATTTTGTGGTAAAAATGCCCATGCAAGATTACGGTAATATCAAACATGTCCAGTTTTTTATTGTTTTAGTGGTGAAAAAAAAAATCTGAAATTTGCAAAAAAAAAAAATTGGGGGGGATTCTGTTACCATTTTTCAAGACTCATAACTTTTACATTTTTTGGTCGATGGAGCTGTGTGATGGCTTACTTTTTGCAATGTGAGATGATATTTTTATTGCTACCATTTGGGGATAGATATGATGTTTTAATCACTTGTTACAGCTTTTTTTGTGGTATTGAACTGACCAAAAAAAGACCCCAGAAATTTGGCGACATTCCATTTTTTTTTGTTTACCGATTGGGTTAATTATTTTTATATTTTGATAGATAAGTGTATTATTATTATTATTATTATTATTATTATTATGTTTATTTTTAATGGGGCAAAAGGAGGCTAATTTGAACTTATTTTTTTTTTAAATTGTTTCAAATTTTCAGAATTTTTATTTTATTTTTCACTATTTCTAATAGTCTCATTAGGGGACTTGAAGCTGTAATCATCTAATCTGTTGTGCTATATACATGCACATCATTGCTGTATATAGTGAAAATCACATTCTCCTTTGAAGCTACAGGCAAAGTTTCAAAGGAGCGCAGCTATGACAAAAACGGAGGTCTTTATCAGACCCCCTATTGTCATAGTAAGCAAATTTCAACTCACAATCACATCAAAGATGCACCAATGGGAGCTTAAAATGGCCCACCACAAGCCGTCTCTGCTTATCTTCTCCCGCAATTGTTCGCAGCAGGTTCTGGTTGTAATGCACAGTATGGGGGAGCTCATCCCATAAGTCCATTCCATACACCGACTTCCACTTGTGCCATACATGTACGGCGCATGTCATGAAACGGTTAATATGAATAGTCTTTTAATATGGGCCAAAGGGACTTTTTGTACCCCATGGGCTCCATGGCCCATTTGTGAATGCTACTACTGCAGCTATTATAGTTATGCCACTATATTTATGGCAATAACTGGCCCCACTGGTGGATCTCCTGACCTGAGCTAACTGCCTCATAAACATATATTGCGTTGGGTCTCCAGCTTTTTTTTTTTATTGCACCGTTGGAGTAGTGCTTTAAATATAAGTCCCTATACCCCTGCATTATACTCATCATCGTCTTCAATTACCATCACTCTGTTCGGCCTGCCGGCAGCTCCATTGTTTGAAGGAGCGCACCAGAGGTCACAACTCAGTGCATCTCTGAGAGCTTCATTCTGGCTCTCATAGACTTGCATTTCAAGCTTGTGAGGTAACTTCTGACTTTCGGCCAATCAAAAGTTAAAGTTACAAGTTGGCGTCGTAGAACCAGAATGGCAATGAAAAAGTATGAAAACACAGGAGGCTATGTATAACGCTAGGGGCAGGGGACTAACATTTAAGCTCTGAAAAAAAGCTGGAGTGGTGCTTTAGTATTAAATGGGATATTCAGTTAAAACTTGTTCTTAGATCTCCCTCAATTAGTAAATTAGTCACTTACTAATATAGTTTTTTTTTAATAAATTGTTCTTTCACTCCAAACTCAGATCCTATACAGGTAGGAATTTTCTGCCTCAGAACATGCCAGTATTGTGTATGAAGGAAACCAGCTTGCTCATTTTAATAGCTTAGCCAACTCTTCTATATCAGCCAATGTATAGAGAGAGAAGGCTGACTAAGCCATTGAAATGAGAAGTCAGCCAGCTAGACACAGCTCGGCTTATTATTTTCCAAAACTAAAAACACTATCCTTTGTCAGACAGAAACCAGAGTTTGGAGCTGAAGAGACCAGGAAATCTTTCAGACATGTATGATATTTAGAGATGAGAGATCCTGCTGAGGATCGGATCAGGTCGGGATCGCTGAACCCGCCTGGGTTTGCCGATCAGATCGCCGATCCTAGCTGAACCCATTGAATTCAATGGGTGGCAAAACGTATGTGTTATAATATGGTGTAGGGGGGGCTGAAAATGGTGTAGGGGGGCTGGAAAAGAAAGAAAATAAGGAAGTAATAAAGCAAGACATACTTACCGAGTCTCCCCATGGCTCTAATGCTACTTCCAGGGCCGCTAATGATCCGTCATACATTGTCACTGCTTCCCCCGCCCACTAGCTTATCTGATTGGATGCAGTCAGGCTGCACCCCCACCCTCTCTGACAGCTTTATACTGGTGTAAAATAAATAAATTAAATAAATGCCATGCAGTCCCCTAATATACCAGCACAGATAAAGCATAGGGCCACAAGCTGCAGCTACAGTCATGTGCTTATCATGCAGCTTTTTTAATTATTTAAATAATTTTCTAAAAAACGGCATGCGGTCCCCACAAGTTTGATACCCAGCCAATATAAAGGCCCACAGCTGGGGGCTTGTCTTCTCAGGCTGGGGAGACCCATGGTTATTGGGCCCCTGCAGCATTAAAATAGCAGCCTGCAGCTGCCCAGAATTGCTGCATCCATTAGATGTACTATATATAGAAAGAGAGATACACAGCAATAATAAGAATAATCAGAAGGATGCTCTATGCTAGTAGAGGATACAATAGTAAACAAGAAAAAGTCTAAGCATGGAAACAAGCACACCATATCTTTATAAGAAAGACAAAATTTATTGATAGCGATGGATGTTTTTTTTCCGCTATCAATACACTTTATCTTCCTTTTAAAGACATGGTGTGCTTGTTTCCATGCTTAGTCTTTTTCTTGTTTTCTATTGCATTCATTAGATATGACAATCCCAGAACTTTACCTGACTCTTCCTGATTGGCCTGGTGCGGTGGCAATCGGGGTAATAAGGGGTTAATAACAACCCACAGCTGCCATTAAGCTCTAGATTAGTAATGGAATGCATCTATGAGACGCCCCCATTAATAATCTGGAAGTGAAAAAAAATAAACATGAACACCAAAAAAGTCCTTTATTTGAAATACAAAAATTCTCTACCCTCTTTCGCCCCTTATATTAACCCGCAAAACACCCAGGCCTGCCGTAATCCACACGAGGTCCCACAACGACTCCAGCTCTGCTACATCTGAACTGACAGCGTGAGGCCATAGAACATAACCACTTGCTGTGAGCTTCAGGCAAAGAATGACCCACAGCGATGAGCAGTGATGTCACTCAGGTTAGTTGCGGACACAGCTTTAGGTTCCCACGGCCCTTCATCTGTGATTGCAGGTAACCTGACCTCAGGGGACCTCAATAAACTCAGTGACCTATCCTAAGAAGGTCCCCTGAGGTGCCATCTCATCTAGCTTTCCCATATATTGGATCGCTCATTTGGCCAACTGCTCCAGTGTTCTATATGAGAAAGCTTATCTCCAGGAGACCATACAATCAGCAGTCCAAAATTAAACATACCTGATCAACATCTCTCCCAAAGATCAGTTGGCGGAATAGGTCCCCACATATATTAGTCTTTTGGCCCAACCTATTGATATTAGTGGATCCGATTGATATTAATGTATTAATGTAATTTTTCTGGGGGCCTTTAGGGATGTCTCATGTAGCATGTCAGTCTAAAGGGGGCTTTACACGCAATGACATCGCTAACGAGATGTCGTTGGGGTCATGGAATTCATGACCACATCCGGCCTCGTTAGCAACGTCGTTGCTTGTGAAACGTACGAACGACTGCTAACGATCAAAAATACTCACTTAATCGTTGACACATCATTCAAATTCCAAATATCGTTGATGGTGCTGGATGCAGGTTGTTTGTTGTTCCTGAGGAAGCACACATCGCTACGTGTGACACCCCAGGAAGGATGAAGAACACCGTACCTGTGTCCTCCGGCAATGAGTTGAACGTGACTTTCCTGCGGCTGCTCTCTGCCCCTCTGCTTCAATTGCACTGCTGCCGTGTGACGTCGCACGAACCGCCCCATTAGAAAAGAGGCAGTTCGCTGGCCACAGCAATGTCGTTAGGCAGGTAAGTACGTGTGACGGGTGCTAGCGATATTGTGTGCCACGTGCAGCGATTTGCCCGTTACGCACAAACAACGGGGTCGGGTTCTTTCATGAGCGACATTGCTAGCGATGTCGCTGCGTGTAAAGTAGCCTTAACAGTTTGAGTCACTGAGAAGACAAAAGCTTTAAATAAACACTTCTGTCTTTTCTCCATTTCACCATTGTGTCTGTCTTGATTTGACAACCTATCATGCAACCTGGTCTTGCTAAATTACTGAATCAGTGGCTTCAAATCTGTGCCATCCATAGTGTACGGGTAAAGCCTATGACCATATTTAATACCTTTGATGACTAACCTTTGGTATACACACTAAACTATCCAAAACAGCCATACATTCAATAAATATATGTACACCACTAACATCTACAGATGTAAACCTGATTTTTACACATACATCAGTATGTCCTATGAAAAGATCAAGTAGATGGGTGGAGTGAAGACCCGGTAGACGTCACATATATCCGCTTTGGGTATAAAGACTAGAGAAAAAAAAGTTGATCTTTTTTTTATTGTTTTCCAAAAGCTACATCAGAAAACACTTATTGTTTTAATTACCTGCTGTCATGGTACAAGGCAGAAAGGTTGTAAAGCGAGATAAAATCTTTCATTTTAATGGAGTGTCTGGCCTGTCGTGTGGAAGGCTGGATTTATTGGCTTACATCTGGCAACTTAATTTTGCTTGTAAAAAAAAAGACTTTTTTGATTCATAAATGACTCCGGGGAGCTGGCCTGCAGGGGAATGCATCGTATCCTTTTGATATCTGCAGCTTTTAAAATATTCTCTGAAATTACCTTTTAAATCTTCTCCTTTTTTTCAGATTTTAATTGCTCTTTCATGCCTTAATTTCGACACCAGCATGCCAATTCTACTCTGCTAAGAACTGGCACAAAATGGCATCTGCTGAAGATAAATATCTCCTCGTCAACCTTTTCAATCCTTTCAATTCCTGTTTTCTCCGCTTAATGCCTTCACCCCGCGACCTGTTTTAAAATGCCACAAAGCATTCTGGGTAAGAAGTCCGTAAAGCAGCGGCCAATAGGAAGCAAAGCATTAAGATACATTCGCAATGCTCGTCTTCGTATGCCCTTGTTATTCTGGTTTAAATACCAAAACAATTTAGTTGTCTCTACAAAGATTTTTCAGAGCTGTTTACGCTGATTAAAGCTATGTAAATTACTGCTATTTTCCTTTTTTGATTTGTGGTGAAAGGATGATTTTCTTTCTCATTAGAATATCTGAAAGTATTTTTCAATTAACTTCGTTTTAACGCACTTTACAAATAATTGGGGATTTGACAAGAGCAGGAAGGTACAGTAGTTGCTATGACAGTATATATCATAGAATTACTGCATCATTTTACACGTTTTAGAATTTATGCAAATATGTCACATTTATGACACATTATGAGGGAGATTAAGCGACTTGCAAAACTTTTCTGATGGAAAAACATTTCAAATTTTGACATTATGGCCCATATATGCTTTGCTTAAAATTTTTTGATACTTTTCAAAAACAGTGAATGAGGCTATGGTGCTATTTACCAAGTATTCAAACTTATTTGCGATTGGATTTGTTGTTCGAGCAAAAAAACCACAGGCAAATATAATTTTGCATTGCTGTGCTGCTTCCCGATAATACCTTGCACTTATGACATCTTGCGATTTATCATACCTTGTATAGGGAATCAGTATCTGGGCCATCACAGGTCACTGGTTTCCAGTGGAGCACAGATTTTAAGCGGTAAAGGCCGCTTTACACGCTGCGACATCGCTCAAGCGATCTCGTTAGGGTCACGGAATTTGTGAAGCACATCCAGCCGCTTTAGCGATGTCTTTGCGTGTGACCCTATGAGCGATTTTGAATCATCGCAAAAACGGTCAAAATCGCTCATCGGTGACATGCCCCCCTATTCTCGAATATCGCTGCTGCTCGGTGTACGAAGTAGTTCGACGCTCCTGCGGCAGCACACATCGCTATGTGTGACACCACAGGAACGAGGAACCTCACCTTACCGGCGGCCGCCCGCAATGAGGAAGGAAGGAGGTGGGCGGGATGTTACATCCCGCTGATCTCCGCCCCTCCGTTTCTATTGGGCGGCGGTTCCATGACGCTGCTGTGATGTCGCTGTGACGCTGAACTAACCGCTCCCTTAGAAAGGAGGTGGTTCGCCGGTCACAGCGACATCGCTAGGCAGGTAAGTAGTGTGACGGGTCAGCGCGATGTTGTGTGCCACGGGCAGCAATTTGCCCTTGTCACAGAACCGATGGGGGCGGGTACGCATGCTAGCGATATCGGTCACGATATCGCAGTGTGTAAAGCAGCCTTTAGTCTCTTTCGTCTGTAATATGTAAGCTCATATGATCAGCGAGTTCCCCTCTCTCCTGTACAGTGTAATCTCTTATGGTAAGCGGGATCCTCTTTGTCTATTTTTAGAGTATAAGCTGTTATGGTCAGCAGGGTCCTCTATCTCCTGTAGAGTGTAATATCTTATGTTCAGCAGGGTCCTTTCTCTCCTGTAGAGTGTAAGCTCTTATGACCAGCGGGGTCTTCTCTCTCCTGTGGAGTGTAAGCTTTTATGGTCAGCGGGGTCCTCTATTTTACTGTATTGTACAGTGTAATCTCTTATGGTCAGCAGGGTTCTTTCTCTTCTATAGAGTGTAATTGCTTATTGTCAGTGGGAACCTTTATTTCTGTCTCTAGTGTAAAGTGTAAGCTCTTATGGTTAGCAGAGTCCTTTTTCTCATGTAGTGTAAGCTCTTATGATCAGCGGGGTCCTCTCTTTCCTGTAGAATATAAGTTCTTATAGTCAGCATGTTCCTCTTTTTCTCCTGTAGAGAGTAAGCTCCTATGATCAGGATGCTTCTCTCTTTCTCCTGTAGAGTGTAAGTGTCGCGGGCGGGGAGGAGGGTGTCAGCACACTACGCTCACCCCTTCTGCTCGGGTCCGGCGGCTGCCGCTCAGTGGTGGCTCGAGCTGTGGGCCGGATCCCGGGGGTTCTCGAGCGGCACTCCTCGCCCGTGAGTGAAAGGGGGGTTTGTTGGGTGTGGGGATTGTTTATTGTCCGTGACGCCACCCACGGTTGTGGTGATTTCACCACCGCTGCTCGATGTGGGGATCCCGGGAGTGATGGTGGGGGAGCAGCTAGTTGTTGTGTTGCCCCTCCGTGGGTAGTAGTTTGTGATCCCGGGGCCCGGTGATGAGATGGGAGATGCAGAGCCTGGTGGGCGCAGGGACGCGGGGGCAGCGCTGTGCCTTGCGGCACTGTGGTACTCACTCAGCCTGAGACGTTGACACAGTTTTTGGTAAACAAGCGGCTGGTTGGACGGGTCCCTCGGACGGTTCACGGTGCTGCGGTTCCCTGCAGTTGGCGGTGATGGTCACTCTTCCCTGCACCTATGTTACATCTATTGGTAGCGATGGGTTCCCACCGGTTACCCGCTCCCCGACTACAATCTGGGCCGGAGGAGCTTCACACTTTGCCCGCAGGCGCTGGCCCTGGGGAAACTGGTGCCCTGGCGGTGGCGGTGTCTCCCCTGTAATGGTTGAGCTGTTGCCTTCAATCGGGACTTGGTTGTTGGGGGATCTACGTCCCCTTCACTGACGGATTCGGCAAATTATGGCGACTCCTAGCCTTGCCGGGGTCCGAGAGGCCCCTGCCCTGGTACTGACTGTCCTTTGCACGCTGCTCCAGACCGCCAGGTCACCACCCGTCCGCGGTCCTTCCAGGAACCTCCAAACAGTCCCACTCCAGACAATCTCCGCCGTCTGCTGACCTTGCTGTCTCTGTCCAGGCACACAGCCTCAGACCACTTCAGGCTGTACTAAACTGCCACTTTGCACTTTCTCTACTTTCACTTCTCTGTCACTTCAGCTTTCTTCTTCAGCTCCACTACACTTCACTTCCTTCCACTTCCTCCTCCCTGGCTGAACTTCACTCGAGCCCTGCCTGGGCTAATCTGCCTGGGACTTCCCGCCTCCAGAGCCGTGTCCTCCTCGGTGGGCGGAGCCAACCGCCTGGCCTACCCCCTGGTGTGAACATCAGCCTCTGGAGGAAGGCAACAAGGATTTTTGGTTAGCCTTGATGTACCTAACTGGGGTGTAGGGTGTGGTGGTGCAATGACCTGTGACCCCTGGCTTGCCCAGGGCGTCACATAAGCGCTTATGGTCAGTGGGGTCCTCTTTTTCTCTTACTGTAGAGAATAAGCTCTTATGGTCAGCAGAGTCCTCTCTCTCCTCTCTTGTAGAGTGTATGCGCTTATGATAAGCAGGGTCCTTTCCTTTCTCTCCTATAGAGTGTAAGCTCTTATGGTCAGCAGAGTCCTCTCTCTCCTCTCTTGTAGAGTGTATGCGCTTATGATAAGCAGGGTACTTTCCTTTCTCTCCTATAGAGTGTAAGCTCTTATGGTCAGCAGAGTCCTTTTTATCATTTACAGTGTAAGCTCTTATGAACAGCAGGGTCCTCTTTCCTTCTCCTGTAGAGTGTAAGTGTAGCACCCCTGAGACCATTAGGGAGCTACAGGGTACTGCATCCCCACCTGGATGCAGGGCCTACCCCCAGGGTACCCGGAAGACCAGTGTCGGTCATAACCAAACACTCCAAATAATTCCTGTTTTCCCCAAATTCCCACATAGAATGTTACAAGGCTAGGGTTGGACCAATGGATGGCCACCTAGAGGTGGAGCCAATCCAGTCCACTAGATGATCAGGTGGGAGGGGCAGACAGTGGACAGAAAGACAGTAGGCAGTCTGCAGGAGTCGGTGACAGAGAGAAGGAGAGTCTATAGTTGCAGTGAAAGAAAGCCGACGCACTGACAGGAGTGTGATAGTGACCAGAGGGCCCAGGCGGTTGGTTGCCGGTGGAGTACGGTGGAGTGCTCCCGGAACCACGCACTAACAGGGTACAGAATCCTAGGTTAGGCAAAAGCTCCAGTTCAGACTTGATAAAATCTGCACAGTGAGGAGACCATTGAGGACCTCACTGACCTTGAAGTTCGGGACACAGTAGCAATGGGAGAACCAGGGACAGGACAAGAGACTCCAACCCCACAGGGTTCACTCTACCATCATACGGACTGCTGTAAGAGACAACCAGGAGGGGACCCCCAGCCGCTCCAAGCCACGGGGACCCACCAACTAAAGACAGGTGCAGGGGAAAGAAGCCTCCAGTTCACTAAACTGACACTGGGACTAAGGGGACCTGCGGTTGAAACCAGCCTTCCCCGGGTGACCAATTACAACTGAAAGTGAGTAAAAGATCCAGTTATACTGCAACCCAATGTGTGGCCTACCTTCTTTCGACACCCGTTTACATCACCTATCCTCTGGGTCCTGGCCCTGCTTGCGGAGGGTCTAACATCCAGGCTGCCATTAACACCAGCCCCAGTAGCAAGAACTGTGCAGAGGCGGCTCCATCCCCACAGCCGGAATACCGCAAGTGGTGTCACTTGAGAACTTTATTCAAAATCCCCTGTAAATATTCCCCCTTCAAAAAAGGACCCAGGACACGAGACCGGGCAATGGCCACAAAGTGACATTCCCCAGTTATACACCGCCCGGGACCGAGTACCCCATAACCCCATAATCGTCTCTCTCCTCTCTTGTAGAGTGTATGCGCTCATGATCCACAGGGTCCTTTTCTCTCCTATAGAGTGTAAGCTCTTATGGTCAGCAGAGTCCTTTTTATCATGTAAAGTATAAGCTCTTATGATCAGCAGGGTCCTCTCTCTCTCTCCTGTAGAGTGTAAGCTCTTATGGTCAACGGGGTTCTTTCTATCCTGTAGCGTGTAATATCTTATGGTCAGCGGGTTCTCTCTCTCCTGTAGAGTGTAAGCTCTTATGGTCAGTGGGTTCTCTCTCCTGTAGAATTAAACCTCTTATGATCAGCAGAGTCCTCTTTCTCCTGTAGAGTGTAAGCTCTTATGGTCAGTGGGGTCTTCTTTCTCCTGTAGAGTGTAAGCTCTTATGGTCAGCAGGGTTCTCTCTCTCCTATAGAGTGTAAGTTTTTATGAACAGCAGGATCCTATCTCTCATGTAGAGTGTAAGCTTTTATGGCAAACGAAGTGAATGTCTCCAGCTGCAGGTTATGATAAAAAAAATCAAGCCAAATTGTACTCATCTTCTCTGAGTCTACAAAGTCTCTGCCATTACTTCTGTGTCTGGCAGTGGATGTGGCAGTGACTTCACATTGACAGTGCAGCAGCCAATCAGAGCTGTGATAGGGACATTGCATCTACACTGGCAGAACTGTTGAGTTTATTGATTGGCTGCCACCCTGTCATGAATTCAATGCCACAGCCAATGCCAGACCTAAGAGTAGCAGTGGACTGGTGGACCTGGGGAAGGTGAGTCCAGCACAGTATATATCTTTATAATAACACTCTTCCTCTGCCAGGGACATTGCTTTACTTAAACTACTTTAAGATCAGAAATTCCATGAAAAAAATCTAATCCTGACTGCTGATCTCACTGCACT
Source organism: Anomaloglossus baeobatrachus (assembly GCF_048569485.1). Lineage (NCBI taxonomy): Eukaryota > Metazoa > Chordata > Amphibia > Anura > Aromobatidae > Anomaloglossus > Anomaloglossus baeobatrachus. The sequence goes on along the minus strand of NC_134356.1, from coordinate 213,219,780 downwards.
CGCATGTCATCTGGCTGCAGTACGATGTATGCAGAGACAGGCCGTGGAGGAGAGGGAGAAAGTGCTCCCCCCTCTTATCCACAGCTGTGATCCGATCGCAAGATTTGATCCCAGTCGTATGACCCTTAGGGGCACTTTGCACACTACAACATCGCAGGTGTGATGTTGGTGGGGTCAAATTGAAAGTGACGCACATCCGGCGTCGCAGGCGACATCGTAGTGTGTAAATCTTTTATGATACGATTAACGAGCGCAAAATCATCGTAATCGTATCATCGGTGTAGTGTCTGTCATTTCCATAATTTGGAAATGACCGATGTTACGATGTTGTTCCTCATTCCAGCGGCATCACACATTGCTGTGTGTGAAGCCGCAGGAGCGAGGAACATCTCCTACCTGCGTCCTGCGGCTCACGCCAGCTATGCGGAAGGAAGGAGGTGGGCGGGATGTTTACGTCCCGCTCATCTCCGCTCCTCCGCTTCTATTGGCCGCCTGCCGTGTGACGTCGCTATGACGCCGCACGACCCGCCCCCTTAATAAGACTCGAAGCAGAGGGTCATTAGCATATCACTTCTGATGCTTTGGCTTCGGAAGTTATACGCAAGTGAACCAAGGCCTAAAAGTAATTTACAGCGCTGGACTGTATACAAATATGTCCTTCCTTTCTTTTCCTTTTGGCTTGACAAATCCATACATGAGTGTCATCATGAGATGACCAGCGCTGCAAAGAAAAAAAAACAATTTGGCGTTACTGTGTCAGGGTCAGATGTTTATGCTTTATGAGTCTTTATGTGGCCAACCAATCTTTGAAATCTGAAATAAATCCTGTAAATGGAATACTTAAGAAAATAAGCTTAACATTTAAGAAGCAGTCCCATTAATTTTTGTAACTACACCTGTGTGTATGTGTATGTAGTTTACTGTTAATGTGTCTTCTTCTGCTCCTCTTCTGAGTGAAGTCACTACCATGCAGACTCTCTGGATTGCTCTATGGTCTATGTGTGAGCCAGAAGTCTCTTTTACAATACAATCCTGTGGAGCCTCGCTCTGACGCTCCATAGACTTATATTATAAAAAGCCACTTATAGGTTACCAAAGTGACCCCGAGAGTCTGAAGTGTGCTGATGTCACTGAGAAGAAGAACGTCTCTGGACACCAGAGAATATGTGAGTATATACATGTCGCGGGCGGGGAGGAGGGTGTCAGCACACTACGCTCACCCCTTCTGCTCGGGTCCGGCGGCTGCTGCTCAGTGGTGGCTCGAGCTGTGGGCCGGATCCCGGGGGTTTTCGAGCGGCACTCCTCGCCCGTGAGTGAAAGGGGTTTGTTGGGTGTGGGAATTGTTTATTGTCCGTGACGCCACCCACGGTTGTGGTGATTTCACCACCGCTGCTCAATATGGGGATCCCGGGGATGGTAATGCGGAGCAGCCAGGTGTTGTGTTGCCCCTCCGTGGGTAGGGGTTGGTGATCCCGGGGCCCGGTGACGAGATGGGAGATGCAGGGCCTGGTGGGCGCAGGGACGCGGGGGCAGCGCTGTGCCTTGCGGCACTGTGGTACTCACTCAGCCTGAGACGTTGACACAGTTTAACGGTAAACCACACGGCTGGAAAGACAGTTCCCACGGACGGCTGCACTTGCTCTCCCAGTAGGTGACGGTGATGTCCCTCTGACCTGCACCTGATGTTTCTAAGTTGGTAGCGATGGGTCCCCACCGGTAACCCGCTCCCCGGCTTCAAGCTGGACCGGAGGAGCTCTACTTTGCCCGCAGACGCTGGCCCTGAGGAACTGGTGCCTTGGCGGTGGCGGTGTTCCTCCTTAATGGTTGGACTGTTGCCTTCAATCGGGACTTGGTTGTTGGGGGATCTACGTCCCCTTCACTGACGGATTCGGCAAATTATGGCGACTCCTAGCCTTGCCGGGGTCCGAGAGGCCCCTGCCCTGGTGCTGACTGTCCTTTGCACGCTGCTCCAGACTGCCGGGTCACTACCCGTCCGCGGTCCTTCCAGGAACTCCCGAACAGTCACCCCTCTGGACAGTCACCGTCGTTGCTGACCTTGCTGACCCTGTCCTGCACACAGCTGGACTACTTCAGGCTTTCTTTCTGTCACCTTTCTTGCTTTCCTCCTTTACCACTTTACTTCCTTACTCAAGCCCTGCCTGGGCTAAACTCTGTTGCTTACTCCTTCATGTCCCTCACTGGACTGCCTGGTTTCTCCCGCCTCCAGAGCTATGTCCTCCTCGGTGGGCGGAGCCAACCGCCTGGCCCACTCCCTGGTGTGAACATCAGCCCCTGGAAGAAGGCAACAAGGATTTTAGGTTAGCTTTGGTGTTCCTAACTGGGATGTAGGGTGTGGTGGTGTAATGACCTGTGACCCCTGGCTTGCCCAGGGCGTCACATACACACTACAATACATACACACATACACAAAGAACATGCAAAAATGTTTATGGGATGGCTGCTTACTTGACATCTATATCCTACAGCTATACAGCAGTAAAAAATATTTCAGAATCACTACATAGGTAAAATGTCATACTTTTTTCAATTTCAGATAATTGTGGGGCTAACTACAACTGAGACATAAAATCAGTTCAGTCCAGCATTGGAGCAGTAGAATTTTACAAGTGCTTCATTTATTTCGCACCTGGGATATTGATAATTTTTAAAATCATACATTGATTTTTGGGTGTACCAATCAGGCTATCATAATTCCCTTTCTATGGACATCATGAGATAGGAGTAAAGACTCTAAGATGGCATATCTTCTCTGTGCTAACAGGTCTGTAGGGCAAAAAAGCTGTCAATCCTTATGTGTCCACATAGGAGAATGACCCTGTGGTCTTGCTTATGCTAATAAACAAGCTATTTGTAATAAAGAATCTCCAAAACTCATTGTATGGTATGACATTAAAGGTATTAAATATCATATCCCCCAAATATCACATTGATTCCTTGTTTAACTTAAACATGAAATGTGCTGACACTGGTTTCTCTCATAAGTCTAGACTAAATACTAAATCAATGAAGCCTTTGCATCACTGGACAAATCTTCAGACTAATGTCAAGTGTGACTTATTGATAAAGGTTAATGCCAAGACCAATATGATATTTTAAAGTAAACCTGTCATGCAGTAGCATTCTGATGCCGTGCAGCCGCCACACTGAGAGCCTTGCTGCCCGTAGGAAATTAACTTTATTCCTCCCGGCAGCCTCGGGCTTTCAATCGTAGAGGCGCAGGCTGAGTGGTTTCAGTCACCACTCTGCATTGTGAGTGTCAGCTGTAACTGTTCTCAGCACTAACTTACAGCTGTTTCTGTACTGATGCACCGAGGAGCTGGCTATCAGTCTACAGGGGGCGTAGTTACAACAGACGGTTACTATGCACTGATTGGCAACTGAAGTCACAACAGCTGCACCCCTATGACTGAAAGCCTGAGGCTATTAACCTGCAGATTAACCCCATATCTGCAGATTAATAATGTTTTTTACATGACCTGTTAATATCTAGCAGATTTGGGGCAAAAAAAGCAAATACAAAAAATGAAAAAAGCCCTACTTTTCCTTTGCTTATAAAATTGTTTTACATTTGATGTACTTTAAATGCTTATGGAAGGAATAAATAGAATGGATCCATTTTCTGCACATTTTTATTCCAATGACACTCTCATTATCACATGGTCACAGGAGGGAAAATAACGTAACTGGCCATATGTCGACAGGATTTTCTTATTCTTAACAACAGCAATTATTTCTGAAATTTACATTGGATAGTGTGTATCTTTGGATATTCCTTTGATATTTCTCATACGTTGTATCAGAAAATGAGAAATTTAAATCTTTGACAAAGTCACTCAATGTTAAAGCTTTGATGTCCTCACGTACATTACAGCATTGCTGCTGGTAAGTATACAAAGAAATAACTGAGGAATCACAGCATTTAAAGGGGAAAAAGATTTATAGGAACCTGTTTAGAGATCTATATTTTGACAGAATATCATTCTTTGTCCAAAAGCATGTCCGGGCCACATGTAGCTACAAAAATTAGAATCAATGCAGGACCCATTACATCCTATCGGTGCTTGGCCACTATCTTTTGTATAGGTTCGAAAGCAAATCTGCATACTAATGCAATGGAGGATTTATCTCCACGTAACTTGATAGATGTGCAGTCATATTCGCTGTCACCCAACTTCTTTAAAGAGTACCCTTCACCAGTTTAAGCATGTTAAGGCTGCACCCACCCCCGTCATTTGTGCGTCACGGCCAAATCGCTGCCCGTGGCGCACAATATCACTATGACGCATAACACGTCCTTACCTTCCTAGCTACATCGCTGTGGGCGGCGAACAACCTTTTTTTTAAGGGGGAGGTTCGTGTGCCGTCACAGCGACATCACACGGCAGGCATCCAATAGAAGCGGAGGGGTGGAGAGCAGCCGCATGAAAGTCACGCCCACCTCATTGCCGGAGGATGCAGGTACGGTGTTGTTCGTCATTCCTGGGGTGTCACACGTAGCGATATGTGCTGACTCAGTAACGATGAACAACCTGCGTCCAGCACCATCAACGATATTTGGGATTTGAATGACGTGTCAACGATCAACGATTAGGTAAGTATTTTTGATTGTTAGCAGTCGCTCGTATGTGTCACACGCAATGATATCGCTAAGGAGGCTGGATGTGCATCACGAATTCCGTGACCCCAACAACATCTCGTTAGTGATGTCGGTGCGTGTAAAGCCCATTTTAAACTACCCATATGAATGAAATAACATAAATATATTTATTTTTTAACTTCTGTCTCCTTTGTGGAGATAATAGTTGGTAAAATTTTGGATATTATTTATGTTAAGCTCAATGGGATGTATCTCTGTAGGGGTATACTTTTTCACCTGCATAACATTGACCAATCGTAAGCAAGAGGAGTCATGGGAAAATAGAACACCCCACCAGAAAGTCAAAGTAAAATGTGTTCCCTGTTGAGATGTAATGTGAGAGAGTACAACAATGCTGAGTGTAATTACATCCATCACAGGGCAATATGTAGGGAGGATGATTATGCTGAGAGCTACAGAGGTGTTAGTAATGACACTGAGCTTTTCTAGATTCCACATTCTCACACACTGACCGCTGATCCGGAGGTGTTTGTAATCACACTATGTTCTGCTGTACTATACACAGTATCTGCAGACATCAAGGCTGTTATTACATCTCACAGGTCAAAGCATGTTCCTCAGACCTTATGGGGGAGGGGAGTGTTTTTTTTTTCCCTGCATGATCATACCCCTTAAGATTGGTTAACATCACATAGGAGAAAAAGTAGCCTCCACAGAAAAGAATATTTGGTAATGTCCCCTTGGACTTAAATTCTAACATAAACTATAGCTTAAACTTTAGTCTCAGCAGTGGAGATGAGAAATTAAAAAGTTCAAATATGTTTTATTCAGTTATGAATAACTTTGTGCATGGTCTGTATAACACCCTATATGTGTGACAGCCATGTCTCGACATAATGCTGCAACCCTAGCCCTACCTAGGTTGTTCTGCCGTAATACCAGGGTTACTTCTGGACATCATCCTCATGTGGCAGTTTAGCTTTTAGATTGCTGAGGTTAGTGGTTCCTTTGCTGTCCAGCTGTAGAGAGCAGGTATGTTATTAGCTCTCTACTGGGAGTCATGGGAGGAGCTCATTACTATATAAACCCCAGCAGACCATCTCTAGATTAGTTATTCAGGCCAGCTAGACCTGGAAACTCTGATCCTTTGCTCCTGGTTGCTATTTTGTATATCCTATTACCTGGCCTCAGTTTTTATTTTGACCACTCTTTTGCGTTCTCATTTTGCCTCTGGTTTGTTCATTCGGTCAGCAGTCCTTCCATTGACCTTATTGTCCCAGTACAGAGGTTAAAGGGTGAAGGTCTGGGTTCCTCTGCCAAGTATGTCCCAGGTAGCCTTTTTGAGCATCTGGTCTCTGACAGATGTAACAATATAATTCTCCATGCCAGTCTTTCTCATAACTTATGGAAAAACGATAACAATCATGAAAAGATTTGCCCGATATGTAGATGTGAAAGCAGGATTCAATCACCTGACATGTAGACATTATGAAGACATGACCCAAGATTGTACTTGTTTACTTTCCTCCCTTAACGGAAGTATGGATCTGTAATTACCTGACTTGTATTTCAAGCTTGCTTATTCCCTCCATATACCTCCCACTGTTCCTTACTCTCACGGTACACATCCTTCAGTCTAATCAGTGGCAGAAAACCCTCCAGCATTGTGTGAGAAATATGCTATGGGCTCTCTCAACAGCAGAAGGGTTAACCGTTTCAGTACGAAAACAAGAATCCGAACAACGTGGTTAAATAATGCCTTTCTGGAATGGCTGACACAGCTTTGAGAAAGCCCACTGGGGCAATTAATTAAAAACTGCAGTTCTAGCACAATGCCTTTTGTTAGAAGAAGGAAATATGTTTCCTACCACTGGATGGAGAAGAGAATAAGTGTCAGATCTCTAGTTATTTTTGTGTCAACATTTATCTTTATATGCTCATAAAATAATCCGATAACAACAGCATTTTCATCCAATTTAATTCTTTTCCCCTGTTCTCCATAAAGTAACCAATTACCAATTCATTTAACAACTCTGCACTTTTTCAGAAGGGCTACGGCAAGACACACAGAGCTTTTTAATCTTGTGAGGACAAAGTAGGATCACTTCCTTGTTAACGAACATAGGGTTAGCCGTGTGGCAGGAGACGTCTCTGATCTTGTGCATAGTTCAACTTGCTGTCCTGTTAACAATTTTGCTTTAATAGGCCACAGCCTTCAAGAATGATTTGTCTGACTGTGAATCATTACCACATGGTTAACCTGGCGTCAGCTCTCAAATATGGGATCACATAAACAATTAGTTTACATCAGTTAGCAAGAGGCCATTGGCTAGATAAGACTGCGAGCAAAAAGATTGGCAGTGTTTCATGTACAATTACTATTCCACCGGACATCTCAGTGAAAAACACAATGTTATCAGCTCACAAAATTATTTTTACATTTAAGGATTGATAAATACAAATTTAAAGAGCAGGTAGGATCCTGTCATAAGCAGCCCTAGGCTGACGGGAGGAGTGCTCAGTAAAATACTGTAGATAGTACACAAAAAAAACCAAAAAACTGCTCATCACCTCCAAACAGAATAAACTAAGTGAGAACAGGAGTAAAGCTGCTCTCACACCAGCGGTATTCTGCCGCAATGCCGGATCCGTCAAACTTGCGCTACAGTTCAATACAGTTCAATGGAATCGCAGCAAGATAAGTTCACATGCCGCGATTCCATTGAACTGTACCGCATTTGTGCCGGATCCGGCATTGCGGCAGAATATCGCTGATGTGAAGCCCGCTTAAGATGCTATGACTGCATAATAGGCAAAGAATAGCACTATAAGCCCTACGATGTATGCAAACAATAAATTAATCACTACTATTTAGAATATACTTTTAAAAATGAATGTACCTAGTACATAAATTGGCCACTTCATGACAGCCCACTTTGTTTGATGGGACCATAGCCTAAAATTTATCAAACATGCCTCTCCCAGGCTAAAACCTTACCAATTTTAAGGGCAGGTAGGACAGCACAAATGAAAAACAGCTTAGGCCTCTTTCACACGTCAGTGATTCTGGTACGTATGTGCTAGTTTTTATACGTACCAAAATCACGGACATGCGCAGACCCATTAAAATCAATGGGTCTGTGCACATATCAGTGATTTTTCACTGACGTGTTTACATGCGGAGCACACGTATGTCCATGTGCTGCGCACGGAGATATTTCCGTTTTTTTCCTCCAGCATCACTGATGTCACACAGAACACAAAGTGGGGTGATCCATGAAACACGTAGCTGAAAAAACACGTATATTTAAAATAAAAAGCTTTTTAAACTCACCCATCTCCAGTGATGCTGTCTTTAGCCGCTGCTGTCTCCTGCTTCCAGGCTGGCTAATTATGCTCATGCCTATTCACTGCACAACCGACCCAGAAGTAACAGCAGAGGGGAGACAGCAGCGGCCGGACACAGCATGATTGGAGACTTCAGCACCACGGAGAGCAGGAGCGGGGACAGATGAGTATAAGTGCCCGATCTCCGTGTATTATCACGGATAGCACACAGAGAACACACTTGTGCCAAAATCAAGGCACATGGAGGGACATATGTACCTTCATCACACAAGTAAAAAATGTGTGTGTTTTTAACTGAAATGTAAAGGGGGCCTTAAGCTGATGGGAAGAGTGTTCATCCAAATAGAGAAGCAGTCACCACCTCCAATAATATTCTACAAAAAATCCCTGACCTGTAGCTCTGAACAGAATAAAGAAAATGTGAATAAATAGAAGGGACAGATAGATAGATAGATAGATAGATAGATAGATAGATAGATAGATAGATATGAAGTTAGTAATGACGATTGTTTCTTTGTAAATTTGTAAATCAAAATATTACAGCTGCCAATATCAGCTATTTAGAAGGCCTATTTTCATCCACCTCAATCTTCCTCAGACATACTTAATTTAATTTATGCTGTGGCGCCCCTGACTTGGTCAGGCACCACAGAGTATTGCACCCAGTCGGGAACAATGCTTCCAGGTAATCTCCAAAGGCCAGGATGAGGCGCACACACAAACATACAGTGACCAGGCCTCCCACATCACCAGAGGGGACCCTTGGGTAGCCAGAAGGGGTTAACTTTCAATTCCCAGCTGGGGGTGTGTTCAGGGGCTGGTTGCTAGGAAGCAGGGCAGAGAGAGAGAGGAAGAGGAGAGTCGAGAGGAAGAAGTTGAAGTGTGTGGAAGGGAGCAGAGGAGCTCTCGTGTCAGACAGGTCCTGAGGAGTGCAGTAGCTGAAAGCGGGGGAGAAAGGAGTACCGTGGGTCGGCCTGAAAACCATCCAGAGAGAGAAGGGTGGCTGAGTACGGAGATCCCGGTATCCGAGCACACAAGGGGAACTAGATCCCCAGTACAGGCAGCAGATCATCCAGAGCTGCTTAACCTACAGGTGGGGGGGGTACTTCATGCCCTCACCACGACTACACAGAGCTTGAGCCAAGCAGCAATCACCAGGCCCATAAGGGGACAGGGCCAGAAGCCATCCCACCAAGGCCACGCTGCCGGCAGACGAGCCAGAGAGAGAGGGGAGCAGGGTGGTAACAGCTTCCCTGGAGGGGTCCTACCACGCTTCAAGCAAAGGATCCTCCTAAAACAGAAAGAGTGCAAGGAAGGCGAGTGGACAGCTACCCTCAGAACGGCCTCCTGGAATTCCTGGTTCCACCTGGTTATCACAGTGTCGCCCGGGCATCTCACCGTGACCTCCAAACAGTGAGTAAACACGTTGAAAGACTTCTTGGACTGTGTTTGAGTCATTCTGCGACCTGTGGTCCCACACACATACACCGGGGCCTGGGGCTTGCCTCACTCTCAGGGGGCTAATATACTGACTGCACCCACCATCAGCCCCAGGCATCCCTTAATCTGCAGTGGCGGTCCCCGCTGACCGCAATACTGAGAGTGGCGTCACGACAATCCCAAATAGAAGATTTCCTACCTGTGACCAGACTGTTCCATCCACGTGGAGTCCCTGAAGGTAATGCACAGACACATACTAGCGGGGCTTCACAACTTCTGGCGTCACGAACAGGATAAGGACTAGACCTGTTCAGACAGGTGACCGTGTGCCTCAGAGGTCCGACCGCAAAAATTGAACCGCCGCCATATTGCCATCTTCAAAAGCGCGCGCTGCAGCCCGCGCGAGGGAGAAGAGCACCGCCCACGAAGAGGTGTGGCCGCCCCAGAATCCCCACAATTCGGAGAGCGTTCTGACCCAGGAAGTGGAAAGGGAGCGCGGGGATTTTCTGAAGAAAAATGGACGCTGCAGGAGGTAATGCCCCTGGTCAGGGCGACGCAGCCCAAGCGATGCCAGCCCCCGTCGCGCTGGACGCAGCAGCGCCTGGTGCCGGTGCCGCGGTCGCAGCTGCGCCGGCCGAAATCTCCCCCATAATGCCAGTTTCCTTGCTGTATGTCCCAGGAGCGCAATGGCTGCCCCAATACGCCGGTAAAATAGACACGCTGACCGGGTTTAAGAAGAAGATCAACACCCTGCTAGACATGCACGCGATGACTGGTAAGCAGAGGGCCGCTGTGGTGCTGGGACAATTGACTGAAGCAGCAGAATTGGAGGCTGAGTCCTGGACCAATGATGACCGGAGCTCTGTTGAGACCATCTTTGCCAAACTAGCAGCTGCTTTTGAACACCGCACAGAGGGAGAGCTGAGGACGGACTTCTATAACTGCCGGCAGAAGCCCCAAGATAGCATAAGAGACTATGCCCTCAGGCTGCAGGCTGCACTACGGGCTCTCAAGCTGGTGGACCCTGTCAGTGATCAGGAAGGAAACCGGATGATGAAGGAACAATTCTTGCGGGGCCTGCGCTCTCCTGAGGATGGGAAGCAGATGAAGCTGTGGTCCCTGGAACACCCTGACGTGGACTTTGCCATTCTGAAAGACAGGGCAGTGAAAGCACTCCAACCTCCTGTGGACACAGACCCCGTCGCACCAGCATGGCCTGCCAGTTCCACGGCTGCAGGAGCGGAATCCTCCTCGCAGACCCTGATAACTGCAAAAGGACTCAACGCGCCAGCAGAGACCATAAGTACGCTATCCTCCCAGGTGCAACAGCTCACTAAGGACGTCGCACAAATCCTGAAAGCAATGCAGTTGCCCTCAGACACCAAAGTCCCTCATCGGATCCTGCTAGCTGACAGCCCAGAGGACGTCCCGTGGATGCGGAGGAGAAGAGGTCCTACAACCCGAGGCAGGAGCAGTGATCGCTATGACTCATCTGGACAACCCATCTGTCGTCGTTGCCAGGAGGCAGGTCACTATGCAAGGGCCTGTCCTTTAAACGAGCCAAACCTGGGGCCGGGGGCCAGTCCTCAGGATTAAGAAGATCAGGCCCAGGTCGCTGCTGTGATCAGTACGTGGGTGGACGTCCTGTCCTGTCCATCGTCCTGGACGGGATCCCTACCCCGGCATTATTGGACACCGGCTCTCAGGTCACCACAATCCCGTATGTCCTTTATCGTAGGTTTTGGTCGGACGACGATCTCCGACCACCGGACCCCTCCCTCACCATCTATGCTGCCAACGGACAACCTATAGACCAGATCGGGGTCAAAGAGGTAACCATAAAGGTGGGAAGGCAGGAAATGAAGGGACAGGGACTGATTGTTGTGGACACTGATATTAGAGAAAGGAACCCGCAAATGATTTTAGGCACTAATGTCATAGAAAATTGCCTAGGGGAAGTGTTGTTGTTGCTTCACCAGATTGTTGAAGGTGCTGAGGGCAGGTCGCAAAGAGCCTTGCAAAAGGAGATCCGAATCATTCTGAGGAAGCAACAGGTAAAACAGACTGGCGGTGAGATTGGTAGTGTACGGGTGATGGATGCTAACCCCATTGTGATACCCCCACGGAGTGAAATGATGATGTGGTGTAGAGCAGCGGTAGGTCTCCGAGGACAGGATTACCAGGCTGTACTAGAGCCCACTCATTCAGACCACTGGCCCACGATTCTGACAGCCAGGGGGGTAGTTGACGTACACAAGGAACGAGTGCCTGTACGAGTGTTGAACTGTGGGGAGGAGGAAGCCAGACTACCAAGGTACGCTACCATAGCCAAACTGTTTACATGCTCAGATGACGCCATAACACCTGTAGGTCCCCTGACACAAGCTGACTCAAAAGAGGGCGAGACCTCCCAAAAGCAGTTAGAGGATTGGTGCCAGAAACTACACGTGGGGACTGACTCTACACCCGACTACCAGAAACATGGGGTTTACAGGGTCGTGCAGGAATACGAGCAGGTCTTTAGTAAGAACCCACTAGACTTTGGTAGGATCAAAGGGGTGCAACATCACATACCCACAGGCAGTCATCCTCCCATTAAGGAAAGACATAGGCCTATTCCACCAGCCCATTACCAGCGCACAAAGGACATGCTGAAGGACATGAAGGAGGCAGGCGTCATAAGGGACAGTTGTAGCCCCTGGGCGGCTCCCCTGGTCCTGGTAAGAAAGAAGGATGGCACGATGAGGATGTGTGTGGATTACAGACGGATAAATCAGATAACACACAAGGATGCCTACCCTTTGCCAAGGATAGAGGAATCCCTCGCTGCCTTGAAAGCCTCTAACTACTTTTCTACCCTAGATCTTACTAGTGGCTACTGGCAAGTATCTGTAGCAGAAGAAGATCGGGAGAAGACGGCCTTCACCACCCCAATGGGCCTCTGTGAGTTCAACAGCATGCCATTTGGACTCTGCAATGCCCCCGGGACCTTCCAGAGGCTTATGGAATGCTGCCTAGGGCACCTCAACTTTGAAACCGTCCTGCTCTACCTGGATGATGTCATCGTGTACTCCAAGACCTACGAGGACCACCTGAAACACCTGGCTGAAGTCTTTGAAGCACTATCCCGATATGGAATGAAGCTGAAACCATCCAAGTGCCATTTACTGAAGCCAAAGGTCCAGTACCTAGGTCACGTGGTCAGTGCAGAAGGAGTAGCACCGGACCCAGAGAAGGTCACAGTCATCCAGGAATGGCCCACACCTACTACCGTCCGGGAGGTACGTCAGTTCCTTGGCTTGGTAGGCTACTACAGAAGGTTCATCAAGGGCTACACGAAAATGGCAGCGCCTTTGCAAGAGCTCCTGGTAGGCCACCCAAAGAAGAGAGGAAAGATCTCCGGCCCGCCATTTCACTGGGGAGAAGCAGAAGAACACTCCTTCAGACAAATGAAAGGGGCCTTGACGGGTGAAGAGATCCTAGCCTACCCTGACTACGGTCTGCCATTCGTACTGTACACAGATGCCAGTAATGTGGGACTGGGAGCAGTGCTTTCACAGGTGCAGGGAGGCAAAGAGCGTGTGATTGCTTACGCCAGCAGGAAGCTCAGGCCTACTGAAAGGAACCCAGAGAATTATAGCTCATTCAAGCTAGAGTTCCTGGCCATGGTATGGGCTATCACAGAGCGGTTCAAGCACTACCTGGCAGCCACCAAATTCACTGTCTTCACGGACAACAACCCCCTGACCCACTTGGATACTGCTAAATTGGGTGCCATGGAGCAGCGTTGGGTAGCCCGACTGGCGAATTATGACTTTACTGTCAAGTATCGAGCTGGCCGCAAGAACGGCAACGCAGATGCTCTGTCCAGGATGCCTCACCTAGCAGACGAGGGTGAAGATGTAGATGATCTTGAAGAGATTGAGCTGCCAGCGTTCCATCGCCATGGAGCAAAACAGTGTCGGCAGTCGCGTGCCCACCGCCAAGAGGTGACCCTGAACCCACTACCTCACTACAACTGGAAGGAGACCCAGGAAAATGATCCAGCGGTAGGCTTGGTAAAGAAACTGATCAGCCAGCCTGGCGCCAGCCTTGACAAAGGAGCCCCACCTGAGGCACAGTACCTATGGAAGGAGAGGGGTCGATTATTCATCTATCAAGATAAACTTTACAGGAGCATCATTGACCCGAGGACGCATGAGAAGGTGTGGCAAGTGATTGTACCACAGAAGGATACGAGGATGGTGCTAGAAGCCTATCACAATGGTGCAGGCCACTTTGGTTGGAAGAAACTGGAGGCCCTACTTAAAGTAAGATTCTACTGGGTGGGCATGAGATCTGCCCTAGAGAAGTGGTGTCGAAACTGCGGGCCCTGCAATCTTAGAAGAAAAGACCAGCACAGCCAGAGAGCACCACTCCAGCCAATCCAAACTAAACGGCCCCTGGAGATCGTGGCCCTGGACCATGTAAAGTTGGCACCCAGCAGACAAGGCTACAACTACGCTCTCACTATGGTTGACCACTACTCCAGATTCCTGGTGGTAGTACCAGTCAAGGACTTGACAGGTCAAACTGCAGCCAAAGCTTTCCAAACACACTTCTGTCGACCACATGGCTATCCAGATCAAGTGCTCACTGACCAAGGACCAGCCTTTGAAGCTGAAGTGTTTAAGGAGTTTTGTAACCTATACGGCTGCCAGAAGATCCGTACTACGCCTTACCATCCTCAGACCAATGGCATGTGTGAGAAGATGAACCACATCATTCTCGACCTTCTGAAGACTCTCCCACTAGAAGAACGAAGTCAGTGGCCGGAAAAACTGCCCGATCTAGTGGACATGTATAACAACATCCCTGTGAGTTCCACGAACTGCACACCGGCATACCTGATGAGGGCCAGACCAGGGAGATTGCCAGTAGATCTGGAAATGGGAGTTGAGACCCCTGAAGACCATCTACAAGGTGCTGATTGGGATTCCAACCGCCAAGCCCAATACAAGAAAGTACAAGAGTGTGTGGAGCGAAGCCTGACTCAGCAGCGTGAGAAACAAGAAAAGGCCTACAATCGAAAAGCACCTGCCGTTCCTTTGATGCCAGGAGATATAGTTATCAAAAGAAAGAGAAGACATCATAAACTTGACAATCACTGGGAAGAAGAACCCTATACTGTGTTACCATCGACGCTTAGCAGTGAAAAGACATGCCTTATCAGCAAAGATGGAGGAAAAACAACAGCTGTCGTTTCTAGAGATCGCCTAAAGAAATGTCCTGAACAACTAAGAATCCCTGAAGAAATTCCCAACCCTTTGCCAGTTCAAGAACCAAAAGAAAAGATGATCCATACTGTACTTGGAGATTTTCCAGCAAGTTGGCCTCAATACAATGGAGCAGTAGTTATTCCGGTTATTACATTCCCTCAATCTGGAGAAGTAAGAGACCCAGAAGAACCTGTTCAAAACCTGGAAGAGCCAAATGTAGCTGAAGCAGAAGACCATGCACTGGTATCAATACCTAGTACACCTATTATTCACATTGAGACACATACATCGGGTGGGAGGACACAACCTCAGACAGATGACAGTATAGTACTGCGTAGATCAACCCGCAGCAACTTTGGTCAGCTCCCATTACGCTATAGAGAAAGTACAGTTTAGTTCAAAGTGACCGTATGAAATGTAATGTTTAACCTGTTTACAGTTAAGTAACGTTTAAGTGAAATGTGCCCACAAGGACTATTGTGAGACCTCCTTAAAATGCTAGACCACTGGTTATGAACTGGCTTTAACCACAAACTTTGCATTGTAAAAAGTTGCCTTCTTGGTATCAACCACAGAGTCTGCCTGTTGAGGGGCATGGCTCTGCACCAACAAGGGGGCACGCCTGTTTATGGGGCCTGCCCTCCAACACTCGGAAGCGGGTACGCCTGTTTATGGGGCCTACCTTACACCACTCCCCTCAGGAGAGGAAGATTGGAGGAAAGGTCTGGGGAATGTGATGGCCCAGGCCTGGTCACCAAAAGGACCGGCGACCTACCTCCTGGAGGTTTTTGGGTGGGGTTCGGACATGTGGGTGGTTGGTGGTGGAATGGTACCTGGTATGTTTAAATGTAAATGATTGCCCCTGTGTGGGAAAAGTTTGTATTTACCTTTTTTTTCTTTCTCTTGTCTTTGCAGCCCGAGGACGTGCTGATGATAACTAAGGGGGAATGTGGCGCCCCTGACTTGGTCAGGCACCACAGAGTATTGCACCCAGTCGGGAACAATGCTTCCAGGTAATCTCCAAAGGCCAGGATGAGGCGCACACACAAACATACAGTGACCAGGCCTCCCACATCACCAGAGGGGACCCTTGGGTAGCCAGAAGGGGTTAACTTTCAATTCCCAGCTGGGGGTGTGTTCAGGGGCTGGTTGCTAGGAAGCAGGGCAGAGAGAGAGAGGAAGAGGAGAGTCGAGAGGAAGAAGTTGAAGTGTGTGGAAGGGAGCAGAGGAGCTCTCGTGTCAGACAGGTCCTGAGGAGTGCAGTAGCTGAAAGCGGGGGAGAAAGGAGTACCGTGGGTCGGCCTGAAAACCATCCAGAGAGAGAAGGGTGGCTGAGTACGGAGATCCCGGTATCCGAGCACACAAGGGGAACTAGATCCCCAGTACAGGCAGCAGATCATCCAGAGCTGCTTAACCTACAGGTGGGGGGGGTACTTCATGCCCTCACCACGACTACACAGAGCTTGAGCCAAGCAGCAATCACCAGGCCCATAAGGGGACAGGGCCAGAAGCCATCCCACCAAGGCCACGCTGCCGGCAGACGAGCCAGAGAGAGAGGGGAGCAGGGTGGTAACAGCTTCCCTGGAGGGGTCCTACCACGCTTCAAGCAAAGGATCCTCCTAAAACAGAAAGAGTGCAAGGAAGGCGAGTGGACAGCTACCCTCAGAACGGCCTCCTGGAATTCCTGGTTCCACCTGGTTATCACAGTGTCGCCCGGGCATCTCACCGTGACCTCCAAACAGTGAGTAAACACGTTGAAAGACTTCTTGGACTGTGTTTGAGTCATTCTGCGACCTGTGGTCCCACACACATACACCGGGGCTTGGGGCTTGCCTCACTCTCAGGGGGCTAATATACTGACTGCACCCACCATCAGCCCCAGGCATCCCTTAATCTGCAGTGGCGGTCCCCGCTGACCGCAATACTGAGAGTGGCGTCACGACAATCCCAAATAGAAGATTTCCTACCTGTGACCAGACTGTTCCATCCACGTGGAGTCCCTGAAGGTAATGCACAGACACATACTAGCGGGGCTTCACAATGCCAGGTCTCTATACTTGCTGGAAGGACATGGTACCACTAGAGCCAAACAATGGCCTTATCAGTAACTGACAAGCATCCTAGAATGAGTACAGTTGGAGATTGCTATGGTGGGTATCAATACATGGATTACATTATACCATCGCATGTTTAACCTCTTAACAGCATTGGATTTACTGTAATGTCCAATGTCAGCTGCCTTTGTATGAAACTTATTGCAAAAAAACCTGGCAGATGCTGGCTGTATTACATAGTTGTCATCTGCCTGTAACAGCAGTGAAAAGAGCTGTACTCCAATTACTGCTGTTAAAGGGACCCTGTCAGCACAAAATGATGGTTCAAACCAAGTACAGGAGCTCGGTGTATCGTGGCAGGAGCAATCATTTACATACACCTTCCCAACTGCTTGGTTTCCATCTATCTCCTCCCTCCTCTGGCTCTATAAAGCTAGAGCTGTCAATCAAAGCAGAACTGGGGTGGAGATAGAGGGTAAACAAGCAGGTGGGAAGGTGCACTTAAATGTTTGGCCACTCCATGATGCACGAGCGCCTGTACTTGTGTGACGCCCTGGCCTATCAGGTTGTCGCAGGGTATTGTGCAATCTGCCCTTCAGCATAGTATCCAATCCTCCTTGGTTATCAATCCATAGCCTGTGGTGTTGCCAAGATCAAGCTAATCAAAATCCTAGAAACACTCTGCACCACACCCACCAGACACACCAGTGGACAGTCTGAAGGGAATAGGGCTGGCCACTTGGGGGGTTGGTGAGGGGAGGTCAGGGGTGTTAGGAGACAGTTGAGAGTTGAGAGTTGAAGAGAGTGGTTGAGTGTCGACTCTCGTGAGATGAGGTCAGGTAGCTGGGCTCCTCAGTTACTAGGTGGCAGACGTTGGTCTGGGTCTGGTAGGAGCTGGAACCCCGGTCGCAGGGGACTGTGTCAAGGGGCACGTTACTGCTGAGCAGGGCAGCCATCGGCCTTGAGCTTTCTCCAGGCAGGGGCCAGGGCACGACGGGGTACGTGAACCCTAGGCCGGGAAGTAGCTTAACGCTTCCTGGTAATTTACCCGATGAGGACGAGGCCTTCAAGACTAGCCCTCCACCTGTTCCAAAATCGGGGTACTAGCGCAACGAGAGGAATAGGACTTTCCCACTATACAGTCCAGAAAATCCCAAGCATTAACCCTGAGAGCAAGCTCACTCCGTTAGCCACACGGGTGAGCGGGACCCTTCAGTTCCAAGCTGAAAGGGACCAACTGTAGAACAAGGTGCCAAGGTCAAGGTCACAGGCTAACAGGCAACATCACGGGCACAGGATCCCGGCGTGCTCCCTCCTGGCTACAGAGGTGCTACGATTTCTGGTTTACAAGTTGTCGGTGTCAGCGCTATTGGACTGAGTGAGTACGCAGTGACCCCTTTCCTCCCTAACGGGACTCCCAGCTCTCCCTCGCCAAGCCCCGGGGCATCATCCCCCTACCCACGGAGGGGTTAAACATCCAGCTGCCATTCCACCGCCACTGGGCGCCCTTCACAGCAGCGGTGGTATCCCACCTTACCACATCCCGTGGGTGGCATCATGAACTGCAATCACAATCTCCCCTGTAAATACCCCCTTTTATTTCGGGTGTCCGCGCGACCCCTCCTCTTGGGTCCGGAGACCCCTCGAGCCACCGCGGATCCGGATCCGAAGCAGCAGCCTGGCTGCTGGCGCTGGGGCGGTACACTTGGTCTGAACAGTCACTGTTTACTGACAGATTCCCTTTAACTAGTAGTATGAAGACTCGTGGTCAGGAAGGTTTGCAGTTCCATGTATCCACCAGTCTCCCCATGATACAATCTTGGGGTGTTGATGGGTTGCCACAAACCAAATTTGATAAGCTTTGTTTTTGCAGCAGTAAAATAAGAAATTAAACTTTACAATTATTGTATCTTCATAATCATGCTTATTTGAAGAATCATGTTTCTAGGTCATTTTTACACAACAATGATGGCCGGAAAAACAAACAAACAACCCCCCCCCCCCCAAAAAGAAACATGTAGGCATTGCTTTTTTCTTCATTTCTTCGCAATTGGACTTTTTTTTTTCCATTTTCCAGTACATTGCATGGTAGAATGAATTGTGTCATTCTAAATTACAAGTCATCTCAAAACAAGCCCTTTTATAGCTATGTGAAGTGGGAAAAAAAGTTACGGCTCTCAAGAGACAGAAAGGAAAAAAAGAACATGCAGGAAACAAAATTTGCCCAGTCAAAAAGGGGTGAAAATACATGCACAACCTCTTATGTATTCTGTGCAAACTTCCAATGCATGATCCGGCAGCAAGGCCATCTCCAGGTTTTCATGGGCCCCGGGTGAAAGAGTCTCAGTGGGCCCCTTTAAGACATACCACTATGCAGCAGAGAAATATATAGGTATGGTACATTGCCAAAGATTTCACTTCTTACATTACATGAGTGATATCCGCAGAGGGGATTTTTGCAAGTCAACCCCTTATGTACCAATTTCTCTGTCCTACACCTTCCCTTAGTTGTAATAGTGGTGTTTCTGCACCTTGTCACTCTTGCAGTAGGTGTCACATAGATGCTCTGATTTAGCAGATGCCAAATTCAGGTGATCTAGGGTCACGTTTCAGGGATTCAGTACCTGTAGTATTAGAGGTAAACGGGATATTGATACATGCACCCTACCAGGAGTAACTGTCCTCAGTAGTGTACTCTTTACAAAAAGGGTGACCCAGGCCATCTATTCCATGTCGAACCTGCAAATATTCCTTCATTCATCATCAGATTTTTAAGATGCATTTCAGCTACCAGGTAAAACGAGCATCAGCTGTGATTCTTGCTTGTACAGTATGACATTAAAGGCCAGTGATTTGCTCCAGTGGTAGCGGGGACGGAAAACAACAATAATGACCAACAGAGACCACCTGCAACCATTTTTTAAATGCATCAAGCATCAATAAGAAGTGGATTCATCTGGACGCTGTCATTGTTGGTATGTCATCAGCAGAGGCTCTACCATGTGCGTATACTTTATATGTAAAGATTGCATAACAAATGTATAATCTACACACACACATATCTATATCTATCCATATATATACATATATATATACAGTGGAACCTTGGTTTACGAGCACAATCCATTCTGGTAGTGTGCTTGTAAACCAAGTTACTTGTCTAGCAAAGCAAAATTTTCCATAGGAAATAAGGCAAGCTCAGACAATTCATTCCACAATTTGTGCAATGACCCCATTCCACACACGAACAAACACACACATACACACATACTATGCTCACCTTACCTTCCACTCCATCGCCGGCCTCCTGGTTCATGTAGTTCACCGGTACAGGATGTGTATCGGGTAACCATCGTGACCGATGCCGGAGCTTCCTGTGCCAGAGCGCTGAAATCAATGGCATGAGCCGCTTGCCTCTGATTGGTCAGCGCGCTGCCTTTGAGAAGCGGCTGACAGCGGAAGTTCCTCCACCTTACTGAAGGTAAGGTGAGCATAATATGTGTGTGTTTGTGCATGTTTGTGCGGACTGCAAGAGCGTGTCAGAGCACGGTGAAAGTACAGAACCGGAAGTGTGTGCAGTGAGTATTTGCTTGTACAGTAAAGCTTGCTCGTAAATAGAGTTACAAATTTACAGCAAGTTTGCTCGTATAGCGAAATACTCGCACACCACGTTACTCGTAAACTGAGGTACCACTGTATATATATATATATATATATATATATATATATATATATATATATATATATATACATATATATATATATATATATATATATATATGAGGGAGAACCACTGGTACCAGTCCAGCACACTTACATTGCAGGAGCTGAATCCATCTTTATATCGGCAAATGAATACGAGAAGCCATACTGGTTGCCATGAAATATTTCCCAAACCTGCCCTCTCATCCTTTACATAAATCACCCCAGCCACAGCTTGCTTCCTGAGCTGTCACATATATCACACCCCACTGGACCCAGCCTGCCCCTTCATCCTTCACAAATAGAAGCCATTCTCCATGTCCCCTCTTCTTAACATATAGAAGCCCCCCAGGGCTCAGCATGCCCCCTGATCCTTTATATAAATCATGTCTCCTAGGGCCTAGCCTGCCCATTCCTTCACATATATCAACCCCCACCACTACTTCATCCTTTTGCTTACAGCCAGAAAATATGGGAGCACTGGGAGACAAACGTAAGACTACATTGAGCTCAGGATGACGACACACTACTGCCTGAGATGAGGTATGAGGGTGTCCTCTTTGCTACTTCCTTGCTGGGATCTCCTGGCTCGTGTCCCATTCCCAGCTGCTGCTGCACGTCTGAAAGTGACAGGAGGCAGTAGCAGGATGGATAGGCCCCCAAGAGCAGGACAGTAGCCAGGGGAAAATGAATGCTGGCACTTGGAGATTGGCAAGAGGCAAGCAGTGCAGACAGTGTTTCCGATGACGAGTGGGTTCCCCGTTTGTCCAGAGCACCAACACTTGCCTTTGTGCGCCAGGTGGTGACGCCGTAACTGTATGGCAGAACTGCATTATGTCAACATGGCACCACATACAGTGAGATACTTGGCAAACGATGTTTCTTTGGAAAGATTTTCCCTATAAAAGATTATTTTGTTGCAACACTTTGATGAAGGATCATGATGACACATTGCTGCATTGATCATAGCATGTTCTCACTAGAAACACGGCACTTTTGTGTGGGGTGCAGTTCATCTAGACATTGTTGCAGTATAACGACTCTTAGATTATAGCTAAATGTTTTGGAAATTATATACAGTATCAGAAAAAGCAAAAGAAAAGAACAAAAGCTATATGCAAATTCACTTTTTGCAGGATAGTTGATACATTTTAGATCCCTGGGGGTCTCATAACTGGGAAAACAGTTTTATAAGGGGAGTAATGGGTAATCTGGACCCCAGTATTGGTAATTTGTGGGGTGCCACTAGTGGGACCTCAATGATCTAACAAATATTATTCTTGTAGATCATGCTCAACAAGTAATGTGTATGTGATCTGTGGTCCTCTCACAGGTCTCTTGGACATTACATCTCATGTACATGGTCTGACGATACTTGTTCGGAGACGGTGCAATGAAGATGTGACAGCGCTTAGGCATTAATAATTTAGAGGCAGAGGAGAGTGCCCTAAAATAGGGCTGTTCTCCTGCTCCATCTGCTGCCGCCCTGTGACAGGTCATTAACAGCTTCTGTACTGCAGGGACAAATCAGCACAGTTCTCCTTAGGAAAAAACAAGTGGCTCCATTTTTAACATGTGCCACTGCCTTCATGCAACATAAACCAAGTGTAAACCAAAGCAGAAGTCAACATGTCTCTGTCTGACAGTAATATCCACTGGCATCTGGGGGGTCAAGTGATATTTTTAAGAGCTTTTTTGGCATTAAAAAATGATTTTCTTCTAAGTCGTATGTCACTTGCCAGGTTTAGAGCCTAAAGCTTTATGACATTTGACTTCAGCAATAATCTCAATTTTTCAATTTAAACTTTATTTTGGAATATATGCAGCGATGATTATACTACAATCCTAAATATCATTGTACGTAATCACACGTGAGGTTGAAAACCTACTCAGGAATACATATTGTGCGCGATAATAAAGACCCTGTGAAGAAATCGATAATATACAGACGTCAAGTTCAATTACAGCCAACGATAACGAGATCATTTATACCGTTTATATATCCATAATCATTAATGATAGGCTCATTGCTCAACCACATGTATATACAGTTTGAGACGTACTATTAATGCAGGAACAAGACCCAACTGCACAATGTACTACTCATTGTACTGCCAGTTTTCTATGCCAGCATTGTATTAGCACAGCCTCACAACATCCACTTGCCATATGTGTTTAGATGTAAAATAATATAATGTTTTTATTTTTGGATTTTATCAGGCTGTTCTTTATAATATGCGTTAATACAAGGCATGGATAATTCGCTAAATTTACCTGTAGAATTATCTTAAACCAGGTAACCGTGACAGCTCTGCTTGTAATACTTGCGGATGAGAGCGGGTGTGGACCCACTGGACTGCAACACCCAGTAAACCTGCGAGGCATGACTTAAGCCAGCTTTACACGTTGCAATTTTGCATACGATATCGTATGCGATTTGCAACGCCCCCATCGTATGTGTAGCACGTTCAATTTGTTGAACGTGCCGCACAAACGATTAACCCCCGTCACACGTACTTACCCGTCCATACGGCCTCGATGTGGGCGGCGAACATCCACTTCCTGGAGTGGGAGGGATGTTCGGCGTCACACCGACGTCACGCGGCAGCCGGCCAATAGAAGCGGAGGGGCGGAGATGAGCGGGACGTAAACATCCCACCCACCTCTTTCCTTCCGCATTGCTGGCCGGGAGCCGCGGGAGGTAGGTAAGATCTGTTCAATGTTCCCGGGGTGAACAACCCGACGTGCAATTCGTCAGGATTCAACGACATGTATGCGATGAACGTTTTAACGTTCAATCGCAATCGCACGTACCTGTCACACACTACAATGTACCTTACGATGCCGGATGTGCGTCACTTACGACGTGACCCCGCCGACACATCGTAAGATATATTGTAGCGTTTAAAGCTGGCTTTAGGTGCAGACCGTGTATTCACAAGAGCCTCTGATGGTGAGGATGGACTGGGCTGCCTTTAGCCACCAGGTGCCACTCAGAGAAAATTAATGAAACTGTGCATTATGATGAACTATTGGACTGCAAAAGTCCCATATATAGTTCCTGCACATGTGCCCTCTTCTGTGTCCACCAGTGACTAGGCCCATGGACAGCAGATCAGATATATCTAGTTCTATTGCTAGGACCGTGGACAACAGGTGAGATATATGTAATTGTATAACTGGAACTATGGCCAGCAGATAAGTTATATGTAGTTATATAGCTAGGACAGTAGATCAGTTATATGTAGCTATATAATTAGAGCCTTGGGCAACTGATCAGTTATACAGTGTGTCCACCCATATCCTGTCCTCCGCCATTAACTTGAGAACGGTGGCAGCTATAGGCATAGAAGTGGTGTCTAGGTATAGTAAAGTAGCCATGCGCTACGTAATGAAACCACCTGTAGAGCCACCTGGTGGAAAACAAAGGAGTTAGCATTTTTATCTTGAAAATGGAACGAGATAGAGAAAAAAAGTGAATTACAAAGTTGTAGGGCATCATCACTTCAATACGAATCGACATCTTGCATACACAAATGCTATGATCAGAACATGTAAAACTCACAAGACTGCGGACGTGAAGCGATACCTCATGGACACCTTCCTACCTTTCTATACCTTCATTGGGTATGGTGACTGCGTGGAGTGGCCTCCACGCACACCTGGCCTGACGCCATTGGACTTATTTCTGTGAGGTCACATCAAATAGCAGGTGTATGCAACCCATCCACCAACATTGCAGGATCTATGACGACGTATCACAGATGCTTGTGCAAATGTGTCACCTAACATATTGCACAACGTGCAGCAAGATACAGTATGCTGTCCAGAGTCCAGATGTGCATTCAAGCTGACGGTGGCCACTTTGACCATCAAAGTTAAATGAGCGCCATATGCGTGACCAGCATTCAATGTATTGGGGGGGGTCATGGGATTAATATCATAGCATTTCTGTATGCAAGGTGTTGATTCGTATTGAATTGATGATGCCCTACAACTTTGTAATTCATTTTTTTCTCTATCTCGTTCTGTTTTCGAAATAAAAATGCTAACTCCGTTGTTTTCCACCAGGTGGTGCTATAGGTGGTTTCATTGCGTAGCGCATGACTACTTTACTATACCTAGACACCACTTCTATTCCAATAGCTGCTGCCGTTCTCAAGTTAATTGCGGTGGACAGGATATGGGTGAATACACTGTATACAGGTGTATTGATAGAAGTATCATGAACAGGTGACCAGCTATATACAGTAAAATAGATTAAGGGACCATAGACAGTACATTTGTTGTATACAGTTAAAAACGTCAAAGATCCATAGACAGCAGATCAGTTTTATACAGTTGTATAGATAAAAGGACCATAGACAGTACATTCCTTATATACAATGGACAGCAGATCAGCTTTATACAGTTGTATAGATAAAAGGACCATAGACAGTACATTTCTTATATAAAATGGACAGCAGATCAGTTATATACAGTTGTATAGATAAAAGGACCATAGACAGTACATTTCTTATATACAATGGACAGCAGATCAGTTATATACAGTTGTATAGATAAAAGGACCATAGACAGTACATTTCTTATATACAATGGACAGCAGATCAGTTATATACAGTTGTATAGATAAAAGGACCATAGACAGTATATTCCTTATATACCATGGACAGCCGATTAGTTATATATACTTATGTAAATAGATTGACCATGGACAGCAGATCAGTTATAACCCTTTTCGGGGTGATTTCTACACGAGTTTATTCTTACAATAAATGTATTTTCATAGAAGTATCATGAACAGCTGACTAGCTATATACAGTAATATAGATTAAAAGACCATGAACAGTACATTTATTGTATACAGATACAGATGCTAAAGAACCATGGACAGCAGATCAGTTGTAAACAGTTGTATAGATAAAAGGATCATAGACAGTTCATTCCTTATATACCGTGGACTTCAGATCAGTTATAACCGTTTTCGGGGTGATCTCTGGATGACTTTATTCTTACAATGAATGTATATTGATAGAAAGCTCATGAACAGCCGACCAGCTATTTACAGTAATATAGAATAAGGGACCATGGACAGCACATTTATTGTATACAGATACAGACGCTAAAGAACCATGGATAGCAGACCAGTTATTTACAGTTGTATAGATAAAAGCACCATAGAAAGTACATTCTTTAAATTCCTTGGACAGCAGATCAGTTATATACAGTATATCTATATAAATAGATAAGACCATGGACAGCAGATCAGTTATAAACCTTTTCAGGGTGATCTCTGCACGAGTTTATTCTTACAATTAATGTATTTTGATAGACAGCCGACCAGCTATATACAGTAATCTAGATTACGGGACCATGGACAGCACATTTGCTGTATATAGTACAGAGGGGGAAGGACCATGGACAGCAGATCCGTTATATACAGCTGTATAGATAAAAAGACCATGAACAGTATATTCATTACATACCATGGACAGTACATTCGTTATATACAGATACAGAAGGTGAAGGAACATGGACAGCAGATTAGTTATATACAGTTGTTTAGATAAAAAAAAGACCATGAACAACACATTCTTTTTATACCATAGGCAGCAAATTAATTATATATATATATATATATATATATATATATATATATATATATATATATATATATATATATATATATATATATAATTATATAAATAGACCATGGACAGCAGATCAGTGATTAGCCTTTTCCAGGTGATTTCTGCATGAGTTTATACTTACAATGGATGTAGTTTGATAGAAGTATCATGACCAGCCGATCAGCTAAATAAAGTAATATAGATGAAGGGACCATGGACAGTGCATTTCTTGTATACAGATACAGATGCTGAAGAACCATGATCAATTATATGCAAATTTATAAAAAGAATGTTAGGCTTTATATTCTAAATTGTGCAACTATAAGGAAGAGGCTTTGCTTTTCCTAAAACTTGAAGTCAATTCATTCTCTCACTTTGCTGGCACAGAAGCTGAAGTTTGTCTGGAGCTAGACAGATGGCACCTACCCTGGAGATGTGGTCAACACAAAAACAAGCACATGTCCTTTCTCAGGTTATTTCTCAGCTGGGTGAGGTATGAGTCATTTTTACAATCATTCATAGTGTCACCTTTGCACAGTAATTATCACATCATATGCACACAGTTTTCTCTGTGCACAGTTATGTACATACGTTCTGTAAGACCCTTGTCATTAGTTCTACCTACTGTTGACTTAGCCACCGCAGGATAATTTATTGCAAAACCTTCCTGAGATAAGGACAGAAGTGAAATTGACCAGATACAATTTGAATCAAATTTTTCAACATCAAACTGAAGTATATCCACTTGGGTCAATCAAAAAATGAAACCCCATGTGCTTGGTATTACACAGATCTGTACTATGGACCAATTGATACCACTATATTCTACCTTATAAACATTTTATTACAAATATTTTTTATGGTACTAAGTTATATGGAAAAAAAAATGTAAGAAAAACTTTTGTTTGCTTCCAGAGGTAGTATTCACCCCTAGCCGTCTATGGGTTGGACACTAGGGATCTGTTCTACTCAAATCCATCATATTTCCATTTTTAACACTTATCAACAAAGGGATCACGTTCTACTCAATTCTCATCTGTTTAGAAGCAATATTTCTAAATCCTCTAGCTAACTTGGGCTGAAATGTGCTAACAGTTAATTATTTATGATCAGGATGATGCAATGGCAGTCCACTGAAATTAATTGTTAATACCAACTTGCAGATCAATGGTGCTAAAATCAATGGTGCTAAATTCTTAGCGGGTTTATGTAAGTCCTTAAGCAATATAGCAGTTTCCTTAAATCCTTAGAAACCAGATGTTCATATATTTTTTATATGTTTGTTATATATTGTATTAACTAATGTGTAAAACATCTATAATGTCACAGCTGAAGAGAGCTGGAGAAAGAGAGAAGAGCAAGGTCTTATGTACCATAAAGAATGCTATGGAAAGGGGTGGCCCAGCCCAGCCATGTGGCAAGCAGGACCGGATTTCCCATAAGGCCAACCAAGGCCTAAGGTGCAGCACAGCAGTCAATGGGGCGTATATGCAGAAGAATTAACCAATTATTTACAAATTTTCCAGTCTATTTTGAAAAGGCCATATAAGATTCTGTTGTTTAAATTTACTTTCATATACATTAAATGACCTCAGTTAAGTTGCTGAGCTCTACAACTTATGCTTCCTTGCTCAATCACATGCTGCAGTTTAGCAATTACTACAGTTTCTTGCATTGCTGCACCTTCTGGTTTCGGGGTGATAGACACTGTGGGAGTGGGAGATGCGAGTGCAGCGCCGGCTCACTGCTTATATCTCCGCTGCTGTAACTGTGACAGAATGTTTCATAAGGGGGCAGAATTAGTAGAAATGAGTAACACCAGCGCCAGGGGGAGGGGGCACAGAAATAGGTGCCTTGGTCTAGGGCGTAGAAATGTGTAAAACTGGTTCAGTGTGGAAGAAATGAAAGAATGGCACTCACCATTTGTCGCAGTATTTAATAGTCTTTAAAACATCATATAAGTGGAGGGAGGGGGGAAGATGCATGTGTTGATTACAACAGTTTTGTGCACAAGTAGCACTTCAACAGGTTCACAGGCACAGAACCTGTTGAAGCGCTACTTGTGCGCAAAAGTCCATGCATACACCATCCCCCCCTTCCTCCACTTGTATGATGTTTTGAAGACTATTAACTAATGCAACAAATTGTGTGTACCATCCTTTCATTTCTTCCACACTGGATTACTTTGAGATGTCTGAATCTGGAGTGAGCAATACCAACACACAGTGAGTCTTCATTACTTGATCTCGGTCTAGACCTGCCCGACTGCAGCAAACTATATCAGCTGTGCCTATACCATCTTTATGTGTTTCAATGTGTAAAACTAGCCCCGCAAGAGCCTGTTCTGGATTTCACTTCCAGGGTTACTGTTTAGGAAGGAAAATTGTTCCTAAAGAAATTGTTCCTTGTGTTCTAGATGGTACAAACCAATAACGTCATTGGAGGCCCAGTTTCATCCTTCAATAGGGTTCCTACTTTTCTTTGTAGACCTCTGTAAGAATCAGGCTGATTTGCAGTGGAAGTTGGTGGTTTCAGATTAATATAAACATCCATAATCTAGATTGGAAGGATTAAGAAGCTTCTATGTTCTTTGACAATGGATATGATAATGTGAAGGATCTAAAAATAAGTGTTAGGATACTGAGTAATAATGGGTTGCTTGCAGCCATACTTTTCCCCTATTGATTTTAGGCTCAAAATGATATATGTAACAGTACATTTAATCTGATAAAGGAGTGGGAGAAAATAAATATTTGAAGTTCAGGAGGTGATGTTTTTTTTATTTCACCAATTTCCACCCCATGCAATAATCGTTTACTGATAACACTACATGAATGCAGTGCAATATAGCGCCATCGTTCCTCACTTGATATGATTTAATGTAACTGCACATCGTATTGTGTGTGTGTGAACTGGCCTTTGTGCATCAAAGAAACATTAGCTAATTATGATATGCAAATATTTAGGATAATATATTCCCTGAAAATTTGTAGGTGGAATTATGATACTCTGGTCTGCACCAATATGCTAATGAATTTATAGGAAAAAATGTATTTTTTTAATTATTACAGTCATTTACTTTCAGCATCTCACGCCAGCAATACCCACAACTTTCCAGTAAGCTTTGCAGTCCTTCCAAATGGCCTTATCTCACAAATGCACTTAGAAAAAAAATTACACTTGTAATAATCCCATCATTTTCCTGCAGCGAGAGCTTCTATGGGCTTGTGATGTTCTTATGTAAGATTTGCACTTACCGCAATATTGACCCCGGGCAAAGGTCCTGATGGTGTATCTGCACTTTAAGGGAGAGACGGTAATTTGGTCCAGGCGCTCTACATTTCTAAAGACTGAATTTTTTGATCCTTCGTAATTCTGTTTATAATCCAAAGTGAAAAGTCGCACCTTTTCTATGGTACGATACTATCTAAAGATTAGAATGCGACACGATGATAATTATTTAGCTTTGTACTACTTATGTAACTAATCATCAAGGGGTAATTAGAATTATTTTTTTATATATCTAAAAAGCATGATTATTAGAATTTTGCAATGCTGTTGAACATAATCGAATGTGTAGAAAACCAAACCGTATACAAATCACAGAGATCACAGAGATAGATATGGAAATCTTCAGGTTAACCCATTCATCCTCAGGCGACTTTCCGTTTTTCATTTTTGTTTTTTTGCTCCCCTTTCTTTGAAAGCCTTAACTTTTGTATTTTTCCATCAATCTTGCCATATGAGGGCTTTTTTTTATGGAACGAGTTGTACTTTTAAATAAAACTATGAGTTTTACCATATAGTGTACTGGAAAACAGCAAAAAAAATTCCAAGTGCGGAAAAATTGAAAAAAAAAATGCAATTGCACAAGAGTTTCGGGGGTATTTTATTCACCATGTTCCCTATATGGTAAAACCTATGTGCCAGTGTGATGCCTCAGGTTGGTACGAGTTCGTAGATACCAAACATGTATAGGTTTACTTTTATTTAAGGGGTTAAAAAAATTCTGAAGTTTATCCAAAAAAAGTGGCACACTTTTTGCACATCCTGAGTTCTTATTTTCAGGATATGGGGCTCAGTGATGGCTTATTTTTTGCATCTCATGCTGACATTTTTAATGCTACCATTTTTGTGCGGATGCTATGTTTTGAACTCCTGTTATTACAGTTTGCGCAAAATTTGCTACGACCAAAAAAAAAAGTTTTGGCGGTTAGAATTTTTTTGCAGCTACGCTATTTACCGATCATATTAATTGATTTTATATTTTGATAGATCGGGCATTTCTGAATGCGGTGATACCAAATATGTGTATATTTTTATTTTTTTTAACCCTTTAATCTTCATAGGGGCGAATGGGGGGTGATTTGAACTTTCAGGTTTTTTAATTTTTAAAACTTTTTTTACTTTTTTTTTAATTTTACTAGTCTTCTTAGGGGGAGCCATCTGATCACTAATTCATTTCTGTTGATCAGAGCTACACAGATGAGATCAGCAGAAATGCTGTGCTCTTGTTACAGCCGCTGCTTTGTCACTTGATGACCCATCGCTACCATGGAAATCATCAGCTCCCTATAATTGTGTCACAGGGCCTATGATGGTAGCGGGAAAAGGCAATTTCCCCGCCATGGCCATTTAAATTGCGCTGTCACATTTTGACAGCACAATCTAAGGGGTTAACAGGCACAGGTGGATCACAGGTCTACTGTTCAAATCAGCAGACACGTGCAGGGATCGCCATTGGCTCACCACAGCAGCCGGCGGTGATCACCCCTTCATGATTTAGGACGTACTGGTATGTCCTCGGTCGTGAAGGGGTTAAAATTTACATTATTCCATGTTCATGGCAGCTGTAAAAATTGAAAAAAAATGTTTGGTAAATTCTTAAAGGGGTTGTCCCACAAGTTCACTTTAATTAAGAGATCTTGGAATAAAAATAAGTTTCACAATTGGATGTGTTATAAAATATGTGCCTGTTCTAAGCTAATCTTTTAAATTTGTCTCTGCTATGTACTGTGTAATGGCTGTGTCTGACCGTACAGGGACATGGTCTGATCATACCACAGCTCATGGGCCGGGGAGGACACAAAAGAGAGTATACAGACATTATAGCACCTGATAGCTTCTGGTTTCTGTGAGGAAAAACATGTCCCTGCCTGTTTAAAAACTTGTTTTACCTCACAGAAATAATCAGCTGTGATCCCATGCTGTGCTATCTGTATACTCTCTTTTGTTTCCTCCCCGGCCTTGGAGATGTAGTATGATCATATCATGCTCCTGCGTGGTCGGACACATCAATTACACATGGCCATAATTATCAGATTATCTCAGGGCAGGAACTATTAATTAAAATGTATTGTATTCATAGGACAACCCCTTTAAGGGGCATTTACACTGCAAGATAATTGTGAACAAGTGTTGTTAAAAATGTTCATTCCACAATTATCTTGCTGTGTAAACATCACCCAATGAATGAGCAAAAAAACTTGTTCATCGAAATAAATGATCTTTTGTGCAGCATAAAAAGATCATCATTCCCTGTGGTGCATCGTCCCGTGTAAACAAGAATCGCATTCCCAAGGACTATGGCAGCCTATTTTTCCTGAGTATACCAGTATGTATTGCTCAGTGCGCATTGTTTACTTTCGTCTACCTGTGTAAACAGACATTTAAATGACCCAAGGTCGGTAAATGTTTATTGATCGGCAGTCGTATCATACTGCCATGCCGCCCATATACTTGGACCCTAATGCACTAGTGTATAGTCAGCTCCTTATTAAAAAATTATGCAGGGGTTTTGTATCCTTAGCGATGAGCAAGCGCTACCATGTTCAGGTGCTCATAATGAACACATGGATGCACAGAAGAGTGCGACTTAAGTACCCAAGTTTGAATGGGGAACTCAAAAAAATTTACAGGAAATCTCCCAGAAATAAGCTTGTGTATAGGACGCTGTTTACATGTGTAGGTGCACAGTGTCTGGCTTACAGCCTATTAGTGACACCTACATTAGATTAGGTGGGACTCTCAAGACATGACAACCCTTGACATTTAGGTTGCGAGCTTGCGTATTTTGGCCAAAATATTAACCAGTACCTCATATATATTATATATATTTTTCTGCACATTATATATTTTTCTACAGGATGCAGCCAAGCCCATTAATGTAGGCCTTGTACACTGGAGTCTCTGTTCCTGTAGGGTACACTTATATAGTGCTGGGCAGCCAGCCTAATCTAAAGGGGGCCTTACACACTACGATATCAGTGCCAATATCACTAGCGTGCGTACCCGCCCCTATTGTTTGTGCGACACAGGCATATCGCTGCCCGTCGTGCACAAAATCGCTTACCCCCATTACACGCACTTACCTGCCCTGCGACGTTGCTCTGGCCGGCGATCTGCCTCCTTTCTAAGGGGGCGGGTCATGCGGCGTCACAGCGACGTCACACAGCAGGCGTCCAATAGAAGCGGAGAGGTGGAGATGAGTGGGACGTAACATCCCGCCCACCTCCTTCCTTCCGCATAGCCGGTGGAGGCAGGTAAGGAGATGTTCCTCACTCCTGCGGTGTCACACACAGCGATGTTTGCTGCCGCAGGAACGAGGAACAACATCGCTAATGAGAGGTAAACGATTTTTGGTTTTAGGATGACCTCTCCACGGCAAATGATTTTGGCTGCTTTTGCGATCGTTTAAGGTCGCACAAAAGTGTCACACGCTGCGACGTTGTTAATGACGCCGGATGTGCGTCACTAACGACGTGACCCCGACGATAAAACATTAACGATATCGTAGCGTGTAAAGCCCCCTTAATAGTATGGGTGTCATCAATAGGCTGTAAGCCAAATACTGTACATCACATGTGAACAGGGCCCTCTGCAAGCCTTTTTGTGTGCCATTTTAATACTAAGCAATCATCTCCTCCATGAATTGGTAGACTTTGAGTGGTTGTTTCATCAGTGTTTTGCACCTGTGTTGCATTCATCTTTATTAATAGTACTAGCTATACTACCTGGCTTCACCCAGGTTAATAACTGCTGTTAACAAAGTAGAATGTATTAACAAAAAATGTATTCTGCACACAAAAACCACAAAACAAATAGAAATGTAATTATTAAAAGGCAAAAACTAAGCTAATAGAAGCTTCATTGGCTCTTGAGGAAGCAGCTCTTTTTTTCATGTCTGCAAGCTTCGCTTCTCTCTCCTCAGAAAGCTCATTGGCCCTTGAGGATGCAGATCTTATTCTCTTGTCTGCAATCCTCGCTTCCCTCTCCTCAGAAAGTTCATTGGCCCTTGAGGAAGCAGCTCTTGTTTTTATATCTGCAAGCCTCGCGTCCCTCTCCTCAGAAGGTTCATTGGCTCTTGAGGAAGCAGCTCTTGTTTTCATATCTGCAAGCCTCGCGTCCCTCTCCTCAGAAGGTTCATTGGCTCTTGAGGAAGCAGCTCTTGTTTTCATATCTGCAAGCCTCGCTTCCCTCTCATCAGAAAGTTCATTGGCTCTTGAGGAAGCAGCTCTTGTTCTCTTGTCTGCAAGCCTCGCTTCTCTGTCCTCAGAACGTTCATTGGCTCTTGAGGAAGCAGCTGCTGCTCTCATGTGTGTCAGCCTTGTTTCTCGGTCTTCACATTTTTCATTGGCCTGTAATGCAGCTTTTCTTTTCACATCAGCTGACATTCGTGCCAAGGAATTCCTTTTCTTATGAGGCATTATTGTGGTAAAAATAGTCTGTAACTGACAGTTTCTATATCCTCTCACATAGAGGTAATGTGACTGACATCAGCCTTTCCACCAACACACCCTAACTGACATCCTATTACCTCCCACAAGCTTTGTTATACTGAGACTGTCCTTTTTTGCCTATATTAACCAAGCAGAGCTCAGATAAATTAACTGTAGCAAAATAGAAGCTGAGCTGTGATTGGTTGCTATTGGCAGCCTTATAAATCAAAAGGCAACAGAAAGCCCTCCCCCCTGACAGTATATATTAGCTCACACATACACATATAGACAGGTCATGTGACTGACAGCTGCCGTATTTCCTATATGCTACATTTGTTGTTCTTGTAGTTTGGCTGCTTATTAATCAGATTTTTATTTTTGAAGGATAATACCAGACTTGTGTGTGTTTAGGGCGATTATGTGGCGAGGTTGGTGTATGTGTGGTGAGATGTGTGCTGAGGGTGGTATATGTATTCAAGCACGTGTTAGTGTGTGGCGCATTTTGTGTGTGTGTTCATATCCCCGAGTGTGGTGAGTATCCCATGTCGGGGCCCCACCTTAGCAACTGTACGGTATATACTCTTTGGCGCCATCGCTCTCATTCTTTAAGTCCCCCTTGTTCACATCTGGCAGCTGTCAATTTGCCTCCAACACTTTTCGTTTCACTTTTTCCCCATTATGTAGATAGGGGCAAAATTGATTGGCAAATTGGAACGCGTGGGGATAAAATTTCGCCTCACAACATAGCCTTTGACGCTCTCGGGGTCCAGACGTGTGGGTATGCGACGGTGCAGATGCCAATCCCGGACATACACACATACATTATTATTATTATTAATTATTATTATTATAAATTATTATTATTATTATTATTACATACACACATACACACACACACACACATTCAGCTTTATATATTAGATTTGCTGCATCTTGCATTGGATTCTGTGACCTGGGCAGGTAAACACTGTTGCCCTTTTTTGCTGTGTTTAATTAACCTACAGATATGGGGTTAATGTGCAGGTTAATAACATTCTGAACCTGCTCAGCACCTACACATTGAACTCATCTGCCGGGAAATAAAGTTTAATCCTCCCAGCAGTGTTTGGCTTTCAGTCACGAGGTCAGCACCCTCGTGGGTTCAGTCACCGCTTTGTGTATGGAGAGCAGCAGCTTTAACTGTGCCAACCGCACTGACTGACAGCTTCCTGTAATGCAGAGCGGCTGTCAGTCAGTGCAGGGGGCTCGGTTACAGATGCCACTCTCTATATACAAAGCGGTTACTAAACCTGCAACAGCACTGCCCCCATAACTGAAAGCTGAATGCTGCCAGAAATATTAAAGTTAATTTGCTCCTGGCAGCGGGGTTTAATGTGCAGGCAACAGGCAGGTTTAGATGATATTTACTTAGAGATTAACTCCATATCTGCAGGGTAATAGCATTTTTCCAATTGACTTGTTTCCTTTATCTCTGTCC
Source organism: Anomaloglossus baeobatrachus (assembly GCF_048569485.1). Taxonomy (NCBI): domain Eukaryota; kingdom Metazoa; phylum Chordata; class Amphibia; order Anura; family Aromobatidae; genus Anomaloglossus; species Anomaloglossus baeobatrachus. The sequence continues at coordinate 213,184,535 of NC_134356.1, read as the reverse complement.
ATATAGGCTATTTAGGGTGCATTTGTAGAGCCCCTGAACCCTTCAGGGTGCTACAAGGTTCTGCCAGAACCCCAGTGCCGGTAACACCAAAAACCCAGGTAATCCCAGTTTTCCACAACATTCCCCCATACAATGGTACTATGCTAGGGTGGGACCAATGGATGGCCGCCTAGAGGTGGAGCCACTCCAGTCCACTAGTTGACCAGTTGGGAGGGGCAGACTGTGGAGAGGAGAAAGTCTAGAGTTGACAGTAAAGGGTGAAAGTGTGACTGAGCAACGTCCTGACTCGGGTTGACGGTGACCTGGTACCCGGGAGAAGTGGTTGCTGGTGGAGTACGCTGGAGTACTCCCGGAACTATGCACCGATGGGGTACAGGACCCTTGGACAGGAAAGAGCTTCAAGCCGCACTGTTAACACCTGCACAGCGAAGGGGACTATCAAGGACCTTGCTGAACCTAAAGAATCTGAAGACTCAGTAGCAAAGGGAGAACCGGGGACAGGACCAGAGACTCCCCAGGGTTCACGCTACCATCAGACAGACAGAAGTGGACAAACCACAGATCAGGGACCCCCAGTGTTCTACACCATGGGGACCCACTTACCAGAAACAGGTGCAGGGGAAGAAGGTACCAGAGAACCAGACTGCCACTGGGACGACGGGGACCTGGAGGCGAAACCAGTAGGCCTCGGGCAACCAGTTAATATCTCAAGTGAGTAAACCAGTTGCACTGAATACCTGTCTGGACTCCCTTCTTCCGACGCCCACTGCACCATACACCCGCTGGGGCAAAACTCTACTTACGGAGGGACTACCATACTAGCTGCTAATACCACCAGCCCCAGTAGAGACATTCTGCAGCAGCAGCTTTCTACACTTAGCCGCAACACTGCAAATGGCACCATGAATAATCTCTAGTCACCAATCCCCTGTAAATATCCCCATTACAAAAAGGGCCCAGGGCACGGAACCGGGTAACGGACACCACCGTGACATTCCCAAGACGTACACTGCCCGGAACCGAGTACCCCATATGCCTGGGTGCTACATATTATCTTAACAAAACATTAAAAACATAACTTTAGACCAATTTAGATTAAATATATTGTGTTCTAGCATAAACAATCACTTGAGGCATTTGGCATCTTGGTACTTCCAAACAACCATGGATAATGATTTAATGTAAGCAATTGAAAACTACTTACTTAAATTTGAGAAAATAATTTCTTTAGGTTGCCATACTCTTACCTCCTAATAGAGGTTGGGAAGAACATTTCATAAATGTACTTTGTGCCATACAGATGAAACGTTATTATAGAGCCCATTTAGCAGTAAGCCCGTATCTGGGTACGGCTTGATATTTAAATCCATGGTGGAGAATTAAGAGTGAATGTGACACATGCAAAAGAATAAATTACAACCATATGGAAATGATATGAAATAGTCTATTAGTGGAATAAAAATCTTACAAATGGTTGCACATTTGCAAAGTGTTTGCTAAAGGTCATCTTATGACACTTTGCATCTCTTAAAAATTCAGAGTGGGGGCCGGAGTGAGAATACAAAGGAGTGAAAGGGAGGGAGCGTACGGCAATGGACTACTTGAGAGCATAAGTTAAGTTGTGGGAAAGAGACGCAGATTGGTAATATTAGGAACATAACAAGGCACTTGTAGATAAAAATTACGCACTAGTTTCCCAATCATTTCCTACTGAAATTAGAAAGCTCAAAAATTCAGGTTTGTGAACTGCCCTCTATTGGTTAATTTGGCCATTTCATAGTTAACGGTTATTCCCAACATTTAAAATTATCACCTATACAGAGGTCCCACCAATCCTGAGTAAGGGGCTCTGAGATTAATTGTTGGGATGGAGTGAGCATTGTGTATGTGACTTCCAAAAATAGATAAAGACAGTGTGTGGCTTTTTCGGCTGTAGCATTTAAATTGAATTGAGCGATGGCATACATGGGCAGCCTTATCTCCATTCTGGTTGGGCACTTCACTTCAGTTCCCCTGTAATAAACCACCAGGAGGAGCTGGAGCTCCTGTGAGGAGCAATGTTTCTCAGTGGGATGAAGGAGCTTACCCATTAGAGGACACTAACATCCATGTGGAACTGCAATAGAATTGTCAGACAAGCCGTGGTCAGTGTCAGGAGGTAATGCGGGTACCAAGGGACAGAGCTGTAATCAAAAAGTAAACCAAGGTCAGGAACCAGGAGGTATCATCAGGAGTTGGAGGGGAGCAGAGGCAAAGTCAGAGAGCCAGCAAAGGTCAAGAGCCGGGAGTACACATTGGAAGGGAGGAGGGAGTGAAGACGGGACAATAGGCAGGGAGCAGGTCAGGGAGACAGGGAGGTCAGGTAGGACAGGCAAGATGGAGGTCAGGAAAAGGAGTACCAGGTACTGGGCAGGATCAGAGGAGCTAAGTCACCAGAGGCGCACGCTGCAGAGCAGGAACTATCACTGGCAGCGTGTGGAGGTACGCCGTTCGCAGATAAGGTAACATGACCCCAGGACGAGGCCTGATGGAATAAGCTCCTCCCACAGGACCTAACCCTGGGGATAGCAGCCAGAAAAACAAAAACAATGGCTCTGCATCGCAGAACCCTGAGTGGATCATGACATCCCCATTCTCAGAACTGATGGGGGACCCAGTGTTTGAACCAATTCATTAGTAATCCCTTATCCTCTGGAGAGTGCTATGCTTTCGACACCCATCTTTTACACATATGTGAATAGTAATATATCTTATTAAATCTGTAATATGCCCTTTCTTTCCAAATTCCCAAATAACTATAAATAAAACAACTATACTTATTGTATTGCTCTGTAAGACATCCATAACATTCTTCGCTTATTAAAGGATTTTCTTAAGGCATTATTTAACATGCGTTGTTTCATTTTTTAATAAAAAATAAAGCCACCGTGCATGAAAATGCCACTAAAATGCCATACAATCCTGTGTATATAAGCATTATCATATTTTTTTATTATAAACTTTCATTTTTAACAATTCTTTATGTTTTTAGACAACAGTAGAAAAGCAAAATACTTTGAAAACTGTCCCCTTGCAGGGGGTCACAAGTGAATTTGGGGTACAGATTATAGCTATGTCAGATGGCAGTGACAAAATAGATTATTCCAAGCAAGCATTGTTCATATAGGCAACATTTTTCATCAATGAAAAAACATAGAAACAAAAGTAAATAAAAAAGCAGGTGAGGAATGGGGTGACAGAGAACGGGGTAAAAGGGAATCTGTCAGCAGGTTTTTGCAGTATATCGGAAGACAACATGATGTAGGGGTTGAAACACTGAATACAAGGATGTGTCACTTATTAGGCTGTATGCTTTTGTTCCCAGATAACTGGAAATTGGTATGTATAGTCCTATCCAGGGTTGCCAGATCAAAATAAAACCTCCATACTGTGTGGTTGGTATGTGTAGTCCTATCTAGGGATGCCAGTTCCAAGTAAAGCCTCCATACTGTGACATTGGTTTGTATAGTCCTATCTAGGGATGCCATTTTCAAATAAAGCCTCCATACTGGGAGATTGGTTTGTATAGTCCTATCTAGAGATGCCAGTTCCAAGTAAAGCCTCCATACTGTGACATTGGTATGTATAGTCCTACCAGGCTGCCAGGTCCAAGTAAAACCTCAATACTGTGAGATTGGTATGTATAGGCTATCCTGGACTGCCTGGTCTAAGTAAAGCCTCCATATTGTGAGATTGATATGTATAGTCCTATCCAAGGCTGCCAGATCAAAGTAAAGCCTCCATAGTGTGTGATTGGTATATATAGTCTATACTGGACTGCCTAGTCCAAGTAAAGCCTTTATACTGTGACATTAGTATGTATAGGCTATCCTGGACTGCCTGGTCCAAGTAAAGCCTCCATATTGTGAGATTGGTATGCATAGTCCTATCCAAGGCTGCCAGATCAAAGTAAAGCCTCCATAGTGTGTGATTGGTATATATAGTCTATCCTGGACTGCCTAGTCCAAGTAAAGCCTTTATACTGTGACATTAGTATGTATAGTCTATCCTGGACTACCTGGTCCAAGTAAAGAATGCATACTGTGAGATCAGTATGTATATTCCTACCACAGCTGCCAGGTCAAAGTAAAGCCTCCATACTATGAGATTGGTATGTGCAGTCCTATACAAGACTGCCAGGTCCAAGTAAAGCCTCCATACTATGAGATTGGTATATATATAGTCATATCCAAGGGTGCCAGGTCCAAGTAAAGCCTCCATACTATGAGATTGGTATGTGTAGTCCTATACAAGGCTGCCAGGTCCAAGTAAAGCCTCCATAATATGAGATTGGCATGTGTAGTCCTATACAAGGGTGCCAGGTCCAAGTAAAGTCTCCATACTGTGAGATTGGTATGTGTAGTCCTATACAAAGGTGCCAGGTCCAATTAAAGCCTGCATACTGTTGCTCGTTTCTAGTAATCATTATTTTTTCACAGAGTAACATGTTGTTAATCTTAACAAAACTGATACATTTCTATACAGCCATTAAGGGAATCTTTGCAGCCATACATGCTTTACCAGTTTGTGGGCCTGATTTTTGGTCGGGAGATCTTATCGCCTAGTAACATCAATGCTATCTTCATTGAAATAACTAAAGACTTTCAACTAATGACTATCCACTACACCTTCCACTTCATCCACTGCAAAAAAAACAATAAAAAGGTGTGATGGTGGGATATGGGGGGAGGTGTATCTTGCTGTACAGATTCCTATTTTAAGCTTGCTTCACTGTCCATTATTTGCACTGCTTGTGTGTACATTGTATTGTTTGTAAGCAATCACTCTCTATATTGCAAGGTTATAGCCTCTTGAGGCACTTCGTCCCTGGGTGTGGGGGGAGATGGGCCTGGAGTCCACCTACTGTAAACTTTCTACTTACCTGGGAGATTCAGGCAGTCTGTTTGGAGAACTTGAAGAAGAAGGATTGATCCTCTGGGAGAAACTGTGACTTATCGCTTACCGGATTATATTTGTGTTACTGGACTCATTTTACCCTTTGTTTTGTGTATTATGTTATGGACTATTTGATTTGCTTGGCATAAATGCTCTTTGGATTGCTCACTCATCTCTCGCTCTGTTGATTTTGTGATATGGGAGAAGGACCCCATCACAAAAGGCAACTAAACGCTGCAAATAAAACCAGTTAAAGATAGCTTACGAGAAACTGTCCTGTGACCAGTGAAGGTCCCATATTGATTGTGTCCCAATCTTCCCAGAATTAGCATAGTCTTTGCTCTTCTCTTCAGACTGTTCTTGTTGGGCGGGAATGACAGACACAACTTGTTCCAATTTCACCCCACATCGATACCCATAGACAAAATGTTTCTGCTGGCAAAGTGACGGGTGAAAAATGACGTTGATCTACCTGAATACTTCAGTTTTTCTCAACCTCTTAATGCAAATGGGAACGGAAAAAAAGATGTAAACAATTAGAGGTGTCAAAACTCAGGGGTCCGCATTTACTGGTCAATTCTGTTATTGTTCAGTAAAAAATAACATTTCTTTGCAGAGAATGCAGCCCAGGCCCGTGCACCAAGAACAATTTACAAATCATTGTACGGCGCTTTGTATTGTGGGACTGCAGTGCTCAATAAGTAGTCATGCCTTTTATATTGTTGACAATGTACATAAATTATTTTTACAGTCATGCTCACAAGTTAAATTGAATTGTCTGAGATGCAAAACAGTAACTGAATTGCTCGCACTGACAAAGCCATTTACAATTTAAATAAATGTCCCCAAAATCGACTGAAAGCAAAAGGAGCTCATGCAGCGTAACGGGGCCGCCACTTAGTATTTTAGGCAACTCCATTATCGATGTACATCAGGACAATTACAGACCTCTAGACCTTTTACTATAATATGTATAAGGTGCATAATACAAAGAAAAAAAGACTTTCTCATGACCTTGTCAATATATGTCATTTTTCTAGAATTCCATAGCAGTGGATTAAACCGTGTGTCATTTTCTTTTCCAATAATGCTACCCATTATTTTGAAGATCACATTGAAAAAGAGCATTTTATCCCGCAAGGTCATATCAAATTTAACCCATCCACAACAGGATCAATTTTCTCATCCGTGCTTTTACTTTTTCCTCCACTTCTTCCTAGATCTATAACTTTATTTCTTTCCAAAATAATGCCGGCTCATTTATTTTTGTGAGACAAGTTTCAGTTTTGATTGACAAAAGTCAATTTAGCATATATTATACTAAGAAACAGGGAGAAAATTGCAGTTAGGGTGAAATGGTGACAAAAAAGCACAATACTGCCCTAGTTTTTGAATTTTGCTCTTAAGGCAATCAATTGTGCAATCAAATGTAAATATATATATATATATATATATATATATATATATATATATATATATATTTATGTGTATTTATATATTATACTGTTCTTTAATGTTACTGCTTTTAAAAAGTTTGAAACTTTGTTAAAAAAAAAGGTAGAGAATGCAAAAAACTCTTAAGCTATGTGCCCACACTGCGGAAAATGCGCGGATTTTGCCGCGAATTTCTCGCGGAAAAGCCGCGGATTTCCCGAAAATCTGCAGCTCAGGCACTTCCCAGCCATTTCTATGGCATTTTGGAAATGCTGTGCCCACGCTGCGGATTTTTCCGCAGTGGAAATCGTGTGGATTTCCGTGCGGAAAAATCTGCAGCATGTCAATTATTGTTGCGGATTTCTCCGCAGGGTCCCATATACTTACCTGCCTTGATAGAGACCCGAGTCACTTTCTCCGTCCGGTGTACAGGAGCGCGGTGAATCCAGGTACAGGACCCCAATTTGGGATGTGTTCCATCTGTCTAGATTTTGGCAGGTTGGTGACTGTTCACATTAAGTCATCAGGCCTTGTCCACAGGCTATTTACTTCATGCAGCATTTGCTTGGACCTGTCCCGCCCACAGCCATGACTCAGTCATGGGTACGGGATTGAAATAGACCAGGTGAGTGCTGCTAAGAGCAGTTCTACTATTCATATGTGAGGCCGTATGGCACATTTTATAAAAATATTTTAGTGTAGGACTGCCTCAAATGAGATTTGCCGTGACGTGGCGAGGCAGCTCAAGAAATTGCAATTTTTTGCCAAAAATCTCAAAATTTTTATAATAAGTACAGTTTGGAATTGTTAGTGCTGAAGTGCACATTTAGTGCTGGCTTTTTGTTTTTTCTTCATTGAATTGGTCGGTGGTTGACCTCCACCTTGCTATGCACCCCAATTTGGGATGTATTCCATCTGTCTAGATTTTGGCGGTTGGTGACTGTTCACATTAAGTCATCAGTAGTGATGAGCGAGTACTAAAAAGCTCGGGTGCTCGAAGCTCGGGCCGAGCCTCCCAAGATACTCATGTACTCGGCCCGAGCAACGAGTCCAATGTTATCCTATGGGAGACCCGAGTATTTTTGTGAAATGACCCCCCGGCAGCATGGAGAAACCCTAAAAATGGCACAAAAGTCTCAGAAGAGTGCTCAAATGACATGGCAACAGCATGGGGAAGACCCCTTGAAGCATTTATCACTCAAAAGTCACAGCTGTGAACAATTTTGTCCGCGTTTTACGCCATTTTTACGGACTCACCAGAAAACCTTCCAAAATGACCCCAAAATGATTTTTCATGGCGGAAATGTTAAGGGCACATACCCAATAGTGAGATAGAGCTGGTGTATGTTACTTTTTGAGATTAATACATGAAAGATTTTACGTGAAAACATTGTGTGGCACTCCGATGTCCCTGAGAAGAGACGTACATGAAGGCCTCTTGAGTCTAATGTGCCCATTTTGAGGAAGTGAGTCTTTGTAGTATTTTCCTTTGCCAGGGCAGCCAAAAATTGGGAGGCTCCACGTTGTCCCTGGATAGAGACGTGCATGATGGCCTGTAAACCTGAAGTGCCCATTGTAAGGAAGTGGGTCTATTGTAGTATAGCCCTTAGGCAGGGCAGCCAAAAATTGGGAGGCTCCACGTTGTCCCTGGATAGAGACGTGCATGAGGGCCTGTAAACCTGAAGTGCCCATTGTAAGGAAGTGGGTCTATTTCAGTATAGCCCTTTGCCAGGGCAGCCAAAAATTGGGAGGCTCCACATTGTCCCTGGATAGAGACGTGCATGATGGCCTGTAAACCTGAAGTGCCCATTGTAAGGAAGTGGGTCTATTTCAGTATAGCCCTTTGCCAGGGCAGCCAAAAATTGGGAGGCTCCATGTTGTCCCTGGGTAGAGACGTGCATGAGGGCCTCAAAACATTAAGTGTCCATTTTAAGGAAGTGGGTGTATTATAGTATAGCCCTTAGGCAGGGCAGCCAAAAATTGGGAGGCTCCATGTTGTCCCTGGGTAGAGACGTGCATGAGGGCCTCAAAACATTAAGTGTCCATTTTAAGGAAGTGGGTGTATTATAGTATAGCCCTTAGGCAGGGCAGCCAAAAATTGGGAGGCTCCATGTTGTCCCTGGGTAGAGACGTGCATGAGGGCCTCAAAACATTAAGTGTCCATTTTAAGGAAGTGGGTGTATTATAGTATAGCCCTTAGGCAGGGCAGCCAAAAATTGGGAGGCTCCATGTTGTCCCTGGGTATAGACGTGCATGAGGGCCTCAAAACATTAAGTGTCCATTTTAAGGAAGTGGGTGTATTATAGTATAGCCCTTAGGCAGGGCAGCCAAAAATTGGGAGGCTCCATGTTGTCCCTGGGTAGAGACGTGCATGAGGGCCTCAAAACATTAAGTGTCCATTTTAAGGAAGTGGGTGTATTATAGTATAGCCCTTAGGCAGGGCAGCCAAAAATTGGGAGGCTCCATGTTGTCCCTGGGTAGAGACGTGCATGAGGGCCTCAAAACATTAAGTGTCCATTTTAAGGAAGTGGGTGTATTATAGTATAGCCCTTAGGCAGGGCAGCCAAAAATTGGGAGGCTCCATGTTGTCCCTGGGTAGAGACGTGCATGAGGGCCTCAAAACATTAAGTGTCCATTTTAAGGAAGTGGGTGTATTATAGTATAGCCCTTAGGCAGGGCAGCCAAAAATTGGGAGGCTCCATGTTGTCCCTGGGTAGAGACGTGCATGAGGGCCTCAAAACATTAAGTGTCCATTTTAAGGAAGTGGGTGTATTATAGTATAGCCCTTAGGCAGGGCAGCCAAAAATTGGGAGGCTCCATGTTGTCCCTGGGTAGAGACGTGCATGAGGGCCTCAAAACATTAAGTGTCCATTTTAAGGAAGTGGGTGTATTATAGTATAGCCCTTAGGCAGGGCAGCCAAAAATTGGGAGGCTCCATGTTGTCCCTGGGTAGAGACGTGCATGAGGGCCTCAAAACATTGTTCCCATTGCAAAGGAGCGGGTCTCCTGTCGTTGTAATGTCCATTCTGCAAAGAATGGGCGAAAAAATTTACCACTGGGGGTATACCTGAAACAAAGGCCTAAGTATTGCAATTTGTAATGGTCATCATCATGGTGGCGCATGAGGAGAAGGAGGAGCAGTCCAGCGATTATCCAAAGTCCAGAAGTGTGTACCCATGGGTGAGTGGAGGTACATGGCAAACTTTAAATTCCGCTCTCATTTGCTGGTGGTGTGGTGAAGTCTGGCCCAATCCAACCCTTGTTCATCTTGATCAGAGTCAGCCTGTCAGCATTTTCAGTTGACAGGCGGGTGCGTTTATCTGTAATGATTCCACCTGCGGCACTAAAAACACGCTCTGACAAAACGCTAGCAGCAGGGCAGGCCAGGACTTCCAAGGCGTAGAGAGCCAATTCATGCCACGTGTCCAGCTTGGATACCCAATAATTGTAAGGCACAGAGGAATGTCGGAGTACAGTTGTTCGATCTGCAAGGTACTCCTTCAGCATCTGGGCAAACTTAGGATTTCTTGTGGCACTACCCCGCACCTCAGGGGCTGTGGTACGTGAGGGGCTGAGAAAACTGTCCCACATCTTAAAGACTGTTCCCCTACCTCTGGCGGATTGGACTTGTGCCTCTCTCGGCTGTACGCCTCGGTTGTCCACTGATTCCTGACCTATGCCGCTAGCGTTTTGTGAGGGGAATGCTTTGCCTACTTCCGTGAGTATGGCCTTCCGGAACTGCTGCATTTTGGTTGACCTCTCCTCCACGGGAATAAGAGACAAAAAGTTCTCCTTGTAGCGTGGGTCTAACAGTGTTACCAACCAGTAATGATTGTCGGCCAAGATGTTCTTAACGCGAGGGTCACGAGACAGGCAGCTTACCATAAAGTCAGCCATGTGCGCCAGACTCTTAACAGCCAGGACTTCAGTAGCCTGACCAACAAGATGACTGAACATGCTGTCCTCCTCCTCCTCCTCCTCCTCCTCCTCCTCATCTACCCTGTCCTCTGGCCAGCCACGCTGAACCGAGGATATGACTGGTGTGCATGTCATATCCTCAATTTGGCCGGAGAGTTGCTCCATGTCTTCATCCTCCTCCTCGTCATAGTCCTCCACTGCACGTTGTGATGAGACGAGGCTGGGCTGTGTGTTATCACCCACACCCACTACTGTTTCTTGCTGCAACTCATCGCGCTCCGCCTGCAATGCATCATGTTTGTTTTTCAGTAGAGACCGTTTTAGAAGGCAGAGTAGCGGTATGGTGACGCTAATAATGGCGTCATCACCACTCACCATCTTGGTGGAGTCCTCAAAGTTTTGGAGGATGGTACATAGGTCTGACATCCATCTCCACTCCTCAGGTGTTATGTGTGGAGTTTGACCCATTTCCCGACGGTTTAGGTGATGCAGGTACTCAACAACTGCCCTCTTCTGCTCACATATCCTGACCAACATGTGCAGAGTTGAATTCCAACGCGTGGGGACATCACACACCAGTCTGTGAGCCGGAAGATGCAAACGGCGCTGAAAGCCGGCAAGGCCGGCTGAAGCAGTAGGTGACTTTCGAAAATGTGCAGACAGGCGGCGAACTTTTACCAGCAGATCAGACAGCTCTGGGTATGACTTTATAAACCGCTGAACCACGAGGTTGAGCACATGGGCCACGCATTCAACATGTGTCAGCTGGCCTCGCCTCAAAGCCGCCACCAGGTTCCGGCCATTGTCACACACGACCTTTCCTGGCTTTAGGTTCAGAGGTGTGAGCCAGTGATCTGCCTGCTGTTTCAGAGCTGTCCACAGCTCTTCTGCATTGTGGGGTTTGTCACCTATGCAGATTAGCTTCAGCACAGCCTGTTGCCGCTTCGCCGAGGCAGTGCTGCAGTGCTTCCAGCTTGTGACTGGTGTGGAGGGCACAGTGGATGAGGATGCGCAGGAGGAGGAGGAGGCTGAAGAGCATGACATTCCGGAGCTGTAGAGTGTGGGTGAAACACTGACTGAGGTAGGGCCTGCAAACCTTGGTGTGGGAAGGACGTGTTCCGTCCCTCGCTCAGACTGGGTCCCAGCTTCCACAATATTAACCCAGTGTGCCGTCAACGAGATGTAGCGGCCTTGCCCACAAGCACTTGTCCACGTGTCTGTGGTTAGGTGGACCTTGGGTGAAACAGCGTTGTTCAGGGCACGTGTGATGTTTTGTGACACGTGGTTATGCAACGCGGGGACGGCACACCGGGAGAAATAGTGGCGGCTGGGGACCGAGTAACGTGGGACAGCTGCCGCCATCAGGTCACGGAATGCTTCTGTCTCCACCAGCCTAAAAGGCAACATTTCCAGCGCAAGCAGTCGCGAAATGTTAGCATTTAGAACTGTGGCATGTGGGGTGTTGGCAGTGTATTTGCGCCTGCGTTCAAAGGTTTGCTGAATGGATAACTGAACGCTGCGCTGAGACAAGGACGTGCTTGATGATGGTGTTCTTTCTGCGTAGGCAACTGCAGGTGCAGGAGTGGAGGAGGCTTGTTCGCAGGCAGCATGGACAGGGGATTGGCTCGCATGCACAACCAGCGAAGACGTAGCAGTGACATCAGCAAGCACTGCTCCTCGACTCTGTTGTACTTCCCACAAAGTCGGGTGCTTGGCTGACATGTGCCTGATCATGCTGGTGGTGGTCAGGCTGCTAGTTTTGGTACCCCTGCTGATGCTGGCACGGCAGGTGTTGCAAATGGCCTTTTTTGAATCATCTGGATCCAACTTAAAAAACTGCCAGACTCGGGAAGACCTAACATTTGTACAGGCACCTTGTGTCGTCGTGTTGTTCCGGGGAACGGTTGCCTGACTTCTGCCTGGGGCCACCACCCTGCTTCTTACTGCCTGTTGTGATGCTACGCCTCCCTCCCCCTGTGCACTGCTGTCCTCGCTCTGCATATCCTCCTGCCAGGTTGGGTCAGTTACTGGATCATCCACCACGTCGTCTTCCTCTTCCGCACCCTGCTCCTCCTCCTGACTTCCTGACAATTGTGTCTCATCATCGTCCACCACTTGTTGAGACACGTTGCCAACTTCGTGAGAACGTGGCTGCTCAAATATTTGGCCATCTGTACAGACGATCTCCTCATGACCCACTTCAATATGAGCTGGCGAGAGGCCAGAATGTGTGAATGGAAACGTGAACAGCTCTTCCGAGTGTCCAAGTGTGGGATCATTAATGTCCGAGGAGGACGTGTACTCAGCCTGGTGGTAGGAAGGAGGATCAGGTTCAGAAATGTGCGGTGCAGTATCACGGCTACTGACACTTGACCGTGTGGAAGACAGAGTGTTTGTGGTGGTGCCAATCTGACTGGAAGCATTATCTGCTATCCAACTAACAACCTGTTGACACTGGTCTTGGTTCAAGAGCGGTGTACTGCTGCGGTCCCCAAGAATTTGGGACAGGACGTGCGAGCGACTAGATGTGGCCCTTTGTTGTGGCGAAATTAGAGCTTGCCCACGACCTCGGCCTCTGCCTGCACCACCATCACGTCCACTTCCTTGTTCCTTGCCAATGCCCTTGCGCATTTTGCAATGCTGTGCACTGCTGACGTGTATATTCACTACTTGTGCGTTATATTAAAGTTTCTGGAAATTGCACACAAGTGCACCTGTACGCTGCCACCAACAGGCACACACGTGCGGTTTTAAAAACCAAGCACGGACGCAATAAGAACCTAACAGGTTTTTTTGGGGAGCGACAATTACAGACAAGTCAGACACTATCTGGACTGTTTTACACTGTGTACACCAGCCCCAGATATGATGAAGGCTGGTATACGGTCACCACTACCCTGCCTGCCTGCCTGTATACTGGTACAATAGTCCTGACAAGGACTCTTTTGGTCACTAGCCTGTATTCAGACCTGGCTATACCCTGCCTGTATATAGCAACAGTAGTCCTGAGAAGGACTCTGCTACTGTACTCCGACCTGGCTATACCCTGCCTGCCTGTATACAACTAGAATAGTCCTGAGAAGGACTTTTGGTCACACTGTTTGCAGCCCTGCAACTGAAAAAGCTATAAAGGGCCGCAAAGCTTTCCCTGAATCAGCGACACTCTCCCTGCACTCACTGTCTGGATAGCTGTGAGCAGAGCACAGCGCGCCGGCCGGTATAAAGGCTCGGTCACGCTGTGCAGGCCGGCCAATCACTGCAATTCCACAACTAACAGGGCTGTGGCATTGCAGTGGTCTGCCAGCCAATCCCTGCATGAGGGCTGGCTCTCAAAAGAGCGCCAACATGCAGAAATGAAGACCACGAGTACAGCACGAGTATCGCGAGATTACTCGGTCCCCGCCGAGCAGCCCGAGTACAGCGATACTCGTGCGAGTACCGAGTAGTGACAAGCATGCTCGCTCATCACTAGTCATCAGGCTTTGTCCACAGGCTATTTACTTCATGCAGCATTTGCTTGGACCTGTCCCGCCCACAGCCATGACTCAGTCATGGGTACGGGATTGAAATAGACCAGGTGAGTGCTGCTAAGAGCAGTTCTACTATTCATATGTGAGGCCGTATGGCACATTTTATAAAAATATTTTAGAGTAGGACTGCCTCAAATGAGATTTGCCGTGACGTGGCGAGGCAGCTCAAAAAATTGCAATTTTTTTGCCAAAAATCTCAAAATTTTTATAATAAGTACAGTTTGGAATTGTTAGTGCTGAAGTGCACATTTAGTGCTGGCTTTTTGTTTTTTCTTTAATAATTGACATGTTGCAGATTTTTCCGGACCAAAATCCGCACGAAATCCGCTGCGGAAAAATTCGCAGCGTGGACACAGCATTTCCCAAATGCCAAAGAAATGGCTGGGAAGTAGCTGTGCTGCAGATTTCTGGAAAATCCGCGGCTTTTCCGCGAGAAATCCGCGACAAAATCCGCGCATTTTCCGCAGCGTGGGCACATAGCCTTAGGCTATGTGCCCACACTGCGGAAAATGCGCGGATTTTGCCGCGGATTTCTCGCGGAAAAGCCGCGGATTTCCCGAAAATCTGCAGCTCAGGCACTTCCCAGCCATTTCTATGGCATTTTGGAAATGCTGTGCCCATGCTGCGGATTTTTCCGCAGTGGAAATCGTGCGGATTTCCGTGCGGAAAAATCTGCAGCATGTCAATTATTGTTGCGGATTTCTCCGCAGGGTCCCATATACTTACCTGCCTTGATAGAGACCCGAGTCACTTTCTCCGTCCGGTGTACAGGAGCGCGGTGAATCCAGGTACAGGACCCCAATTTGGGATGTATTCCATCTGTCTAGATTTTGGCGGTTGGTGACTGTTCACATTAAGTCATCAGGCCTTGTCCACAGGCTATTTACTTCATGCAGCATTTGCTTGGACCTGTCCCGCCCACAGCCATGACTCAGTCATGGGTACGGGATTGAAATAGACCAGGTGAGTGCTGCTAAGAGCAGTTCTACTATTCATATGTGAGGCCGTATGGCACATTTTATAAAATTATTTTAGTGTAGGACTGCCTCAAATGAGATTTGCCGTGACGTGGCGAGGCAGCTCAAAAAATTGCAATTTCTTGAGCTGCCTCGCCACGTCACGGCAAATCTCATTTGAGGCAGTCCTACACTAAAATATTTTTATAAAATGTGCCATACGGCCTCACATATGAATAGTAGAACTGCTCTTAGCAGCACTCACCTGGTCTATTTCAATCCCGTACCCATGACTGAGTCATGGCTGTGGGCGGGACAGGTCCAAGCAAATGCTGCATGAAGTAAATAGCCTGTGGACAAGGCCTGATGACTTAATGTGAACAGTCACCAACCGCCAAAATCTAGACAGATGGAATACATCCCAAATTGGGGTGCATAGCAAGGTGGAGGTCAACCACCGACCAATTCAATGAAGAAAAAACAAAAAGCCAGCACTAAATGTGCACTTCAGCACTAACAATTCCAAACTGTACTTATTATAAAAATTTTGAGATTTTTGGCAAAAAATTGCAATTTCTTGAGCTGCCTCGCCACGTCACGGCAAATCTCATTAGAGGCAGTCCTACACTAAAATATTTTTATAAAATGTGCCATACGGCCTCACATATGAATAGTAGAACTGCTCTTAGCAGCACTCACCTGGTCTATTTCAATCCCGTACCCATGACTGAGTCATGGCTGTGGCCGGGACAGGTCCAAGCAAATGCTGCATGAAGTAACATGTCAATTATTGTTGCGGATTTTCATCTGGATTTTGGCTTTAAAATTGGGGGGAATAAAAAAAATCCGTACCAAAATCCGCATCAAATCCGCGGCAAATCCGCGGTAAATCCGCGGCAAATCCGCACCTTTGAAAAGGTGCAGATTTTGCGGGAAAGCTGCGGAAAAATCCGCAGCTACATTCTCCCATGGACACATAGCCTTAAAAGGAATCTGTCAACAGGTTTTTGCTACCTCATCTGATAGCAGCATGATGTAGCTAAAGAGACCCTGAATCCAACAATGTGTCACTTAGATTACTGGGTGCAGCGATTCTGACACAATCAGGGGTTTTAGATTTAGCAATGCAGCAGAGCTGAGAAAGCTAACCCCGCCGACACTAGACTCTGTATGTACAATACATCTTTGATGGTAAAATTTTCAATACCCATACGACCGACATCAGGAGCTGCTACTTCACGGACCAGGTTTGTAAACTGATCCCTGTCCTGATAAGTCTGTTCCACTCTTAGTGTACCAAGAATTGGTAAATGTCCCTCCAAAGTTTGCAAGGCAACATTTTTAATCTCATGAACATTTTCTCCAAGAAACTGCTCACTGGCCATAGCCAGAAGTTCACGCTCAGTCATGATTTTCACCTTGGACACACAAGTGACAGTTAAGGTCATGCCCTTGCCCATCTCTACGTCCTCACACTTGGGCTGCAATGTCATTATCTCTAGGGATAATTCTTTGGGTGTCAGAAACACACCACCTTGCCCAGGCCCATCCTCCATACATATACTGCTTAGAATCTGAACCACAGCAGCCACCAGACACCACCAGCGCCTCGTTGGGCCCCACCGTGTGACAGTTGCCCATGTCCATGGAGCTCGGTGCGCACAGGTCCAAATGTTGCATTACCAAATCTGTGTGCACCGTACAATGTATATAGATAGTGAGCTGCTAATCCCACAAGGTGGTGTGCTGAACCATCTGACCTTAGCTAACCTATAATGGCAATTATAATCTCCTGAAGATAAAACAGTGACAAGCAGATTCTGCTGCTATTAGTGAGTTAAATCCCTGAGCAGTATTCACAGCTACAGTGCTCATTACTGCAGTAAGATATTCTACATGCTACTACTTCCATATATGTCAGATGCAGAGAAAGAAGATAGGAATTTTGGAAAGGAAGACATCATAGCAGTTAATAACAATGAGAAAGATGATGTGCTCATCACTTTAGTATAAGTTCACATGCTGTGCAATCCTGAACAGAAGCCACAGTCCTTGGGAGGGCGAATCCAGATAGTAGACATGTAGCAGAAAAAAGACTTTGCAGGCACGTACAATCCAATGAATAGGATAAAATCTTCTTTGTTCAACAAACATAAAAATAGCAAAACTGCTAAACATGATCAGGCGAATTTCTGGTGTACGCAGACACCCTTAGTCATACAGAAAAATAGTCACCCGTGATGAAGCATTTGTGATACATGCATCGGGTGTATGGTGGGTGAGCCATTACATTGCTCCTATACTCTTGCAGTTATTTGTGGAATCCACTTTTCATCAAGATTATTTTACTTGGTCTAAATAGACCACTACTACTTACCCTCTTTTCCACCGATGTTGATGAAAGCTTATATACAGTACAGACCAAAAGTTTGGACACAGCTTCTCATTCAAAGAGTTTTCTATATTTTCATGACTCTGAAAATTGTAAGCATCAAAACTATGAATTAACACATGTGAAATGAAATACTTAACAAAAAAGTGTGAAACACCTGAAAATATGTATTATAGTCTAGGTTCTTCAAAGTAGCCACCTTTTGCTTTGATTACTGCTTTGCACACTCTTGGCATTGTCTTGATGAGCTTCAAAAGGTAGTCACTGGAAATGGTCTTCCAACAGTCTTGAAGGAGTTCCCAGAGATGCTTAGCACTTTTTGGCCCTTTTACCTTCACTCTGCGGTCCAGCTCACCCCAAACCATCTCGATTGGGTTCAGGTCTGGTGACTGTGGAGACCAGGTCATCTGGCGTAGCACCCCATCACTCTCCTTCTTAGTCAAATAGCCCTTACACAGCCTGGAGGTGTGTTTGGGGTTATTGTCCTGTTGAAAAATAAATGATGATCCAACTAAACGCAAACCGGATGGAATAGCATGCCGCTAAAAGATGCTGTGGTAGCCATGCTGGTTCAGTATGCCTTCAATTTTGAATAAATTCCCAACAGTGTCACTAGAAATGCACCCCCACACCATCACACCTCCTCCTCCATGCTTCACGGTGGGAACCAGGCATATAGAGTCCATCCGTTTACCTTTTCTGCGTCGCACAAAGACACGGTGGTTGGATCCAAAGATCTCACATTTGGACTCATCAGACCAAAGCACAGATTTCCACTGGTCTAATGTCCATTCCTTGTGTTCTTTAGCCCAAAGAAGTCTCTTCTGCTTGTCACCTGTCCTTAGCAGTGGTTTCCTAGCAGCTATTTTGCCATGAAGGCCTGCTGCACAAAGTCTCCTCTTAACAGTTGTTCAAGAGATGTGTCTGCTGCTAGAACTCTGTGGCATTGACCTGGTCTCTAATCTGAGCTGCTGCTAACCTTCGATTTCTGAGGCTGGTGACTCGGATAAACTTATCCTGCGCAGCAGAGGTGACTCTTGGTCTTCCTTTCTTGGGGCGGTCCTCATGTGAGCCAGTTTCTTTGTAGCATTTGATGGTTTTTGCCACTGTACTTGGGGACACTTTCAAAGTTTTCCCAATTTTTCGGACTGACTGACCTTCATTTGTTAAAGTAATGATGGCCACTCGTTTTTCTCTACTTAGCTGCTTTTTTCTTGCCATAATACAAATTCTAACAGTCTATTCAGTAGGACTATCAGCTGTGTATCCACCAGACTTCTGCACAACAAAACTGATGGTCCCAACTCCATTTATAAGGCAAGAAATCCCACGTATTAAACCTAACAGGGCATACCTGTAAAGTGAAAACCATTTCCGGTGACTACCTCTCGAAGCTCATCAAGAGAATGCCAAGAGTATGCAAAGCAGTAATCAAAGCAAAAGGTGGCTACTTTGAAGAACCTAGAATATAAGACATATTTTCAGTTGTTTCACACTTTTTTGTTTTTTTGTTAAGTATTTCATTCCACATGTGTTAATTCATAGTTTTGATGCCTTCAATGTGAATCTACAATTTTCAGAGTCATGAAAATAAAGAAAACTCTTTGAATGAGAAGGTGTGTCCAAACTTTTGGTCTGTACTGTATATTCCAGCCATGGTTCCTTACCTTCGTATTACAACATAAAAATGGGCAAAAGCCTTTTCAGTGTTCTGCTTCCATATATGTTCTAATCAGATGAAGACGAGAGGAAGGGTCTGTTTATTGGTATGGAAGACACCATAGTACCTAGCCTCTACCCATTAGTGCAGACAACAGAAAATTAGGGATAGAGATTGGAGAGGGAAAAATGTGAAAAATGCATGATACAAGTCATATAATGGCCAGAAATGTTGTTACTTCTCAAGACAACTTATTCTGCAAAGTTACGTGTGATGATAGGTACACTTCATCTTCAAATCTTCAAAGTTAGAAAATATTTTGGAAATAATGAATCGAAGTTAGCAGCTTATTTTCTACCGCTTTGATTTATCATCTTACGATATTGGCCCAAGAGAGCTCAGATATTAAGAGATGTCCTATCAAGCTGTCAATGTAGGGGGGTTAATCGTAGGAGGACAATTGTATTATCGCTCAGATTGTCCAATATGATTCCATTAAGCATGAGACAGGTTAGTCGTAATGTTCTACGGAAACTCCATAATCAGCAAATGTAATGCAATTAGTATGGTTTTTCAGATTATATTAGTGTAGGACAATTTACTCAGCTTATTTCCGTAATTTTTTTCTTCTGTAACACAACTGTTTTCACGGCTTGACTCTTCTCCGAAGACATTTTTCATCTCTGCAAACACATAAAAACTGGGCTTTTAGTGCAATCGTTATAATCCACAGAGTTGAGAAATTGCATTTTACTTTTTATTCTGGAGGATAAAATGCAGAGGAATCAGCCTTGTTAAAATTGGAATTTATATAATTATCTGGGACTCTGCATGAGATGTGACATTTTGAAATCCAGAGGCATCAAATTCCAATAACTAAGGCATAATGCTTTTTTTCGGAGCGCCATACGCACATTGTTAAGTGCACGAAATAGTTAAAAAATGCATTGCTGGCTTTCCTCTAAGGAGCCTAGATAAATTGTACCCACTATGTTAACATTGGATGCCACTGCACATATACATCTATCTCCCAGTGGGAGGCAGTTCTCCAAGTCCCAGTAATAATGCTCCGTCAGTCCTCCCAGTGTGATGAGCCTGTCAATGCTGACAAGGGGAATTACTAGGACCCCGAGACGCTGTGTCACAGGAGGAGGGAGGAATGTTCTTCTTTATCAGATCTGTTTTCAGTTTAATTGCTTGAAAACAGACTTCTCAGTAGATAAAATGACAACGAAGGGATGATTGAGAAGGAAAAAACACAGCGTTAACTCAAGGGATGTATATTGCTATCGCTGCCAAAAACAAAGTTGGTCTATATGGATGGTCTACAAGAAATAGACCTACTGGTGATCTCCCTGACAAAGACCCATCAAACCTCATTAATCTGAAATTAATGTGTATTATCCCTTCATTGTAAACAGTTACCTATTGGGACAGGGCTCGAGAGTTGTGCCAAATAATGCTTTGTGGTCAATTAGATTAGGCCAACGTCCAGGAAGGTGTCACTTCTAATGATGTTCTTTGGCATACTACTGGCGAAACCAATATATGCGTGCGTGGAGAAGAGTTTTCTTAGCTGATGCTGTAATGCCTAAAACATTGAGCATTAACGTGCACCCCATGGTGAATTCAACAGGAGGACATAATATGTGTGAGCTGTAAAGATGTCTAACAGAAATAGAGAAGGGCATTAAAATGATTAAAATCAGCCTCAAATCTAACTAAATCTGCTGGATAAGTTATACACACAAGTAGTTTTATCATTAACATTATTTCACATATATGCGAAACAGCTAGAGGAGGAAAATTCATTTTAATATAGATGAAGATACATAATAACACTTAAAGAATAAACATAATTTTAATTTTATTTCCCAAATTAATAGCATATGTGAAAAAAAGCAATTTCGTAATATATCTTATCATAGCGTTTTGCTTCTTTGTCCTGAATTGATCTTGTACTATCAATCCATGGGTAAAATGTGTATTAAGTGAAGACTGATGGTACCCATTATTGAGAGAAGAGAAGACAGTGGATGATTTTAACCTTCTATGGAGAGGGAACGGGGGGAGCGATATAGAGGCAGACACAGACATTCTGCTGCAAGTTCTCCTAAAATGACAGTTACAGTTCTCCATAGAACTTTATGGACACCAACTGTCATCTGCTATCTTTAGCACTGTCAGGATTCTGTTGTCCTTCTGTGTATTGACCACTAATGAATGCTATCATTCATTTTGGTAAATTGTAATGCAGTTCCAATCCTTACCACTAGAGGCTAGTATTCTGTTTCTGCAATCACCCTTTAGTAAGATGGCCGATTTTGAATCTTTGGAAACCATCTTGTTTTCTATTCGGCCCTACTTAAAGCAACATGGAACTCTCACTCATTGTTTGAGTATTGTGTCTAGCATTTAGTCTGGTTCCAGTTACCAGCTCCACAGAATTGTCTTACCCAGACTTTTCATACTCCTGCTCAGATTGTTTCTACTTCCAAGAACGTCCACTTCAACTACTTTATGAGAAGCTGGATGTAGACTAAAGGCTATTAGATGAATGGACATAGAGTTGAGCCCACAACTATAAAGTATTAAGACTTTTTACAGCATGAAGCACCAGTTACATCAATCTTGTTGCTTGTTCATTCGTTTAAGGTACACAATTTGAAGGGGTTGTAAATGTGTGTATCCTAGTTGACTTCCGTGGACTCTAATGTAATCAAACTTACAGTAGGATTCATTGCCCTGCATCTGGTGAGGGAATTGTGCATCTATTGTTCTTATCTGCTGCTGGCCTCCCTGATACCCAATCCTGCAGACTGGCCTGAGACAGCCCTTCTTCATAGTTGGAGTTACATGAAACAAATGTTTAAGGAGGTGTGATGTGATCATCTCTCCTCATCCAGGGGGCTGATCCCAAAAGAGGTAGAAAAGCGAAGTGACACATGTTTGAAGGTAGTTGGCACTATTATGTGAGGGGCGAGGAGCTGTTGCTGTGGACAGGTCCTAGTGCCCATGAATGAACTATAGAGATTGGAGCTGGATACCCATGCTACAGTCATGATATCCGTCGTCTGTATTGAGGAACTATCCTTAGGACTATTGTTGCTGGCTGGAGCTGGATACATGAGCTACTGTTGTGATAGCCTTCACATGGAGGAGCATAAGGACTATGGTTGCTATAAGACCATGTACAGAAGAAATAAAAATTGTTGCATTGTTAACCTGCCTAGGTGATTAACACAACCCAAAACCTAAGATCAACATATACCTCATGCTCTTCCAGCCATCGAAATCCATCTGTGCGCCACCGATATTGTAACATGCACATCCTAAAACAAGTAAGTCCACATACTGGGTATAATAAGTGATATATGGAGCTGAACACAACAGGCCTATCCATTGGTTAGTAGCCCCTGCCAAAAATTGTGCTTTATTTTGCAATAGATTAGGCTCTCATATACATAAATGGGATATAAAGCACAGTACTCACCATTTGGACCACCTGTGTTCTGACTTTTACATTGCATATTTCTGGCTCAGACACCATTACGTTTACATGAAGGGGATGTCCCACTAAATATATTTGTCACCTATTAACAGAATAAGTAATAAATACAGGATCATTGAGGGTCCGTTGCTGTGACCCCGAGTTTTTCTAAGAAAAGGAATCCCAAAGTCTCCTCTGTGAATGGAATGGTAGCATGTAATCATGATCACTACTCTGTTCTGCTTCTATGAGGACTGTTCAAGGCAGCAGTTTTGTCAATCCCATGGAAGAAAATAGGAAAATGGTGAGGCAATCATACATGTGTAAGGTCAGTCCGGGCGTTATCCAAGGCCTGTGGTTGTAGTCGTGCACCCGCCCAATGCACTACATGAATAAGGGTTGGAGTGTATGGTGGAGTCAGTGAGTTGTGGTTACCTGAGGGTTGCTGGGTTAGTTTACAGCCTGTTGGTCTCCATTCAGAGGAAAGACAGACACACTTGTTAGGGCCAGGTGGACGGGCAGACCCAGGAGGTGGATCCACTGGGCCGAACTCCTTGATGATGGTAAGGGGTCCGGTAGCTGGAGCACTACAAGTAGCAGAACAGTCCGTGCACAAATGGAGAAGTCCCTGGGACCACGGAGTCACTGACGGTAGTCCGGGTGACGGAGCTCAGGTTCGGAAGCCGAGATGATGTCAGGCGGAGTCCGGAACCTTTGGAGCGAGATGATGGGTCACCGCAGGGATCAGAGATGGTATGGACTGTCAGGATGGCAAATGGACAGCGTTCGGGTTTCGGGATTCGGCAGGACCGGATGGCGAGGCAGGATCGGCTCTAGAAGAGAGAGAGGTGAGTATCTCACAAGAACACCAGGAGACCTGACTCCTAGCTTGAGAAACACGAAGATCAGGCCCCGCCCACTTGGACATTGAACCCCTTTATACCCTGTACCTGTGTGCTTCATTTCCTGTCAATGGACGCTGGCCCTTTAAGAAAGGGTCAGTGACCGCGCGCGCGCCCTAAAGCGCATGCGCGCGGCCCGGGTGCCAGGAGCCAGAGCAGGAAGCTGAGAGGAGGAAGCAACAGCGCAGGACTGGGGCTGAGAAGCCGACGGGCGCCGGGAGCGGGGACCAGGACGCCTGGGAAGCGCAGGCAATGGACGCTGGAGAGCGGGGAGCGGCGGAGACCGGACCGAAGCACCGGGGAGCGAGGCAGGGGAGCCGGGGAGCGTGACAGGTGAGCCGGAGAGCACCGCAGGGGACCCGGGGAGCGTGACAGTACCCCCCCCCCCACGCCCCCCTCCCCGCAACCGGGACAGGAAGGCACGGATCAGAGGAGTACCCACATTCTCCCGGGGCTCCCAGGACCTATCCTCAGGACCATACCCTGCCCAGTCCACCAGGAAGAACTGTCGACCCCGTACGGTTTTCATGGCCACGATATCTCTTACCGCATAGATGTCATCATCGGCAATAGGAGGAGGAGCCGAACTGGCAGCAGCGGAGAAGGGACCAAGGACAACCGGCTTGAGCAAGGAGACGTGGAAGGAGTTGGGTATCCTCATCGTGGCCGGGAGCTGTAGCTTGTAGGAGACCTCATTGATCTTGTTGAGGACTTTAAACGGCCCGATGTAGCGAGGACCCAGCTTGTAGGATGGTATCTTCAATCGGACGTACTTGGAAGCAAGCCAGACTAGATCTCCAGGAGAGAAACACGGAGGGTCCAGTCGTCTCTTGTCTGCGTGTTTCTTCATCCGCAGGGAAGCACGCCCAAGGGACGCCTTGACAGAGTCCCAAATGGTTGCAAAGTCACGGGCTACTGCATCAGCAGCAGGGACATCCGAAGAAGGGGACACAGGCAATGGGACGGAGGGCTGAAGTCCGTAAACGACATGGAAGGGAGATCTGGAAGAGGACTCACTGATGTGGTGGTTATGGGAGAATTCAGCCCAAGGAAGAAGCGTGGACCAGTCGTCGTGATGGGCGTTGACATAGTGACGCAAGAAGGAGGTCAAGATTTGATTGACCCTTTCCACTTGGCCATTAGACTGAGGATGGTAGGCAGAAGAAAAGTCCAGAGTCACTCCCAGATGTGTGCAGAGAGCCCTCCAGAAGCGGGAGGTGAACTGAGTTCCTCTGTCGGACACGATGTGTGATGGAAAGCCATGCAAGCGGAAGATGTGATGTATATAAGCGTCCGCGAGTTCCTGAGCAGAGGGCAGTCCAGCCATAGGGACGAAATGAGCCATTTTGGAGAACCGATCCACCATGACCCATATGACTGTGTATCCGGAGGACAATGGCAAGTCCGTAATGAAGTCCATCGCTATGTGTTGCCACGGAACTGAGGGTATAGGCAGAGGTAGAAGACGGCCATATGGCAGGTGTTTGGGCGTCTTGTTCCTGGCACAAGAGGAGCAGGCAGAGACAAAAGCAGCGACGTCCGTGCGAAGGGATGGCCACCAGTAGTGACGTACAATCGTACTCCATGTTCTCCTCTGACCAGCATGACCGGCTGTTTTCGAGGCATGGCCCCAGTGTAACACTTTTTTCCTGTCGGTCTCAGAGACATAGGTCTTCCCGGGCGGTATCTGGGCCAGGGTGACAGGGGCCACCGGAATGATTTTACTAGGACAGATGATGGGTTGGGATGTCTCCTCCTCCTGCTCCATGGGCATGAAAGACCTGGACAAGGCATCAGCGCGTACATTCTTGTCCGCGGGTCGGAAATGGAGCTGGAAATCGAACCTGGCAAAGAATAAGGACCACCTGGCTTGCTGTGGGTTCAGTCGCTGAGCGGACCGCAGGTATTCCAGGTTCTTGTGGTCCGTGTAAATGATAACGGGGTACACTGCTCCTTCCAGAAGGTAGCGCCATTCCTCCAGAGCTAGTTTGACTGCCAATAGCTCTCGGTCACCGATGGTGTAGTTGCGTTCAGGCGCTGAGAAGCTCTTGGAGAAGAAACCGCAAGTCACCATCTTCCCGGAGGAGGACTTCTGCATGAGCACTGCTCCGGCTCCCGAGGAGGAGGCATCCACCTCCAAGGTGAACTGTCGGTTTAACTCCGGACGGTGGAGTACAGGAGAGGAGGCAAATGCCCGCTTCAGAGAGCCAAACGCGGCGTCGGCCGCAGGTGACCAGTCCTTTGGATTAGCCTCCTTCTTGGTCAAGGCGGAGAGAGGAGCAGTCAGAGCAGAGAAGTGAGGGATGAACTGGCGGTAGTAGTTGGCGAATCCCAGGAAGCGTTGGATTGCCTTCAGTCCAGAAGGAGGAGGCCAGTTGAGAATAGAGGAGACCTTCTTTGGATCCATCTGCAGTCCGGTATCGGAGATGATGTAACCCAGGAAGGGGAGAGAAGACTGCTCAAAGACACACTTCTCGTACTTGGCGTACAGACGATTCTCTCTCAGTCTTTGTAGAACCAGCTGTACGTTCTCTCTGTGGGTCTGGAGGTCCGGAGAGAAGACAAGGATATCATCCAGATACACTACCACACAGATGTAGAGAAGGTCCCGGAAAACGTCGTTCACCAGTTCTTGAAATACGGCTGGTGCGTTACACAGGCCGAAGGGCATCACGCAGTATTCATAGTGCCCATCGCGAGTATTGAACGCGGTCTTCCATTCGTCCCCAGAGCGGATGCGGACCAGATTGTAGGCACCCCGAAGATCCAGCTTGGTGAACACACGAGCTCCTCTAAGCCGGTCAAACAATTCGGGGATGAGCGGCAGAGGGTACTTGTTTTTTACGGTGATTTGGTTCAATCCCCGGTAGTCTATGCATGGGCGTAAGTCGCCCTCTTTCTTCTTAACGAAGAAGAAGCCTGCTCCAGCAGGAGAGGAGGACATCCGAATGAATCCCCTTGCCAGGCTCTCTGTGATGTAAGTAGACATGGCCCTTGTTTCGGCTGGAGACAATGGATATATCCGTCCTCGAGGTGGTGTTGTTCCTGGGAGCAGGTCGATGGCACAATCGTAAGGACGATGTGGCGGAAGTACCTCAGATTCTTTTTTATCAAAGACGTCTGCGAAGGACCAATAGGCCGAGGGCAGTCCCGGTAGGTTCTCTGGATCCGGAGGTCGTCATATGGGTTGTATGGTCTTCAGACATTTCTCATGGCACGAAGAGCCCCATCGGGTGATTTCACCAGTGCCCCAGCTGACTGATGGTTCGTGTGTCCGTAACCAGGGAAGTCCCAGCAGGATTTGATGGGACATGTGTGGGAGGACGTAGAGAGCGATGTTCTCGGTGTGCAGGGCACCGATACGCAGTTCGACCGGCCTGGTAATCCAGGAGATGGTGTCAGAGAGGGGTCTCCCATCCACAGAGGCAATCACTAGGGGCTTGTCGAGTGGAGTAACAGGCACCTGGTACTTGTCCACCGTGGCCTGCTGGATGAAATTGCCTGCTGCCCCGGAATCGAGGTACGCCTCAGCCGTGAACCGCGTCTCTCCCGTTGTCACTTGCACAGTCCACGTAACCGGGTCTGAGAGAGTCCCAGCACCTAGGGTGGCCTCTCCTACCAACCCTAGGCTTTGGAGTTTCCCGGCCTCTCTGGACAGGAGCGTAGCAGGTGTGTGCCCTCTCCGCAGTAGAAGCAGAGGCCCTTGGCGAGCCGCTCTGCTCGACGTTGTTCAGATTGCCGCACACGGTCGATCTGCATGGGCTCGTGGACGGAGGCACCAGATGCCGTTGACGGAAGTACGGCGGGCTTGTGCGGAGGAGAGGAATGCCGTACCGGACGTCTCTCACGGGACACCTCTTTGGATCGCTCCTGAAAGCGAATGTCCACTCGAGTCGCTAGGGTAATCAGGGCATCCAGGGTGGTCGGTACGTCACGACCCGCCAGCTCATCTTTAATTCGACCCGAGAGTCCTTCCCAGAAAGCGGCGGTTAGGGCCTCGTTGTTCCACCCGAGTTCCGAAGCCAAGGTGCGGAAACGGATTGCGTATTGACCCACCGTCAGAGTCCCCTGACGTAACCGGAGAAGAGACGAAGCAGACGCGGAGGCGCGTCCGGGCTCGTCAAAGGTGCCACGGAATGCCTGCAGGAACTCCTGGATGTTCGTGGTCACAGGATCCCCCTTCTCCCACAAGGGGTTCATCCACGCCAGTGCCTCACCCTCTAGATGGGACATGATGAAGGCGACCTTGGCTTGGTCAGAGGCAAACAAATGCGGCAGCTGCGTGAAATGGAGGGAGCATTGGTTTATGAATCCCCTGCAGGTCTTGGGGTCTCCGGCGTACCGGGGTGGTGAAGCCAAACGAAGTCTGGAAGCGTCCGAAGAAGTCGCCACGGGGGCTGGAGCCGTGGATTGTCTAGTGGAAGCCCGGGATGTTGCAGACGTAACTGACGCTTGTAGTGTGTTCAGGCGGGCGTCCACAGAAGACATGAATTGCAGCATGCAGGTCTGAGTCTCACGCTGACGTGTGAGTTCCTCCTGTACGGCTGCTAGTGCTTCAGCGGGATCCATGGCCTGATCTTACTGTTAGGGCCAGGTGGACGGGCAGACCCAGGAGGTGGATCCACTGGGCCGAACTCCTTGATGATGGTAAGGGGTCCGGTAGCTGGAGCACTACAAGTAGCAGAACAGTCCGTGCACAAATGGAGAAGTCCCTGGGACCACGGAGTCACTGACGGTAGTCCGGGTGACGGAGCTCAGGTTCGGAAGCCGAGATGATGTCAGGCGGAGTCCGGAACCTTTGGAGCGAGATGATGGGTCACCGCAGGGATCAGAGATGGTATGGACTGTCAGGATGGCAGATGGACAGCGTTCGGGTTTCGGGATTCGGCAGGACCGGATGGCGAGGCAGGATCGGCTCTAGAAGAGAGAGAGGTGAGTATCTCACAAGAACACCAGGAGACCTGACTCCTAGCTTGAGAAACACGAAGATCAGGCCCCGCCCACTTGGACATTGAACCCCTTTATACCCTGTACCTGTGTGCTTCATTTCCTGTCAATGGACGCTGGCCCTTTAAGAAAGGGTCAGTGACCGCGCGCGCGCCCTAATGCGCATGCGCGCGGCCCGGGTGCCAGAAGCCAGAGCAGGAAGCTGAGAGGAGGAAGCAGCAGCGCAGGACTGGGGCTGAGAAGCCGACGGGCGCCGGGAGCGGGGACCAGGACGCCTGGGAAGCGCAGGCAATGGACGCTGGAGAGCGGGGAGCGGCGGAGACCGGACCGAAGCACCGGGGAGCGAGGCAGGGGAGCCGGGGAGCGTGACAGGTGAGCCGGAGAGCAGCGCAGGGGACCCGGGGAGCGTGACAACACTCAAGGCTGCTGGAAAACACTTTAGCTTTACTGTAGTACTGACATTCTTCTCCGGTGGAGAGGTACACTTTCTTGACAGGCATAGTAACACAATGTAACACGGCTATTACCATATCGGCTATACACAGAGTCCCACTGGCTCCTGGGAGTATACAGATTCTCCACTCTGGGTCTAAGGCAAGTGGCTTTTCCTGGGGATAAGCTACCCTGGGTTTGCATCCAAAGACCCAGAACTAGCAATGATGGTGGCCCTTTGGCTCTTATCATTTGCCGCACTACTTCAGTCTGCCTGCTGACCACAGAGGTGCTGCTAATATATCACCCCAAAACCGCTCTGTAAAACCTGCTGTAGGTCACCAGCTTCTATCTTCCTCCAGCCCAATCTTCTGCCTTTTTTTCATCCACCACATCACTCTGTACTTTCTAATACTTGCTAGTCTTCACCTCTAACACATACTAACTACACCCAGGAAATTCTACCTCACATATCCCCCTAACTGTGGGCCGGGCATTCTTCTTTAACCCTTGCAACCCTGCAACTGTAGCTTCTATCTGAACTCCCTCCTAGCATTTGGAGAGTCCAGTGCCATCTGGTGGCAGCTGGCTGTAATATGAAATAACCCACAGAAACACAACAAATCACACTAAATACATAAAAGGCATTACATGAAATACAACTGCATAGTACAACAACCGATGTCTTCAGGGGGGGTACTATCTGTAGGACACCCTCCTTCACATGTGTATGACTGCTTTATTCCCACAGAGGCTTTAGAACCCATATCCTTGGGATCGGAGGAGGTTGAATGTTGTCTTGGTGACCTATCCTGTGGATGGATGGGGATATTCATGCCTCCCAACTTTAGAAGAACAGAAAGAGGGACAAATTTTGGACATGTCCCTGGCCCTACACCAACCCACACACATTTGGCAGTAAGGACCTGGGACTGGAAATGAGCGGTTCCATGGAGGTTTGGTTCGCCGGTAGCCAAGGAGCCGAGCCTCCACTGGCACGAGCTTGACCCAAACCCCGGAGCAAGTAACTGATTGGCAGTTTTAGTCTCTGCCCACAAACAGCCAGCCATAAGCAGATCACTTCCGGGGAAGGGTGGGTAGGCTTTTTCAAACAATTTTTCTGTTGCACACTGCATGCAATTATGCTGATCAAACACTGCAAGCGGCTTACATCGGGCTGAGCACCAAGCGTTCCTTAACACAGCATTGCTTGCGAGAGTGATGTTTACACGTACAGCATCTGAACCCCGAACTCAAGCCTTAATTTTTTAAGTTTGTGTTCAGTTTAAAAATCGAACTTCAGGTTTGCTCATCTCTAGCCGGGACAAGAGCTGTGAGCAGCAGGACTGTTAGAGCCCTCAAATTGGGACAGTCCTACTGAATCTGGGACAGTTGGGAGGTATGTATATTTATTTAGTAGGACTACAAGTTTAAGAATATATCAGCACAAAATGTTTACTTTTAAATATATTAGTGTTGAATTGCAGAGGTTTGCTTTCAGGTATGGTTTAATGCTGCAGATAGGTTGAATACAATAAATATCTGTGACTGTGCCATACACTTCAATGGGGTTCGTAAAAACCCATGCTCATAGTGCATAAATAATGCTATTCAAAGGTAGGAAATGAACAGCTGAATGTGAAGAAGAAAACAAGTCAGCTATTGTTTATAACATTATGTTGAATGCATAATGCACAGAATAAGAATTATCTATGTCTTACCCCCAATGTTTAGGAGATCCCATAAAAATCAAGAGCACTTTTGAAGATCTGTCAGAAAGCAATTGCTTCTATGAATCTTTCTAATTGCATATTTTCAGAACAGAATTAAATGGATTTTCTGTTTTCTCTTCTAAATAATCATTTAATGTACTTTTTAGCTCATAACACACATGGATTTTACTCCAGATACAATGTACTCAAATAGGTTCTAGACTTACAAAACCAAGAAACCGTAAGTCACTCCTCGGTGGCTACAATGATGCATTAAAGACATCAAGTGTGACAAATGTTCCTTCCATTTGACACTCAAGGACACAACGGTAAATCATATTTATCATACATAACAAATACATTGTCGACTTTATGCACAATTCCCAATAGGCTTCCTTTCAATAGTAATGTATTTCTACACTTTCCTCCCAGGAATGCAAATCTATCAAATTAGCAGAACACATTGACAACCAAGGCTATTTAATACCAGTTACAAATGTGAGCTTCAAAAGATATTTGCATCATTAAAAATTCCCAAGTTTACTGCATTTTGTGCTTGTAGTTTTAAAAATCCCCGAAACAGATTAGGGCGAGTCAGATATTAGACCACTGGAATGTCTTATCTTCCTATTAATTACAATGCATAAATTTTCTCCCTAATATACTTCAGGTTTCTACTAAAGAGTAGGAGCTGTGGATAATGGGTAATAAAGTCTGACTTAATGCTCTGGGTTTGCAGTGGGTAATTTATATCTGCTGATAGCAGCTCCCGACTCCCAATTACCCATTAGCAGCAGAGATAACAACGTGTTCACTGAGCCCCATTCAGCTTTATGAGTGGCTGCTCCCATGCAATAAATACCCAGCAGAGGACAATACAGAACATACCGCCCCAGGTTACCACATTCGTTTCTTTGGTCTCGGCTTTAATTGCGCATGCAATTATTGGCGATTCATTAAGGAACTCTCTCTGGGACTTAATCCATTTTCTATTCGGCTAGGACAACAAGTTTCTAGCCTACGCGTTTGTCTTTAATGCAGATACATCTTCTAGTAGATTTGTCTTCTATGCTTAGGTTTAATTGCTAAGTAATATAGAGTTCTTTACACAGTAGATCACAGTTTGTGGAGTAATAGAAATTAAGTTATTTCCTATTTTATTGTTGTTGTTGTAGAGGTGGTATACAGTGTCAGGTTCAGGCAGGGAACCCTGAGGTAACCATCCAGAGCCTATGGCTCACCCAGGGGGGCTCAGGTAAGTCGTGCAGCTACGCAGCTGTCAGAGTCTAGCAGTAGACAAAGGATTTAGGAAGAGGGTGGAACGGAGATGCAGACTAGGCAGCTTGAGGACGCATTTCAAGATAGCGGGGGACAGGTCGAGAAAGCGCATCCCAAGAAACAGTAGAAGCAGAACCGTGAGGAGTAAGGACATGTATTTGATAATTGTGTGGAGAATGAACTGAACAGGTTTGGTTGCCAAGTGAACTCTGTTGTTGCGTGGATTACTATTTCATCTACGATGAGGACGGGCATCGGGGTGGTGGACCCCACCCAAAGTCACACCCATACACAGAGTCTCCTAGGTGAAGGAGCACGGCGCCCATAAGGCCCAGCATCCGTGCCTGCCTTCAAGTGGTGCTGCATGCAGTGTCATTTCTGTCAGAACCCTCCATGAAGGGCTAAAGGGAAAACCCCTAAAACAAAAGGACTAATGGCCATTAAGACAAAGATGACAGGACATAGACTGAAACCAGAAGCGACCCCCACCCATTTTGGGTGGCACAGAGGAACAAGAGCTCAAAGCTAACCCTTATGTGCTCAAAAGCTAGGGATTAAGAAACACCCCATGTTGAGTGGTGCTCATTTCCAGTGGGTGTACCAAAGAGAGTCAGGTAGCTGATGGGGAACAGGTGGCAGCTTTGAATAAATGGGCGGAGGAACTGTAAAAAGCCCCACTTTGGAGGGTGCAGCACGGAAGACGGAGACTCCCCCAACAATACAGGTCGGCACCATTTCTGTGCACAAGGAAGTGTGAGATGGACTGAGTCCAGAGAATGGAGCCCTTTCTGGCCAAAGACGAACGATGGTACTGGCTACATGCCTGTAGTGGCCGTGGCCACTGTAACAGGCAAGATTGGGTCACCCAAAAGACCATCGACGCTAAAGAGTGTTTGCCAGGAGGTCTACAGCTATGGAAGAAGGCCCCAGGAGGACAAAAACTGCAGTGATGGGTGGCCCTTGCTAAAGACTCGGCCTCATCAGTCAAGGCGATGGACCCCAAATATTCCTATAGCCTCAGGGAATGACTCTGGCATCTGCAAATGATATGGGCAGCAAAAGGACCCGGAGGCAAGGGAGAGACAGCAGCCTAGAAGGTGCCCCCGAGGTCATGGTCATCACTGACTACATTAACTTTGAGTGCACCCCCTGCTGAGTGGCCTCTACCTCAATACTATGCGGCTGAAAAATCACCTGCCTCACATCCTGTGGAAGATAGATGGGTCTCCCGGGATATTGATAGGAAAAAGAAGCTGGAGGCGTGGGTCTGGACCCAGTTGGCACTCCCAGGCGGTGGCACAGTCAGAGGCCGCGTTACCCATGGAGTGATCCATCACTTTGACCATGAGCGCGGCTACGGCTTTTTCCAGGAGGATGGGATTGACATTAAAGTGTATGTGAATGCCGGATCAGTAAGCAAAGATCCCGCTCTGACCTAGGGAGACCAGGTCCGCTTCATCAAGGAAGACGGGCCACGGCGGTAGTATGTGGTGGTGGTGGTCCATACAATTGCCGAGGGGGCTTTCTGTGAGGTGCTGCAGCCTGAGGGGTCCCTGCTGAAAAATGGTGCCCCCACGATGCTAACCCTGAGAACCTGCTACCTTACTGGGGAGATGGATGATAGTTTCCCCAAATGTGCACAAGAGTCCTGGGCCGGCATACCCTTTGGCCATGATGAACATTGCTTAGGAGGTTCCCTTGGCCTTCTATGTTAAGGTAGCCAAATACATCTACATGTGAGAATGGCCATAAAGTTCACGTGGTGTACCCAGAAACCGGACTGCTTTCCTAGTTGTGCTTGTTGCACCCAGTGTAGTGGAACTGTTCCATATCCCGTGGGGGGGGGTGCGTCAGTAGACCCGGTACCCTGAAGCTGGCCCAGTTTTGCCAATGTTTTTGTTTTCTCTCCTCCCCAAGTTGTTTTGAGCACTTTGTGCCCTCCCTCTGCTGGAATGGGGAACCTTGAGCGGTGATATTGCCTCTTAACCTGCACAGGCACTGCCCCTTTGCCCTATGGAATTTGCACTATGGATTTTTGCCCATGGACTTTGCTTTTCCCCAATTGTTGATGAGCAATGTCATACTCTAATGGACTGAAAACCACAAAGAGGAGAGAGAGAGAGAGGAAATGATGGACCCAGGGAGGAGTGGGTCCAGGACTGTCATGCATCTTGCCTAGAGCAGACAAGTGCATGGACACTACTGCTGATGGCAGAAAAGGACTGTTGCCTGTGGGCAGCTTGTTTTAAAAGATGCACCCTTGGATGAGTGAAATGAACTCTGGCCTTTGGCCAATACTGATAACGGCCCAATTGACGGTTCTGCCTAATTCACATTTTTCCGGGATTCATATGTAACGTCTGACAGAGCCATGGATGTAGAGCAGAAATATAATGTGGGTTGAGCTCAGTCTTAATGGTATGACAATGATTGTAGAAACTAGAATTTTGTCTTCTTTTTTGAAAAAGATGTAGTCAGATTTTGGATCACCACATTATTTCTCTCTTTTTGGTTTGATGTGTGGAATGACAAAGGGCACATGTCAGCGATACAGTACAGTTATTGAGGCAATGATGTGATGCCTGGGCATATGTCCTATTTGAAGAATTAGAGGCCATACACAAGACTCTTAGGATTTTTTGCTATCTTGCCCATAGAAAAAAAAGTGCTACTTTATTTTTCCTTAGGAAAAAATAAGAGCCTGATTATTGTAGGTAAAGCAGAAGAGAAATGTTACTGTGAGACAGTTTTGATGAATGAGACCCATCAAGAGTGTAGCTTAAACTCTTGATGAACAATATGTGTTAGACTGGTGGAGTCATCATCACCTCCATTCCAACATGATCATAGTGAGGAAGACTGTTTGTATGGAGTGATAGTAAAGCATATGGAGTGATAGTAAAGCATGCACATTACTGCTGTATTATTTAGCAAGTGCACTTCTAAAAATAGCCAAATTTTTACTCTTTTATTACACTTGTAGGACTCTACTTTCTTCAAAAATGTAAAGAGGTTATCCACTACTTTAACATTGACGACCTATCCTTAGGGGTACTTTGCACACTACGACATCGCAAGCCGATGCTTGCAATGCCGAGCGCGATAGTCCCCGC
Organism: Anomaloglossus baeobatrachus; assembly: GCF_048569485.1. Classification (NCBI taxonomy): domain Eukaryota; kingdom Metazoa; phylum Chordata; class Amphibia; order Anura; family Aromobatidae; genus Anomaloglossus; species Anomaloglossus baeobatrachus. The sequence goes on along the minus strand of NC_134356.1, from coordinate 213,149,836 downwards.
CCCCGTCGCAGCAGCGATATCTTGTGATTGCTGCCGCAGCGAACATTATTGCTACGGCAGCTTCACATGCACTTACCTGCCCTGCGACGTCGCTCTGACCGGCGAACCGTCTCCTTACTAAGGGGGCGGGTCGTGCGGCGTCACAGCGACGTCACAGGCAGGCGGCCAATAGAAGCGGAGGGGCGGAGGTGAGTGGGACATAAACATCCCACCCACCTCCGTCCTTCCACATAGCCGGCGTGAGCCGTGGTGACGCAGGTAGGAGATGTTCCTCGCTCCTGCGGCTTCTCACACAGTGATGTGTGCTGCTGCAGGGGAACGAGGAACAACATTGTACCGTCGCTGCAGCTACATTATAGAAATGTCGGACACTACACCGATGATACCATTACGATGCTTTTGCGCTCGTTAATCATATCATAAAGGATTTACACACTACGATATCGACAGCGACGCCGGATGTGCATCACTTTCGATTTGACCACACCGACATCGCACCTGCGATATCGTAGTGTGCAAAGTACCCCTTAGAATAGGTCATCAATTTCTGATTGTCCAAGGTCCAACACCCTTCACCCCAACCGATCAGCTGTTCCCGGTGTCGGTAGCGGCAGCAGGTGGCCGGAAATGCTTAGTTCTGGAGCTGCTCTGTCTTCTAATAGTGCACTTCCTAACCCTCCAAGTGTAAAAACACTCTAAAGAGTTAATAGTGCCCCCCTTCAACAACGGCTTACCCTGACTCACCCTAACTACTTAAACTCTAAAGGGTATAGGAGCCAAGGTGCTCCCAATCCAGGTGCTCCCAATTAATAGCTAAGGAACAGTTAGACTAAAAGCTAAAAAAAACACACGGAGGGGAATAGTCAAGAATTCAGCATTATTATTAGAACTTACACTGACATCACAAACAATGTAATTTGTTCAAAGATACAGTTAGGTCCAGAAATATTTGGACAGTGACACAAGTTTTGTTAATTTAGCTGTTTACAAAAACATGTTCAGAAATACAATTATATATATAATATGGGCTGAAAGTGCACACTCCCAGCTGTAATATGAGAGTTTTCACATCCAAATCGGAGAAAGGGTTTAGGAATCATAGCTCTGTAATGCATAGCCTCCTCTTTTTCAAGGGACCAAAAGTAATTGGACAAGGGACTCTAAGGGCTGCAATTAACTCTGAAGGCGTCTCCCTCGTTAACCTGTAATCAATGAAGTAGTTAAAAGGTCTGGGGTTGATTACAGGTGTGTGGTTTTGCATTTGGAAGCTGTTGCTGTGACCAGACAACATGCGGTCTAAGGAACTCTCAATTGAGGTGAAGCAGAACATCCTGAGGCTGAAAAAAAAGAAAAAATCCATCAGAGAGATAGCAGACATGCTTGGAGTAGCAAAATCTACAGTCGGGTACATTCTGAGAAAAAAGGAATTGACTGGTGAGCTTGGGAACTCAAAAAGGCCTGGGCGTCCATGGATGACAACAGTGGTGGATGATCGCCGCATACTTTCTTTGGTGAAGAAGAACCCGTTCACAACATCAACTGAAGTCCAGAACACTCTCAGTGAAGTAGGTGTATCTGTCTCTAAGTCAACAGTAAAGAGAAGACTCCATGAAAGTAAATACAAAGGGTTCACATATAGATGCAAACCATTCATCAATTCCAAAAATAGACAGGCCAGAGTTAAATTTGCTGAAAAACACCTCATGAAGCCAGCTCAGTTCTGGAAAAGTATTCTATGGACAGATGAGACAAAGATCAACCTGTACCAGAATGATGGGAAGAAAAAAGTTTGGAGAAGAAAGGGAACGGCACATGATCCAAGGCACACTACATCCTCTGTAAAACATGGTGGAGGCAACGTGATGGCATGGGCATGCATGGCTTTCAATGGCACTGGGTCACTTGTGTTTATTGATGACATAACAGCAGACAAGAGTAGCCGGATGAATTCTGAAGTGTACCGGGATATACTTTCAGCCCAGATTCAGCCAAATGCCGCAAAGTTGATCGGACGCCGCTTCATAGTACAGATGGACAATGACCCCAAGCATACAGCCAAATCTACCCAGGAGTTCATGAGTGCTAAAAAGTGGAACATTCTGCAATGGCCAAGTCAATCACCAGATCTTAACCCAATTGAGCATGCATTTCACTTGCTCAAATCCAGACTTAAGACGGAAAGACCCACAAACAAGCAAGACCTGAAGGCTGCGGCTGTAAAGGCCTGGCAAAGCATTAAGAAGGAGGAAACCCAGCGTTTGGTGATGTCCATGGGTTCCAGACTTAAGGCAGTGATTGCCTCCAAAGGATTCGCAACAAAATATTGAAAATAAAAATTTTTTTTTTGGGTTTGGTTTATTTGTCCAATTACTTTTGACCTCCTAAAATGTGGAGTGTTTGTAAAGAAATGTGTACAATTCCTACAATTTCTATCAGATATTTTTGTTCAAACCTTCAAATTGAACGTTACAATCTGCACTTGAATTCTGTTGTAGAGGTTTCATTTCAAATCCAATGTGGTGGCATGCAGAGCCCAACTCGCGAAAATTGTGTCACTGTCCAAATATTTCTGGACCTAACTGTATATAGTCCAGGTAAGTATATACTAATCATAACAACTCCCCTCCATTTTGTCTTCTCAATGCGTTTCTCCCCTTGTCATCAGATTCATCAGGAAGCATTCACAAGATAACGTGGCATCAATGATAATGGTGTCCACAAAAATTATATAAATGGCCCATTCATGGATAGCTCCTACGGTAAGGCAGACAGCTTAAGATTAAAAGCAGTCCACCTGTCTTCCTGTTGACATCTGAGGCGATATGGAGCAATGGCAATCCAACCATATTGCATATTATACTGCACATCCACTTCCCATTCAAATCAATAAGAAGTGGATGTGCAATACCTGGCCACGGTCACTATCAGAAGTCGGAGCAGCTCCCGGAAGTGAGCATTTCCTGCCACAGGGTACCACTGCCAGCACAGAGAACAGCTGATTGGCGCAGGTGAGAGGTGTCGGACCCCGTCCTATCAGACGTTGATGACTTATCCTAAGCATAGGCCTTCAATGCTAAAGTAGTGGACAACCTCTTTAATTACCCAAAAAGGACCAGTAAAGAGGTGTCATCACTGGAAATACTATAGGTGTAAAATGTATCACACAATCATAGTATGAAGGAGAGTGGCTACCTACCTCTACCTCTGACATCCGATATCATGCATATCACAAGAACAGTGTTGTCACTGATGTAGGAAGTTGGGGAGAAGGACACATCAGGACATTTTATTTTTTAGATGATTACAGTAAAGTGATTTCACAAGTGGCTTAGGATTTAATAAACTTTTTATATGATGAGTAGTGAGCAAATATATAAATGTCTGTTTTAATAATTCCCGGAGATCAAAAGCTTAAGCTGAATAGTCTAAGAATGGTGAACCTGCTGAATCTACTGTACTATCTTGTAATGATATTAATAAATATTTTTGCTATGCTTTAATATTACTTTTATTATATTGAGTTATATTAATTCCATCTTTAAATATCAGTGTAAAGGGTGCTTTACACGTTGCGACATCGCTAGCGATTGCTAGCGATGTCGCGTGCGATAGCACCCTCCCCCGTCGGTGGCACGATATGTGGTGATCGCTGCCGTAGCAAACTATCACTACGGCAGCGTCACACGCACACAACCACGCTGTGACGGCCAAATAATCCTTCCTTCAAGGGGGAGGTGCGTTCGGCGTCACAGCGACGTCATCGCGATGTCACTAAGCGGCCGGCCAATAGAAGCGGAGGGGCGGAGATGAGCGGGACATAACATCCTGCCCACCTTCTTCCTTCTGCATTGCCGGTGGAAGCAGGTAAGGAAATGTTCGTCGTTCCTGCGGCGCCACACACAGCGGTGTGTGGTGCCACAGGAGCAACGAACAACATCGTACCTGCAGCAGCAACGATATTAAGGAAATGAGCGACGTGTCAACGAGCAACAATTTTTCACGTTTTTGTGCTCGTTGATCGTCGCTCATTTGTGTTACACGCTGCGATGTCGGTAACGGCGCCGGATGTGCGTCATTACCGACGTGACCCCGATGATATATCGTTACCGATATCGCAGCGTGTAAAGCCCCCTAAAGTTTTACCTAGTAAGTTAGATGGTAAGGAAGGCAAAACCATGTATAATGTGCTTATACCATGCCAGAGTATACTGATATATGGATGTCTGCGTGCTCATGGTAGCAAATTAGTCTATGGGAGAATTTTATAGATACCATGATATAAACACGTTTGATGCCTAATAGTCGATATTACTTAAGGCACCATTATCGTCTCACCTTAACATTGAATTCTTTTGGTACCTTACTATTGTTCTCTTTACGACTTACGGATGCTCATTAATTCCTCTTCTGTCCATCAGACTTCATATTCCGTTTTTTTGCAGCCATACTCCCTCCCCCTTCACTGAAGTGAAAAATGTTTGAGATATACCAAGGCGACATAATAAGCATCGTACCGGTTGCCATGACAACCTCCGAGCAGGTGAGAAAAGGCAGTGGTCTAAGCTGAGCAATGCAGCTGCTCATGATACTATGTTAATAAAGCCAGAGATTTCAAAGTCCATCTACAGGTACTCTATGTATATTGGGCAGATCAAGGTCCACACTCTCCACAGGGCTTCTCTTATCCTCTACCCCATATATCAGATTACCATCAGAGCCAGTCTCATCATTTAATATAATCATGTAAACTTTCAAGAATCTCCGACATCTTTTTAGCTGTGACCTGCAAAATGAAATCTAATCCAGCGAAGCCATGCATAATATACTTCTATATACTATGTGACTACATAAAACATAGGAAGCCCATTATCCTTCTCACGACGTTGACCAGCTTTACTGTACGATGAGGTTGGGGATTACTGTACACTAGTTTTGCTGTCATAACATTGTCGATTTATGGTAGTTATACTCCCTATTAAGCCCTAGTGCGTCCTTGACATTTCACAATTATATGTATTAAAATTACTGCTGGTTGCCACGTAAAATCGATGAAGAGTAGCGTTGACAGATACACTCCTAACAGCTTGAGGGTAAACACACAGGAGACTGATAAAAATCCGCACGAGCAAAAATCTTTGATGATTCATCCAAAACTTTGTGGATTTCTATGGTGAAAATTCACATCATAAATTGACATGCTATAAATCAATTTCTGCTACAAATATTTAATTCCTGCTGTTACCCTTAGTAAGTCTATTTTTATAAATTCACCAAATGGTCCCAAACATATTGCCCTAAAATACCAGCTTACAGCCACCCCAGAAGTGGCTCATCACATTAGATACCCCAACTCTGGTGCTTCACCTCAGCTCTTCCCGATTGACCTGGTGTGCTGGCAATCGGGCTAGTGGTAATTGGGTTTGATGTCAGCTGTGTATTGTTAGCTGGCATCAAGTCTTGATGTTAATAATGTTGAGGTGTCTATCAGTCAAACCCATTACTGACCCATTAAGTTAAAAGAAAAAAACAAATACACATACTTTATTTGAAAAACACTCCCCCCACACTTTACCTGGTTCACAAATTAAATAAACAAAAATTCATGCAAGTTTGCCATAGTCCACAAATGGAAAACTGAAAGACATAAAAACAGAGAAATAAAAACAAGACACTGTACCTGGTCACCAATTTATTAGGAAAGTATCCAGCTCCGATGTAGTCCAGAGTTTCCCGTATCATTCCTCGATAACCCGGATCAAAGACTATGGAGCATCAGAACCTTTGTGCAGCAGCCATTATCCGGCTGAACTCCGCGAGACCAAGGACACTAATCGGTAATGTTAGGAACGTCACCGGTAATCACTTTGATGAGAGGTGACATCAGGAACATCATCACTTATCAAAGTGGGGATGTTCCAGATGTCCTAGGTTTTGAGGTGTGTAGCAAGAGCTGATTTGCAAATATGGCCAAACTTATCTTCCCATTTTCTGATGCTTAGGGAACTCCCACCCAGTGTAATTTTTCTTACACTTCTGTTCCGTCCTGGCCCATTACCTTAACCGTTATAAACTCGGAGCTGTACTGTTAGCCATCCTTTCCCAGGATCAGTCTTCTGTTGATAACTCTGTCCTTCTATCAATCCTCTGACCTGTCTAAAAAAAGATCACTTTTTATCTCGGTCAACTTTTTCTCTCCAAGATCTCTCTATCCACGGCCTTGGTCTCCTCTCTCTCTGGGGACACCCAAATCATGCGGCTCTGTTATATTGCCAGACCTTAGGTCCCTCTCTACTGCAAGCTAGGCCCTATCTGCCCTCCTGACAGGAAACTGCCATCCCTTCAGCCTAGTACCTCCCACTCTGGGCTAATGCCAAACAATAACTCTATCTTGATTTACTATTTGGCGCAACATATTCTCAATACCACTAATACATATTGTTAGGGTCTCCAAGGGGCACCATGAACCGGACTGCCCTGAAGACGCAACCAGCAGCGAACCCCTATATAGGGACTGTGTGGTGCACCAAAGGAAGGCCTAAATGCACGGTAGCCAGTGACCTGTAGAAATAGTCTCTTGAGGAAGGGTATAGTCTCTTAATGTCTGATATTGGAGTACACAGTTGCAGCAGCACAGAGATGGTGGCAGAGAGGTGAAGACATAGATGAAGCGGGACAGCAGTGAAGGCTCAGATGTGGTTGCACAGCGGTGATGGCTCAGGTGTGTTGGTACAAGGGTAGTGGCTTTGATATGGTGGCCCAGCAGTGATAGCTCAGGCGTGTCAGCATAAGGGTAATGGCTCAGATGTGGCGGCACAATGGAGATGGCTCAGATGTGGCGGCACAATGGAGATGGCTCAGGCGTGTCGGCATAGGGGTGGTAGAGAGCAGGCTCTAGGAGGAAACAGAGGTTTGATACACGAGACTGGTACAAGGACTAGACATAGTAATGTACAGGGACCTGAGAAATAGCAATGCACTATAGGCAACGTTGCTCAGGTACCTCCTGTCAGGGGAGGTGGACGTAAATATCTTTAAAGTAACAGGTTACCCCTGGGATCACTTCCAGGTACTGGGACGCCGGGCCTTTAAGAAAAAGGACATGGCCGCGTGTGCACCGTACAGGCACTCACAAATGCAGTATGCGCAGCCTGGGAGCATGAAGAGGCCGCGGCAGACCCCAAGACAGGAAAGGAGGCTGTAGAGCTGCTGGACAGGTGAGAGAGAGGACTTCCCTGCTGGAGCCTGGGAGCGAGGGAGTATTTTTTACTCCCCTGCCAGAAACGTTTACACAGCACTGTGCATCTATGCACCAATAGGGCACCTTCCTCATAATGTAAGCCACTGAATGCACTCCCCATGACTTTTCACAGCTTGATTGTTAGCTGATAAAAATTTTTACTCCATGACAATTGATTTTTTTTTTTTTCAACAACAGTTCTGAAACGTTTCTGAAAATTATCCCATACAGAGTTGCAATCTTTTCTCAGGGAGACTATCATTATCAACTTGTAGAAAAGAAAGGTCACAATGGGGGCTGCCTCTATTAGCTATTTTATGTTACAATGATTCAAATGTTATCATAATAAAAGATATAATATGTACAAAATTACCAATTAAAGCCAAAGCAAAATACAACAATGATGGCAATTAGGATAAAGTATTGTTTTTGATATTAGTCTACACATAAAAGTGGAATCACAAACCGGAAAAGGCTCATAAATAATGTGGTATAGTCCATGGTCTTAATATTTGTTTTGTAAACAAACAGATTTAAGCACCTGCGATAAACATAATTCACTCCAATCTCGTTTATTGTCCCCCGCCCCTGCCCGCAGTGCAGCTTGTACCTTGTGTTGTTCTTACGCTCGCTTCACTTTCCCTTCTTCTCCACCTCATTAAAGAGAAATAATGCCCCTGAAACTTGAGCTAGAGAGATAATGAATAAAAACAAAGACAAGAAATCATTACTAGCAAAAGATCCGTTTTGTTAAATGAAATAAACAAGAAGTTAATTATTTGGACACAGGGTAATTAAAGTGGGTGAGGGCTAATTGGCCCCGGCTCCATTGCCGTTGTCAAGATCCTCCGTGATTTCTCATCCCTACAAGGGAGGGGTTGTATCCTTGCAAGGACCCAGGAATCATGCTCGCAGGTCCATTTGTCATTGGGGGTATGTGGCTTAGTGATTGGTCTTCCAGAAACAGTGTACATTTCCCTTACACTATAATCAATATGTCTACTCCATCATGGAGTGCGAAAGCAGGTAGAGGGCAATAAGACTCCGGTGAATGAATACGTAACACACTGAAGAACTCAGCAGGCATGCAGCCGCTCTACGTTCTCCCGAGCCTCAGCATGTTCTCCTTATTAAACCCACCAGTGCAACGGCTGGTCAAATCTGATTTTCCAGAAATGCCTAACAGTCTGGAAAACTTCTATGTCTCTTAAAATGGATTACATATCAGGAATGTAGCAGCTAATAATATTTAAATTAAGCTGTTAATAAACTAAGAAGCATAAAAAAAATAATATATACTGCTCAAAGAAATAAAGGGAACACTAAAATACCATTGTGTCGTTTAAGCGTTCCCTTTATTTTTTTTTGAGCAGTATATATACAGTCATATGAAAAAGTTTGGGCACCCCTATTAATGTTAACCTTTTTTCTTTATAACAATTTGGGTTTTTGCAACAGCTAATTCAGTTTCATATATCCAATAACTGATGGACTGAGTAATATTTCTGGATTGAAATGAGGTTTATTGTAAATGTGAAAATGTAGAAAATGTGCAATCCACATTTAAACAAAATTTGACTGGTGCAAAAGTATGGGCACCTCAACATAAAAGTGACATTAATATTTTGTAGATCTTCCTTTTGCAAAAATAACAGCCTCTAGTCGCTTCCTGTAGCTTTTAATGAGTTCCTGGATCCTGGATGAAGGTATATTTGACCATTCCTGTTTACAAAACAATTCCATTTCAGTTAAGTTTGATGGTCGCCGAGCATGGACAGCACGCTTCAAATCATCCTACAGATTTTCAATGATATTCAGATCTGGGGACTGGGATGGCCATTCCAGAACATTGTAATTGTTCCTCTGCATGAATGCCTGAGTAGATTTGGAGCGGTGTTTTGGATCATTGTCTTGCTGAAATATCCATCCCCTGCGTAACTTCAACTTCGTCACTGATTCTTGCACGTTATTGTTTCATATTGTCAAGAATCTGCTGATACTAAGTTGAATCCATTCTACTCTCAACTTTAACAAGATGCTTGGTGCCGGCATGGGCCACACAGCCCCAAAGCATGATGGAACCTCCACCAAATTTTACTATGGGTAGCAAGTGCTTTTCTTGGAATGCCGTGGTTTTTTTTGCCTCCACGCATAACGCCTTTTTGTATGACCAAACAACTCAATCTTTGTTTCATCAGTCCAAAGGACCTTCTTCCAAAATGTAACTGACTTGTCCAAATGTGCTATTGCATACCTCAGGCAACTCTGTTTGTGGTGTGCTTGCAGAAACGGCTTTTTTCGCATTACTCTCCCATACAACTTCTCCTTGTGCAACGTGCGCTGTATTGTTGACCGATGCACATTGACACCATCTGCAGCAAGATGATGCTGCAGGTCTTTGGAGGTGGCCTGTGGATTGTCCTTGACTGTTCTCACCATTCTTCTTCTCTGCCTTTCTGATATTTTTCTTGGCCTGCCACTTCTGGGCTTAACAAGAACTGTACCTGTGTTCTTCCATTTCCTTACTATGTTCCTCACAGTGGAAACAGTTTAAATCTCTGAGACAATTTTTTGTATCCTTCCAGTGAACAACTATGTTGAATAATCTTTGTTTTCAGATCATTTGAGAGTTGTTTTGAGGAGCCCATGATGCCACTCTTCATAGGAGATTCAAATAGGAGAACAACTTGCAAGTGGCCATCTTAAATACCTTTTCTCATGATTGCATACACCTGCCTATGAAGTTCAAAGCTCAATGAGGTTACAAAACCAATTTAGTGCTTTAGTAAGTCAGTAAAAAGTAGTTAGGAGTGTTCAAATCAAGAAATTGATAAGGGTGCCCATACTTTTGCACCGGTCAAATTTTGTTTAAATGCGGATTGCACATTTTCTGTTAGTACAATAAACCTCATTTCAATCCAGAAATATTGCTCTGTCCATCAGTTATAAGATATATTAAACTGAAATAACTGATGCAAAAGCCCAAATTGTTATAAAGAAAAAAGGTTAACATTAATAGGGATGCCCAAACGTTTTCATATGACTGAATATATATATATATATATATATATATATATATATATATATATATACATACATACATACATACATACAGTGGATGAAATAAATATTGAACCAATATATTTCTATAGGCAATATTGCCAGGAATTTTTCACTGGATGTTGGTAAAAACCCCTCCAGTCCACAAAAGGCTCAAACCATAGCTGTCCACAAATTAAGTATTAAACACACTTACTTAAATATAATACTTCGTACAAAAGCCTTTGTTGGTGATGACAGCTTCAACCTGCCTCCTATATGGAAAAACTAGTTGCATTCATTGCTCAGGTGTGATTCTTCATTCTTCTACACAAACACTCTTCACATCCTAATGGCTTCCTGGGCTCCTCCTATGAACTTATGAGTTTTGGTTATTTCCAAAAAATGTCTATTGGATTAAGGTCTGGTGCTTGGTGAAGTTTTCTAGCAACTTTCTCTTCTTTCTCTGAAACTCAGAGTTTCCTTGGTTGTGTGTTTGGGATCATTGTCTTGCTGAAATGCCAACCCTTGTTTCATCTTCATCATCCTGGTAGATGGCAGCAGATTTTTATAAAAAATGTCTTGGTACATTTGTCCTTCCTTCAACCACATGAATTTTGCCAGTTCCTTATGTTGTAAAACAACCCCACACCATGATATTCCTACCTCTAAACTTCACTATTGGTATGGTGTTTTGGGGGTGATATGCAGTGCTTTTTGGCCTCCAATCATGGTGTGTGTGTGTGTGTGTGTGTTATAACATCCAATTTTGGTCTCATCTGATCAAACTATATTCTCCCAGTATTTCACAAGCTTGTCTAAATGTTGGACATTGACTGCATTATTTATTTTCTTCTTTGAAACAATTGTACCTACTGATTCCAGGTCTTTCTCTAGCTCTCCACACATAGTTCTTGGCTCTTGGACAACTCTTCTGGTAATTTTTTCATTCTGTCTGAAACCTTGCGGGGAGAACCTGGGTGTGGCCAGTTTATGATGAAATTATGTTCTTTCCACTTCCAGATTATGGCAACAACAGTGCTCACTGGAACCTTCAGTAGTTTAGAAATTCTTCTGTAACCAATGGTAGCAGTATGTTTTGAAATAATAAGATTGTGAAGGTATTGATACAGCTCACTGGTTTTACCCATTATGAGATGTTTTTTCTAGTCTGGCAACTTGATAATGAGAAACCTTGTTAAAAGCCATCAGTTGAACTAGCTGATATTATTTTTCACTAAGCGGCAGGATTGCTTTCTAATTACTGATCGATTTAAACTGGTATCTTGCTGACATATCCACCCTTGTTTCATCTTCATCATCCTGGTGGATGTCAGCAAATTTTTATAAAAATTGTTTAGGTATATTTGTCCATTTGGTACATTTGTGTGTATTATGGCATCCAAAAACTTTAATTTTGGTCCTATCTGACCAGACTATATTCCCACAGTATTTCACAGGCTTGTAATGTTTACATTGGAGGGTGAGTGCATTATTTATTGTTTTCTTTTAAATAATTGTACCTGCTGATTCCAGGTCTTTCTTTAGCTCTCCATGGGGGATCCTTGTCTCTTGGAAAACTCTTCGGACAATTTTCTCACTCTTGTGGAAAGCACCTGTTCATCACCCATTTATGGTGAAATGATGTTCTTTTCACTTACAGAATATGGCCCCAATTCTTCTATAACCAATACCATCATTATGTTTTGCAACAATAAGGTTGCAAAGGCCTTGATGCAGCTCACTAATTTTACGTATTATGACAGGTTTCTTGTGGGGCACCTTGATAATGATACACCTATTCATAGGCCATCAGCTGATATTATGTTTCACTTCATGGAAGGATTGCATTCTAATTACTGATAGATTTCAGCTGGTGTCATGACTTTACATGTTTTTTTTTGCACCGATATTTCTTCATGTTTTCATAATTTTTCCCTGTGTAATTTCTCATTATTACACATCACTAAATGTATGGACATCTATGGTTTTATTTTATTGCCTGTGTGGATTGAATGGGTTATTACCGACAAATATTGAAAAAATCATGTCAATAGCACCTTTAGAAAGATATTTACTTAATAAGTTGTTGACACGTTCAGTAGAGATGAGCGAACTTTCAAAGTTTGGTTTGTCAATCTTTTGCAAACTTCCTGATGTTTGCTGAACGGTTAGTCAAACGTCTTTGAACCCCATTGGATTCAAACTTAACCAAACTTAAGGCACAGAAAACGCCTTTGGGGGGTCAAAAAGTTTCCAAAACAGCAAAAATACAGTGCAACCTCACTGTTATGGCACATCCATTAGCTTACTAGATTATTGATATAAGAAATATTAAGGTGGATGAGAAACAGGTATAGGGCGGGTGCTCCCATACGTCTGCCAGTACAGACAAGAGACAACTTGGAAACCCATCTTGGAGTCTTGATATTTGAAAACATTTCAGGAAGACAGAAGGGCAGTGGAATCAATTGCCCCCCCATTGCCCCATAGTGTCTTTGCAGAGCAGTCAGGTATAGTCCATTTTAAAAATCAAGAGGTATATGAATGTCAGGATTAGGCCTCTTGCTCCCACACCCCTGTCAGTGAAAACAAGACACAACTTGGAGATCTATCTTGGAGTCTTGATATTTAAAATCATTTCAGGCAGACAGCAGGAGAGTGGCATGAAATGTCCCCCTCCCCATTTCCCCATAGTATCTTTGCACAGCAGTCAGGTATGATCCATGCAACACACAGGGTGTCTCCTGGCATTTCCATTTTAAAAATCAAGATCAAGCAAGTTGTATTTAATGCATTAAGTTTACTAATCAGTAGAATCAATCTAAAAAGCATACAGAATATCAATCGCGGCAAATGCCAGGACCAGGCACACTGAAACAAATTCTAGAGGATGGCCTAGGGATATATACAGCAGATGTACAAACTGCAAATATGGAGCTGGCTCAGGAGCTGAGCAGGCTTAGGTTTTGAGAGCATTCCATATTGTGCCAATCAACAAATCTAACTGCTGCAAATGAAACTAACTGTGATCGCAACCGTTTAACCTTATAATCTTTAGCTTTGTTAAAGCACCGCTCCAGTGGTTTGTTTGTTTTTTCAGCCCTGGGGTGGCTCATTATATCTAAGGCCTCTTTCACACATCCGGTTTTTGCCGTCAGGCACAATCCGGCGAATACCGGACAAAACGGATCTGGCGACGGATGCATTTTTATCCTTCTTGAATTTTAATAGCGCCGGATTGTGCCTGATGCCCTTGAGTTTCATCCGGCGTGCGCTGGATCCGGCGAAATTTCTGTGTCCGGATGCTGGAAAGGATGCACAAGGGAACGTTTTTTGGTCACCGGCAAAAAACTGCAGGGCGCCGACAGGACAGGGGTGGCAGTAGAGCACCACCGTTTGCTGTGAGCTCCATGGAGCAACTGAAGTGAGTCGCGCTGTCAGCAGTGAAATCACTCAGGTTACCCGCAGCCACAGCTGGATTCTCAGTACAAACTGTTACAACGGATCCGTTTTTTTACCGTATCCGTCGCATCAGTTTTACCACAATCTGCGACGGATCCGTTGCATCAGTCACAAACCGGGTGGTGCCTGACGGAATAAACCTGATGTGTGTAAGTAGCCTAAGCCCCCTGTCATCTACTCACCTTCCAGGTTCTTCACCGTTTACCAATGTTTCTCCGGTTCCGCTGTGCCATCTTCTGACGGTAACTTCTGACTGGCAGGAAGTCAAGAGTTACATCCCAAGCTCTCAGTGCATCTCTTTGAGAGCCAGAGTAAAGACAGAATGAGGCCTTTATATACAGTGCCTACAAGTAGTATTCAACCCCCTGCAGAGTTAGCAGGTTTACACATTCGGAATTAACTTGGCATTGTGACATTTGGACTGTAGATCAGCCTGGAAATGTGAAATGCACTGCAGCAAAAAAGAATGTTATTTTTTTTTTTTTTTTTTTTTTAAATTTGTGAAAAGTTTATTCAGAGGGTCATTTATTATTCAACCCCTCAAACCACCAGAATTCTGTTTGGTTCCCCTAAAGTATTAAGAAGTATTTCAGGCACAAAGAACAATGAGCTTCACATGTTTGGATTAATGATCTCTTTTTCCAGCCTTTTCTGACTAAAGCTGGTGTCACACATAACGACGACGACAACGACGTCGCTGCTACGTCACCATTTTCTGTGACGTTGCAGCGACGTCCCGTCGCTGTCGCTGTGTGTGACATCCAGCAACGACCTGGCCCCTGCTGTGAGGTCGCCGGTCGTTGCTGAATGTCCAGCTTCATTTTTTGGTCGTCACTCTCCCGCTGTGACACACACATCGCTGTGTGTGACAGCGAGAGAGCGACGAAATGAAGCGATCAGGAGCCGGCACTGGCAGCTGCGGTAAGCTGTAACCAGCGTAAACATCGGGTAACCAAGGGAAGACCTTTCCCTGGTTACCCGATGTTTACGCTGGTTACCAGCCTCCGCTCTTGCTGCCAGTGCCGGCTCCTGCACTGTGACATGTGGCTGCAGTACGCATCGGGTAATTAACCCGATGTATACTGTAGCAAGGAGAGCAAGGAGCCAGCGCTAAGCAGTGCGCGCGGCTCCCTGCTCTCTGCACTGTGACATGTAGCTGCAGCACACATCGGGTTAATTAACCCGATGTGTGCTGCAGGAGAGCAAGGAGCCAGCGCTAAGCGCGGCTCCCTGCTCTCTGAACTGTGACATGTAGCTGCAGCACACATCGGGTTAATTAACCCGATGTGTGCTGCAGGAGAGCAAGGAGCCAGCGCTAAGCGCGGCTCCCTGCTCTCTGAACATGTAGCACAGCGACCTTATGATCGCTGCTTCTGCTGTGTTTGACAGCTAAGCAGCGATCATAACAGCGACTTACAAGGTCGCTGTTACGTCACCGAAAATGGTGACGTAACAGCGACGTCGTTGTCGCTGTCTTTTAGTGTGACACCAGCTCAATTAAGACCCTCCCCAAACTTGTGAACAGCACTCATACTTGGTCAACATGGGAAAGACAAAGGAGCATTCCAAGGCCATCAGAGACAAGATAGTGGAGGGTCACAAGACTGGCAAGGAGTACAAAACCCTTTCCAAGGAGTTGGGCCTACCTGTCTCCACTGTTGGGAGCATCATCCGGAAGTGGAAGGCTTATGGAACTACTGTTAGCCTTCCACGGCCTGGACAGCCTTTGAAAGTTTCCACCCGTGCCGAGGCCAGGCTTGTCCGAAGAGTCAAGGCTAACCCAAGGACAACAAGGAAGGAGCTCCGGGAAGATCTCATGGCAGTGGGGACATTGGTTTCAGTCAATACCATAAGTAACGTACTCCACCGCAATGGTCTCCGTTCCAGACGAGCCCGTAAGGTACCTTTTCTTTCAAAGCGTCATGTCAAGGCTCGTCTACAGTTTGCTCATGATCACTTGGAGGACTCTGAGACAGACTGGTTCAAGGTTCTCTGGTCTGATGAGACCAAAATCGAGATCTTTGGTGCCAACCACACACGTGACGTTTGGAGACTGGATGGCACTGCATACGACCCCAAGAATACCATCCCTACAGTCAAGCATGGTGGTGGCAGCATCATGCTGTGGAGCTGTTTCTCAGCCAAGGGGCCTGGCCATCTGGTCCGCATCCATGGGAAGATGGATAGCACGGCCTACCTGGAGATTTTGGCCAAGAACCTCCGCTCCTCCATCAAGGATCTTAAGATGGGTCATCATTTCGTCTTCCAACAAGACAACGACCCAAAGCACACAGCCAAGAAAACCAAGGCCTGGTTCAAGAGGGAAAAAATCAAGGTGTTGCAGTGGCCTAGTCAGTCTCCTGACCTTAACCCAATTGAAAACTTGTGGAAGGAGCTCAAGATTAAAGTCCACATGAGACACCCAAAGAACCTAGATAACTTGGAGAAGATCTGCATGGAGGAGTGGGCCAAGATAACTCCAGAAACCTGTGCCGGCCTGATCAGGTCTTATAAAAGACGATTATTAGCTGTAATTGCAAACAAGGGTTATTCCACAAAATATTAAACCTAGGGTTGAATAATAATTGACCCACACTTTTATGTTGAAAATTTATTAAAATTTAACTGAGCAACATAACTTGTTGGTTTGTAAGATTTATGCATCTGTTAATAAATCCTGCTCTTGTTTGAAGTTTGCAGGCTCTAACTTATTTGCATCTTATCAAACCTGCTAAATCTGCAGGGGGTTGAATACTACTTGTAGGCACTGTACTTGTATAGAGTTATGACCTCCGGTGTGCTCAATTACACTCTGGAACGTGATGGCAGGTCACAAAGTGCTTGAGCCCAACAGAGCAGTGGCAATAGTGGCTGAAGCCGCTGGAAGGTGAGTATCAGTCAGGAGGCTTCCATTTAAAGCAGTGCTCCAGCAATACAATTAAAAAAAAAACGCTGTAGTGGTGCTTTTAAAAAAAATCATAAGGACCTGTGCTGCTGAGAACAATTAAAGCCTTTGTGCACAGAACAATCTATTACTGATCATTACGTGTGCATAATAAATGCAATCTGCTGACGGCGGGTTGGCTAAGTAGCCGATCCGCAGTCATTTAGCTCTACAGATTGTTCAGTGTAAACCCAATTTAAAGGGAATTTGTGAGGAGGATCAACCCTCCTAAGCTGTCTATATGGGCATGTAGGTCATAGGCAGCTGAATAAAATGACACCTTTATATCTGTGATCTGGTGTCATATTCCAGAGAAATAAAAACTGTTCTTAGTATAAAAATGAGCTGTTAAGATCTATGTGCTGAACACAGATCTCCCTGAGAATCTGCCTCCA
Organism: Anomaloglossus baeobatrachus; assembly: GCF_048569485.1. NCBI lineage: Eukaryota > Metazoa > Chordata > Amphibia > Anura > Aromobatidae > Anomaloglossus > Anomaloglossus baeobatrachus. The sequence continues at coordinate 213,132,756 of NC_134356.1, read as the reverse complement.
CAGCTAATTTTAAGGCACCACTCCAGGGTTTTTAATTTCCCCGCTGGAGTGGTACTTTAAATTTAAGTCCCCTGTCCCCCATCTTATACTCGCCTGACGCTGTTTTAATCTTTTTCCAGCGCCTCTCACATTGGTCTCATGTGATTTGTGACCTTTCGGCAGCTTTAGTATTTCATGTACCTCTATGAGAGCCTTATTCTGGCCTTGTTCTGGCTCTCATAAAGTTACATTGAGCACTTGTGGCGTACTTCTGGGCTTAGTCAATCAGATGTTAAGGGCACAGGATGGTGCCGTGGAACCGTAGTGGTGCTGAAAAAGGATGAGGGCAGCGGCAGGTGAGTATAATACCAGGGCCAGGCGGCATACATTTAAAGCTCAACTTCAGCGCTGAAAAAAAAAAGACACTGGAGTAGCACTTTAATTGAAAGGTTCATTACCACTGTGAGACATGTAATGCCTGACAAACTGCAGTTCTCATTTACATGTCTCAAACAGGATCACAGGTAACACCCCCTATGTAGTATGACCTAACCTGTTGTCAAAGTGCACATACTGTGTTTCCCTGAAAATAAGCCCTACCTTGAAAATAAGCCCTAAAAGGAATTTTTGGCCTTTTCGGTATAAGACATGAATGTAAACCCTACCCCAAAAATAAGCCCTAGCTGTGGTTCAATAATGAAGTGTCCATGCAGCTAAAAAAGTTAAAGAATACTGCAGGACACTTCATTATAGAAAGCAGACCCCCCAAAAGACAGAAGTGAGAAGACCCAACAATCATACTCACCAGACCTCAAAACGGGATTATTGCTGTTGAGCATACCTGTTGGGAGCACCTGTCGAGGATCGCAGGGGACCTGGGAGAGGTGCAGATGTCCGGGGTCTGGTAAGTATGATTATTATGGGGGGGGAGATTCTGCCTTTTTGGGGACTGAACCCATGTTTCCCTGACAATAAGCCCTACCCTGAAAATAAGCCCTAGGGGGCAAAAAATAATATAGGGCAGTGTCTTACTTTCAGTGAAACTTGGTAGTAGTAGTAGTAGTGTTGTTCTTAAATCAAATGATTGTCAGTTTGGTAAAGAAGACTGTAAAATTAGAGCAAGTAATCCTCTGACTACTATGCCTGATCTTTCTATGTCCTAATTTATGTACATATTCACATTGGCCCCAACGTTCCTTATCAAGGAAAACATGCCATTTTGCCTCTTCTGGCAATCATTAAACGATCTTAAGAAGGGTCATTCCTTGTTTTTCATTTTCAGCGAGGACTTTGATTAACCACAGATTTGTGTTTAAGTAAAAAACAGAGACATTAAAACATTGAAGATTTATCAAAGAAAAATACAGCTGAAAGCCATGTGGTTAATATAATAAATAACTTTTCCTCCACGTGTATTGCAGGTTGAGATCTGAGCTATTGAAGCCTAAGTCCCCATCTGCAGAGGATCAGGGATGACAACAGAACATTTTCACCAGACGGGTTGTTTTTCCACTGATGCAGAGGGTAAAGGGCAGTAATTGGCAATCAACAGAATGACCCTGGCAAGGTTTTTGACATTTCTGTTCAAAACAATATTTCAAATATTTCAAAGTCTATAGCGATCCATCACACCTTGATCTAGGCTACTGTGCTTTCAGCAACAAAACTGAGAAGGTGAATGAAGTTTGCAGTTCATGTCTTGCTGGGAAGAATGTACCAGATCAAAACTTTCAAAAAAGCAATTATACTTGTTTTTATCTAGACTTTATAAAGAAAAGTCCTATGTCCAGTATTGTGGTCTGAGCAGTCAGAACACTAAAAGGTTTATACACCAGTGCAAATAACTTCTTTATTGGAATGCACTTAACAGGGCTCCACTTAGGCATTCACTCTGGGCCTTGGAGACAGGTCAATGTGTACTGCCGGCTTTGTTACACGAAGACGGTGCACCAAGGAATAGCCAACTCCGAAAGTGCACCGAAACCCCCTCCATATAAAAGTTGACTTCTAATTCAATACAAAGTTAAGCTTTGTTTGCCTAGTATGAATTAAATAGGGTTTAGGTCTCCTATATAAATGTTTAGTCAATTGAAATGTCATTTTAGTGGGTGACAGACCCCTTTTCAATCTTAAAATGCCCCCAAAGGTGTTTTATGACCTCTTTGAAGGAAAGCACTACATGTGAAATAAACGAAAAATAAATAAAAAACAGGAAAAAATAAATAGAATAAAAAAAAAGCCAAGGACCATCCAAATTCCTGTTACGAGACCAACCCCTAAATTCTAAAATACATTTTTCAAGTTCCTTGTGGTCGTAAAGAGTTAAATATTTCCTTTATTTTCCTACCAATATCGTTCGATCTTGGCAAAATCATCATAAACAAGCGAGTATGAAAATATATACAAATTAGGTCCCATGTATCACAAAAAAATGTAAAAATTAATTGAATATCCGAAAGAGAGAAAATTTTACAGCTTTTTTTTATCACAGTTATGTTCGTAAATGACCTTGTTCTGATTCTTAACTGGTTAAATAACAGAACATGATTTCTATTATTTTTGTTTGTGATCACTCCCCTTCACTATAAATAGTCACTTGTCTTAAAGGGATATTCCCATCTCCAATATCAAAATATGTAGTATGTGTAACAATAATAATATTATAATATTAGGAAATTCCTCCAATTAGAAATGTAGTATAGTTCTCCTGATATAGCTTTGTCTCTTACCTCATGTGCAGTGCATTGTACAGTCATGGACAAAAGTTTTGAAAATTACACCAAAATTATATTTTCACATGATCTCTGGTTTTTAATTGTGTTTGTCTGATGTGTACATCACATACAGAAATATAATTGCAATCATATTATGAGTACCAAAAGGTTATATTGACAGTTAGAATGAGTTAATGCAGCAAGTCAATATTTGCAGTGCTGACCCTTCTTCTTCAGGACCTCTGCGATTCTCCCTGGCATGCTCTCAATCAACTTCTGGACCAAATCCTGACTGATAGCTGTCCATTCTTGCATAAGCAATGCTTGCATTTTGCCAGAATTTGTTGGTTTTTGTTTGTCCACCCGTCTCTTGATGATTGCCCACAAGTTCTCAATTGGATTAAGATCTGGGGAGTTTCCAGGCCATGGACCCAAAATCTCTATGTTTTGTTCCATGAGCCATTTAGTGATCACCTTTGCTTTATGGCAAGGTGCTCCATCATGCTGGAAAAGGCATTGTTGGGCGCCAAACTGCTCTTGGACAGTTGGGCGAAGTTGCTCTTGGAGGACATTCTGGTACCATTCTTTATTTATGGCTGTGTTTTTAGGCAAGACTGTGAGTGAGCCGATTCCCTTGGCTGAAAAGCAACCCCACACATGAATCATTTCAGGATGCTTAACAGTTGGCATGAGACAAGACTGGTGGTAGCGCTCACCTCTTCTTCTCCTAATAAGCTGTTTTCCAGATGTCCCAAACAATCGAAAAGGGGATTCATCTGAGAAAATGACTTTACCCCAGTCCTCAGCAGTCCACTCCCTGTACCTTTTGCAGAATATCAGTCGGTCCCTGATGTTTTTTCTGGAGAGAAGTGGCTTCTTTGCTGCCCTCCTTGAAACCAGGCTTTGCTCAAGCAGTCTCCGCCTCTCAGTGCATGCAGAAGCACTCACACCAGCCTGCTGCCATTGCTGAGCTAGCTCGGCACTGCTGGTAGTCCGATCCCGCAGCTGAAACAGTTTTAAGATACGGTCCTGGCGTTTGCTGGTCCTTCTTGGGCGCCCAGGAGCCTTTTTGGCAACAATGGAAGCTCTCTCCTTGAAGTTCTTGATGATGCGATAGATTGTTGACTGAGGTGCAATCTTTGTAGCTGCGATACTCTTCCCTGTTAGGCCACTTTTGTGCAGAGCAATGATGGCTGCACATGTTTCTTTAGAGATAACCATGGTTAACTGAAGAGAAACAATGATATCAAGCACCAGCCTCCTTTTAAAGTGTCCAGTGATGTCATTCTTACTTAATCATGACTGACTGATTGCCAGCCCTGTCCTCATCAACACCCACACCTGTGTTAATGGAACAATCACTAAAACAATGTTAGCTGCTCCTTTTAAGGCAGGAATGCAATGATGTTGAAATGTGTTTTGGGGGTTAAAGTTCATTTTCTTAGCCAATATTGACTTTGCAAGTAATTGCTGTTAAGCTGATCACTCTTTATGACATTCTGGAGTATATGCAAATTGCCATTAGAAAAACTTAAGCAATAGACTTTGTAAAAATTAATATTTTTAGCATTCTCAGAACTTTTGGCCATGACTGTAGCTTAGATATCCGTGGTTATGACCACTCATTTAGTGACAGTTTGTTAGTGAGTTGCTTGTGGGCATAACCTTGGATGTCTAAAGGCTGATTTACATGCAGCGACATCGCTAGCGATGTCGCTCGTGAAAGCACCCGCCCCCATCGTTTGTGCGTCACGGGCAAATCGCTGCCCGTGGTGCACAATATTGCCAACACCCGTCACACATACTTACCTTCCTAGCGACATTGCTTTGGGCGGCGAACAACCTCTTTGTTAAGGGAGAGGGTCATGCGCCGTCACAGCGACGTCACACAGCGGGCGACCAATAGAAGCAGAGGGGCGGAGACCAACCGCATTAACGACACACCCACCTCGTTGCCGGAGGACGCAGGTAAGCTGTTGTTCGTCATATCCGGGGTGTCACACGTAGCAATGCATGCTGCCTCAGGAACGACGAACCTACGTCCACAACAACCGAGATTTTGAAAATGAATGACGTGTCAACGATCAACGATAAGGTGAGTATTTTTGATCTTTAACACTCGCTCGGAGCTGTTACACGCAACGACGTTGCTAATGATGCCGGATGTGCGCCATGAAATCCGTGACCCTGACGACATATTGTTAGATATTTCGTTGCGTGTAAAACCCTCTTTAGCTGCAATGCCCTGCACATGACATAAGTGACACAGCTAACCAGGAGAACTATATTACAGTTCCAATTGGAGGTATTTGCTAATATTATTATTATTACTACACCTACTACATATTGGCATAAGATCTTGGAGATCAGAATACCATTTTAACATCTGATGTCGGTTATTGATTCTCATATCTAAGCTGTCCACTTTGGAAGGAGCTAATCTCTGGAAGAAGCTGAAGTGTTGTGACAATTGCAGCTGTGGTATTAGTTGCATTGCAGTTGCTTGGAGTGTTTTCATTTTGTGTCTATTTCCTTCTGAATGTCATCCTACCCTTGTATGGATTATTGCAGTGGTGAGACTAGTGCTCTCATCAACCTTCTCGCTAGCCATAGTGAGTTCAGGGGAAGCGAGGGCCTAGGCACATGATCAGCCATGGGGTAAAAGAACCAATATAGGGATGTTTAGGCAGTGCAGGGAACAGCCTCAGATGAGTGCAGGATCGGACCCCACTCCCTTCTCCCTAGAACCAGGGCCCACCGTTGTATCATGTTCCTGCAGTACCCTGTTTTTTACGGCACTTGCTAGGGATTCTCTTACTCCTGGTGGAACCCTGGTAGTTACTGCATGACATTGTCTCCTTTTGACCCAGATCACGATGATATCTTCCTCTGGATCTTCAGTGCCTATTGGAAAAATATTGCCTAGGGTGAAATGAAAGAAAAATAGCAATACGTTAACGGATCCATTATCCATAGACTTCAATGTAAAAAAAATCTGATCCAGCTAAAATAAATTTTTTCAAAATGGACAAAAAAGTTGTGTTTGTAAATCTTTTTTGCCCATGGATTGCTGCTGGATCTGTTCTCACAAATGATTACTGGACATGTGAACTCAGCTTAACATAGGGCTGTGCATAATTTGCCAAAGCAATGGACTCTCTTTATAGCCATTATTTACCCTGGGTAACGGGCAAGGGTCCGTTAGAGGCTCTGTTTATTGATTCGGTCTTAAAAACGACATTTAAAAGTGGTTTTTCTAAACCTGAAAATATTGTTAAATAACCACATAGGGTCAAAACTGGCCTTAACCACAATGCTTCTTTTTTTGCAAGTTATTTTTTATCTGAAATGAATTTTGTATTAAGATCACTAAAACATATAACTCTATATTTATATATATAAAAAAAAGACTAAAAAATTATGTAAGCCAGCTTTGTTGCCCTGTCTAAAACTTTTAAATGGGCCAGTCAACTTAAAAAGAATAATGGTAATAAATATAGGAGATGCTGGTAATATTAGCAGCTGTTTGTTCTAGGAAACATAAGGTCTTCCATTAGTACTTGCAGAATGTCTGCATCTAAAAATAAATAAAATTTATCACATTTTTGTAAGTAACGTCATAGGGGATTTATCACAGACAGAGAGATGCAGAAAAATGTACAATACCTAGCCGCATTCATAATAGTAATCATTGGAGGATTATAATAAGGGCAATCTGGTCTACCGCCCAGGGCCCAAGCCTCCGGGGGGGGTCCATGGCCAGAGTGCCCTCATTATAATCCCCACAACACACGGCTTGCGGAATTGTCGGGGAGACGCCGACTCTCTTCTTCCAGTTTGCAAATGTAGTTGCATCTTTCAGACCTGAAGACATTTGAACACTTGAGCACCAGGAGAGGGGCATAGCAGAGGGGATTCTGTCAGCCTCAACATGCAGTGGCGTGATGACATCAGCACGCTACTAACCTCATCACACTGCTGCCGGCTTCTTGGATGCAGAGGATATGGAGATGGGGGAGAAATAAGTACTCTATGAAGGAGCAGAAGATTTAATGTGCTGTCCTTTTGGATGAGGTGTGGAGGAGGTTGATGTTGCCCTGAGGGCACATAGTAGGGGAATAATTATGACAGGTCGCACCGTAAAGTAAGGTGGGTAAGGGGGTACTTTAATGCAGAGGGCCAGTGTGTGTAAACTGGAAATATTATGGACAGGGACAGTGTTGATGGACATTTTACAGAGTGGAAGTGTGGGGGGACATTTTGCAGGGGGGGCAGTCAGGGGGACATTTTACAGAGAGGCAGTGTGGGAGGAGATATTTTGTGAATTAAGCACAGCAATTATTTTTTCAGAGTCAGAGCAAGGAACATGTTTTTATTTGTGGGCAGTTTAATTATACTTTTATTTTTAAGGGCACCATGTTGGGAAGTTCTGCTGAAGATGGAGAAGAGGGAAGTCTGGAGAGATGAGCTGTGGGCATGAAATCTTATCATGGCGTGTTTACTACATGATGTCAAATGGGACAGGACTGTACTAAGCATGGTGCTTAGTCTACTGTTGCTGGTTTTGATGATGCGTTTATGTATTAACAGTTGTCCTGATACTGCGTTAATATATTGACAGTTGTTCTGGTGCTGTATTCATGTACTGATCATGGTTCTGATGCTGCATTCATGTACTAATGGTGGTCTTGATGCCACATTCATATACTGACAGTGGTTCTGGCACTCCATTCATGTACTGATGATGGTTCTCATGCTGCATTCATGTACAGATCTTGAATCTGGCGCTGCATTCATGTACTGACAGTGGTTCTGGCATTGCATTAGTATACTAATGATTGCTCTGGCACTGCATTCAAATACTGATGGCAGTTCTGGCATTGTGTTCACATACTGATGGTTGTTCTGGCACTGCATTCATGTACTGATGGTGGTTCTGGTACTGCATTGATGTACTGAGGGTGGTACTGTAAAAGGGAGAACTTGTTCATTTGGTTGCTGAAGGTGGTACTGGTGCTGTATTCATGTGCTGATGGTGATATTGATCTTGTACACTTGTAGTAATCCAAATCGTGCTTCATGGCTGTTAAAACTTTAATAATACTCAGAACTTAGTGTTTAGAGATTATGAGGAGGATTTAGCAAGTTTCTGCTCCAAAAACTCAGTGTAAGTTAGCTTATGTTCACACTTATTGTTTGTAGCAGAATCTCTCCAAATTCTCCTCAAATACTCAAAAATTGCATCTGGCAATGTATTAATGTACTTCTGAAGTATTTCTGATGTATTTAGGTAATGTATTCATGTAAGTACCCCTTCACATGTTTTGCGATCTTTGGGATTGGTTCAGTATGGCAATGCGGACAAAAAAATCGCTGTACATCCTAGTTATAATGCTTTCTGTGCTACCATCAGCAGAGCGCCCATCGCCTCTTTTGTGATGTGGCAGTGCGATGATATCATCAACACGTTCACACCATCCACAAGAAGAAATGGATTCCTGGGGATGGGAACAGGAGCAAGGTGAGTAGTTGTTGGTGTTTTTTTTCAATATGTGTATGGGATGTGTGAGGGCTCATCCTTTATATAGGGAGCTATGAAGGAGCTATGAAGGAGCTGCTTGCCAGTTCAAACCCCAAATTAGAAAATAACTATAAGAAAGAAAAAGCTACTAGAAAGAAATACAATTCTGACTGATGTCAGGTGCTATGAGGTGACTCAGGGCTTATAAAGCTCCAGTTGATTCTCTAGCTATCCACACTTTTTAGAGAAGAGACAGAAAAAACAATAACAGTTAAAGAGGCACATCACCCAGGTGAGACTTGGGAGAGACCTAAACTTTTCGCTGTAAGGGGCCAATCAACTTCAAAATGATAGAACTTTGTTTTGACATATGGTTTATAGTTATTCCAAGGACTTGGCATGTACAGGCACTGGTAGATCAGCAAAGCCATTTTAAGATGTTTAGGGTGTAATAATAGCTGTCAAAAATTAAAATTTCTATTGTCAATCTCGCCTTTAATGAGAAAATCCTCCTATTTAGATTTCATTCAGATGTCCGATTTTTCCACGTATGAGAAAATGAACTGTTTTTTTGGATCAGACTTTGATCATACTGTAGTTTGATCAGAGTGTGGTCCTAGTGTCATTAGTTTTTATTGTACATGTAGAAAAAAAATACAAACTTTCTCCACCTTCTTTATTCTGATAGAAGATCAGACCACACTCGAATGTCATTGCAGCTCCTCATGGGGCAGGTGGTTAACCTACTCGTTGCCGGGCCGTTGCGGGTCAGGTCAGACAATGTCACGGGTGGCCTTGCCTGGTGCATTGCCCTGAGGCGTGCAATAAATGAAGGGGAAGCGGGGTGATTGGGGAAAGTTTGTTGTGACGCCACCTGTGGTATGCGGCCAGGGAGTAGCCGCCGCTGCAGAATTCCTCGCCTGGGCACGGGATGGTATCACTCCCCACAGGCGGAGCGGGCCCCCGGTGGATGACGAGGTTTGGCAGTTAGGGGTTGGAATCTGAGTCGTCAACTGCAATTTCAGGCTCTTTTAATTCACTAAGTTAAAGCTGCACCCAGGTGCTGGTATCTGCGGTCGTGGGCTCCGGTCAATCCCAGGCAAGTAAGGGGCCACCACCGGTGTGTGAAGAGAGAAATAGAGAGAGAGTGTCCTATTCCTAGGATGTTCCCCTCAGCAGTTAGTTACCCGGGCTGAGCTCGCGCTCCAAGCCCTAGGCCCAGTAAAATCCAAGAGTTCCAGAGGTGTCTTGTCAGAACTATGGTCCTGATGGATCTGAGTGTATGAGTGTGTTGCGCCTACCTCTACCCCAAGTGGACCCCACCCCCAAGGTGGCTGGCTTCAATGATCGGGGAAGTCCCATGAATCGTGATGGCCACCCCCCTGCCTACCCTGAGCCATCCCACCCTTTGAGAAAGCTCCTAATCTGTATGTAGAGTGTGAATGTGGAACACCAGTGATTAACCCTCCCTTACCTAAGATAGATACCGCACCTTAACTGAAGTGCAGTACCTTGTGGCGACCAGAGCCTCAGGGGCACCACATCATCCCATTGTAATTTTTCTAAGACTTGCAGTGACAGTTTTGATGCAACCCTCTGATGAAAATCAGAACTGTCTCCGCATAGACACATGAATGGCTCCAATGAGGCCCCAATGAGGCCTTAGACAGAATGCAACCTTTTATTCAACATATGGAAAAAGCTTGGGTGCTTTAATGAAGATCACATATTAGATGTTGGTTTACAAGCTATAACTAGAATCAGCTGTAAAGATAAACTTCTTTAGGATAGCATATCTTGAGCTTATCAGGTCACGACCATGTAAATTTATACATATTGTACGGATTCACATACATTATTGGTAAATCCAATTTTCATTTGGGGGTAAGGTGTCTAAAAAGCTTCATATTAATGAGGCTACTTATTCAGATAACAGTCGCGTCACAAATAGAATGTGAATTGTGGCTTTCACACAACTACTGACTTCCTAAGAAGTGAGAAAAATAAGTAGCGTAAATTATAAAGATATATATTCTTGGTCTGTTAAAGAGCGGATATGGGTCTCAATGCTGAAACATCATGCAGGAGAAATTGCTATCAGGTGTTTGTGGAGTATATGGTGTCATAGTTTCACAGTTTCTCTGCCGCGACTATTAATTTAATGAGTTAAAGGGGGCAATGAAAAAACAGCGGAAGTGCAAGGTGAAGACAACTTATGAACACATTTGTCTCTTGGAAGTTTTATTAGACGATTTTAATAACATCTTTGCACAAGATACAAATCACAATATTATGAATAAAGCTAGTGGAAGAAATGCAAACATGGATATAGCAGCAAAGACATATAAAGCGCATTAGCTACGTTCCTTGTCTGGAAAAATATAGTATTACTTAACAAATCTAAAGTAAAAAATGAAGAAGCCGCACATTCGCATATCCCTTAATATGATATACTCCTTAAATCAAATCCTGAATTATTCAGATGCTTAATAATGGTAATACTAACACTAAGAAAATAGTCTTACCTTATATTAGAACTAATGCTGGCAAATCCTTTGTATTCATCGTGTGTCAATGAAAATCAGTCAAGTTCAAAAGTAGTAGCGTATTTGTCTATTTAATGTGCGCTCCTGCATGAGAATAAAGGGTCGTATAAATGAAGAGGTAATCGAAAAGTAGGATTCAGTTATTATACGAATATTTTATAAAATTTACCTTATTAACCCTAGAATGCGTGACAGCAAAAAAAGTAAGCTGAAAGGCCCGGGTTACGCATTCTAGGGTTAATGCCATTTCCTTATACAATCTATGGAAATTTAAAAACTAGCTACAAAACCTAAAATATGTATCCTCTGTTACATTACGTTTCAGAGACATCCATCTCCTTCATCAAGGCCTGAAAGTAACAGCATGATGAAGGAGACAGATGTCTCTGAAACGTCTCGACCTGTATAACAATAAAGGAATAATTTATTAACATTGCATTGGAGTATTAGCGTGGCATACACCTGATTTCCCCTTCTACTGTATTACACAATGTACCAAACCTGCCAACCAAAAGAGGTGCCTAGAGATGCCATCAGGTAAGAGGTGCTTCTAAGGACTTCTGTTCATTGGTCACAGATTACTGGCATGGCCCCTGGTCTGGGAATTAGGACTCAATTTGCACAATCTCTAGCGCTCCAGTATTTTTTCCGTATTAGGAATAATGGCAAGTCTTCTTAAATGATACTGGAGTATTAATTCTATGTGAAAATGATCCATAAGATTGACCCATGCAGCTGGAATAATGAGACCACATAGCATAATCAGCTTATAGATATTATTGGAGTCTTACTGCTAAACCCTTCAGGCATCGTCTACATACCAGCATCAAGTAACGCTTTTACAATCATAGTAACGTAACTTACTGGCGGTAATAGCAGCCGTGGGTCTAGGACCAATTCTCATGTGTGTTCCCATGTCAAGCTCCCAGCCTGCCCACCTCTTAACAAACCTGCCTGGTGTTAACAGCAGTCTCATTTATAAGCGCAAGTGTTACTGTATTTTTGCCAGAAGTCTTCAAAGAGCATGTCCCGTCATGAGCAGCAGTTACAAACCGCATTCCCAAGTGTCCATTACCAACGCTAACATGGAGATAAATCAGCCATCTCTCACTCTGCATGCAGATGGGGTCATGTTGTTAAACCAGTGAAATATGAAATGGCTTTCTACCCAGGACAGGATTTTTTTAATTAAATTAATTGCCAACGACACTGTAAAAATGCTGATGGGTAGTAAACGTGGCATTATGGCGCCCATTTATCTTTGTGCTGTAAATTAGGAGTAATACCTTCAGAGACTAATATGTGAGAGGCTGAGCAAGGAATTTTTGTCAAGGAGCAAGAATGATCATATTATGGCAAGGTCTTTCAGAATGATGGTTCATACACAGAACAAAACATACTGGTTTTTACCAAAACATGTACATTTATATAATTTATTTAAATTAAAATAAGTTTTATTAGATATTTATCACCAAAACCTAAACTTAAAAGGAATGTGTCTGAACTACCAACGACTCTAAACTTCCTGCTATGGTATTTTTGGAAAAATATAGGTTAAAATACAGCTGTTAACAGTGAGAAGAGTTAAGAGGGCAGAACCTTTTGCGCTTAACCCCATCTAGATTGGTTTGCTTAATAGAAGTCTTCTATTTAGGTTATAGGGAGAAACAAGTCAACCATGTTAACAGGGTGTGGAGATACTGGTGAGGGACCACCCCCAAACCTCCTTTCTGTCTTTTATATGCTGTTTTTTCCAAAATACTGTAGAGTTTCAAAGTAAAACATATGCAAATTGTCTTTTTAGTGAGGAAGTAGATGAAATTTAGTGCCACCTATTGGAAGTAGCAATCCTAAAAGTCAAAAGTGACCTTTTAACGAGATTTGTCATATGACTTTGGATTTATGCCAGATCAGAATGTCAATTTGCAGACATGGTGTTTTGGGATGGTTGTCCCACGGCAGTGCAAAATATGAGATCTGATCTGGCTGTATGATAGGCTAAGACGGGGTCTAAATGGGAAGCTTTTCATCTTACGGAGACTGACACACCAATCCAGCATGCCAGTGGTGAGGAGACTTTAAGCCACAATGCTCCTGTGGGAAATATACACATTGTCTCTTCAGTGAGGAAGTAGACAAACTCTAGTGCTTACATTATTATAATATCTTATTGGAGTTAGCAATCCTAAAAGTCAAAAATCAAAAGTGACCCTTTAATGAGTCTTGTCATATGATTTAGGATTTAGAGGAGCATTATGGCTTAAAGTCTCCTCACCACTGGCATGCTGGAATGGTGTGTCAGTCTCCACCAGGAGAATAGTTCCCCCCAAAGTAAAACATAGAAATATATTAAAATTTGAGTGTCCTCATTTGTTGATAAACTGAAAATACAAATATCATGCTTTCAAGACTACTCAGGTCTCTTCATCAGACATGGTATAATGCAAATCTGAAGCTTCACATAGTTATACAAAACAGGACACAGAAATAGTGCAGTAATAAGACAAGTGACGTGAAGCAGAACAATCAGTGTGGAAATTGGGAGAAAATGTTTGGCAGTAAATATTGCAGCAGTTCATAGATAAGGATTGTGAAAGTTTTATTGTCCTCTGATTGAGGTGTGACAAGGGTTGTGATGCCCCAAACGGTCTGAGGGGCTCTGTCGGAATTGATGTAAAAAGACATTAATTCTGAATGTGTCAAAGGTTGTCATAAATTTGTACTCCCAGACTCTTCTGTCTCTGAGATTTGAAGTTATTTTTCAATTCCAGCAATTTCATGTCCATGATACTGTTATCAGGGCTACAAAAATGTTTGGCCACAGGTATATCTATCCTTTTTTCTTTAATTGTAAGGCAATGAGAATTCATGCTTGTTCAAAGCTTTTGACCTGTCTACATATAGACCCCCAGTTGGATAATTGGTACATATAATTAAAAAAGCACTCCCATCAAAGTTTTTATTACCTTAATATATTGCAAAACAATGAAAAAATGCTCCAGCGCTAAAACTTCCAGTATAAAATGTCCAGTTTATTTGAAGCTCATTAAAAACAAAATGCTACCAAACTGTGATGCTCAACGCTATCTGGCGTAGTGTGATGCTAGTCACTAGGTCGCGCGCAAACTACTTGCGCACAGTGTTAACGGAGAGGTAGCCAAACAAGCCGGGATCAGGAACCAGGAGAACACGACAGGAGACAGGCAGCTGGCAGAGATGAAATCAAGATACAGGCCGAGGGTCAGGATTCCAGGAAAGTATGTGTAGGATACAGGGAGCAGGAGGAGACGTGGTCAGGAGAAGGTCCGAGATCAGAAGCCAGGAGGTAACGACAAAGTCGGGGGGGTGGGCAGAACAGTGTCAACAACAGTCCAGGGTCGAGGAGCAAAAATCAGCTAACTGTACACAAACGGGAGCCAAGAGCACTTACTGCGGAACCAGGAAATATTACTGGCAACTTTCCGGAGAGCATGCTCCATAATGAAGCAGAGCAATGACCCGGAACAAGGAGCATCTGAGAAAGCCCCTCCCAGCACCAGCATATGACTCAGTGCTGAGAAACAACCCATCCACAGGAGCTCAAGACAAACAGCAGAGCATCTAAACCTATAAAACGCTCTGTGCGACAGAACAGGCACGTACTGACTCTGCAGGAGAGCATGGAAAACATAACAGAGCATAAGATACTCCACATATTGGAACCATGACACAAACAACAAACACTGCAGTGCAAAATCCAACGCGTTATGGATTTAAAGTGCCTTAGGTTTTATACCATGACTAAGGACCTTTAATGCCGAAACGTATTGGTTTTTGCACTGCAGTGTATGTTGTTTGGTGGCATTTTGTTTTTAATGAGCTTCCAATAAACTGGACATTTTATACTGGAAGTTTTAGCACTGGAGCATTTTTCTTTGTTTCACATTCGATTCAAGCCTCTACCAGGGTGGCACCAGGTGTTTCCTTTTTAGACCGGGAAAGGTGATACAAGAATTGGTGACCTGTATTTCCACATTCCCTTTTCTCTTCAGTTCATGTCTTAATATATTGCAGCCATCATCTAACATAGCACTGTATACTTACAATTGCTCATTTTGCCTTGCTACCCAGTTAATTCTTCTCTTTGCCATTACGTCTATTACATCACGTGATTAAAACAGATTAGCTGAACCATTTTAAGCTCTAAGTAGATACAGGAAGTCTCTTTTCCCTGCATGAGTCATGAGTAACAGCAAAACTCCCTGGCTGGGGAGGGGAGGGAGCAGCTTGGTCAAGATTAGCAGATTTCCAAGAAAAATGCTTGAGTCCTACATTGACTTCCATTATACTGAGGTGCTCAAGTAGCACCCAGTTGAGCATCCAACTGCTCTTGACGAGTACCAAGCACCCGAACATGATAATGCTTGCTCATCACTTTTATCCACCTGCCATGCTTTCAAGTGTGGTGAGCGCGTTCAGACCAAAAGGAGTCTGATGTACCACCAAAACAACACCACAAACAAGGGGGGAACACCAGAGACACAATAACAATGGTGAGTCCTGGCGCTAGTGAGAGGGTAAATTGACACCTCCTAACCACAAATGTAACTGTCCCTACTCTCCTAGCCAGTCCCTATGCAGTCTCTGCAACTGTCACCGAGCAACACCCTGAGACTCTGAGAAACCCTATAAATGCCCTGACTAGTGAGAGGCCAGAGAGGTACACTGGACCCACTGCTGCACTAATAAGACAAATGGGTAGGGGAGACAAACAGTGGAAAAACTGCAACACAAAAGGAGAAAGGTCGCTACTTAGAATGCTCCAACACAGCTCCTTCCACCAAGGGGGCCAGTATACAAATGAGTTTGTATCTTCAGCAAGCATTGCTGGGGAACACCTCTATTTAAACCTGAAGGGCGTGACTACAAAGCTACTGCAGCTGAAGCACTCAGCTAGAAACTGCTGGAGAAACTGCCAGCAGCAAAATTGACATTAACTGTTTAGGTACTATAGGAAATGAAACCACATTTAAATGTAGATAGCTAGATGAAGATGGGAGGCTGCAGTCCGGAAGCTGTCACTAGTCTCCAAAATAGGGAGACGACCGTGACACCACCATTTAGGACTCTGAAATGTTAATTTTATCTATTTATTGGTTAGCACGCTGGAAAACTATATATTTCCTGTACAGAAAAACATATACAGTAACTGATGTTAACAAGGGAAACTATCCATGTGTCATGCAGTCCATAGTTGATGCAGCACTTCGTTAAAGGCATGAGAAAAAACGACTGCCTCTTTAACAAAGTATATACCTTACATTTGTTTTTTTAGAAAAAAGTCTGCACTATTTTCCTGACGTATAATTGAGATCATTACATCTTTATTCTATTCCACAAGTGTTTTGATATATGGGGAAAATTTATCATTCCTGTTTAACTGAAGCCAGAAAAAATGTTGAACCTTTTTAAAAAGTGTGAGAGGCTTAGTAAGAATAATTGCTATTACAAAGAGGCAATTTCATTAAATTGAACATCAGAAAACTGGCATGCATTGTAACAGAAATCTATGCCAGCTCATACAAGCTCATGGCTGGCATCAATTTTATTGTGTGGTACAAAGGACAGCTATGAAAATGTGCCAAATGTATTACAAGGCTCATGACACGAGCAGATCCGGGGCGGATAAATCATTGGTGCAACGTGTGCAGTTGCTCAGGGGACGAAGAGGTAAGGGGGGCCAATTTCACCTTCAAATCAGCAAGAAGATCCTGGCACAGAGACAAAGAGGGGCCTGACTCGCCCACCCCAGGGCTGTGGGACACCCGGTGCCGGGCTGGACTAGTCCGGTGGTAGTCAGTGGTGGCTGGGCCCGGCTCCGTGGCCCTGGTGGGTGTCAGTTGAATATGTGGCTGATGACTTTAAGTTTGTATTCGTGACGCCACCTGTGGTCTGCGGCTATTAAGCCGCCGCTGCTGTGTGAGGGATGATGTTATAGCAGCAATGGTGGTACTGCTCCCCACAGGTGGAGCAATGCCCGGGGCACAGTTGGTGCTTGTGGAAGTCTATGGTGTTGTGTGACTAACACGGTGCAGGGCCGACAAGCAATGAAAGAAACAGGCACAAACAGTAGTCTCTTTACCTTCTCCTCTTTTACTCGGCAGAAACTTAGTCCAGGGAGACCGTCACAGATGGTAAAGATGGTCCGGCCGGCCTGGAAGTGCCTGGGGTGATCTTTGGCCAGTTGAGTATGAGGCCTACTCCCTAATCTTTCTCTGCTGTTTTAGGACACTGCACCTTGGGTTTGCAATTGCCCTCTTGCTGCTGGGACTTGTTGTTCGTCCCCTTTTCTGTGTGGTAGACTGCGCAGGCCCTCTCTGGTGCTTCTCTGCTGGAGTCCACACCAGGCCCTTGGGATGCAGCTGTACCTTCAGATTGCTTCTGGGCCAGGGGGCTTGCAGCTCTCCTGCCCTCCGGATTCAGCTACCAGGGATGGATTTTATGCCCTGGCAACTACAGACTCCGATGTCCGAGTCTCTGCTGTGCCTCTCTGCTCCCCTTGCTTCACTGGGCCAAGCTATCCCAGCTCTAGGCCCCAGTTTCACAAGGCAGCACTACTCTGCGTCTGCACTCTTTCACTCCTGTGTCCAGACTAACTACCACTTCCTCCCTTCAGCCAGACTTAAGGAATGCTCCCTGAAGTTCCAGGTTCAGAGCTCCCTCTGCTGGCCGGAGGGAGAACTGTGTTGGGTGTTAACTTACTGGCCAATAGATCTCCCAATTACCTCCAGGCTCAGCATTAACCCTTTGGGAGGGCCATGCTGTTGTGGCGACCAGGTCCTGGGGCGCCACACTCCCCCTTAGTTAAATTCAGTACTCCCGGACTGTAGAAACAAACATGACATGTTAGAACATTTCATCCCATTATGGGAGGCGCAAATACTTTAACGTTACAAACTTAAACATTACTATAAGAGTCCAGTGTGGCTCCCTGCCGGGTGTCCATTACACTGCTCCATGGGGGACCCGCCGCGATCAAACCCCCAACGTAGGCTCTGGGCGTGCGTCAGAGCATTGATGACCCCACTCTATGCACGCCGGACGGGTTTTTCTTCAGGGGTGTTGAGCACACTGGTGCTAACTATGAACAATTTAGGTGTTGGCCACCCATAGTCCGGTGGCCCAATTGTCCATTTTCGCAATCAAAGAAAAAGAAAAACATTTTGTACACAACCTTACAGACATTTTGCATAACTATGTACATTCTAATAAATACTCCTTCCTTTTCCCTTATACAGTTGACTCTCTATACCTTGGAGGGGGTTGTCCCCGAGTGCTGCGTTGGGACCTGCGTAGCTCTGGTGTTTGCCCCTGACTACGTGGTGCGTCTTCTACCTCAGCACTACAGGTGGGCCTAACTCCGATAGGTAAGCGTGATGGTTGCCTATGTGGTCTAAGAGTCGCCAAGGGTATGACAGGTTCACCACTGACAGGGGGTTGATCCTCCTGTTCCACTGCTGGCGTGTCATCTCGTGTTGGAGCGGACGGTTCTTTAGGTGGATCCGGAACCTTTTCTGTTTCTGGCTCGACCAACTGCGGAAACGTCAAAACTGGTACCACTATGGCATTGTTTATTCGGGTCCAAGTTTTGGGGAATTTTCCAAGGATGGTTTGAATCATCTCCCCTTCTTTCTCTTGACTTTGGGGACTTCCTTGTACTTCTTCCATTTCTCTTTGGATTCTGCACCGTTCAGGGCACGCTTTCAGGCGGTCTCGAGAAATTGCTTGATAGGTCTTGCCTTCATCCTTGCTTATGAGGCATACCTTACTATTGTCAAAGTTGGAGGGGATAATGGTGTAGGGCTCGTTTTCCCACTGATCATCCAATTTATGCGTCCTCCGCTTCTTCTTGAGGACTTGTTCTCCAGGTGCTAAGGGAGTTGCTGGGGCTGTTTGATTGTAATGCTGCTCTTGTCTCGTTCTTGCTTGAGACAGGCTCCTCTCTACGCACTCCTGGACCTTACGGTACCGCTGCTGCCGTTCTGTATCCCAATCCTCTATTTCTTGAACCGCCTCAGGCGACACAGTCCCCATCTCAAAGTCTACAGGCAACTTGCCAGGTCTGGCTCGCATCAGGTAAGCGGGGCTGCAGTTGGTCGAATTTACTGGGATATGGTTGTACAGGTCTACCAGATCTGGCAACTTCTCTGGCCATTGGTTCCTTTCTTCCAGCGGTAGGGTCTTCAGCATATCAATAACCACATGGTTCATTTTCTCGCACAGTCCATTGGTTTGGGGGTGGTACGGTGTGGTTCGGATTTTCTTACAACCGTACATGTTACAGAACTCTTGGAACACTTCGGCCTCGAATGCAGGACCTTGATCAGTCAGTACCTTTTCCGGATAACCGTGAGGTCGACAAAAGGATGCCTGGAACGCTCTAGCTGCTGTTCTGGCTGTCTGGTCCTTCACAGGCACTACTACCAGGAAACGAGAGTAATGGTCCACAATGGTGAGGGCGTACACATAGCCTGACCGGCTTGGTGTTAACTTCACGTGGTCCAGGGCCACCAACTCCAGGGGCTGCTTCGTGACAATTGGCTGTAGGGGAGACCTTTGGCTGGCATCATCCTTCCGCCTCAGGTTACACGGGCCACAGTCTCGGCACCACTTCTCGATCATCTTTCTCATGTGCACCCAATAGAACCGATCACGGAGTAGGGCCTCCAACTTCTTCCACCCGAAGTGTCCTGCGTTATCATGATACGCTGCTAGGACCATTGGAGCATCCCTCTGCGGAACCACTATCTGCCAGACAAGTTCATTTGTTCGCCAGTTGACATATCTCTTGCAGAGCTTGCCTTGGTAGGTGAACAGTCGTCCCCTCTCCTTCCACAGCTGCTGGGCTTCCTCTGGAGCGTCTGGGCCAAGATGGGTCTCAGCTTGCGCTAGCTTCTCTTTGACCAATCGCACGGCCGGGTCACCGTTCTGTGTCTCTTGGAGTAATGGGTTGACCGAGACCTCGTGCTGGCTTGAGCGCTTCACTCCCACAGCATGCTCACACTGGGAAACACCTTGGTGATGGAAAGCCGGTAACTCTATCTCTTCGAGTTCATCCAGGTCTTCTCCAGACTCGGGTAAGTGAGGCATTCTGGACAGCGCATCAGCATTGTTATTCTTCTTGCCAGCCCGATACTTGATGGTAAAGTCAAAGTTAGACAGCCGGGCCATCCATCGCTGTTCCATCGCACCTAACTTGGCTGTTGCCAGGTGTGTCAACGGATTGTTGTCCGTGAAGATGGTGAACTTGGCCGATGCCAGATAGTGCTTGAAGCGTTCAGTCACTGCCCAAACAATAGCGAGGAACTCCAGCTTGAAGGAACTGTAGTTTTCTGGATTCCTTTCTGTGGGACGAAGCTTCCTACTGGCGTACGCTATCACCCTCTCTCTGCCTCCCTGTACCTGGGACAGAACTGCTCCCAGTCCCACGTTGCTGGCGTCTGTATACAGTACAAACGGTTGGCTGTAGTCAGGGTAGGCCAGAATTTCTTCTCCCGTGAGAGCCCCTTTCAGCCGGACAAAGGATGTTTCTAGTTGGCTGCTCCATTCAAATGGAGGGCTCTGCTTCTTAGCCTGCTTTGGCTGGCCCACCAGGAGATCTTGAAGGGGCGCTGCTATCTTGGTGAAACCATCAATGAACCTTCGGTAGTAGCCCACCAGTCCAAGGAACTGTCCTCCTTCACTGTGGTGGGTCTTGGCCAGTCCTTGATTACAGTGACTTTCTCCGGATCAGGTGCCACACCTTCTGCGCTGACCACATGACCCAGGTACTGTACCTTTGGCTTCAAGAGGTGACATTTGGACGGCTTGATCTTCAGGCCATATTTCGACAAGGACTCAAACACTTCTGCTAAGTGCTTCAGGTGGTCCTCATAAGTCTTGGAGTAGACTATGACGTCATCCAGGTACAACAGCACGGTTTCAAAGTTGTGGTGGCCCAAGCAGCACTCCATCAACCTTTGGAATGTCCCTGGGGCGTTGCAGAGCCCGAATGGCATACAATTGAACTCACAGAGGCCCATTGGTGTCGTGAATGCAGTCTTCTCCTTGTCCGCCTCTGCCACGGGAACCTGCCAATACCCACTGGTGAGATCCAAGGTGGAGAAATAGTTAGCTGACTTTAAGGCTGTTAGTGACTCCTCTATTCTGGGCAGTGGATAAGCATCTTTATGTGTAATGCGGTTAATTTGCCTGTAATCTACACACATTCTCATTGTACCATCTTTTTTCTTTACGAGCACTAGTGGAGCTGCCCAGGGGCTACAACTATCTCTGATAACCCCAGCCTCCTTCATTTCTCGTAACATTTCCTTGGCACACTGATACTGTGCGGGGGGTACAGGGCGGTATCTCTCTTTAATGGGATGATGATCACCCGTGGGGATTTGATGTTTAACCCCTTTCACCTGCCCAAAATCTAGGGGGTGTTTGCTGAAGACCCGCTCGTACTCCTGTACCACCCGGTAAACCCCATGCTTTTGGTGCGAGGGGGTGGAGTCGGTGCCTACATGTAATTTTTGGCACCAGTCTTCCAGCTGCCCCTTGGAGCCATTGTCTTCCGCCTGGTCGGACGGGATCAAGGGTTCCACTGCTTTAATGGTATTGTTGCTGACAGTGTACAGTTTTGCTACAGTGGCGTACCGGGGCAATTTGGCCTCCTCCTCCCCACAATTCAAGACACGGACGGGCACTCTCCCCTTGCGGACGTCCGCTACCCCTCTGGCTATCAGGACTCCAGGCCTACTGTCTGAATACACCGGTTCTACCAAGGCATGGTAATCCTGAGTAGTCCAGGGAGACCGTCACAGATGGTAAAGATGGTCCGGCCGGCCTGGAAGTGCCTGGGGTGATCTTTGGCCAGTTGAGTATGAGGCCTACTCCCTAATCTTTCTCTGCTGTTTTAGGACACTGCACCTTGGGTTTGCAATTGCCCTCTTGCTGCTGGGACTTGTTGTTCGTCCCCTTTTCTGTGTGGTAGACTGCGCAGGCCCTCTCTGGTGCTTCTCTGCTGGAGTCCACACCAGGCCCTTGGGATGCAGCTGTACCTTCAGATTGCTTCTGGGCCAGGGGGCTTGCAGCTCTCCTGCCCTCCGGATTCAGCTACCAGGGATGGATTTTATGCCCTGGCAACTACAGACTCCGATGTCCGAGTCTCTGCTGTGCCTCTCTGCTCCCCTTGCTTCACTGGGCCAAGCTATCCCAGCTCTAGGCCCCAGTTTCACAAGGCAGCACTACTCTGCGTCTGCACTCTTTCACTCCTGTGTCCAGACTAACTACCACTTCCTCCCTTCAGCCAGACTTAAGGAATGCTCCCTGAAGTTCCAGGTTCAGAGCTCCCTCTGCTGGCCGGAGGGAGAACTGTGTTGGGTGTTAACTTACTGGCCAATAGATCTCCCAATTACCTCCAGGCTCAGCATTAACCCTTTGGGAGGGCCATGCTGTTGTGGCGACCAGGTCCTGGGGCGCCACAGGCCCATATCACAATCTTGCACAGGGTTCCTCTTCCGTATGTGTCCACCACTGGTGCAGATCACACCTATAGGTGCTGTTATGACATCCCATTCTATATCCTTAGTGACAAGTGAGCACAACCAAACATTGATATTTGATAAGTGCAGTTGGACGCTCAGATGGACTCGATTCAAGCAACCGAGTATAATGGAAGTCAGTGGGGAACTCAAGCAATTTTCTGGAAGATTTCCCAGAAAAATGCTTGGGTGCCCCATTGACTTCCATTATACTCGGGCTCTCGAGTTGTGCCCTTCTGAGCATCCAACTGTTCTTTTCAAATACCAAGCACCCAAGCATGGTAGGAGTGCTCGCTCGTCACTAATCCTTAGGCATTAAGTTAGAGTTGGTCACCTCCTTGCAAGTATAACCACATCTCTTAGACTAGATTTTGGAGTGTGTCTGTTGGAATTTTTGCCCATCTAAAGTGATGACCTGATGATGGATGAGAGCGCCTGGATCACAATAACAATTAGTTCATCCCAAAAGTGTTCTATGAGGCTGAGACCAGGGTTCTGTGTGACCAGTCATCCTCTTTCACACCAAACTCGCTCAACTATACATCTATGGACCTGGCTAGGTGAACTTCGATACAGTCATGGTAAAACAGAAAAAGGCCAATCCCAAACTATTTCCAGAATGTTGGTAGCATACAATTGTCCAAAAGATTTTGTTCTGCTGAAATATTAATTGAAAACTGTACTTTTTCTCCTGAACTTATCATCCAGCCTGAAAATAACAGCTAAACTCTTTCTTGCTCAAAATAATACAAAGCGTCTACTCACTATGGTGTGAGGTTGCCAAGCCTATTATTCTCTACATATTTACAATGCTCGGCACTGCTGTGCAATACCCTAACACCTCTGCTGCTTCTGTGTTCTAAGGAGTGAAAACCATGAATCCCTCTCTGTCTCCCTACCATGTATGGGAGAGTTGTAGTAACTAATCTCCTCCCACCAACTCAGAGTACATTGCACATTTAGGATGAACAACTTAGGATGTACAACTTACAAAGCGGAAAATGAGTACAAATCCAGGATACAAAACATATAATTGCCAAAAATGTCATTATTCCTCACACACACACACACACACACACACACACACACACACACACACACACAAGAAAGCTTATTTCAAAGCACATTTACCCTTTAAGATTCCTCCATTATGCCAGAAAGAGATGTTTAACTCATCACTCCACAGAACAAGTTTCAACTACTCCAGGATCAAGTGACAAAGTGCTTAAGGCCTCGGTTCCACTTGCGCTTTGCACGGACGAGTACAATCTGATAAAACATCAGATTGATCTCACTCTAGTGCAAAACTATGGGGCACTGTCCATCTGCGATTGAGTTCTCATGCCATAGCGGCATGCAGAATGAATCACAGCATGCTGCGTCTGGCAGCGATTCTCGGCTCACACATCCATACAAGTCTATGGGAGTGTGTGAAACATCGCACTGCACTCTCATATCATGTCCGCAGTGCAATGTACGCAGAGACAGACCGGGGAGAAGATGGGAATAAACTCTCCCTCCCTTTTCTCTGCAGCTGTGATGCGATCACAAGATCGCATCACAGTCGCATGACTCTTGGCTGACACGCATAGCCGAGGGCCATTAGCATATCGCTTCCGATACTCTCGCATCGGAAGCTATATGCTAGTGGAACTATATTCTGACACTGACCAGTCCATCCAATACTTGCCATTGGGCTAAAGCTTTTATGCAGCTGCTTGGCCATAGAAATGCATTCCATGAAGCTCCCAGTGCACAGTTGAAAATTGGATTAATTATGCTGGGCAGACTCTGATCAGAGTGTGATCAGAGTGTGATCAGAGTGTGATCAGAGTTTGATCAGAGTGTGATCCAATATTCTCAGATATGGAGAAGATAGAGACATTTTCTTCTATCTTCTGTCAGTCCATGAAAACGGACCACACATAGATGTAATGTAAGTGCTGTCCGATTTTTTTCCACAGACCCATTGATTTGCATGGCCAAGTGTGTTCCGATTTACAGAGGCAACTTGAACATTTTTTTCTTCGGACAGGCTTGAGTAAAGGAAAAAATTGGACTTGTGCACGGCCCCATAGATTAATATTGGTCCAAATGTGATCTGATGTTTTGTTGAATGAAGCGTGGACCGAAATTATAGTGACGTGAGCCTTTATTGTCAAGGGAGGTTTGGAACACTCGGAGACCTCACTGAAACTCTAGTCTGCCACTTTGTAGCTGGGTTGCTGTGGTTCCACGCGTCCACATTTCAGTAATATCACTCACAAACTGACTTGAACCACGCTCAAAATCAGAGCATTCTTTAGATGGATCCATACTTTCACAGATCTTAGTAAAGGCAGACTGCATGGCTGGGGGCAGGATCTTTGTTGCCATGAATAGAGTTGTACCCTCGAAATGCGTTGACTAGATCTATTCTTGTTTTTTTTTTCTACATAGATTTTTAATAAACATGATCTTTTAATAATCTTGGTTCTCTCAATACTGGTGCTGGACATCTCCCCTTTTTGTCCTCTTCACTGGATTTTATATACCTATGGTAATGGGACTGAATGAAAATCCTGAATTCAGTTAAAGGTGTGTCATGATACTTTTCTCCATAACGTGTATGTAGTGGAAATAAAAAAATAATTCCACTGTGATGGGGTCCTTCTCCCATATCACACAAACAACAGAGCGAGAGACGAGTGAGCAATCCAAAGCATATTTATTCCATGCAATCCAGAATGTCCATCAAATAATCCACCATACAGAGTGTAAAATATTCCAGTAATGGCATAAATGTCCTGGGGATAAGTCACAATCCTCCACCAGTCCTTTTCCAGGGAACTCGGGGGTTTTCACAGACTCTCTGGGGTGTTAAGCCTGCTTTACACGTTGCAATTTCGCATATGATATCGTATGCGATTTGCAACGCCCTCATCGTATGTGCAGCACGTTCAATTTGTTGAACGTGCCGCACAAAAAATTAACCCCCGTCACACGTACTTACCCATCCATGCGACTCCGATGTGGGCGGCGAACGTCCACTTCCTGGAGTGGGAGGGATGTTCGGCATCACATTGACGTCATGCGGCAGCCGGCCAATAGAAGCGGAGGGGCGGAGATGAGCGGGACGTAAACATCCCGCTCACCTCTTTCCTTCCGCATTGCCGGCTGGAGCCGCGGGAGGCAGGTAAGATCTGTTCAATGTTCCCGAGGTGTCACACTGCGATGTGTGCTGCCTCGGGAACATTGAACAACCCGATGAATGTTTTAACGTTCAATCGCAATCGCACGTACCTGTCACACACTACAATGTACTTTACGATGCCGGATGTGCATCACTTACGACGTGACCCCGCCGACACATCATAAGATATATTGTAGCGTGTAAAGCGGGCTTAACCTTCAGCCCAGAGGATCAATCTTCGTCCTTCTCTCTTCAAGTTCTCAAACAAACTGCTTCATCCCCCCAAGTAAGCAAAGTTAGGTGGATTTTAGGCCCCCTCCCTCGCACCTAGGGACAGAAGCACTTCAAGGAGTTGTAACCCTGCAGACAATACAATGTACACACAAGCAATACAAATAATGGACAGTGAACCACTCCTAAACAGTAACCCACACATAATGGTACATAACCCACAATATCACACCATCACATCTACCCAAACTCAGTTCTGTATAATTAGCCTTTGTTGTTTTGTTTTTTTTATAAAACCCATCACTCTAATGCCATAATATTACATAGAAATACTTTTTATCCAAAATGAACATGCTGTAATAGAACGCCAAAGACTCTCATTGGCATATTTTAAAAGAACCATCTCAAACTATATTTCCCAGCTCTCAAGAGTGAGGTTATAAAACTATATGACCTTCTTTGGATTGAATAGTGTTTTTGTAAATATCAATGTACTTCATTAGGGGTTATAAATACAACTTTCTACTGTTTTGTGCGTCACCGTTTATCTCTTTAAGCGTTTCGTTCTAATTAATATCGCAATATTAGAGTGTCTTTTCAGAGCACATTTAATAACCACTTTATGACCATAATGAAAACAATCTTAAACCCATTCTACGCTTAAATGGCTTATAGCAATTGAAAATATCAGAATGAAGGAATAATCTAGACTATCCAAAATCTGCTGTGACTGAAATAAATGGTGGAAAATTCGCAAAATACCTCTTAAAGAGTTTCTTTTGTGAATATCAGACTGGTCATGAATAACAATATGTCATTAACCTGCTTATCTGCACTGCGGTTTATGTATGCAGGTTGTGTGTTTAGTATCACATGCATTTTCTGAAACGTAGTGCAAGCTCAGTGTATTCTG
The DNA here is from genome assembly GCF_048569485.1 of Anomaloglossus baeobatrachus. Lineage (NCBI taxonomy): Eukaryota > Metazoa > Chordata > Amphibia > Anura > Aromobatidae > Anomaloglossus > Anomaloglossus baeobatrachus. Next base: position 213,106,113 of record NC_134356.1, on the reverse strand, counting down.
AAGGTCATGTTGCCTTAGAAAATACATGACTTGTCTTGGTGACCAGCTTCATAACACATATTACATATTGAGACATATCTAAAGGTAGTACAGAGGCTGCTGTTGCGCTAGGGTTTTGTGTCCTAAGGAGGTCCCTATTTCATATCTCTGACACATAAGATGACTGCTATAGATTACTTAAAGGGAATATGTCAGTAGGATCAATGCTCCTAAGTCGTCTACATGGGCATGTAGGTCATAGGAAGCTGAATAAAATGATATACAGTGGAACTCAGTTTACGAGTAACTTGGTGTGCTAGTATTTCGCTATACGAGCAAAGCTTGCTGTAAATTTGTAACTCAGTTTACGAGCAATCTTTGCTGTATGAGCAAATACTCACCAAACACACTTCCGGTTCCGTACTTCCACCGTGCTCTGACCCGCTCTTGTAGTCCACACAAAAACACACAAACACACACAAACACGCACAAACACACACAAGTACGCACGCACACACACATATTATGGTCACCTTACCTTCTGTTTCCTCGTCGACCTCCTGGTTCTTGTAGTTCTCCGGTACAGGATGTGAATTGGGTAACCATCGTGACGATGTTGGAACGTCCACTGTCAGCCACTTCTCAAAGGCAGTGCGCTGGCCAATAAGAAGCAAGCGGCTCCTGCCTTTGATGTCAGTGCTCTGGCAGCGGAAGCTCCGGCATCGGTGGCGATGATTATCTGATACACATCCTGTACCTGCGGACTATAAAAACCAGGAGGCCAGCAAGGGAACGGAAGGTAAGGTGAGCATAATATGTATATTTGTGTGTGTGTGTGTTTGTGTGTGTTTGTGCGTGTGTGTTTGTGCGTGTGTCGGATGGCACAATAGGGGACCAGGATGGGACATTGCACAAGTTGTGGAACGAATTGTCTGAGCTTCCATTATTTCCTGTGGGAAATTTTGCTTTGCTAGACGAGTAACTTGGTTTACAAGCACACTCCCAGAATGGATTGTTCTCGTAAACCAAGGTTCCACTATATTACGGTCTGTGATCTGATGTCTCATTCCAAAAATATTCCCATTTTTCTTTTATGCAAATGAGCTGTTCCAGCCTATGGGCAGGACAATATCCTGTTTGATAATCTGCTGCCAAAGCTTACTTTTGATAAAAGGAGGCTTTACCAGTGTAAGAAAAATATCTAACATAGTATAGGAGAATTGAACTTTGTCTTCTTACAAACACATTAGCAGCTGCAGCTCTCACAGCTCTGTTGTATTGTAACAATAATGTAACACTGTCTGCCTGTGAGATGGAGGCTAAAGCTGAGAGGACCCTGCAGATGTGTCAGTTATAATCACATACAGCTCTGCAGTGAGATCAGGAGAGCAGATCATACATCACACTGGTAACACCCCCTTTTCATTTATATTAACCTTGGAGGCAGACTCTCATGCAGATCAGTGTCTGGACTATATACTGGAACATATAAGAAAAATGTGGATTTCTCTGGAATAAGAGATCGGATCGCAGATATCAAGGTATCATTTTACTCATCTTTCTATGACCTTCTTGCTAATATTGGTGGCTTATTAAGGTCATCCTACTGACAGATTCCCTCTAAGCTGATCTTTTTAAAATGTTTGCACTGGTGCCAATTTAAATAACAGTATGACTATATATATATATATATATATATATATATATATATATATATATATATGTACTAAATTGGAAAGAGGACATTATGGGCCACATTTTTTAACATTGGGGTTTCGTATGCCAACCTTAATGAATGGGACCTCCATAGATTACACTTATTAATTAATTAATTAATTAAGAGCATCTTACAGGTGGCATGCTTCTTCAATAGATGTACTCCAGTCATAGACTGGAGTACATTTCTGGAATAAGATATGTTACTAAAGGGACGTTACTTTTCATGAATTTGACAGACGGACTTAGACACACCCTGTCCCATCCATGATCCCCCATATTATTGTAACTGTCCAGGACATCTCCAGCGATGCTCTAGGAGTGCCGAACGCCTATGGAGGAAAACCCGCACACCAGAAAACTTCATCCACTACAAGTTCATGTTAAGGACCTACAACTCTTCCCTTCACCTCGCCAAACAGACCTACTTCACCACCCTTATCTCCTCACTAGCCAACAATCCAAAAAAGCTATTCGACACCTTTCACTCCCTCCTCAGTCCCAAAGTACAGACCCCTATCACAGACCTTCATGCTGATGACCTGGCCATGTATTTCACAGAGAAAATAGAAAACATCTGCCGAAAGATCAGCTCCCAGCCACCAAGAGTTGTGAATCCCATCCCTCCCCACATCCCATCCAGCTCACTTTCCACATTTGACTCAGTCACAGAGGAGGAAGTCTCCAGACTCCTATCCTCTTGTCGTCCTACCACTTGCCCTACTGATCCCTTCCCCTCACCTCTACTCCAGTCCCTCTCTCCGGTTGTCACCACTCACCTAAGTAAAATCTTCAATCTCTCTCTCTCTTCTAGTATCTTCCCTTCCTCCCTCAAACACTCTATCATTACTCCATTATTAAAAAAACCTTCTCTTGATCCGTCCTGCACAAGCAATTACAGACCAGTCTCCAATCTCCCCTTCATCTCCAAACTCTTGGAGCGCCTGGTCTACTCTCGTCTCACCCGCTACCTGTCCACTCACTCTCTTCTAGATCCTTTACAGTCTGGCTTCCTCCCTTTACACTCAACAGAAACTGCCCTCGTCAAAGTGACCAATGACCTTTTGACAGCAAAACGTAACGGTGACCACTCTCTGCTTATCCTTCTTGACCTCTCTGCCGCCTTTGACACTGTTGACCACCATCTCCTTCTCTCTATGCTCCATTCTATCGGCCTAAAGGACACTGTTCTTTCCTGGTTCTCTTCCTATCTTTCTGGCCATTCATTCAATGTATCATTTGCTGGCTCCATATCTTCTCCTCTTCCTCTCACTGTTGGGGTCCCTCAAGGTTCAGTCCTCGGCCCAGTCTTCTTTTCTCCCTCTACACTGCCCCAATTGGAATGGCCATCAGCAGATTTGGCTTTCAGTACCATCTTTACGCTGATGACACACAGCAATACACCTCATCCCCTGACCTCACCCCCGCTGTACTACAGAACACAAGTGGCTGCCTGACTGCAGTTTGCAATGTCATGTCTGCTCTCTATCTGAAACTTAACCTTTCCAAAACTTAACTTCTTCTTTTCCCTCCATCTCCCAACCTTCCTAAACATGACATCTCCCTCTCTGTGTGTGACACCACAATAACTCCTAGGCAGCAAGCCCGCTGTCTGGGTGTTATACTTGACACTGATCTCTCCTTCACCTCCCACATACAATCTCTTGCCCGCTCCTGCCGCTTGCACCTCAAGAACATCTCTAGAATCCGCCCCTTTCTCACAATGGAAACGACAAAAACCCTCACTGTGGCCCTGATCCACTCTCGCCTTGACTACTGTAACTCTCTATTAATTGGTCTTCCCCTAACTGGACTTTCACCTCTACAGTCCATCCTTAATGCAGCAGCAAGGGTCACCTACCTGTCTAACCGCTACTTGGATGCCTCTGCACTGTGCCAGTCATTGCACTGGCTGCCCATATATCATAGGATCCAATTCAAATTGCTTGTTCTCACCCACAAAGCTCTCCACAGTGCGGCACCCCCCTACATCTCCACCCTCCTCTCTGTCTATCATCCTACCCGTTCTCTACGCTCTGCAAAAGACTTTTGACTAACATCCACACTGATTCGAACTTCCCACTCCCGGATCAAAGACTTCTTCCGAGCTGCACCAACCCTCTGGAATGCTCTTTACCAAGAAGTTAGGACAAATCATAACTTACTCACCTTCAGGCACACCCTAAAGACGCATCTTTTTAGGGCGGCCTATCACACTCCCTAATCAGATTCGTTTCACATAGTCCCTCTACAACTTCTCACAACATAACTCCACATCAAACTCCATGGCACCCAAATACATCTCAAGGCTCTGGCCAACTGGTCCAGGAAACCATCCCCCATTTCCGTGAGATGGCTGGATTGTCATTGTAAATAAGCACTTGTACCTTCCCCCCCCCCCCCCATATCGCATTGTAGATTGTAAGCTCTCACGAGTAGGGTTGTTTTTCTTTTTTTTTTCCCTCTAAACATTGTATTTTCTATAACTGTTACTTGTTTGTATATTATCCTCCTGAATTGTAAAGCGCTGCGGAATATGTTGGCGCCATAGAAATAAAGATTATTATTATTAGGACTGGTGTGAAAATGCCAAAAGTCACAATATTTGTGTCATAATAATCTTGCGCAAAAATGTTTTGACTTATTAAGGTGTTTTATATGAGATATTTGATGTAAACACCTTAATGAATTGGTGGCTATGTATTTATAGTATTTTTTTTTATTTTTTGAGTCTCTATATAACAGGACGTTTCAGAAATCTACTTGAAAAAGAAAGCAGCTTTGAAACAAAGTTCTAGGAATGCCACACATAGTAAGCCCAAGGTGTACAAAGGAGAAGCCTTAAGGCCTAAAACACACTTCCGCAAAAAAAACGTACGTGTCTCACGGTCCGTTTTTCGGGTCCGTGTTCCGTTTTTTAGGGGCGTTTTTCCGGTACGTATGGCATCCGTGTGATGGCGTATGCGAGCCGTGTGTGCGTGTGGAATGTCCGTATTGACATAAAATACGTACGTGTGCTGTCCGTGTGCTGTCCGTTTTTAAAGGCCCGCATTCTTACCCAATTAACGATTTTAATCATTCATCATGAGATCCTGGTGTTGTTGTTTGCTTTCAATTGACCTGATAGATTGGAAACAAGTGTTGCAGATTTTGTGATGAAAAACGGACACGGACGATACGTGCTGAACACGGACATACTCCGTGTGCGGTCCGTGCAGGCACGGACCCATAGACTAAAGCGGGTCCGTGCCTGCGTGCTGCCGGCCAAAAACGGACATGTCGTCCGTGTAGAAAAGCGCACACACGTACTTACCACACGGACACACGTTCCGTGTGATTTTACGTGTGTGTGCCATCTACCATTGAATAACATGGGTCTCCGTGTGTACATGTCTCCGGTACGTGCAAATGCGTACCGCACACGTACAAAAAAAACGGATGTGTGTTGCGGGTCTAAGAGAAGGGGTATTTGAAACAGATCAGAATCAGATGCCAGATCCCACTTCTCAGAGACCTTGTGGAAAACTAACTGAGCAAATTCATTGAAAGCTGCAGTATATGCAACTAATACACTTCTTTTAAAGGGAATCTGTCAGTATGTTTTTGCTATATAAGCTGAGGACAGCAGGCTGTTTGGGTTAAGAAACAAAAACAACTATGTCTCTCTTATCTGTGTGTGCTATTGTTTACTTAAGCTAAAAGATTTTTTACCCTGTGGTTAACATTACAGGACTTGAAACCCATGTGTAGAGCAGTCCAACACTCCCCTTGCTGTGATTGACACACAGTCAATGCACAATCTCTATTAAGAGTCAGGTGTGGGAGAAGGCAGCTCCCTGGGTGCAGCTTTCATTATGTAAGAATGGCTACACCCAGTCATCTAAGTGATACACTGTTGGATTCAGAATCTCCTTACTTGATGAGATAGCAAAAACCTGCAGACAGATTCTCTTTAAAGACCCCCATACTCAATAGACCAAAGTTGTACTAAATGGACTATTTCAAACAAAATGATTGTTCATTACTTGGTTCTTTAGATGACAAATGATCGACTTTTGCATGACGAACGTTCCCAGCTGTCTGAAAGATTTATGGGCATGTCTAATATTTTCTACTATGACGTCTTTGGCATAATGTGTATATGCTGGTTGTATTGGTAAACAAACAATCTGTTATTTCTAGCTCCACCGTTGGGTATATCAAGTTAGATTAACAAACGTTTTCCTTCGCTGTACATCAAAAATGTATGGCTTCTGCTTTGTACCATATTTGTACTATGTAATCGGATGTAGGTATGGTGCAGTCGTGCACACAAAGTTTTGCACAAACAATGAATGGTCTAATAAAGGAATCAGTGGATGTTCTTCAGATAACTGACAAGCAGCTCATGGATATTAAATCTAATGGATATCATTGATTGTCTTCTCATGTATGGAGGCCCATAGACATCTCCTCAGGGGTGGATCATTTAGGAGAAGCAGTCATTATTGGAAGACTACTCTACATAAGAGGATACCAGTAATATTAGTAAGACATGATAAATTGGGGAATCTGTTGTGGATTTCTGGAGGACCCAAGAGCTTTTATTTATTGCTAAATCTCTTCATTTTATATAAAAATATGAAACATCTGATTCAAATAATGAGGTAGAAAAACTCATTTTCAGGAAATGCTGTGTCAATGTTTTCTAATAGATTTAGCAGAAATAGTTCCCTTTGTCCAATATTTAATTTAAAAAGGGTGTAACAGAGTTCTTCCTTCTTGATTCTTTGGCTAATCCTTTTCTGATGATTTAAAGCCCATCCACCATGAAAAAGTATTAGGAAAGTATGAGCAGAATTTTAAATCAAGTCAAAAATAAGTCATCTAATATATAAAGCTGAGTGTATGTGTGTATGTGTGTGGTGTGTCTGTGTGTGTGTGTGTGTGTATGTGTGTGTATGTATGTATGTGTGTGTATGTATGTGTGTGTGTGTATGTGTGTGTGTGTGTGGTGTGTGTGTGTGTGTGTATTTATATATGTGTGTGTGTGTGTGTGTGTGTATTTATATGTGTGTGTGTGTGTCTGCTAAAGGAATCCACACCGTCGCATTTACAATCACGAAATTTTGCACACACACCTCATTTGACTTAGGGAACGTCATAGTTTTGAGGGGAAAATTTAGCCCTGTGCTTTACAGTTATTCGCCAAAAATCCTGCTTACATTAAATTCAATGGAGCTGGGAGCTACAGGTCATTAATATGAGCTGTGATTGGTTGCTATAGGCAATGAGGACATTCTTAGTATAATAAGCTTATGTGTGAGGTAATATGATTTCAGTGGAGAGACAGAGAGAAAGACAGAGAGAGCAACACAGGGAAACAGAGACAGACAGAGAGATAGAGAGAGACAGACAGAGACAGATAGAGAGAGACAGGAAGAAAGACAGAGATAGAGAGAGGAAAACAGGGAGAGACAGACAGAGACAGATGGAGAGAGACAGACAGAGAGATGGATAGAGAAAAAGAAAGACAAAGATGGAGAGAGAGACAAAGAAAGAGAGACAGACATAGAGAGAGGGAGACGAATAGATGCAGAGAGGGGCAGACAGAGAGAGACAGAGAGATGGAAAGAGAGACAGAGAGAGACAGACAGACAGTGAGGAGAGAGAAAGACAGAGACACAGACAGAGATGGATAGAGAGAGAGATGGACAGACAGAAAGAGAAACAGAAAGATAGACAGAGAGACAGACAGAGGCAGACAAAGAGACAGAGAGAAAAAGAAAAACAAAGAGACAGAGAGAGAGAAACAGAAAGAGACAGACAAAGAGACATTGAGCGACAGCGAGAAAGACAGAGAGACAGACAGAGAGGGAGACAGACAGACAGGGAGACAGAGAGAGAGAGAGAAATACAGACAGACAGAGACAGAGAAGCAGAGAGGGAGAGAGTTAGAGAGACACTCAGTTACTATACCGTGTAACGCCGGGTACTACAGCTAGTGTATTTGTATAGTTACTCTACTGTTCCCAAGTTTGGCTTTTTAACTAATTGTGCCTAAAATAAAAATTTGAAAAGCCAAATAATTCTAGATGTTAAACCTGCACCAAAATAGCACTTCTTCAAAATTGCAGGTTCATATGTAAATGAGATTTCCTGTAAGGAAAAAGCTACAATAATAATCACATCTGTACCCTGTCCTTAATCATCTTATGAGGCACAAAGGGCAAGGGCTTAAATGTTTGCCACCTATGTTTCATCTCTCGTCACCCCAATCCACTGGTGAGAGAGCAGAGATCTGTGAAGGATTCATGTGTGAATTCTCAGGGGGCGGTTTTATTCTCTCTTTATTTGATGAAAGGAGAGCTCCTAATTGCTATGAATTCCATTCAGTTTAATTGCATGCTTAATAAATTCTAACCGGCTAATTATCAGCAACAATCCCTGTTTAATTCACTGACACGGTAACTAGTCTATTCTTTAGTAATCACATGCTTATTTAGAGCCTCAGACATTTTTTAAAACTGTTTCGACAGCATAAAAAGTGCTAGCGCTGATTTTTTTGTTCAGAATTTTGGTGCATGGGGCAGAATATTTTAAATTGTGTGTACAGAATATACACAAGGGAGGAGAAGTTTACTTTGGGTGCATAAGACAAGGAGCTATTTAATCTATTCATTCATAAAGCCTGTTGGAAATCATTATTTACAGATACATCATCTAAGGCCCGTTTCACACATCCGGCATTTCGCCAGATTGCCAGATCCGGCGCACTCCAGTACAGTGTAATACAGTACAATGGCATCGCGGGAACCTCCGGTCACATGCTGTCATGTGACCGGACCATGTGACCGGAGGTTGCCGCCATGCCATTGTACATAATTAACACTGTACTTGAGTGCGCCGCATCTGGCAATCCGGCGAAATGCCGGATGTGCGGAACGGCCCTAAGCTAGCACCAGGAAAAATAATGTACAACAGTCAAAAAATATATAAATATACCAAATATAAAATTAGCATAAAATTCCTAAATTCTCAATACAATAAAAACAACAATAAAAAAACCTATTGTGTACATAGAATACACCATATACATCAAAATATAAAGTGGAGTACAAATAGTAATGGGACAAATCAAAATTGTATGATAGATACCAACGACATCAGAGAGACAAGATTGACCGATCCACTAGTGTTAAGTATAAGTTTGTTATTTTAATGATAACATTTCCACTTGTTAGATCTGATGGACTTTACAACAAATGAATGGCAATAGTAGAAGTCAGCACCATTGTCACATGAGTTGGCCAAAAAGTCAAGAAACTAAAGAACCTTTCTTGGAAAATCCACAGTCATGAAAAAGATAGAAAAAGTCCAAATGGCTAGTAGTGGTAAGGTTAAAATATCTGTATGACACCAAATATATTACAGCTTCTCTGTTTATCAAGACCTTTAAAGAACCACTTCATCATTTTTTTGGAGTTGTAATGGTGCTCTAAACCCAGGTCCCCTGCCCCATGTCTTATACTCACCTTCCTGCGTTTTCACCTTTTAACAATAGCGCTCCGGTCCCATGGCACCATCTTGTGCCCGTAACGTCTGACTGGCCAGAAGTCAGAAGTTATGTCACAGATGCTCAATAAAACTCTAGGAGAGCCAGAACGAGGCTCTCATAGACTTCTATTGAATTGTGACCTCCAGCTTGCTTCATGAAACACTAGAGCTGCCGGCAGGTCACAAACTGCAGAAGACAGACCAGAGAGACGGTTAAAATAGATGAAGACACCAGAGGGTGAGTATAATAAAGTGAGCAGAGGACGTAGATTTAAAGCACTCCAGTAGTGAAATAAAAAAAGGCTAGATTTGAGCTTTAAAGACCTACAGAAAGTCAAAATGTAGCTGGCATAATTATTTTTTTTTCTTATTTGTCACTATTACCCATTTGGATGCTATCTACGTTTTTTATGACTGACAATTTGCAACAAAGCCTCCAAGCAGAACCTTCAACCCAAATGTGAACACACCCGTAGTAAATGCAAAGATTCTTGTACATACATAATGGTATTACCGTAGCTAAAACAATCACCGTTAGCTCATGGCGTCTTCGAAAACGTGATCCTTTCCAAGATTGTAATACAGCAGGTTCATTAGCTGTGTGGGCAGGGATATGTCACGGTTAGTTGTCACCTTATGAATGTTTCCCATCAATGGTAGAAAACACGTTAAGCAAAGTGAAGAAATCAAACGAAAAATTTATTAAAAACTTACATATCTTTCTATTACAATATCATTAAACGGGGAAATACTGTATACTAGGACTAGTGTTTTATACGCCTGACTAGATACAGATTCCATAGGAGTGTGAAGTTTCAGTTTAATTAAAAGCTCTTTGTGGCATAAAGTATAATGAATCCATAAGGCTGTTCTGAGCCATACCCCTTCTCCTAAGCTTCCTATTATTCCAAAAAGTTGTTGGCGCTGGTATAGAAATGACTTTTTAACACCAGAAAAATTGCTGTCCAGTGTATCAACCCTAATGTTCAATTCCATAAAAAACGGAAATATCTTTCAAGCCATTTAAGGGTGCTTTACACGCTGCAACATCGCTAACGATATATCGTCTGGGTCACATCGTTAGTGATGCACATCCGTTAGCGACATCGCAGCGTGTGACACCAAGGAGCAACGTTCAACGAATCGCAAAATCGTTCAAAATCGATGATCGTTGACACGTTGCTCCTTTTCGTAATGTCATTGCTGCTGCAGGTACGATGTTGTCCGTCGTTCCTGCGGCACCACACATTGCTATGTGTGACACCGCAGGAACGACGAACATCTCCTTACTTGCGTCCACCGGCAATGCGTAAGGAAGGAGGTGGGCGGGATGTTATGTCCCGCTTAGCTCCGCCCCTCCGCTTCTATTGGACGGCTGCCTTGTGACGGCGCTGTGACGCTGCACGACCCGCCCCCTTAGAAAGGAGGCGGTTCAGCGGCCAGAGCAATGTCGCAGGGAAGGTAAGTCCGTGTGACGGGTGTTAACGATGTTGTGCGCCACGGGCAGCAATGTGCCCGTGTTGCATAACTGACAGGGGCGGGTACGCTTGCTAGCGATCTCACTAGCGAGATTACAGCGTGTAAAGTACCCTTTAGTGTGACATATGATGTAATGTTCTGCCCTGTTGCTGGTGGAGACAGGAAGATGTTCATTGAGAAAGATTTGGAGGAGGATTACACAAGTCCCATTTGGTATTTAGGTGTCACCAGTCATCACCTTGCCTGCTTGTAGTAATGCATGGCCGCTGATCAAATCATTGAATCAGTGTGCCATTGAAGAAATGTATTGTCCCTAGTCATAATTGCTAATATCAAGAGTGCAGCACTACGTCAATTCCAAGGAACAAACAATGGTCTTTGCCATTTAAAAATGCAAAGCAGGGAGGGCTTCCTTTAATAAATATGGCAGCTATGCATCCTCCATTGAGGCTGAGCACACACCATCATTTCTCAAAAGGCAATAGAAACCACATGGTATTGCAGTGATTGGACATTTGGAAGTTGAAATTTTACAATTAGATGATTGGACACCTTCTATGGCCATAGATAATTTAAGATACAATGGAGGAAGATGAGGAAGAGTACAGAAAACAGTGGTGATGATAAAAATGTCATTTCACTAGTTGAGGATGCTACCTGGCTACAAGAAAGATGCTCATGAGAAAAAGTAGGACAGCCTGAGCCTTGCTCATATTGTCAGCTAATGTTTTTGGTCCCACATGAGAAAGTGATGTCACTGAATGTGCTGATGCAAAGTTGTAGTTCCTAGATTACTTGTGCCAGGATGTCCATTATGTCATGCCTCAGATTTGATCCAGCAGTTTCCTGTGCTGTGGTCCATTTCCCTCTCCACTGAGCCACAGTCTGGTTCGAACACTTTCCAGTTTCTGAGCACTTTGTTTGTGTTCATTGCCTTTTTGCCAACAGGTGTTTCCAATGCTTACCAAGGCTTGCATTTCCCACTGGTGATATTTCTGAAGTTGACCCTGCTTGAAGTTACAGCCTGTCTACCAAATGCTTTCCTGGCAGACTGAAGCTTTTGATTTACCTTAATTTTTTATTCTGCACCTTCTCTCAGATTCTTACGGAGGTATGTGATACCCTCGATGGTTGCTTAGGAAGCACAGGTCTGAGTAGTTTCAGTTTGCACAGGGGCCCTAGGGACTGCACAGCTTGGAACTCTAGTCTGTACAGAACCGGGTTGGTAGGTGCAGTAGGTTTGAGTTAAATCTTAGTTTTCTTTGTTATCCACATGTGCACTATAGCCTATTTTGTTGCTTCAGTTAGCTCACTATAATAGATAAGTTCTCAGGGAATATAAAAAATAATTACGATAGTTAAGATGATCGCAGACACTTCCACAATCCCAACATGGGCTTTCAGGTGTTGTTGAGCTTAGACCAACATTAGGTCAGGAATTACTTGCTCCTTAACTGATTGCAGAAAAAGCATATTAGCCCCTGGAAGATCTTTTGGTCTGACACTGGCTCTACTCTTCATAACTGATAACACCACCATTCTCTTCTGATGATACCAACACCTCATCACCCCAATCTGGCTCTTAGGTCCTGTCGACCACATCATCATCATTATCACTGACTCGGCAGACAGTTGTCTCAATGTGGGAAATATCCTGAGCGTCTGTCCAACTTCTCAATCCCTCCCCAGCTCCTGATTCCCATTCTAAATTTGGCCTCAGTCACAGTACCGCCACCAACACATTTAGGTTGCAGTGTAGTCCTACACTTTCTATTCCTTTATCTTATCCAAGTCTAAACCATCATCTAATACATGAACATAAAGAAGTTGTAAAATTTCTTACCTAGCACCCAAAGTGCTATAACTTAAAGAGAACATGTGTTACAAAAAGACACTATTAGTCTGCAGATATGGGGTTAATATGCAGGTTAATTGCATTCGGACACCATCTGAGACCCCGTCTACAGGTAAGAAATTAATTTTACACCTCCCAGCAGCCTTGGGCTTTTAGTCAAAGGGGTGTGGCTGGTGCGGTTTCGGTCACCGTTCAGTGCATAGTGAACGATGGCTGTAACCGCTCCCCAGCCCAGACTGATAACCGGCACTGCACTGATGAAATGCATTATGGGAAATTCACTCATCTGTGCCTAAGCTCATATGTGACTTCTCTGGCTGATTCCATTTTCTGCAATGTGTAAAGTGGCGACAGCTATTTGAGGTGATTGAAGCAATGGAAATTGTAAATTGTTTTGATTCCTGGGTGCAGCAATTTTAGAAATATTCAACCCAAATTCAAATTGAATCAATTGGCTCCTCTCTACTAAAAATTGTATCTCACTAACCTTAAGACCATGATTAAGAGTTTAGGTGGAGCGGTATACACCTGGCAGCTCCATTGAAACTGTATTACACTAGCGGAAATAGTCGAGTCAGTGTAGCTCTGCTTCCGTCAGTGCCAGACACTTTGAAGAAAGCGTCTCTAAAAACTAAAAAGCATATACGAGAGGAAAAAACTGAATCCACAAGCATCTAATGGTATTTTTTATAGAACAATAGAGAAGATTCGCCTATCCATGTTTTCTCATTATTCAGTTTGCGGTGCACACTAGACCAATCTCCTTCCTGCTGTTTCCTTTTTTGTTCACCTAGAACGAACACCTCTGCATAAGATCCTCTGCTAGTTATCTCTTGATGTAAAACAATATTCGCGGGGCTCATTATGATGGCAGCAATTATACTTATTTCATAGCTCTCCTTTCTATTTAAGCTTTCTGCAATGAAGAGACAGGCACTTAGCATATAATTTGTCTTCAACAGCTTTCTTGTTCAACCACATAAACGCACACTATACCTTATCCTTGTAAACCAAGCGCTACACACGCAAACCAACACGCAAACATGTTTATGTAAGTCAAAGACAACTCTGTGGGGCCGATGGTGAGATATGTGCGCAATACCCCTTAGGGAGTATAAGACATATGCTAAATCATCACATTTCATTTTATTACCGGGGTTCTATGACTGATAGTGAATTTGCAAAAAAAATATATACACACTCAGTAATTTTATATATATATATATATATATATATATATATATATATATATATATATATATATACAGTCATATGAAAAAGTTTGGGCACACCTATTAATGTTAACCTTTTTTCTTTATAACAATTTGGGTTTTGCAACAGCTATTTCAGTTTCATATATCTAATAACTGATGGACTGAGTCATATTTCTGGATTGAAATGAGGATTATTGTACTAACAGAAAATGTGCAATCTGCATTTAAACAAAATTTGACCTATGCAAAAGTATGGGCACCCTTATCAATTTCTTGATTTGAACACTCCTAACTACTTTTTACTGACTTACTAAAGCACTAAATTGGTTTTGTAACCTCATTGAGCTTTGAACTTCATAGGCAGGTGTAGTCAATCATGAGAAAAGGTATTTAAGGTGGCCACTTGCAAGTTGTTCTCCTATTTGAATCTCCTGTGAAGAGTGGCATCATGGGCTCCTCAAAACAACTCTCAAATGATCTGAAAACAAAGATTATTCAACATAGTTGTTCAGGGGAAGGATACAAAAAATTGTCTCAGAGATTTAAACTGTCAGTTTCCACTGTGAGGAACATAGTAAGGAAATGGAAGAACACAGGTACAGTTCTTGTTAAGCCCAGAAGTGGCAGGCCAAGAAAAATATCAGAAAGGCAGAAAAGAAGAATGGTGAGAACAGTCAAGGACAATCCACAGACCACCTCCAAAGACCTGCAGCATCATCTTGCTGCAGATGGTGTCAATGTGCATCGGTCAACAATACAGCGCACTTTGCACAAGGAGAAGCTGTATGGGAGAGTGATGCGAAAGAAGCCGTTTCTGCAAGCACGCCACAAACACAGTCGCCTGAGGTATGCAAAAGCACATTTGCACAAGCCAGTTACATTTTGGAAGAAGGTCCTGTGGACTGATGAAACAAAGATTGAGTTGTTTGGTCATACATAAAGGCATTATGCATGGAGGCAAAAAAAAACACGGCATTCCAAGAAAAGCACTTGCTACCCACAGTAAAATTTGGTGGAGGTTCCATCATGCTTTGGGGCTGTGTGGCCAATGCCGGCACCGGGAATCTTGTTAAAGTTGAGGGTCGCATGGATTCAACTCAGTATCAGCAGGTTCTTGACAATAATGTGCGAGAATCAGTGACGAAGTTGAAGTTACGCAGGGGATGGATATTTCAGCAAGGCAATGATCCAAAACACCGCTCCAAATCTACTCAGGCATTCATGCAGAGGAACAATTACAATGTTCTGGAATGGCCATCCCAGTCCCCAGACCTGAATATCATTGAACATCTGTGGGATGATTTAAAGCGTGCTGTCCATGCTCGGCGACCATCAAACTTAACTGAACTGGAATTGTTTTGTAAACAGGAATGGTCAAATATACCTTCATCCAAGATCCAGGCACTCATTAAAAGCTACAGGAAGCGACTAGAGGCTGTTATTTTTGCAAAAGGAGGATCTACAAAATATTAATGTCACTTTTATGTTGAGGTGCCCATACTTTTGCACCGGTCAAATTTTGTTTAAATGCGGATTGCACATTTTCTGTTAGTACAATAAACCTCATTTCAATCCAGAAATATTACTCAGTCCATCAGTTATTAGATATATGAAACTGAAATAGCTGTTGCAAAAACCCAAATTGTTAAGAAGAAAAAAGGTTAACATTAATAGGGGTGCCCAAACTTTTTCATATGACTGTATATATATATATATTATATATATATTATATAAAGATGAGTGTATGTGTGTGTGTGTGTGTGTGTATGTGTGTGTATGTGTGTGTGTGTGTGTGTGTGTGTGTGTTTATGTCCGCTAAATGAATCTGAACCGTCGCATTTACAATCACGAAATTTTGCACAGATGCCTCATTTGACTCAGGGGACGTCATAGACTATGTTTTGAGGGTGAAATATTATTCCCGCACTTTACAGTTACTCTCCAAAAAACCTGCCTCCATTAAAGTCAATAGAGTAGGGAACGGGGAACGGATCTGTTATTATAGATTTCTATTATGGACAGAAAAAGAAACACACAGAGAGACCCACACACACAAAAAGAGACCCACAGAGTAAAAGACCCACATAGAACAGACACACACTCTGCTTCTATTTTGCTACAGGTCATTATTAGAAGCTCTAATTGGTTGCTATACGCAACAAAGGCCATTCTTACTATAAGACAGCTTATGTGTGTGTTAATATGAATTTGGTGGAGAGACAGAAAGAGAGGGGGACAGACAGACAGGGAGAGACAGACAGAGAGAAACAGAGACAGACAGAAAGAGAGGCAGACAGAGAGAGACAGACAGAGAGAAAGAGACTGACAGAGAGACAGACAGAGAGAGGAGGACGAGACGCATTTCCTACTGCACTGTGACAAATACTCAGCAGTGAGGGCCTCCCACTTCCAGAAACTTACCACCCATAGCCCGGGCTTTCCATCCATGGATGAGGACATGAAACTCCGCAACCTACTGGGGGAAGAGGAATCAATGGTGGAGATCGCCGCCCAATATGTCACCACATGTCATAAGCTGAGGGGAACCTAAGACCCCTAAATGGACTGTCAGAGCCCAAATTGTGCCTCCCAACTCCCCATAACCCTGATCCCCTCCCACCTTACTTACTGTATTACTCTTGCTTTGGCAACACTAACTGCATTTTGGTCCTGCCAATAAAGCATATTTGAATTTGAATTTGAATTTGAATTTGAGAGAGATAAACAAAGAGAGACAGAAAGAGACAGAGAGAGAAAAACACAGAGAGACAGACAGGGAGAGAGACAGAGAGAAAGAGACTGACAGACAGGGAGAGAAACAGAGAGAGATAGGGAGACAGAGAGAGAGGTAGACAGAGAGAGACAGACAGGGAGAGAAACAGAAAGAAACAGAGAGATAGAGAGACAAAGAGAGAGACATGGAGAGAGACAGAAAGAGACACAGAGAGAGAAAGACACAGAGAGACAGACAGGGAGAGAGACAGAGAAAGAGACTGACAGACAGAGAGAGAAACAGAGAGAGAGGCAGACAGAGACAGACAGGGAGAGAGAAAGAGAGACAGAGACTGACAGAGAGACAGACAGAGAGAGAAACAGAGAGAGACAGACATGGAGAGAGACAGAGAAAGAGACAGAAAGAGACAGAACGAGAGAGACAGAGAGACAGAGAAATAGACAGAGACAGGGAGACACTTAGTTACTATCCCGGGCAATGCCTGGTACTACAGCTAATTTATTTCTATACATATATATTGATTCTTAATGCAATTGCATAAATGGGTGTTTCACAACTTTGTCTCACTTGACCAGTGAGACATGAGCAAGTCATCCCTAAAGGTACAGGGTCCCATTTCTACCTCCAGAACAAGTGGAACTGTGCATTATGATGAGTTATTGGACTGCAATGGGCCCATTCATCGTTCTTGCACTAGGGCTCTTTTCACTCTGTGTCCGCCAGTGTTTGTGCATATGTTTTCAAGAGAGCATCGGTCTCTTCATTTGATGGATGGAGATTAAATCTTTTATTTTGGAAAAGATAAGATTTATACTTAGCATGCTAAACAAGAGGAACTGACTGTAGATCTCGGCTCGAGACAGAGACGCGAAGATATAAAGAGAATAGACAGGACATAGAAAGAAACACTCAGGCAAAGGGACAGACAAAGCCCGAAGGTTCGGTGTCTCTGTCGCTGCCTCTGGCCTTTTGTCGATAAAGGAGGGGTCTATGCTCCATCAAGCTCGTGCCGGAGTCAGCATGCCATGACCACCCTCCTCCCCTGGCGATGTGAGAAATGTCCCTCGTTGGTCACACTACGTTTGTTTTTCATTAGAAGTTAAGTGTGGACATGAGCGATCGAGGAGAGTTCAGCTTCCAGCCGCCTTTTGCCTGATTGAAAGGCTGCGGGCAGTGGGGGAGCCTCTGGCAGGATCAAACAGGGCAAGCAGCAGGGCTGCAAGTACCTGCCGAAATTTATAGAGCCTACCAAGAGAAAAGCAATGCTGAAATTCTTTCATAGCCGAAAAACAAGGTTGTTTGTGAAGACATATCTGGCCTGCAAAACACCATTAAAAATACATTTACTGATGCTATCAAAGGAAGCGCCACAATAAAAAGTACAGGAAAAAAAGGTTTCTGCACCTAACCAGACATGTCAAAGTGCAACTAAAGCGGGAAAGCACTAACAGAGCAGGATGGTAAATAGTAAGTGCCGTAGTAGAAAAAAGGCTGACTGAAGCGAAGCACACATGGCTGTCACTAAAAAACAACAAGGCTTGCTCTTTGGTATCAGACCCAGCAGATGACTCCAGTTCTTGGCAGCCTTTGGAAAGCGGTTCTCAAAAGAAATTTTAGTTTACAAAGAAATATAAAGGTTTTTGAGGAAAACTAAATCTAACGGAGCGTACAGCTTCATTTCTAAGGGTAGATGCGATTTCCAAATTCAAGTTAGAAATACTAATTTAGAGTCTTATTGGAGGTCAACAGGAAGCAGAATATAGCATAACACATGACTGCAGGGCTGACCACGCAAAATTTATTTGTAGTCTGTTACCATGGAGACATACACTGGAGATCAAAATTAGAGAATCACTTGCTTTTTCATAAATAATGTAATCTACATTGATGAACATTTGAAGGTTTTTTGTAAGGGGTACACTGTTGTGAATGTCAGTTATGCTTTTGCTGCTGTGAGGCTCCCTCTTGTGGCCAGGAATGGTTTGGTCAGAGACCAGGTGTGTTGTGCAATGGGCGTTTCCATTGCTAACTCTCTGCCTATTTAAACCCTGGTCTGATAGCAGGCTATGCCGGATGTCAGTAGTTCTTTGTTCACCAGCCTGCTTCATCCTGCTCCAGACCACATCTACCCCAGATAAGTGCTTGGCTCTTTATTTGTTGTTTGGTTCTTTTTGCTCTTATCTGAGTTTGTCATTTACTGTGGTTGTTTTCAGTTTATTTGCATGCAGGGATCTTCCCTCCCAGTTGCTTAGCTGGGAAGCTCCCTGCAGCTATGTTTGGAGTATTGCTCCTATTTGTCCATGTGTTTGTTGCTTCTTGAATTTGAAAATGTTCCTGCTTTCTGTTCATTGGTATGACAAGAGCGCCTGGTATAGGACGGAGTTCAGATCTAGCGATCTGAGGGCTTTTTTGTACTATCAGGTTTTTGTATTTTTGCAGGGTTTTTTCTCTGGCCACCATCAGTCTCTTTCCTATCCTGTCCTATTTAGTCAGTAGGGCCTCACCTTTTGCTAATCCTATCATCTATCTGTGTATTGTGTTTTCCTATATCACCGCAGTCTTTGAATGTGGGGGGGCTTGCTATTCTTTATCTATTTTCTGAGGCAGAGAGTTATTCATCTTTCCTTCCTTTAGGATAGCTAGTTCTCCGGCTGGGTTCGCGGTGCACAGGATGTTAGTTCACCCCTCGGCTACTTCTAGTGTTGATGGTTAATAAGGGGATGGCGGCCAGATTAGTTGCCAAGGCTCTTGTCACCTTTTACCAATGATTTATGGTGGTCTTCCATGGTTCCGGATCATAACAGTACACCATGCCAGTAGAACAGTGTTTTACAAAAGATCCAGAATTTATCAACATAAAACCTTTATTTTGCCTAAAACATGATGATCATAATTAGAGAATAACAATGACTGTAGCACAGAGAAAGATTATAAGTAAATTTTCTGAAGGAAACAACAGTCACCAATCAGTAGGAAGTGTAGAGGCCTTTACGTTGAATGACCTTAGCATATCTGTGGCTACAGGGCATCACTAGTCTCTCACACTGCTCTGGTGTGATTTTGATCCACTCTTCATCCAGTCTGTTCCACAGTTCTTTGACTGTTATGGGTGTCTTCTCCATAACTGTGTCATCAAGGATTTTCCAGAGGTTTTCTATTTGGTTTAGATCAGGACTATGGGCCGGCCATTTTATTGTTTCAATGTTTTCTGTTTCAAGGAATTGATTTACCTATTTTGTTGTGTGAGAAGGGGCATTGTCCTGCATGAACATTGCTGTATGATTGTGTGATGAACGTGAGTAGGGAACCATGTGTTGTTGAAGAGGTTTCTGATACACACTTGCATTCACTCTGCCATGTATCTGTATGAGAGGTCCAACTACTGCTGCAGGAAAGATTCACCAAACCATGACACTTCCTCCACTACTTTCACTGACTTCTTAACACACTTTGGGTTCAGTCTTTTTCCAGTTTGTAGATGAACATAATGTTTCTCATCAGACCCAAATAAATTAAACTTGCCTTCATCACTAAAATAAACTGTGGACCACTTCTCCTCTGTCCACACAACATGCTCCTCACGAAAGGTGAGTCTAGCCTTATGATTCTTTCTGCTAATCAGAGGTTTGGTCATTGTAGAGTGGGCTTTCAGTCCAAATGCTGTTAAACGTTGTGACACTGTATGACGAGACAGTGCTGAACTGGTGAGCAATTCCAGCTGTGGTGTTGAAACAATTACCCATGGAGATTTTCTGCATTATCCTGTCCTCTTTTGCATTTGTCTTTTGATGGTGAATAGCCTTCTTGGGAGACTTGAAAGAGACTGTGGTATTGTAAAGATGCAATATTCTCGAAATCACAGACTTGGAACGATAGGCTTCTCTTGCCATGGCTGAAAGGGACACCCCCTTGGCCTTCATCTGGACAACCTACTGCTAGAGGGTTTCAGTCACTTTGGTTTAGCACACCCTTTTTGCAAAGTCAGTGCAAACTGGAAACTTATGCTGCCAGTTAAAGGAGGTTTATCAGATAATTAAGGAAATTAGCACCAGTTGCCATATTAACACTAATATCTTGCAGGTATATGAAAGTGTTCTCTAATTTTGATCAGTTTTCTTTTTCATTTATCTCATTTACAATTTAAGTATGTGCTTTTGAAAAAATTCAATTTATGAAATAAGCTTAAAATACTGCTAGTTTACTCATGTTAGGGTATAATCACATAGGACTACACAATGACCTTAACATTTAGGAAATTGTGTGTTGTTCTCTAATTTTGATCTCCAGTGTAGGTATGCAGATTAACTGTATACATAAAAGAGTAGGATATATTTAATCAAGACTATTTGCATATTTACTTCCCAAGTCTTCTGCAAGGAGGATGAACTACAAGTTTCTATACTTTGAACTTATTCTGAGTTATTTTATAAACCCCTTTACCATTTACAAATTTAAGGAGTAATACTCATCTCTTTAGTTCTGATGCTGCCCAGTCACGTGATCAACTGGAGCGGGAAATAAAGACTAGCAAAGAACTGGGCAGCACCGGAACTGTTTTAGCTGATAACACCAGGAAAGGTCTGATGTCTACCACTGATCACACTAGAAAGTAACTAGTACCGTATGGGTATCTGCAGTTTTAGTCCCCTGCAAGTAAGAAGAGGTGCAAGTAGAACCAAGACAATGAGGACTAAGGCTGGCGTCACACGCTACGATATATCGGGTGATATGTCGTCGGGGTCACGGATTCCGTGATGCACATCCGGCATCGTTAGACATATCGTAGCGTGTGACAGCTACGAACGACTGTGAGCAAGCAAAAATACTCACCTTATCATTGCTCGTTGACACGTCGATCATTTTCAAAATGTCGGTCCTCCTTCTGTGCTCTGGTTGTTTATCGTTCCCGAGGCAGCACACATCGCTACGTGTGACACCCCGGGAATGACGAACACAGCTTACCTGCGTTCCGCCGGCAATGCGGAAGGAAGGAGGTGTGCGGGATATTACATCCCGCTCATCTCCGCCCCTCCGCTTCTATTGGCTGGCCACTGTGTGACGTCGCTGTGACCCCGAACGTCCCTCCCCCTTCAGGAAGATGATGTTCGCCGCCCACAGCGACATCGTCCGGGAAGTAAGTGCGTGTGACGGGGGTAAACGACTTTGTGCGCCACAGGCAACTAATTGCCTGTGACGCACAAACGACAGGGACGGGTATGATCACTCGTGCGATCTCCCGATAGATCGTCCCGTGTGACGCCGGCCTAATAATGAAATGAATGTAGGTGGCAGAATTTCAGTTTATGGACTGTGGAGTGTGGACATGAAAAGGTAAAAAGGCATTTACAGCTCCCTATAACTGCAAGGAAGGCATCTTAACTCCTCAATAGCCACTAATACGTCTCCTTATAGCACACTATAATAACAGCTGTGGAGAATATTGTGCAGATGTGAGACAGATGCCCACCTGTGAGAAGAAACCGGACACACAGGAGGGAAGGAATAAGTAGGCAATTACTGAATTTACATTTCCAAGCAACAGATACACAACACTTAAAGTGTAACCATCGTTTTCATTTTTATTTCATAAATCAATAGTTCACATGAAAATAAGCAACTGTGTAAAATATCTTATCAGAGGAATCTGCTTCTTTCTCTGCCAGAATTGATCAGTCATCATCACAATTCTCAATTCTGAGGTAAAATCTGTATTCAGTGAAGACTTTCCCATTACTGAGATAGGATACAAAAGAAGGGAGGAGTTAGATGCAAAGGGAGGGGCTAGAGGCAGAGCTCCACCCCCTCCTTCTTCTTCTATCTACATAGAATCTCATCAGCACTAACTGCCATCTCCTATCTCAGTAATGGGAAAGTCTTCACTGAATACAGATTTTACCTCAGAATTCAGCATTTTCATAATGACTGATCAATTCTGTCAGAGAAAGAAGCAAATATGTCTGATAACATATATATTACACAGTTGCTTATTTTTATGTGTACTATTCATTTATGAAATAATAATTAGACTGATGGCTACACTTTAACCCCTTCACAACCTATTTTCTGAACTTATTTTTGCGCTTTTGTTTTTTCCTCTCTTTCTTCCAAAACTATCTTGCTTTTCCTTCCACATATAACGTGTTTGTTTTGAATGTTGCGATAATCAAAAAAGTAATTTTGGTGCTTTGATTTTTTTTCTCGATACGCTGTTTACCAATTGAATTAATTTATTTTATATTTTGATAGATCGGATTTTACAAATGCAGCAATACCAAATATGTTTTTTTTTAGTTTTTTATTGTTTTGTTTTTAATGGGGGAAAGGGTGGATGATTTGAACTTTTTTTTCATATATTTCCTTAATTCCTACTTTTTATTGTATTTTATAGTCCCTTTAGGGGACTTGTATCTGTAATTGTCCAATCACTGGTGCTATACGCGGCAGTGCATCAGCACTACTCTGCACTGCAGAAATGATGATCTATGAATGCTAGCTCGCAGCTGTTATTCACAGGAAGATCATAATGACAGAAATATTGGTCATCGAGTGATCCCCAGCTGTCATGACAACCCATCGGCTCTGCGCGATCACGTCATGGGTTCGCTGATGGGAATGACATGCCCCATGCCGGTGCATGTTAAATCCCATTGTTAGAGATTGACAGTGGGATCACAGGTTGACAGCAATGGGTGGATCACCGATCCACCTGCACCTGTTAGAGGGAAATGATGGCTGGTTAAATCAGCCGATATGTGCAGGGAAAGATGAGGGCTCAGTGAACGAGTCCGCATCAAACGCAGGGATTCAACCTTTGTCATACCATTACATCAAAGGTTGTGAAGTGGTTATAAGCACACTATATATACAATGACGGAAGTGGCAATTTAATTATAAAGAGAAGACAAACATTAAGGGAAATCTTATTTCTTTTCATTTTTCTTCTATTTTTTAAGTTACTATTTGGCACACTTGAATCTAGACATAAAGTGTGTTCTTGAGTTTTGAAGCTAATCAACTGGGAAGTGCTAACGGCAAGAAAAAAATGCAGTTATTGTTAATTAAAGGGGATGTCCACTATTTGGACAGCTGCTATTTAAATGCCCTAGTTCGCCATGTAATTGAAAACCTTATTCTTATCTGTTCCAGCAATGTTGGTTCCAGATCTTCATTGGAGTGTTGCAGCCAATCAGAGGCCACAAATAGGCTGCTTTACTAACCCTTCCATTGTATGTCCAAGGGAAGTATGAGACAAGCAGCCCAATAGCAGCCTCTGATTAACTGCAGTGGTCAAATGGCGCTGATACTGAATGGGAGTATAAAGGGTGCTTTACACGCTACGACATCGCTAACGATATATCGTCGGATCACGTCATTAGGGACGCATATCCGGCGCTGTTAGCGACATCGCAGTGTGACAACAGGGAGCGACGATCAATGATCACAAAAGCATCAAAAATCATTAATCATTGACACGGCGCTCCTTTTCATAATATCGTTGCTGCTGCAGGTACGATGTTGTTCGTCGTTCCTGTGGCATCACACATCGCTATGTGCGACACCGCAGGAACGACCAACATCTCCTTACCTGCGTCCTTCGGCAATGAGGAAGTAAGGAGGTGGGCGGGATGTTACGTCCGCTCATCTCCACCCCTCCTCTGCTATTGGGCGGCCGCTGTGTGACGTTGCTCTTCAGGAAGAGGATGTTCGCCGCCCACAGCAACGTCGTCCGGGAGATAAGTGCGTGTGACGGGGGTAAACGACTTTGTGCGCCACGGGCAATTGCCTGTGACGCACAAACGACGGGGGCGGGTATGATTGCTCTTGCGATCGCCCGATAGATCGTCCCGTGTGACGCCGGCCTAATAGTGAAATGACTGCAGGTGGCAGAATTTCACTTTATGGACTGTGGTAAAGGTAAAAAAGGTAAAAAGGCATTTACAGCTCCCTATAACTGCAAGGAAGGCATCTTAACTCCTCAATAGCCACTAATACGTCTCCTTATAGCACACTATAATAACAGTTGTGGAGAATATTGTGCAGATGTGAGACAGATGCCCACCTGTGAGAAGAAACTGGACACACTGGAGGGAAGGAATCAGCAGGCAGTGATGCCGCAGTGACGTTGCTATGACGCCAAACGCACCTCCCCCTTGAAGGAGGGATGGTTCAGCGGTCACAGCGACGTTTCTGAAAAGGTATGTGCGTGTGACGCTGCCATAGCGATAATGTTCGCTACGGCAGTGATCACCAAATGAACGACGGGGGCCGGTGCACCTTTAGGGGTGTTCTATTTTATTTTAGAGGTGGCATTATAGTATTTTTGAAGGGGTTGTCTAAGTAATTGTCAACCTCCTTAAAAGTGGTTGTACATGAATGAATGTCGTTATTTCCACTTTCATACTTTGTGGAATTGTTTGCCATCTGATTTTAACACTACAAGCCCATAAGGGGAATGATTTGTATTCATGGCACGCCTTGTATGATATAGCAAGTGTCACCTTGTATTCGTCAACTGGATATTATTCTTTATTACTACCTGTAAATGCAGAAAAAAAACTTGATAAGAATAAAATATCCACAAATTGGGGCCCACAGAATAAATCTCAAGTTAAATCTGAGTATGACAAAAGCTAAAAAAAAATCACAGAAAAAAGGCAACTTTCCGTACCAACACCAGATCACAATACCAAATACCACAATACAAGATGCAGCAGACCCCCATGACAAAGGTGGAGCAGCACAGGGGCAAAATACTAGTTCATGGAGGAGGTGTCTACTCAGGGGTGGGATTAAAATTTTTAACAGGTTCTCTGTAAACCCCGCCCATTTGAAACCCACACCCATTCTGTAACCACACCCATTTTGTTAGCCACCTACCAAATACAAGTTATTTAAAGTAAATTCTCTTTCCCCTTCTTCCCCTCCTATACCTTCACTCTCCTGTCCAGCATCAGTTGTTCCAGTCACTGTCAGTCATATTTTATTAAACGTTTTTTCTACAATTCTTAAAAATTATTACTAAAGGAACCCTGCTAAAATTGGAACGGACGACCTTCCCCATACAGATCTCATCCCATGTGGCTGCTTTTCCAGTGCAGATCCCATCCCATATGGTCTCTTTCCCTTGCAGATCCCATCCCATTATGGCCTCTTTCCCTTGCAGATCCCATCCCATTATGGCCTCTTTCCCCTGCAGATCCCATCCCAGGCCTCTTTCCCCTCTTCCCCTGCCTCTTTCCCCTGCACATCCCATCCCATCCCAGGCCTCTTTCCCCTGCAGATCCCATCCCATTATGGCCTATTTCTCCCTACAGATCCCATCCCATTATGGCCTCTTTCCCACTGCAGATCCCAACTCATTATGGCCTCTTTCCCCTGCAGATCCCAACCCATTATGTCCTCTTTCCCCTGCAGATCCCATCAATGATGGCCTTTTTTCCCTTGCTGATCCCATCCCATTATGGCCTCTTTCGCCTGCAGATCCCATCCTATTATGGCCTCTTTCCCCTGCAGATCCCATCCCATTATGGCCTCTTTCCCCTGCAGATCCCATCCCATTATGGCCTCTTTCCCCTGCAGATCTCATCCCATTATGGCCTCTTTCCCCTGCAGATCCCATCTCATTATGGCCTCTTTTCCCCTGCAGATCCCATCCCATTATGGCCTCTTTCCGCTACAGATCCCATCCCATGTGGTCTCTTTCACCCTGCAGATCCCATCCCATTATGGCCTCTTTCCCCCTGCAGATCCCATTCCCATTATGGCCTCTTTCCCCTGCAGATCCCATCCCATTATGGCCTCTTTCTCCTGCAGATCCTGTCCCATTATGGCCTCGTTCCCCTGCAGATCCCATCCAATGTGCGCCATTTCCCCTGCAGATCCTGTCCCATATGGCTCCTCTCTCCATATAGTTCCCATCTATGCAGCCTCCTCTCCCTATATAGTTTCCATCTATGCGGCTTCCTCTCCCCATATAGTTCTCATCTTATGCGGCTCCTCTCCCCTACATCTTCGGCTCACTGAGCACTTACCTGCTCCAAAAAAACACTAACACAAGTGAATACAGGGAACCGGATCGCCAGAGCTGTTTCTTGCGGGTTCGGGGATCCGGCTGTTATTTTAACAACCAGTTCACCCGAATTGGATCAAACCAGCTGAATCCCACCCCTGTGTCTGCTAGTATTATGCACACAGGTAAGACTTGTATAGGACGCCAGTTACACAGGTACGTGTGATGCACAGTGTCTGGCTTATAGCCTATTGATGAAACCTATACTATTATATCAGTCAGGCTGCCCAGCACTATATAAGTGCACCCACAGGACAGGCACCCCAATACATCCAACCAATACTAGAGGGCCAGCTGCACCCTGCATAAAAATGCGCAATAAAAAGATGAAAAACATACTGTATTTTAAATATGTTTTTCATTATATCTATGGCCACCTTTGGAAACTGCCCATATTCCCTGGATCAAACACTCTTAGGCTTCTGCCACACTCACGTGAAATTCACGCACGTGCCGAGAGACACGTATTTTCCCTGCGTGTTGCGTGCAGGTAAGTACGTGTCTCTGGTACGTGCGTGACACATGTGTTCTACGTGTGCTATCCGCGATAACACACGTAGAACCGGTAATTATCATACTCACCTGGTCCTTCCTGCTGTCCGCGCTGCTGTCCGTGGTGCTGATCCTCGGTCTCCAGCCCTCCCGTCTCCCCGCTGCTGCTGCTGCCAGGCAGTGAAGTGAATATTCTATGAGAATAATGAGCGGCGGTCGGCAGCAAGAGGCAGCAGCGGCAGAGACAGGAGGGCTGGAGAAGGTGAGTTAATGTTTTGTTTTTTTTTCACTGACATGTGTGCTTTCTCCAGCGCGTGTGGTACGGGTGCGGGCCGTGTGACACCCGTGCTGCGGGAGAAATCACTGACATGTCAGCGCTTTTTAAAACGCACACACGTACAAACGCACACGGACACACGTTCCGTGTGGTTTTACGTGTGTGTGCCTGCTACAATAGGGTAGCATTGGTTAACGTGTCTCCGTGCCGCCGGTACGTGTAAAAAATGACAAACACGTGCCGGCAGCACGGATGTGTGGCGCTAGCCTTAAACTGGTTAAAAAAATGTTGGGACATGTTTTAAATGTTTTACGGTCAGTATTACTTTCAGCTCTCTGAGCATTTAAAAGGAATAAGCAGGAATATTTTAATGTGAGAGAACGCATCTTCTAAATAACTCATATTTTTGCTATATAACATGAATGATTCACTTCTTGGAAAAAGTGATGTACATTGTTTACAGGTAAAAGCCCAAATAATGAAAAATAATGGGGGTTTTCATTGACCTTGGTCCAACTGATAAGATCTCCACTGATACAGGGAATAGGGAATTTAAGTGCCCTATTTGTATGAAGCAATGGTCCTGCATGTGCACCACCACTCCATTCATAGATGTGTACAATGCTACTTATTGCTGTCAGTAATGACTCATTTATTTATTTATTTTACACTTCACTATAAGCACACAGACACTGCCTTTGATTCCAACCAGAGTGGGTGGGGCATGGTCTACCGGCAGCCAATCAGACCCGCTGGTGGGCGGGGAAAGCAGTGAATAAGTATGAAGACTGATGAGCGGACCTGGAAGTACTGTTACAGCCGTGCATGAGGCTCAGTAAGTATACTTTCCTGATTTAACCCTTTTGTTACTTTCTTTCTTTTTTTTTAAAATTATCCAGGTGGCCGAACCTGAACTGTAACACAGACTTTTCAGAGAAGTCTGTGTCAACACCTGCTGTTCATAACGGACACCGAACTTTACAGTTGCACTGGTAATGAGACAAGTTGCTCAGCACATGCTCGGCTATCGCTGGTTTTTTTTTTATCCATGTTTTTTTATTTAGTGAACATGACTGCAACAATCTCAGGATAAAGGCTGCTTTACACGTTACAATTTATTGTGTGATCGCATTTGCAATCACACCCGCCCCCATCGTTTGTGCGGCACGGGCAATTTGTTGCCTGTGTCGCACAATCCTGTAACCCCCCCGTCACACGTACTTACCTTCCAAACGACCTCGCTGCGGGCGGCGAACATCCACTTCCTGAAGGGGGAGGGACGTTCGGCGTCACAGCGACGTCACACAGCGGCCGGCCAATAGAAGCGGAGGGGCGGAGATGAGCGGGACATAAAA
Organism: Anomaloglossus baeobatrachus; assembly: GCF_048569485.1. Classification (NCBI taxonomy): domain Eukaryota; kingdom Metazoa; phylum Chordata; class Amphibia; order Anura; family Aromobatidae; genus Anomaloglossus; species Anomaloglossus baeobatrachus. The sequence goes on along the minus strand of NC_134356.1, from coordinate 213,077,407 downwards.
ATACCGCCCACCTCCTTCCTTCCGCATTGCCGGCGGGACACAGATAAGCTGCAGTTCATCGTTCCCGGGGTGTCACACGGAGCGATGTGTGCTGCCTCGGGAACAATGAACAACCGGACGTTCAATTTTTAGAAAATGAGCGCCGTGTCAACGATGAATGAGAAGGTGAGTATTTCTGCTCGTTCATAGCTGTCACACGCTACGATATCACTAACGATGCCGGATGTGCGTCACTTACAACGTGACCCCGCCGACATCTCGTTAGATATATCGTAGCGTGTAAAGCCCGCTAAAGGCATGGTAGACCCAATCAGTTAATCAGTTGGCCTTTTAAGCACATGGTGGATACAACTTCACTGATCTACAAGAATAGCCAATAGACAAAACACAGTGTCACAAAGGCAGTGACTTTAAAACTTACCGTATGCCATTATATATCCAAACTCACTTACTGTATGCATTTTAACTGCAAAAAACTCACTAGATTGACGGAACTGTTAACCAAGTGTAAAAAAACCTCTGAACTCTGACCTCTCTATGTAAATTGCTTTTTTACCCCGGTTTAATCCTATATAACCATGATTCTTATTTTTCTACTGTTACCCCATGGTATCACAACTCATGCCTCCCCATTTTAACTTGCAAAATCAATAAAAACATTTGACTCACAAAGGCGGTGACAACAATACGAAGGACATACCTAACAGAAACAATCCTATAAGCTTCAGTCTAAATTTACTTATGTAGAATGCAATATTGCTTCTACTAGTGTTAATTAAAATAGAAATATGAGTTGGCCTGAAGCATTATTAACTGATATTAGTAATAAATTAATAAGGCTTTAATGTAAAACACATCCATCTAATCTGTAAAGAAATAGTTTTCACACACATTTTTCGCTCCATTTTAGTGGTTTCTGATTGGTTCTGTCCCATTAGTTTATACACGGCTTGTTAACTATCCTGCTGCCAACTTGCTCTACTGGCCAGCAATGGACTCAATCCAAAGTGCCTTTACATTAGAGGCTAGATCCTTGTGAAAGGCTGAACACCAATGCATTCCCTGGCACCTGCTAAGCAGAGTGACTAATGCAGAGACTTTCAGAAGAAGACTTTCCTAAAAAATAATACTGTGGATTATGTTCTATTTAGGAGCAAGGTCTAATGAATTATACCCATTGAAGTTTTTTAAACAGATTTTTAAAGGTTATACAGACTGATGAGATGAGAGTGATTCTTGATGGACCAGAAGGATGGGCTTGTGACTGGATCAATAATAGGCCCATTCCTCCACTTCAACTCAGATGACAGGATGTGAAGGTGGGGTACTGTTATGGTCTGGTATTGTTAAAAATGAGCTAGTTGGACTGTTTCGAATTGAAGAGGGATTCAAAATTTACTGTCAATTTTTAGGAGACACTTTCTTCAAGCAGTGGTAAAGGAAAAAGTCTGTGTTGTGGGTTCGTTACTGTGGCTCGAGTGGTAGCCGGACCCGGGCTCTTACAACCATCCGACCTCACAACCGTAGGAAGGGGGGTATTTACAGGGGATTGGTTTGTCAGTGACACCACCTGTGGGTTGCGGTGAGAGTTGCTAGCACCGCCACTGCCTGGTGATGGGATGCCCGGGGCTGATGGAGCGGGGCAGCAGGATGCAATCCCCTCCACGGGTAGGGGAGCTGTAGTACCATAGCCCAGGTGAACGGGAGTGTTGGCTGCGGAGAGGGTCATGCAGGGTTGGATCGGGGATGGATGGTGTACTCACAGTTCTAAAGAATTGCACACAGAGTCCAGTGGTAAACCAAATTGCCAGTGACCGGTTGCCTCCAGCGGGTGTGTTCAGGTCCCACACCCTGGTGTAGAAAACAGGGGTCCCTTCCTCCTGCCCTCAGTGTTTGTGTCTTCAATGGGACGACTCCGCTTGAAATGGGGAAGTCAACTCCCGGTACTTTGTATGTTGGGAGCTGTGGCCCGAGAAATCTGACCCTTGGGATCTCTGTGGGTTCTGGCAGACACCCTATCCCCCGCATTGGGCTTCCGTTTCGCTCTCTGGGCTTACTGTGGAACAAGGCCTGAAACCTTGTCCCCGGCTGGTCAATTGACAAGGGGCTTGAAACCTTCCTCGCCCTAGGGTCCAGGCACCCCGTCTGTGCACAGCCTTCGGACCAGATTCCCGCTGTCGGCACCGGCGGGCTACAACCCTGCCCCGGTCCACTTAAGGTCTCCCACGACCGGATATCCGTCGCCTGTGGTCCTGCTTGCCGTCTGCCACCTAGTCCGGTAGTCCAGGGGCCCCAACCCCTGACTACGCTGTCACTTCACACCCTTCCACTTCAACTGTCAGTACTTGACTACTTGGTTCCCTCCCCTGACACCTCAGGACCCGTAGGTGGGTGCTCCCATCCGCCTGGTCCCACCCATTGGTGTGTCCCTATTGTCATGGGGGGTGACTAGGCTTTACTGGCTGGTATTGTGCACTTGGGTGTGGGTTTTGTGTTGGAATGCCAAGGAGGATGGAGTCTTGTACCAGAGAGATTTGTACGACCTCTGTGACTACCTGGTTTTGCCAGGGCGTCACATCTGCATCTTTCAAGAAAACCATGATTTTTATGCAAGACAATGGTTCATCACATGCTTCAAACTACTCCACTTCTTAACTAGCCATTTCTTATTATATTCTTGGTCAGTGGTGGTCGAGTTTCAGGCTTCCTTATCTTGCCTGTGTGACACCCCTGACTATCAGGGTGTCACAGGGAATGGTATCCCTTTCTCTTATGGTGCAGAACTCACCCTCCATGGTTCTGGATTGCTACACACTGGTATTGCTTCCATCAGCACTCAAATCCTAACCACACCTTACACCACACCAGGGCCGGACTGGGACTAAAATTCAGCCCTGGCATTTGGGGGTACACAGGCCCACTTTTCGCATGGTGAATGTGTAATATCTTTGTGCACTTGTAGATTGTGTAACACGACCATATAACATGTAGTCACGGCTGCATCCAGTATTACAGCTCTTAGTAGCAGGACCTGGTGAAGCCGCTGTTTTCCCTACAGAGCTGGGTCTCACAGATAATGAAGAGGATGCTACTCTCCACATTATGCTGTGGTCACATAGCTGATGGGCAGGGATACAAAATTAGATCCCCCTGAACTAATATTGATGAACTATTCTACAGAGAGGTGATCAGGGAAGCTGTTGTTTTCACTGGTGATAATTTTGGGTACATACCACTTAGGGAATATGCAATGAAATGTTTGGGGGCACATCCCACCATGGAAACTACTATGAAAAATACTGGCTATGAATGACCATATGCATCTCCTTGCTGTGCACAGGTTCAGGATTTTGAGTATCTTTTACCCACTTCAGGTTTCTAAAACCACCAAGTGATTAAAAGAAGTGACCTCTTCATTCTTCTGGTGTTTTCCACTCGGAAAACGCTCTGTATTTTACAATGCAGATCAATGGGAAGGCTCGGAAGATGCCGGAATCTACAACTCCCAGCTTGTCCTTAACAATGGTGAGGAGATGCTGGGAGTAATTGTTATCAGACTGCGGACCATACAGGAACCACAATACTGATAAGACGCAGGCAATATCACAATTAATCATTTACATCCAGGTACCTTTATAGGTGACATCTTCTGAGTCGATCTCATCCTTTTTGTCTCCTCGCAGTACAGACGCCATGATGAGGTGTCATGCCCACTGCTCATCTCTGAAGACCTCCCTATTTATTCTTCAGCAGCACTTCCCCACAAGTATCATTATACTGCTTCATAAATATAAATATCTCCCATGCTGTGCCCCTGAAAAAATAATTGCTGTGCTTCCTTCACAAAATATCCCCCCCACACTGCCCTTATCCAAAATACCTCCCACACTGCCTCTCTCCTTAATATACCCCCATGCTGCCTCTTTCCATAATGTCAACATACACAGCTTCTCTCCATAATGTCCCCTCCACACTGCTCTCTTTGTAATATACCCCCACACTGCCTCTCTCCATATTGTCCCCCATATTGCCCCTTTATTTTTATTATTATTATTATTATTATTATTATTATTAATAATTTACATATTTCCCCCAAACTGCTCTTTTGTAATCCCCCCCCACACACACACACAATGCAATGCACCCTCCATTACCCCTCCACCCCACACACAATACAATGCAACCTCCATTACCCCTACACACACACACACACACACACTACAATGCACCCTTAATTACCCCTCCCCCCACACACACACAATACAATGCACCCCCATTACCCCTACACATACACACACTCACACACACAATACAATGCACCCTCCACTACCCCTCCCCCCACACACACACAATACAATGCACCCCCATTACCCCTACACATACACACACTCACACACACAATACAATGCACCCTCCATTACCCCTCCCCCCACAAACACACACAATACAATGCACCCCAATTACACCTACACACACACACACACACACATACACCCTCCATTAACCCTCCCCTCCCCCCTACACACACAATACAATGCACCCCCATTAGCCCCCACACAATACAATGCACCCCCATTATCCCACACACACACACACAACACAATGCACCCTCCATCACACACACACACACACACACACACACAATACAATGCACCCTCCACTACCCGTACACACACACACAAACACACACACAAATACACCCTCCATTAACCCTCCCCTCCCCCACACACACAATACAATGCACCCCCATTAGCCCCCCCTCCCCCCCCCCACACACAATACAATGCACCCCCATTAGCCCACAGACACACACACACACACACACAATGCACCCTCCATTACCCCCTCCCCAGACATAATACAATGCACCCCCATCACCCCCTACACACACAAATTACACTACCCCATCACTACACACTCCTGCCTCCACCCTCCCTCGTAATACAGTACTCCCCCTCTGCCTGTCACAGAGCTGTGTTCCTTCACAAATGTTCCCCGTTATGTGTCCTCAGCCCCTCCCCACTCATCCCCATTAATATCTTCAGCTCCTCCATGGAGCGCTTACCGCTGCCTGATGCGTCCAGCGTGGCGCCCACAGCACTGTGATGACGTCAGCAATGTGCTGATGTCTACACGTTGCTGCACATCGGGGGCGGGGCCCAGTCCCGGCGCGCTGTTCAAATGTATTTGCGTCTGAAAGACGCAAATACATTTGAATAGGAAGGAGGAAGCTGCGGTCACCGGCACCGCCACCGCCGTGCTCCTCAGCAATGTGTGCACACAGCACACAGCAAGGCCGGCACAGTACAGCGCGCTGCCTCCTGGTCCTGCTGCAGCTAGTGTGTGCACGGCAGTGCCCTGCTTGCACACTGCTGAGGAGAGTGGCAGTGACAGCAGAGAGCGGCCCACTACAGGGACTGGCCCACTACAGGGACCGGCCCATCTGGCATTATCCAGACTTGCCCTATGGTCAGTCCGGGCCTGCACCAAACCCTGTCAGGCACATCAGTGGGTGGTCTAGCTGGAAAAAGGCCACCCACCTAGGGGTCAGGCAGACTGGTGAGAGGGAGGAAGTCAGTCTTAGAGTAGCCCTCTGAGAGTGAGGAGCTGAGGGTGTTGGAGCTACCTTTGTGACCTTGGTTGGGTCGCAGACGGTGGTCTGGGATCAGAGAAGTTGGAGACCCAGTCGCAGGGTATTGGAAAAGGGTGTACTGACTTAGTTTTGGAGAATGGTCGGCACCAGAAAGTCCACTAACCGGACCGGTACCGAGCACGGTGGGGTACAGGACCCTAGATCAGAGAGTAGCTTCACGCAAACTGATAATTCACCTGTGGAAGATAGTCTCTTTATGAACTTTCCCCAAGAGCTCAGAGATCGAAGGCAAAAAACAAAACGAGGGGGATAGGGCTTTCCAGCTTATGCAGCCTACAGAAATCCCAAGTGTCAGCCATCGAGAGCACAGCTCCACTATACCATTATAGGGAGCGGGACCCTGACAGCTTCAAGCCAAAGGGTCACTTAGGAAAATCTACAAAAATGTGCATGGAAGCAGGCTCCAGACCACTAAGCAATACCAGCGGGAACGGATAACCGGACGAGTTCTCTCAACTGGCAGCGGCACCCAGAGACTTGGTTTACTTCTGTGTCTGCTTAATGGTTGCACCAACGTCTACACCACCTGAGTGAGTACACTGCACACCCTGCATCCTGTCTGCCAGCATAGCCTGCACAACACTATCCTCCACCTATCTTCCAGAGTCCCAGGGTCTCCCCTACCCATGGAGGGATCACCATCTGGCTTCCCCACTCCATCTCCCCCGGGTACTCCCATTGGCAGCGGCGGTACTCCCCTTACCACGAACCACGGGTGGTGTCACAAACTCTCCCTTGTAAATAACCCCCCTTTACATTTGAAGTAGCTGCAAGTCCCCGGGTCCGGAGACCCTCGAGCCACAGTGACCCCAGATCCGATCAGTTCGACTGCTCCAGGATCGGCACACCTGTCTCTGAACACCTTGTACTTCTGGGCACTCCACGGACGTCGCAGTTCTGGAATATGACTACACGGGAGCATAATTGGTTCCTGGTCATTTCACGTTTTATTCGTCTCAAATCTTTGGCAGTAAATATAGATCTTTTTTCTTCAACATTATTTTTGCGACCCTGTTTACTATTTCCAACAGATGATGATGATTTGGCAGTAAGTTCCCCTGATCTCAACCTGATCTAGTGTTTGGGAAGACCCACCTCACAACGTACAGAACTTGAAAATTCTGTTGCTATGTTTTAGTGCCAGATAAGGTAATACCTTCATAGATCTTGTGGAGTCTATAGTTTAGCAGCATGTGGAGACCAGCACTATCTGTAAGGAAGGTATGGCCTCTATGGATTACCTCATCATAGTAAATTGGCATAGACATAAGAATCAGTGTGGTGCTTATTGTTCATAAGAGCTGACAGTGTTGTGGTTCCAGATCATAAGAGCGGATAATATGGTGGTTATTTTTCATAACAGCTGACATGTGGTAGCTACAGATCATAAGAGCGCATGGAGTGGTGGTTTTACTTTATAAGGATTGGTGGTGGCTATAGTTCATATGGGAAGACAGTGTAGTGATTTTAGTTTATAAGAGTGGACAGTGTGGCAATAATACTTCATAAGGAAAGACAGTGTGGGGGATATCGTTTATAAGAGTGAAAAGTGTAATGATTGTAGTTCATGAAGGAGATAGTGTTGCATTTATAGTTCATAACTTCATAAAATTGGTCAGTATGTCAATTATCATTTATAAGAGAATAAACTGTGTCGATTATAAATCATAACAGGGGACTGAGTGCCAGATGTAGTTCATAGGGTGGTCTGGAGGCGCCGTTACTTTTCAAAGGGGAGAACAGTGAGACTGTCATAATTCATTCTGGCAGACGGTGTGATGGCTTTTTCCCATAATGGGGGGGGGGCAGTTATAGTTCATAAGGGAGACAGTGACAGTGACAGTGTGGCAGCCACAATTTACAAAGCTGTTTGTTGAGTATAATCCAAAAGGGAGGAGGGTGTAGTAGGTATCGTTCATAAGGGAGGACAATGAGGCAGTTATCACGTATAACAAAAGACAGTGTAGCGGTTATTGGACATAAGAGTAGACAGTGTGTAGGTTATAGTTCATATGGGAGATTGGTGTGGCAGTTGTAGTTCATGAGGCTGTTGTTGCACCAGTTTTAATTCATCAGAGTGGGTGGTGTAGCAGGTTTAGTTCATAAAGGCAAACAGTGTAGAGGCAATATTGTATAGTAGAAAACAGTGTGGAAGAAATGTACGGTAAGAGGGACAGTGTGGGAGTAATATTTTATAAAGGGACATTAAAGACTTTTCTGCCTACTTTTGTCAAACATTTATAGCTAGAAAAATCACCAGTCTGGGGGTGCCCACTCTTTTATTAACAAAAAATGGCATCCCAAGACCCAGCTATTCTTTCTTTCCTATTTTATATCTCTATTTTCAGTTATATTTGCCTAACCATTGGTTTGATTTTGCAAAAACAGTCTTTTCGTACCTTCTTTTTTTCCTTATCTGCTACCATCTGTTTGCATTGGATCTTTATCTGCACCGGTAATGATGGATTATTCTTCTGTCCTGTATAATATGTATTCACATAGACAGTAAGCATCAATGCTCAAACGGGTCCAGTGCTTTCATGCTTATTAATTAATACTAAATAGAAATTGAGATCTATTTACAATCTAATTTGTATTAGGGAAAAGATAAGAAGACTATAACAACAAAAACAAACCGAGACAAAAGCGAAAAAAACATGAAAAACCCCTAATGTGGTTTCATTGTGTTTTTCGCATCAAGCATTGCAATGTGTTCATCTCCTACCTGTTTCCATTGTGCTGTGACTCATGCCTGCCAGCCCGGTTCAGGGCAGCTCATACTGATTTGTAAGCCTCTGCGATACATTAAAGTGCATTATGCTTATCACTTTTCTAAGAATGCTATTGTAAAAGGGATTTTTTATTTTTTGACCGATGGATTCATTTTTTGCTCGCAGTTCTAAAAAGTATGGAGATTGCTTAAGGCATAATAAAGATATCAGAAGAGGTAATAAATGAACCGTAATGTGGTTTTATCAAAAGAAATAATAAGAATGCAATATATAGATCTATTTAATGGCTATGTATATGATCCATATGCAAGGGGATTTGGAACAATGAGATAAGGAAAACAAGGAAGCATTGAGTGATGTAAAATATCGAATTATTGGCTTCAGGAAAGCATACTGTCTGAAAGCTGGAAATCTATTAGCTGACTTTGTTGTCTAGACCCTTCCTGACCGTGAAATTTTTCATTTTCGCGGTTTCATTTTTTACTCTTTTTCTTCCAAAAGCTTTAACTTTTGTATTTGTCCATCAGCATAGCAATGTAAGGTCTTGATTTTGTTGTTATGAATCGTTCTTTACCAGGTAAATTACAGAAAAGTAGGAAAATAAATCTGTCTGGTAAGGCCCCCTTTACACCTCTGTGATTCCGGTAGGTATGACGTCCGTTTTTATACGTAGTGGAGATATGGACATACACAGACCCATTAAAATCAATGGGTCTGCTCACACATCTCTGTTTTCTGACGGACGCATGTCCGTGTGCTTCACAAGGTGATATGTCCATTTTTCTCCGGCAGCACAGGTGTCACACGGACCACATACTGATATGATATGTGTGACATGTACTGGAGAAAACACGTCTTTGAAATAAAATAAAATTATTTTTTATACTCACCTGTCTCCAGCGCTGCTGTCTTCAGCGCTGCTGTCACTTGTTTCCGGGCCCGCTCATTAAGCTCATGAATATTCACTGCACTGCAGACCCAGAAGCAGCAGCGCCGAAGACAGCAGCGCCGGGGAGAGGTGAGTATAAAAATTCCTGCTGTCCATGTGCTATCACAGATAGGACACTGACAGCACACGCTGAATATACACTCGGAACACGCACAAACATATACACCCACACAGCGGACCATGAAAAGCGTGCAAATTCATCACGGACGTGTGAAAGAGGCCTAAAATAGTGAAAAATCTGTGTTTTCAGCATTATTTTTCTGGTTTTGTGTTTACAACATTCATTATGCGGTAAAATTGATCTGGCAGTATGAATCTCTCAATCAGTAAGAGTACAACCATGCCAAACTTATAGGGGTTTTTAAATATTTTAGTTATTTTGTGCTGCCATTTTCAGAGAGCCTTTACTTTTCTATTATTTTGGGCTTGCCTTTTGCATAGGTAACATTTTTATTATCACTATTTTGGCATCCATATGACTTTTTGATCTTTGTATATTGCCTTTTGATTTTTTTTGTGCGGAGAGCAGCAACCGAAACAAGCTGTTTTCGCATTTTGACTTTTTATCTTTTTAGTACTTAACATGTGGTTAAATAATTTCATAAATTGGTCTTTTATGGTTGTAACTATTATATTAGTGTCACCCATTTTTACTGTATTGTATATATAGAGCATGGTGTTTATTTAATGTAGCAAGCAGGGGTGGACATATCATTGGGCAACCTGGGCCCAAAGGATCGGGGGCCCATTTCCACCTCCAAAATAGGTGGAGTTATGCATTATTATTTGCTATTGGACTGTAAAGGGCCCATATATTGTTCTCACAGGGGCCCTTTTCTGTCTGTGTAAGCTATTTCAGCAGGGAATGTGCTTTATGACATCCTGTATATTGCAGCAAAACATAAAATTAATAATATCAAGATAGAAATAATATTTTTTTTTGTAATGATACTTTACCTTTTTCAGAATTACGAATGAGTAGATTGTCATGTATGTGGCCCAGCTCCAGCTGAGCTCCAATACCGGTAGGGATATCGCTTAGCTAGCTATCTCTATTAAATGCAAAAACCAATAGTGATCTAGTACATTTATTGCAAAGGGTGGCGAGAAGAATTGACAGGACCCTCCATGCAAATTCCTAAGTGTGAAAGGAACACAGTGAGGTGTCCTCAATTAGGAGATTGCGCTGGGCTACCCATACGCATTGCTGTAAATATGACCTTTTCACTCAAAGGACTAAATACAAGTGAAGAGGCGTGATGGGAAAGATTCAGCAGTATACGGCCATTAATGACAATAGAAATTATTCATTGAAAGTAGATATTTATTTCCATCATGAAGATCAGTTACTATTAATAGTCAACTTCTTGCAGGTGTTTGTATCATGGTTTAGTTTCCATGATACCATTATTATTATTATTATAATTAATTGCTGTAGTTTCTCATCCACATTTGAGCAGTGTATCTTACAAACTCTTAATACCCTGCTATTAAACAAAATTATAAATGATGAATATTAAAGGAGTTGTTTCATTTTATTAAAAGGGCAAAACTGTAATTTTCTTGTAAAATCAAGCAACTTTGCAATTTACTGTATTTTTCGTTTTATAAGACGCACCGGATTATAAGATGCACCCCAAATTTAGAGATAAAAAAAGGTAAAAAAAATAAAAATGGGGTCCGTCTTATACTCCGGTGTTGTCTTACTGGAGGGGGGCAGCAATGGTGGTGAAGCGGGGTCACAGGAGGCACAGGTTGTGCTGGCAGCTGTGGCGGGTCTGTGGTGGCAGCGGCGGTCAGTGGCGGCAGCAGTGGCGGTCCATGGTGGCAGGCGCAGCGGGTCCGTGGCGGAAGGCACGTTGGGTCCATGGCGGCAGGCGCGGCGAGTCCGTGGCGGCAGGCACAGCGAGTCTGTAGTGGCAGGCCCATGGCGGCAGGCATAGCGGATCAGTAGTGGCAGCAGGCGCGGCGGGTCAGTAGTGGCAGCAGCGGCAGCGGGTGAGTGGTGCAGCACGCCAGTGCGGTCAGTGTCCTAATCTGTCTGTGGTCCCGGTTCAAATGATGGCGCCTGAAGCGGTGCATGCACAGATGGAGCTCTCATCCAAGGGCTTCATCTGCGCACATACTGACTCCCGGAGCGTGGCATGCGCAGATGGAGCTCTCATCCAAGAGCTCCATCTGCGCATGCGCTGACTCCCGGCGCCATCATTTCAAACTGGGACCGCGGACACACTGGGAAACCTGCCGCACAGCCACCCACACGTACAAAGTGGTAGCCAGCAGGCTGCCCGCCCACCCGCATAGAGAGGCAGAAGGCACCCGGCTGCCGCCCGCATGCAGCCACAGGCACCCGGCTGCCTGCAAGCAGCCACAGGCACCTGGCTGCCCGAACGCACCCGGTCGCCACACAGACAGGCCCCCCAGGTAAAGCTATATTCGGATTTTAAGACGCACCCCTCATTTTCCTCCCAAATAAATTTTTGAGAGGAAAAGTGTGTCTTATAATCCGAAAAATACGGTACTTCCTATTAAAAATCTTCTTTGTTCTCAATACTAGAGGAATGTTTTATTCTGTAGTGTCTTTACTTTACTCCAGTGCTGTAAAGGCAAAACTGACTCTGTTACAGTTTAGGCCAGAGGTTCAGCAATGCTGCTGGTCCAAACTGTCATTTTCCAGGAATGGACTGCCCACCAGCAGCAGGAAGGAGGAGGCAGGGCAGCACAGTGCTCCTGAAGATGGGAACATGAGACATCACTTTTAAAGAGGACCAACCACCTGGATTTTCCTATATAAACTAAAGCAAGTGATATATTGTCGCTATCAGGCTGATTCTATACATACATTTAGTTGTGAGATTGGATGTATAGTTTCTGAAATATAGGCAAGTAAAGTTTGTGAAATAGACTGTTATTTGATAGATAGGTGCTGCAGAATATCTAATACTTTGGTTTTGTTTTGTTAGTTATTCCTGCCCCTGTCTGCCTGCTTGTCCTTCCTCCCCCGTCTCTGTTATTACAGGGGGAGGAAGGACAGTGGGGAGGAAGGACAGGCAGGAAAACAGGGGCAGGAATAACTAGCAAAACCCTACCCATCTATTAGATATTCCGTTGCACCTATCATCAAATAACAGTGCAATTCCCAATTTTTACTTGCCTATATTTCAAAAACTATACATCCAATCTCGCAGCTAAAGGTATGTGTAGAATCAGCATGATAGCGCCAGTATAGCAGTGGCTTTACTTTATATATGAAAATTCGGGTGGTTAGTCCTCTTTAACCCTTGTCTGGTACCATGAAATAAAATAATAGTTGTACAAAGCTGCATGGGGTCACATTGACCCCATGGTACCAGACAAGGGTTAAGCTTTACAATACTATTAGGGTTTAATCATATATTGTGGTCATATCACATTTCTTTTGCCACAATTTTCACACAATTGCAAATCATACACTATAAATAGAACCTTATAATTATTCTACTGGTTTAATCTAATTTAAATTGATTTATTTTACTGATAACATGTTAATATATTATACATTTAAATTATTTACAATCAGTGTTTTGCAATTTTATATTTACGTGCATAAAAATCTGTCCTTATAAGACATTGCTCACACCCCTTGTTAGGAGAGAGGCAATTTTTTTTATTGTAAAAAAGCCCCTTTGTGATGTGAAATCCAAAAACAGCATAGAACAATCCATTTAAAAACATAATAGAATGCAATTTTTCTTCAGCACTAATTATTGAGATCACGGGTGGAGCACAAGTTTGAACTCTCATTGCTGCTTACATGTGATATCCCAATACTGGTAGACCCATATGGCTGGAATGCAAGAGGGTACTCTGCTTATGGGAACATTTTGATTCTCCTGAATGAAGGTATAAGGGATGTTTGCACTGCTTGTGTGGGTAGGGTAATGCCCTTTTAAATATAGGGTACAGTGGGACCTAATAGTAGAGCTGTTTTTCCACTTGCAGAACAAAACCAGGTCCAAAATTATTTGGACAGTGACATAAGTTTTGGCATTTGAGCTGTTTACCAAAATATAGTCTAGAAGTAGCTATATAACCAGTATGGGCTTAAAGTGTAGACTCTCAGCTTTAATTTTTGAGTATTCACATCCTAATTGGAGTAAGGGTTTAGGAATTACAACTCTTTAATATGTAGTTGCCTCTTTTTCAAGGTACCAAAGGTATTTGGACAAATATGTCAGAAGCTCTTTAATGGGCTGCTTGAGCTATTCCCACATTTACCCATCATCAATTAAGTAGGAAAAAGGTCTGGAGCTGAGTCCAGGTATGACATTTGCATTTGGAAGCTGTTGCTGTGAATCCGCAACATATGGTCAAAGTAGCCTTCAATGGAAGAGAAACAGATCATCATTAGGCTTTAAAAAAAAAAAAATAATAAATCCATCAGACAAAAAATATCAATGTTTGGAGTAGCCAAGTCAATTGTTTGGTACATTCTGAAAAAAAAGAAAAAGAAAGTACACTGGTTAGCTTGGGAACTTAAAAAGGCCTGGACGTCCATGGAAGACAACAGTAGGAAATGTTTGCCGAATGCTTTCTATGCTGAAGAAAAACCCCTTCATAACATCCCACCAAGTGAAGAACAGTCTCTAGGATGTATGTGTTTCAGTATCTAAGTCTATCATAAGAGAAGTCTTCATGGGAGCAAATACGGAGGGTTCACCACAAGGTGCAAACCATTAATCAGCCTTAAAAATAAAAAAGTCAGATCAGAGTTTGCAAAAACAAATCTAAAGACATCAGCGCAGTTCTAAAAAAGCATTCTTTAGACAGATAAAACTAAAGTCTGCTTGACACGCTGCAATTAATCGTGCGATCGCACCCGCCCCCATCAATTGTGCGGCACGGGCAATTTGTTGCCCGTGTCGCACAATGTTGTAACCCCTGTCACACATACTTACCTTCCAAACGACCTCGCTGTTGGCGGCGAACATCCACTTCCTGAAGGGGGAGGGACGTTCGACGTCACAGCGACGTCACACAGTGGCCGGCCAATAGAAGCGGAGGGGCGGAGATGAGCGGGACGTAAACATCCCACCCACCTCCTTCCTTCAGCATTGGCAGTGGCTGCAGGAAAGATGCAGTTCATCGTTCCCGGGGTGTCACATGGAGCGATGTGTGCTGCCTCGGGAACAATGAACAACCGGACGTTCGATTTTTAGAAAATGAGCAACGTGTGAACGATGAACGAGAAGGTGAGTATTTCAGCTCGTTTACCGTCGCACGTAGCTGTCACACTCTGCAATATCACTAACGATGCCGGATGTGCGTCACTTACGACGTGAACCCACTGACATCTCGTTAGATATATCGTAGCGTGTAAAGCCCGCTTAAGATTAACATGTGTCAGGAGTATTTAAGATAAAGAATATTCTGCAATGACCAAGTCAATCACAGTATGTTAAAGGGAACCTGTAGAGATTATTGTAGTATGCTAGATATAAGGGCTTACTGGTGGTGGCCACAGCTTTTAGGGGACAAATCTGGCAACAGGTTTCCTTTAACCTCATCAAACATGCATTTTACTTGCTTAAAACAAAACTTAAAGGGGTTGTCCACTACTTTTACATTGATGGCCTAACGTTAGGATAGGTCATCAATGTCAAATCGGCCAGGGTCCAACACCCCACACCCCAGCCGATCCGCTGTTTTCAGTTCCAGCGATGGCAGCAGGGCCCCAGAAATGCTCAGTTTCAGAGCTGCTCTGCCTTCTGATAGCTGCTGTGACCAGCTACTGCACATCCGCATCCCATTCTAAACAATAGGAGGCGGCTGTAGTCACTATCAGAAGACGGAGAAACTCTGGAATTGAGCATTACCGTCCGCCTGCTGCTGTTGCTGGAACTGACAACAGCTGATTGGCGGGGTGTGGGGTCTTGGACCCTGGTTGATCAGACATTGATGACCTATCCTAGGGATAGGACAACAATGTAAAAGTCTTTAAGGCAGAAAGAGCCAACAAGCAAGAACTGAAGTCAGCTGTTGTAAAGGCCTGGAAAAGCATTACAAAGGAGCAAACACAGGAAGTGACCTCTATGGCTTCCAACTACAGGCAGTCATCACCTGCACGTGATTCCCTACAAATTATTAAAACAACATTTATTTATTGTACAGTTACTTTGTCCAATTACTTTTGAGCCCCTGAAATGAGGAGCTTTGTAGAAAAATGGCTGCAATTCCTACAGGTTCCACGGGATATTTTTGTTCAACCCCTTTAAACCTGAGAGTCTGCACTTCAATTGCAACTCAGACCTCTCCTCTTTACCCACCTAAGGCCATTTATGAGTAGCAGTATCCGTAAGGAAAAGAGAAGGGATTTGATTTTCTGCACCTTATCCAATAAGTAAGATATCAGATGACCATGGTGAGTGTGTTCTTTACTGACTGTGTAATATCAATGTATTTTGGGGACTAGCTATTCCCTTCATCAGGTATATATACATATACCAATTGTATCTCTTATTTTCCCTACAACTGCTACTGATTTGGATGAAGTGCCATGCCTTTTTAAAGCCACTCATCAGTGTACAGACTCCATCTTCACTAATCTTTATCCTTTGGGTAAATGCACATTTTACTCACAGCAATGAATCTCTTTACTTCTCTCAGTAGTTGTAATTCTCGCCTTCTTTCGATAATGTAGTAGTGGAAGTGAAAGGTACTTTACATGTATAATGCTCTACCCCATGGCTATAATGTAAGCCACAAATGATTAAGGCTTTGTTCACATAGCGATTGCGCTTTTGATCATTGGCTCCGTTGGGGCTTATCTCCAAACCTCCGCAAAATGAGATTTGGATGTATGTGCTGATGGGGCCATTAACTATAATGTCAGAGACAAAGTCACAGTGTGCTATGTCATAGATCATTTTGGGATGTATACACCTAGTTGAGCCACGCAGAGAAAAATCAGCCCACCTGCAAGACTACCTAGCTATGATGCAGATGATTTCTCCGCATTACACCACAGTACTCCTCCCACTAGAACACACTGCAACCCATGCTCCTAATAAGGAATACCTCAAGCAAATTAAATTCTATAATAGGTAACCTGTTCCTTGCAGGGCCTCAGCCAACAGAAAAATAATGTTGCTTCCTGGTGTCAGCTATGTTGGCTGAGGCCCCGCCCCTTCTGGTCACATGGTTATGACATCAGCACAGGTCCTTCTAGTCACTTAGTAAAACGATTCTATAATAGAATTAGCATAAATAACAGGTGAAGGATGTACAGACAGGGGGTGGGAATCAATATGAATATCCAAACCAGCTATCAGCTAATCAGCTGCTGCCATTCAAAAAGCTGCTGATTTTACAAACTTTACTTGCTTCTGATTCAAAACCTATACATCCGAGCTGACACCTAAAGGTATGTATAGACGCAGCCTGATAGTGCCAGTATAGCACTGATTTTAGGTTATATGGGAAAATCCTGGTGATTGGTGTGCTTTAATGAACACAGTGGTTGTCACTTTCGTGGGGTAATTGCCATTTTTCCAAGCTTATTTTGGGCACTGCCTTGGTTTTTAATGAGTTCTAATTGAACATGCATCAAAAACTCTGCATACGGCCCGATTAAAAGAAGTTGCTAAAGCCCTCAGCCTTCTTTAGAAACAGCAAAAATGTTTGCTGACACATTACATTTTTCCATATTTATTAAGAAATATATCCAAAAATATACAGAAATGCTTCCCTGAATCTTTTTTTTCAAGTTGCATTTATGAAAGCTATTAATATACTTCCCCATCTTGGAGAGAAAACCAGCCTTCCCTTTATTATACTCATTCATTGGGTGCAGCCTACTTGTCATTATTGGGCTTTGTGTTCCAATTCTAAAGGACAGCTGAATTCTTTCACTAATGTAACCAGATTTCAGCTTCTATGAATTAATGGTGCTTGTATTTCTAAAAGCAAGGAAAACACTGAATAGTTATAAAAGAGGATAAAGCTCCCAGTGCATTTGTATTAACAAACCATAAAATAATTATGATGGGGTTAGTTGAAGGTTTACAGAAGTAAAAACAGAACAGAGTAAGACTGAAGGTGCTGTGTAATTTCTATATATCAGACTGACACTACAGGGATATACTCCAGCTAATTATAAGTCCATATCTGCATAAATCCCAGTGGTCTAGGTGACAATCGAAAGGGCAGATTACCCCAACGACTGAGGCTCCTTATCAGCTAATCAGGTTAATTTCCCTTCTTTGTTTCTTTGACAGTTGTTGATTAACAGACTAGATTTTACAGTAACAGCTTGTCTTTATGAAGCGACTAGCCAGGGAGGCCTCTGGCTGTGTAGTCGTGGCAGCACTGCATTCAAGGCACATCCCTGGCTTCATCACTTCTTTAATGTTGAGAGAGTGTGTGTCAGGATCTTCATCGGCCGATGCACAAAGAGTCTGCAGGCATAAGTCCAGATGCAATAAAAACGGCATTTATTCACAAAGATAAAACACTCCGGGCAGCAGATTCCGGCAATATTAGTGGAGCTGGGGACAACCTGCCCAAACGCACCCTCTGGTGGGGATATGCCCTAGATACTCTTCTTCTCCGGGCTCCCACTCTCCGGTCAAGCACACACTGGACCCACACCAGCGGAATAGACCCTGAGGTTGCGTCCACCTCCTGTTCTCCGGTGTCCCTTGATGGTACGCTCACACACACACTTGCCGCTGCAGATGTTCACTGTCTGCTGTCCCGGATTCTCTCCCCCACACACATTCAGACCTTGCCTAGATATCCGGCCGACTCCTCCTCCCCGGTGGCAACAGCCGTCCCACCCGGCCACTAGGGGGTGCCCTAACACATCACATAAAAATAGTAAAACATTTTTAATAACAGCAGTGCCGGGTTATCTATGCTGGACTAGTAGGGGGTAGGCCCACCCACTACATGCCTCCACTCTTAAAATCCGAGCCTCCCGGCAAGGCTCTAAACTTTAAACATATTAACACATAAAAACCTTTTGGGTCAGTCCTCAACAGCGGCGCCAGTTCAGCGGCGCTCCCGGTCTTTAGGGGCGCTTAATGGCGCAGCAGCGCTCCCGGTCTCTGGATAGCGCCCGGAGGCTCAACAGCGCTCCCGGTCTTAGATGGGCGCCCGGAGGCTTCAATAGCGCTCCCGGTCTTTGCTGAAGGTGCCCGGAGGCTTCAAGAGCGCTCCCGGTCTTTGCTGGAGGGCAACAGGCCCGTAAAACTTTTCAACAACAAGGGAACTTTCTGCCGGTCTGGAACAACACCGGTCTTTGAAGGTGCTGAAGTTAACAACTTACTCTGGAGGCCAGGCCCTCTTCCATTCCTCCGCTTGAGCCTGGATATAGGCCCCCAGAGATTGTCCCGGCTGGCGGCGGATTCGCCTGAAAGACACAGGGGCGAAAGGCGGCTCCGCCGGCGCAGCTGCTGCAGCTCCTCTTGGGGGTGATGGTGTCTCTGCCCGAGATGGCGGTGGTGCGTCCAGCATGATGACCGGCTTGTTTGTAACATTTTGCGTTACCGCTACCACGGTTGGAACCTTCTCCGGGTCAGGGGCCGATGCAGTCGCTGTTTCCGGGACAGCAGCCATGACACGCCGGGGTTGAGAGGGCGCGGGCGGGAGCGATCTGGCATGGCTCCGGCGCCGCTCTTGCTGCTCCTCCCACTCAATCTCCTCTTGCCACTGCTCCGCTTCCCGGGTGGTTGGCATGCGAGAGACACATACAGCAAACAGGCCGCGGCTACCTGCGTCCGGCAGGAACTGGACTTTCTCGCCCGGCCACAAAGTATGGAGTCGCTTGGGCAGTCCTTCCACGTCGAGATGAACTCTATTATAAAAGTAATCATCCCGGTCTCGACTTCTCGGATGAATCCATATCCGTCCTGCTGGTTGAACTTAACAACCACCCCGGTCACAAACTGCTGTGCCAGCTCCTCGCCACCAGAACCGGACAGCATTTCCCGGACGATGGTCTCGGCCAGGAGACGTTCCTGGACGGGGTCAGGCTTCGGGGTCGGGACTCTGGGGCGCGACTCCGCAGGCGGGGCGATGACTGGATCCCAGAAGAAGCCCAGGTGATCTTTCTCCAAGTGCTCAGCGCACTCCTCAGCCGGCTCCGGCACAAATGGGGAAGCGGCGGCGTTAAGCTGCGGGGTCTCCCATGGGCAGACTGCAACCCCCGGACGGTTTGGCATGGGTGGGGTGGCATAGGTCGCCTTCACCTCTGTGATGGTGCTCCCGGTTTGAGCATCCCATGAGGTCTTCCAGGAAACTTTGTCCGGCCTGGTGGAACCTCCCGGTCCAATGGGAAGGTCCACCAACGCGGCCTCGTTAGCAGGGGCGAACCGGGGTCGGCCTCGACCGAGGCTGATTAGGGCCATAGTCGTCGCCAACTCCGCGGGTTGCCCAAAGGTCTCCATCTCGGTTTCTGACAGTATCGCTTGTAATGGCGGTGATGTCGACGCTGAGACTGGGAAGAGTGGAGGCGGGTCTTCGTTTCCCGCTCTTAAACGGACTCCACCCCCAGCCTCACGCATCATCTTGACTCTTCCGCGGCGGTTCTTCTTTTTCTCTGGAACACCGCCCACTTCACATATCTTCCTTCGTGCCCTGGGACCGGCACCTCCCCTCTTTGGGCGGAGTACCCCGAACTTCTTTTTCGGCACCGGCCAGCCCCAGGCTCTTCTTTTGGCGCCAATTCTACGCGCGCTTTCTGTGTCTTCACAGACAGCGGCCATCTTGCCACCATCTTGTGCCCGGTCCAACGCCTTAGGCACTTCTTCCTCTTCCCACCATGGGATCGGAAATCTGTTCTCATAGCCCGGAGACGGTGCACTCGGCACCACTTGGTCTCCGGCTTCTTGGGTTCCTGGCAGGGGAATCGGATCCTGCCGACTACGCCACATGAAGCGACTAGCCAGGGAGGCCTCTGGCTGTGTAGTCGTGGCAGCACTGCATTCAAGGCACATCCCTGGCTTCATCACTTCTTTAATGTTGAGAGAGTGTGTGTCAGGATCTTCATCGGCCGATGCACAAAGAGTCTGCAGGCATAAGTCCAGATGCAATAAAAACGGCATTTATTCACAAAGATAAAACACTCCGGGCAGCAGATTCCGGCAATATTAGTGGAGCTGGGGACAACCTGCCCAAACGCACCCTCTGGTGGGGATATGCCCTAGATACTCTTCTTCTCCGGGCTCCCACTCTCCGGTCAAGCACACACTGGACCCACACCAGCGGAATAGACCCTGAGGTTGCGTCCACCTCCTGTTCTCCGGTGTCCCTTGATGGTACGCTCACACACACACTTGCCGCTGCAGATGTTCACTGTCTGCTGTCCCGGATTCTCTCCCCCACACACATTCAGACCTTGCCTAGATATCCGGCCGACTCCTCCTCCCCGGTGGCAACAGCCGTCCCACCCGGCCACTAGGGGGTGCCCTAACACATCACATAAAAATAGTAAAACATTTTTAATAACAGCAGTGCCGGGTTATCTATGCTGGACTAGTAGGGGGTAGGCCCACCCACTACATTTATCCAACCTCTTCTTCTATAATTAGGAATTTTATTGAAAGCAATGGCTCATTTACATAAGCCAAATTCAGCTGCTAAACTGATGGTCAGCTACTTGCCTGTTAAAGAGGTTTTCCCACAAACAAAATTAATTTTAAAGTTGATTTAAATCAATAGATCTTGGAATAATATTACTTTCTTTAATTGGATGTGTTTAAAAAAAATGTTGAGATAATTCTTTCTGTGGGGTAAAACATTTTTAAAAACATTAGGGAAATGCTTTACCTCACAAAAAGAATCAGATACGATCCCTTGGTGTGCTCTCTGTATACTCTCTTTTGCATGACTTTGGTATAGTCGAGTTCCGGTGACCCATCCACACACCTCTTTACCTGACCGCTTACCCATAATGACTATGAGATTAAGCACAGACAACAGAGTTGAATTAAATGGCCACAGCAGCCTTTTATTGAACATATACATTTCAGAAAAAAACTTAGATAGGGTGGGGTCCTTGAAGCTCATAAATCTGGTGATTAACTAGTAACTTTATTAACATTACCTTCCCCCTGAACCACACTTACTCCCAGCCATAACCACCAACTCGGGAGTATCAATAGAAAGGTGGGGGGAAGAGATAAATACAAAACAAAGGACCTGACATTCCATTGCGGACGGTCCCCCAAAATCACCAGACCACCAACCCAAACCGACAAATTAAAGGATTTCATATCTCCATGAACCCCCAGTAACAATTTACACCAACTTCGAGGACCCACCCCAATCGACAACAGCCACCATGACCCTGCTACTACTCAATAGAGAGGGTGGGCGGGACTATCTCAGGGGAATGCAGGCCAAAGGGATCCTCCACCCCCAGGCTGCCTTATATAAACCCCAACGTTCCCTAGTCCTCATCGCCACCCCTTTGGGGTCACCTCCCCCATAACCAAAGTCATGCCGGCCTCCACCTATACCAGTGGTGGGGTTCCAGCTCTATACTTGATGTGGTATGATCAGACTACTTCCCTGTATGGTCAGACACGGCCATTACACAGCACATAGCAGGGGCACATTTATAAGATTATCTCAGCACAGGAAATTTTTTTTCAATACATCCAAATATGGTAATTATTACTATTCCAAGATCTATTCATTAAAATTAACCACTTTAAGGCCCCCTTCACATGTCCGTGAAAATCACGCACGTGTCAAAGGTGCGTATTGCCCTCTGTGTGCTATGTTTATGGCACACGTGTGTTCTCCATATGCTATCTGTGATAACACACGGAGAACAGGAACTTTCTGATCACCTGTCCCTGGCGTTGCTGTCCGTGGTGCTGATCTACGGTCTCCAGCCCTGCCGACTCCCCGCTGCTGCTGCTTCCGGCACTCAGTGGAGCGAATATTCATGAGCATAATGAGCGGGGGTCGGAAGCAAGTGCAGCGCTGGAGAAGGTGAGTATACAAATTCTTTTTAATTCACAGGCACGTGTGTTTTCTTCGGTGCGTGTCACACGGATCACATCCGTGCAGTCCGTGTGCAGTCCGTGTGCAGTCCGTGTGACACCCGTGATACTGGAGAAAAACTGAGATGTCTACGTGTAGAGCACACGGGCACATGTATGCTCTACACGGACACACGGTCCATGGCAAACCCTGCACATGTGCGCAGACCCATTGATTTGCCCGTGTCTCCGGCATGTGAGAAAATAGACCAAACATGTACCGGAGACACGGACGTGTGAAGGGGGCCTAAGACAGGCAGACAAGTATTCTCTGCGCATAGAATGATCATTAAAGGTTATTCAGTGAAAACAAGTTATCACACAGCCACAAAATAGGTAATAACTTGATATGTGGAGGTCCATGTGCTGGGAGCAGCACCGATAGGCCAAACGGAGCACATTTTTCCCCAACAGAATATAGGAGCAGCGATCCATTCATTATTTTTGGGGATGCTGGGCACTGCAATTCATTTTTTCTGGAAGCCACTGAGGAAATGAATGGAACAGCAATCTGGGGTCGGACTTGTCACATCATTTTATAACAAGGATAAAAGTTGCATGCATTGCTCAAGTCAAGTGTGATTTCAGTCCATTCTGCCATAGAAATATTCTTCAAATCCTGAAGGTTTTGTGAACTTCTTCTATGAACTCTGGGCTTTACTTCCATAAATTTTCTATTGGATGCAGGTCAGGTGATTGACTGGGTCATTCTACCAGATTTATTTCTTTCTCTCAAACCAATTGACAGTTTCCTTGGCTGTGTGTTTGGGATCATTGTCTTGGTGACATGTCCACCCTCTTTTCGTCTTCATCATCCTGTTATATGGCAGCAGATTTATATCAAGAATTTTTCTTTACATTTTTCCATTCATCCTTCCTTCCATTCAGTACCATATGCTGAAAAACAGCCCCACACCATGTCTTTTTGAGGTCACACTAGTGTATAGCAATGGATTCTATATTCTAACGACACTTGGCTCAAACTCTACTGTGAGCATGAACTGAGTATCATTCTACTGTGCTCCGATTTTGTGGCACGCGAGAATCAGAGTACAGGTGTGCAGAAGATTGGGAGATTAATTTCTCCATCTTCTCTATTGCCTGTCTCGGGGTATATTGGACTGCACTTGGATATCATCCGAGCGCAGTCTGATATTTCACACACACCCATAGACTTGTGTAGGTGTATATGTTCCAATTTGTTGAGGAATTGGCAGCATGCTGTTATTGTTTTCTCATGCCGAATTGGCATGCGAAAAAAAAATCACAGGGCTGCTCTGCCTCTTTGACTACATTGGTCCGACTGCAATGTGAGATTTTCTCACATTACACTCATCCAATTTAAACGCTAAAGTAAGTAAAACCTTAGAAATATATTTACTTAGAAAATTGTTGATGGGTTGAATACTAATTTCACCCACTGGATCAGCTGTTTACACAGGACAATATGCGGATGTTAACCATGATTTTTAAGCAAGTTTAAAAATTATTGTATTTGTTGAACGAGCAGCGGTCAGGTGGTTACTGGTCTATTTACATCTTCTAAATAGGGGTATTAAAGGAGACCTCTAGTAAAACGTAGCTGTTCAAAACTAAACAAAAATTGATACAGACGGATGCACAAGAGAAACCATGTGTCAGATTGATACACTTAGAAATTGATACGCTTGGTACATGGTTGCATGATTTTCTTTATTACAGGTTTCCCAAAAGAACATCTGAACATAGCCTCAAAGGCCGCATATATAAAACAGGGAATACAAAAGTCATCAGAACCATCAGAAATATACATTCAACCTTCACTTGCTCACATGTTGAATGTTCAGTGGTGTAAGACTATGAGCAGATGTGAGACTATGTGCAGATTATGTGCAGGTGAGAGACTATGTGCAGATGAGAGACTATGTGCAGATGAGAGACTATGTGCAGATGAGAGACTATGTGCAGATGAGAGATTATGTGCAGATGAGAGACTATGTGCAGATGAGAGATTATGTGCAGATGAGAGATTATGTGCAGATGAGAGACTATGTGCAGATGAGAGACTATGTGCAGATGAGAGACTATGAGCAGATGTGAGACTATGTGCAGATGTGAGACTATGTGCAGATGAGAGATTATGTGCAGGTGAGAGACTATGTGCAGATGAGAGACTATGTGCAGATGAGAGACTATGTGCAGATGAGAGACTATGTGCAGATGAGAGATTATGTGCAGATGAGAGACTATGTGCAGATGAGAGACTATGTGCAGATGAGAGACTATGTGCAGATGAGAGACTATGTGCAGATGGCATTTTTTAAAAAGTTGGATAAAAAATTGTTTTAAAGAACTGAAGTCCTTAGTTGTTGATACCTTATAATGGCTAACTGAAAAGATGGTAATAATAGCAAGCATTCAGACTACTCAGGTCTCTCCATCAGGCTCAGAGCCTGATGAAGAGACCTGAGTAGTCTTGAAAGCTTGCTATTATTACCATCTTTTCAGTTAGCCATAAAAAGGAATCAACCACTGAGGACTTCAGTTCTTTAAAACAATTTTTTATCTCTACTGGCTAACACGGTACAAAGATATATTATACCTGTATTAAAAAGTTGGAGCAGCTGTCAAGCTTTACTTGGTGAAGCCACTTTAGGAAAACCAAGGCAGTAGTTTTCCTGAAGCAGCTTCTCCATCAGTTTTGCTGTCATTGTTGCGGTAGCTACACCGGCAGTTTTGCCATCATTCTGACAGCGGCTCTGACAACATCTTTTCTTCTCTACTGTGAAGTATAGAGGGTGGGCAGCTTCAAAGCAGAAACCCCACCAACGAATAAGTATGTCACTTATTTAAAACGCTTCAAGGCTTCTGAAGCCGAAAGCATTTAAAAATTAAGTGACGAAAAACCCAACATGCTTATTTTACAGGGTACTTTAGGGTCACTATTCTGTATATGTATGCACTGATAATAAAATCAGTAAAGCAAAAATTCTACTTTAAGACAGGTCTGGTATTTTTATATGACCACTCATTTCAACCTGACAATCCTTTGGCAGAATGCAGGCTGCCGTTTACCAATGATGATGGTTTGCTCTATTATAATTTTTGGGTATCATCTTTCTTTCTTTTAACGTCCTTCAGTTTGATCTCGAGCCATTGCGACTTGATGGATGAATGCTCTGTAGGAAGATGGATCTTGTGCAAGCCTAGATAGGTTCACCAGAGTCTTCTCCGCCTATATCATGAATGTATCAAGCCATCAGACTTGTTCCTTCTTTTCTCCTGACCTTAATGTCCTTCTCCAGGATTGCTCTTTTCTTATGATGTGTCCTAAGTAGGCAAGTCATAGCTCGGTGATCCTTGCCACGAGTGACATCCATATATATCTCCATATCATAAAGTTAGGAATATATAAAGAAATTTATTTTTTCCTGATTTTGAATTAATGGTATGTTCACACGTGTTGTTTATGCCACGTTTTCCTCTTTTTTAACTGATTTTTACTGTGCAAAAATTTCAGAAAAGTGAATAAGATTTCTGACATCTGCACATGCTACTTATATTATCTTTGCAGATTTGAACCTTCAAAGTGTTTTTTTCCAAATCTGCAGGATTTCATTTCTTTCAGCAGTTTTTGTACAAAAATAATAACGCATCAAAACTGTCTGTAAAAATGCTGATGATTTTCCTGTTTTTCTTAACATTCCTCACAGATGTATGTTCTTGATTTTTGTTCAATCGATATTATGAATTCAAATGCGGGAAAGATTATAAAATGCTAATTAGATACATTGTGCAAACCCAAAAAATTAACATTATAGATACGTATTGAGATAGGAGCTTTTTTGTTGCACATTATGCACCATTAATGACAGCAGCTTAAAGCGCACCAATCACCAGGATTGTCCTATATAACCTAAAGCCAGTGCTATACTTGCACTATCAGGCTGATTCTATACATACCTTTAGTTGTCAGCTCGGATGTATAGGGTTTGAAACATAAGCAAGAAAAGTTCATAAAATGAGCAGATTTTTGAGTTGCAGCAGCTGCCAATCAGCTGATAGCTGGGGTGGGTATTCATAGTGATTCTCACCCCCTGCTTGTCTGTCCTCCCCTTATCTATTAAATGTTGCTTCCTAGTATCAGCTATGTTGGCTGAAGCCCTGCCCCTTCTGGTCACATGGGTATGACATCAGAAAAGGTCCTTCTAGTCACCTAGTAAAACGATTCTATAATATAATTAGTATAAATAACAGATAGAGGGATGACTGACAGCAAGTGGGGTGGGATTCACTATGAAAACCCACCCCAGCTATTATCAGCTCCGTAGCTGCTGCCACTCAAAAAGCTGCTCATTTTACAAACTTTACTTGCCAGTGTTTCAAAACCTATATATCCAAGCTGACAACTATAGGTATGTAGAGAATCAGCCTGATAGTCCCAGTACAGTCCCTGACTGAAGTTCTGTCGCTTATCCATGTTATGTAAATAAAAGCTTATAACCTGACTTTAAATTCATCCATTGGTTACATAAATTACTCTTTTGAAAGCTGAAACCCTCCCAAATTTGGTTTAGGTTATGAAAATAAAGTTGCTGCAAAGCTGAAATATTGATCATTTAATGAACACAGAAAGGTCAGATTTTGGACAAAAGTTTTGCACCCACAGCAAGTAATGTGAAATTCAAACAAATAATTAACATCTAATACAAAGATATGTTGCATAACATTGGTGAATGAAGTTGAGGTTCTATTAGAGCCATATTTAATATTTTGTGTGACTTCCATGAGCTTGAAGGACTGCATCCATGCGGTTCAACAATGATTCATAAAATGTATTGGTGAAGTCATCAGGAATAACAAAGAATGCAGTCTTACATGCCTCCCAGAGTTCATCTAGATTCTTTGGTTTTGTCTTCCAAGCTTCCTCTTTCATCCTACCCCAAACATGCTCAATGATGTTCATGTCTGGTGACTGGGCTGGCGAGTCCTTGAGCACCTTGATCTTCTTTGCCAGGAGGAACTTTGTTGTAGAGTTGGATGTATGAGATGGAGCACCATCCTGCTGCAGAATTTGACCCATTTTATGATTGGGAATATAAGAGGTAGCTAATACTTCTTGATATTTTAGGCTATTGATATTGCCTTCCACCTTGCAAATGTTTCTCACACCCCCATACTGAATGTAACCCCACACCATGATCTTTCCACCACCAAACTTAACTGTTTTCTGGATCCATACATGCTCCAGTAGGTCTCCTGCAGTATTTGCGGCAGCTGTGGTGTAATTCAACTGAAGATTCATCAGAGAAATCCACATTGTGCCACTTTTCCAGATTCCATCCGTTTAGCAGGCTGTGGGACTATTGTTTAGTGCTGACTTCTGGACACTGATTTGACCATAGAGGCCATTTCGAGACAGAATCCTACAAACTGTTCTTGTTGACACAGGGACTTGAGGTGACCAGGCCTTTTGGAGCTCTGTTGCAGTGGAAGAGGGTCTGGCTTTGTTTTTTCTAACCAACAAATGTTCCTCCTGAGCAATTGTCTTGCAGGGTCTGCCGGACCTGGGCTTGTCAAGAACATCTCCAGTCTCTTTAAATCTTTTTTTAATTCTTTGTACTTGACGCTGAGACACATTAAAGGTGCCAGCCACCTCTGCAGTGGATATGGTCTTCAACCTCTTGATAATCAAGGCTTTGGTCGCAGGGTGGATTTTTGGCATGTTGTCAGAGGTCAAGTTGCAGTTCAAGTGAAGGTCTAGGCTGCTGGGGTTCTATTTATATACACCCGCTAATTAACCGATCATTTAGTGAGCACAGGTGAGGATGTAAACTAGGATTGGGTGCATTATATGACAAGGCAACTAAACATTTGTCTTGTCAAAATCTGACCTTTCTATGTTCATTAAATGATCAATATTTCAGCTTTACAGCAACTTTATTTTCATAACCTAAACCAAATTTGGGAGGGTTTCAGCTTTCAAAAGAGTAATTTATGAAACCAATGGATGAATTTAAAGTCAAATTATAAGCTTTTATTTACATAACATGGATAAGTGACAGAACTTCAGTCAGGAACTGTATAGCACTGGCTTTAGGTTATATAGGAAAATCCTGGTGATTGGTGCTCTTTAAACCACAGTCCATTTGGTTGAGGATCTAAAGTGCATAATATAGATGGAAACAAGCGATGTTCTGCAGGGAAAATCAGGTAGAACCACCATCCTTTCTTTTTCATGC
This sequence comes from Anomaloglossus baeobatrachus, assembly GCF_048569485.1. Lineage (NCBI taxonomy): Eukaryota > Metazoa > Chordata > Amphibia > Anura > Aromobatidae > Anomaloglossus > Anomaloglossus baeobatrachus. The sequence continues at coordinate 213,048,821 of NC_134356.1, read as the reverse complement.
TTAGTTGGGTCCCCTAGGTCACTGTGCCTCCATGGATCATGAAGGAGTGTGCCAAAAGCCTGCAGATCAGGAATTGATGGCATACCTCAGCAATAAACCACCAGTTCTTACACTGGAAACAACCCTATAAGTAATGCTGTATGAAGACACAATCGGTTTTATACATAGAAAACTAAAACCATCTCACTTATACCTGGGAAATAGATGCTTTAATGACACAAGATCATCTATTTGAAAAAAAAGAAAGCATTGAAAAGTGACAAGCAGTGACGACTGGAAGATTATAGCCCAGAAATGAAAGAATAAATCATGTTAGACATCACAGAGCAAAATATGTATGTTTCAGAATGAAATGTGAGTACACTTTCCGATAAAAGAGTCTGTGCATAAGTAAAGGAGAAAGGCTGCAGATCATTATCACCTTATTGCTTTACGTGGGCATTTGATTCATACACAGGGAAAGAAAAAACTAATATTACAAATATCGGATAATGTATTCCCTTATGTCACTTATAAATATTATCAGATATCACTGTGTAACGCTACAGCTATGGTATATCAGAAAGAGAATTTACAGCAACACTCCGGGAATGTCAAAACATTGACATTCATCGTTCGTTCACCCCAATAATCACAATTTAAGTTTCTAAGGTTGTAGGAAGACATAAGTCCATCAAATTCAACTTATAACCTATCATGTTGATCCAGAGGAAGGTTAAAAACCTCTTAAAGGAAATCTGTCAGCAGGTTTTTGCTATGTAAGCTGAAACCAGCATGCTGCAAGGGCTAACCCAGAAAGTTCAGGGCTGCCTGTCTTGTCACAGTGCAATCTTTCCTTTATTTATTATGTTTGTTTAAGCAGCAGGACCCTTATCATTAGAGGACTAAAAATTCATGTGCACAGCAGTCCGACACGCCCTTTCCTCTGATTGGCCACCTCACTGTCAATGCACAATCTCTATAGAGAGCCTGGTGTGGACAGGGAAGCTCATTCAGCTCAGCTACATGCCTAAATCTAAAAATTCTGATTGTGTCAAAATAGTTGCAGCCTGTAATGTAAGTGAAACACTGTTGGAATCAGGACCACTTTGACTACATCACGCTACTCCAAGATGATGATGCAAAAATCTCCTGACAGATTCCCTTTAAGGCCTCCTTCACACATTTGTGTTTCCGGTACGTGTGACCGGAGACACAGATAAACATAGACCCATTAAAATCAATGGATTTGCGAACACGTGCATGATTTCCCATGGACCGTGTGTCTGTGTGGAGCATACATGTGTTCGTGTGCTCCTCACGTAGACATGTCTGGTTTTTTTTGGTAGCACAGATGTCACACGGCCCGCACGAATGTGATCCGTGTGACATCAGTGTGACACGTACCTGAGAAAACACGTGTCTGTGAAATAAAATGCTTTTCTATGCTCACCAGTCTCCACTGCTGATGTCTCCAGCGCTGCTATCACTTGCTCCCGACCCCTGCTCAGTATACTCATTGCAAATGCACTGTACCGAGGACCGGAAGCAGCAGCAGCGTCGGGGACATCAGCATCATGGACAGGTAAGTATAAAAATTCATGCTATCCGTGTGCTATGCGGATGTCACATGGAAAGCACACTCACAGCACACGCTGACCACAGACACGGACACCCGCATGGACACACGCACGAACACATGCACCTACACCATGGACCATGCAAAACATGTGTTTTGCATGGACATGTGAAAAAAGGCTAAAGCCTGCTTTACACGAGACGATAGAATGTGCGATGGCACGATCGATCGTATCCGCCCCCGTCGTTTTTGCGTCATGGGCAATTAGTTGCCTGTGGCGCACAAACTCGTTTAGCCCCCGTCACACATACTTACCTTCCGGACGACCTCGCTGTGGGCGCCGAACGTCCACTTCCTGGAGTGGGCGGGACGTTCGGCGTTACAGCGACGTCACACGGCAGTCGGCCAATAGAAGCGGAGGGGCGGAGATGAGCGGGATGTAAACATCCCGCCCACCTCCTTCCTTCCATTAAGCCGTCGGGTGCTGCGGGAGGCAGGTAAAGCTGCTGTTCATAATTCCCGTGGTGTCACACGGAGCAACATGTGATGCCACGGAAACGATGAACAATCGCCGCCATTTTAATTAAACAATTTTATGAAACCTAGCGACGAGTACACGATTTGTGAGCGATACTGCGTCGCTAGGAGGTGTCACACGAGACGACGTCGTGTACGATGCCGGATGTGCATCACGAAAACTGTGACCCCGACGATGCATCGCACGATCAGTCGTCTCGTGTAAAGCCCGCATAAGGCAGATGCAAATTGCCCAATCCCGACTCCACATATGGCATACAGACTAGTTCCCTTGACTAACCTTCCATCTCAGAATCAAGTGCACATAACCAGTAATATTATATTTTTACTGGAAAGGCATCCACGCCTACTTGTACTTATTTAGTGAATCAACCATTACAACATCATGTGGCAAAAAGTTTCAGAATCTCACTGCTCTTACAGTAAAGAATCTGCTTCTGTGATTATGATTAAACCTTCTTTCATCTAATTGTAGTGGATGCCCCCGTGTTCCAGTCGCAAGCCTAGGTATAAAACAATCATTAGGGAGAGCTCTGTACTGTCCCTTCATATATTTGTACAATATAATAAGATTGCCGCTAAGCCTTAATTTTCCAAACTGAATAATACCAAGTTTAATAACCTGTCTTGGTCCTGCATTCCCCCCATTCCCTTAAAGAGAACCTGTCACCAGATTTTTCCCTATTAAACTAAGGCGGGCTTTGCACACTACGACATCGCAGGCCGATGCTGCGATGCCGAGTGCGATAGTGCCCGCCCCCGTCGCAGCAGCGATATGTGGTGATAGCTGGCGTAGCGAAAGTTATCGCTACGCCAGCTTCACACACACACTCACCTGCCGTGCGACGTCCCTGTGGCCGGCGACCCGCCTCCTTGTTAAGGGGGCGGGTCGTGCGGCGTCACTGCGACGTCACACGGCAGGCGGCCAATCAGAGCGGAGGGGCGGAGATGAGCAGGATGTAAACATCCTGCCCACCTCCTTCCTTCCGCATATCCTACGGAAGCCGCAGTGAGGCCGGTAGGAGACGTTCCTCGCTCCTGCGACTTCACACACAGCGATGTGTGCTGCCGCAGGAGCGAGGAACAACATCGGACCATTGCGTCAGCGTAATTATGGATTACGCCGACGCTGTACCGATGATACGATTACGACGCTTTTGCGCTCGTTAATCGTATCATCCAGCCTTTACACACTGCGATGTCGCATGCGATGCCGGAAGTGCGTCATTTTCAATTTGACCCCACCGACATCGCACCTGCGATGTCGCAGTGTGCAAAGTGCCCCTAAGTGTCCCCTTCTGCAGCTCCTGCGCTGCTTTCTATGAAGGTGCACCTTGTGCCCTGACTCCCCTTCCAGACCCCAAAAATAACTTTATAAAACTTGGCTGTTAGCTATGCTAATTACCTTGGTTGGCCAGATGGACGGGCTCATTTTCTGCTCCTGTCCCCCCTCCTGCCGCTCTTCGCCGACCTCCTTTCTTGATTGACAGCATGACGCCTTCGTCATCCTCCTCATCGCATTTTCAAATCTCGCACCTGTGCAGTTAGGTCTGCTCGCTCAGGCACAGTTCGCTCTTCCATATCGCGTCCAGAGAAGAAAACATAGATGCCCTAGCTTGTGTCGGTGAGCTAAATGTGCAGGCATGAGATTATGGGTCGGTACGGGCATGGCGCTGGTGAGGTCGGCACTGTGCATGACCTCACCAGCGCCATGCTCGTAGAAGCCCAAAATCTTGCGCGTGCGCATTTAGCTCACTGGCCAGGTTTTATAAAGTTATTTTCGGGGTCTGGAAGGGGAGTCAGGGCCAAGGTGCACCTTCATAAAAAGCAGCGCAGGAGCTGCAGAAGGTAATTCTTTTAGTTTAATAGGGAAAAATCTGGTGACAGGTTCCCTTTAATACCCTTGGTTGCTCTTCTCTGCACCCTCTCCAGTTCAGCCATGTCCTTCTTATATACCGCAGACCAAAATTGTACACAGTATTCTATGTCCGGTCGCACTATTGACTTGTATAGGGGTGTGTCGCCCTGGGCAAGCCAGGGGACACAGGACACACACCACCACACCCTACATCCCAGGTAGGCACATCTAAGCTGAACCAAAAATCCTTGTTGCCTTCCTCCAGAGGCTGATGATTCACACCAGGGGGTGGGCCAGGCGGTTGGCTCCGCCCACCGAGGAGATCACAGTTCTGGAGGCGGGAGAAACCAGGCAGATTAGCCCAGGCAGGGCAAGAGTGAAGTCAGCTCAGGGACGAGCTTGAGTAAACAACAAGTTCAGCCCAGGCAGGGCTAAAGTAAACAGCTAGTGAAAGTAAAGGAAGAGAAGTAGTAAAGGAGGAAAGCAAGAGTGGTGACAGAGAGAGAGAAAAGCCTGAAGAGTCCAGCTAAGTGCAGGGCAGGTCAGCAAGGTCAGCAACGGCGGTGACTGTCTGGAGGGGGACCGTTTGGAAGTTCCTGGAAGGACCCCGTAGGCTGTGTGCCCGGTGGTCTGGAGCAGTGTTCCGAAGGACAGTCAGCACCAGGGCAGGGGCCTCTCGGATCCCGGCAAGGCTTGGAGTCGCCGTAAATTGCCGAATCCGTCAGTGAAGGGGACGTAGATCCCCCAACAACCAAGACCCGAGTGAAGGCAACAGCCCAACCTGTACAACAGAGACACCGCCACCGCCAGGGCACCAGTTTCTGAGGGCCAGCGCATGCGGGCAAAGAGTAGAGCTCCTCCGGCCCAGCTTGAAGCCGGGGAGCGGGTTACCGGTGGGGACCCATCGCAACCAACTAGTACACAAGGTGCAAGGAAGAGGGACATCACCGTCACCTACTGGGAGAGCAATTGCAGCCGTCCGTGGGACCGTCTTACCAGCCGTTTGGTTTACCGGACAAACTGTGTCAACGTCTCAGGCTGAGTGAGTACCACAGTGCCGCAAGGCACAGCGCTGCCCCCGCGTCCCTGCGCCCACCAGGCCCTGCACCTCCCAAACCGTCACCGGGCCCCGGGATCACCGACCCCTACCCACGGAGGGGCAACACAACACCTGGCTGCTCCGCGTCACCATCCCCGGGACCCCCGTATTGAGCAGCGGTGGTGAAATCACCACAACCGTGGGTGGCGTCACGGACTATAAACAATCCCCACACCCAACAAACCCCTTTCACTCACGGGCGAGGAGTGCTGCTCGAAAGACCCCCGGGATCCGGCCTACAGCTCGAGCCACCACTGAGCAGCGGCCGCCGGACCCGAGCAGAAGGGGTGAGCGTAGTGTGCTGACACCCTCCTCTCCGCCCGCGACAACTTGGCGTCACGAACAGGATCTTACCGCTCTGCCGTCAGGTAGAGGTGCGCCTTGTTACCGCCGGAGGTATCCGGCAGGAAAATTTCAGAAGCCGCCATCTTTGGCGCGAAAAGTTCCCGCTCGAGTGTCTTCTCGACCAGTAGAGGCGCGAAGGCCAAAACCCCGCCCCGAGAGAGGAGGGGCCGGAAAGAGCTAAGGGGGACGAAATGGCGGCTGGCCGCATGTGAGCGCGGCTGTGGAAGCAGGGACGCCAGGACCCTGTGGCCATTTATTGGTTCCTGGAAGAGGCCGCTGCTAAAGATGCTGAGTCCGACCAACAACATCGTGGTCCCCGCGCCCGGAATGGTGGTGTGGGTGGAAGTCCGGACCGCCCAGCTAAGCAGCCGTCTGCAGGTCCGCATGCAGCTCCTCCTGGAGGAGTGGGAGGCTGACATGGTGGAAGTGGTGGCTGCTATGCGGAGATGCGAGGTGGAGGAAGATTTGGAGGAACGGGTAAGAGACCCACGTCCCTGTATTCCCGAAGGATCGGCCGCTGCGGCTGAGGGGCCTGGCCTACACCCGTTCACCCTGCTGCCTCTCCCGCTACCCGCGTTAGCTGCTGCTGCCCCGCCACTAGGCCCGCTACCACCACCACCGGTAGCGGTACCCTTCCAATCCGCCCCGGCGGACCGACCTGCAGCAGAAGCTCATGACCACCCTGAACCGCTTCTATGGAAGAAGCCAAAGGCTGAGCCCGTCAGCAAAGATGCACCGGAGGCACGGCGGGGATGCAGCTGCCAAGAGGCAGAGGAGGCCATGTCACAGCGGGGTCCCTCATTACTGAAGGTGCCAGTCGTAGCCGACACGGAGGGACTCTGGCTGGGTCCGTCCCCCACACACGCTGAACCGGAGCAAACAGAAAGTACTCCCGGCTGGGAGCGGCGGCAACAGCAGCTGCGCAGGGAGATCGATGCCAGAAAGGGGTGTAGAGCGGATGTGCATGCCCGCATGTATATGGAAGAAGATCGCCTGCAGCGAGCTACCATTGGGGTCCAGAGCGGTGCACCATGTGAAGGTGGCACTAGAGCCCCACGAGTGAGAATGGACTGCTGAGCCGCAAAAGGGCAGCGGAGCACCGTTGTCCAGTCCCCGTTGGGACCACCACAGTTTGTTTGTTTAAAAGTTGACAGAATGATAAGAAAGAGATGATTACCGAAGCTACACCTGATTTACTGTGATTTGCAACCGGCAGGAGCCGGCACCGTTGTCCCCGTGGGGACCGTTTAAAAAGTTAATTTGCATGGAGGACTATCCATGGACAAGCCCGTGAACTTGCAGGGCACCCACAAACGTTAAGTGACTTGTAAATATGTTGGTTACCGTTACCGTTCTCCGCAATGCCGCCTCCGGAGAGGCAGGTTGGAGGGAGGGCCCTCAGCAGAGCAGGCTGGGGCCCAGCCACCAAAGGAACCGGTGGCTACCCTCTGGAGGGAAGGACAGATCCCGCTCGGGTACCGTGTGCTGGACTGTGGGTCAAGGGGTGCTGCCTGGGCTTTAGGGGCAGCATCAGGGCCAGGTTGCTTGGGTGGGAGAGAGCGGAAACCGTAACCGTAAACCGTTATGCAACGTTAAAGTAAATGTGCCTCCCGTTTTGGGAAGAGTTATTGAAAATGTATTTATGTGTTATTTCCCTTGTTATCCCTTTTTGCAGAAAAATAAAACCGGTGTAGGACGGCAGCCCGCGGACGGTCTGCATTTTGCTAAGGGGAAATGTGTCGCCCTGGGCAAGCCAGGGGACACAGGGCACACACCACCACACCCTACATCCCAGGTAGGCACATCTAAGCTGAACCAAAAATCCTTGTTGCCTTCCTCCAGAGGCTGATGATTCACACCAGGGGGTGGGCCAGGCGGTTGGCTCCGCCCACCGAGGAGATCACAGTTCTGGAGGCGGGAAAAACCAGGCAGATTAGCCCAGGCAGGGCAAGAGTGAAGTCAGCTCAGGGACGAGCTTGAGTAAACAACAAGTTCAGCCCAGGCAGGGCTAAAGTAAACAGCTAGTGAAAGTAAAGGAAGAGAAGTAGTAAAGGAGGAAAGGAAGAGTGGTGACAGAGAGAGAGAAAAGCCTGAAGAGTCCAGCTAAGTGCAGGGCAGGTCAGCAAGGTCAGCAACGGCGGTGACTGTCTGGAGGGGGACCGTTTGGAAGTTCCTGGAAGGACCCCGTAGGCTGTGTGCCCGGTGGTCTGGAGCAGTGTTCCGAAGGACAGTCAGCACCAGGGCAGGGGCCTCTCAGACCCCGGCAAGGCTTGGAGTCGCCGTAAATTGCCGAATCCGTCAGTGAAGGGGACGTAGATCCCCCAACAACCAAGACCCAAGTGAAGGCAACAGCCCAACCTGTACAACAGAGACACCGCCACCGCCAGGGCACCAGTTTCTGAGGGCCAGCGCATGCGGGCAAAGAGTTGAGCTCCTCCGGCCCAGCTTGAAGCCGGGGAGCGGGTTACCGGTGGGGACCCATTGCAACCAACTAGTACACAAGGTGCAAGGAAGAGGGATATCACCGTCACCTACTGGGAGAGCAATTGCAGCCGTCCGTGGGACCGTCTTACCAGCCGTTTGGTTTACCGGACAAACTGTGTCAACGTCTCAGGCTGAGTGAGTACCACAGTGCCGCAAGGCACAGCGCTGCCCCCGCGTCCCTGCGCCCACCAGGCCCTGCACCTCCCAAACCGTCACCGGGCCCCGGGATCACCGACCCCTACCCACGGAGGGGCAACACAACACCTGGCTGCTCCGCGTCACCATCCCCGGGACCCCCGTATTGAGCAGCGGTGGTGAAATCACCACAACCGTGGGTGGCGTCACGGACTATAAACAATCCCCACACCCAACAAACCCCTTTCACTCACGGGCGAGGAGTGCCGCTCGAAAGACCCCCGGGATCCGGCCTACAGCTCGAGCCACCACTGAGCAGCGGCCGCCGGACCCGAGCAGAAGGGGTGAGCGTAGTGTGCTGACACCCTCCTCCCCGCCCGCGACAGGGGCAATACTATGCTCTTTAATGATCTGTCCTAAGAATATCACATTTTGTTCTCCTACTGTCTTTCTGCAGTTGATGATTAGATATGTTGATTTTTCTAGCATCAGTAAATCTTTTATACTGTCGACGGCTGTCTATTCAGAGGCCATTGATTCCTATGATGACTGATCAGCAATGTAGATCTGGAAATGAGCAATATTTCCGTCAGAACAGGGTGTAGTATTTTGATGTATAAAGGAGGAACATAGTCACAATAGAACAGTAATTGGAGCCTTTACACTAAGAATGTGATAATTACCGGTAACTGTCACAAGAGGGCAGGGTTGTGGGACGAGTCGGATGTTTTCTGCATTGACACTTTCATAGCAACTTATTCTTCTGGACATTATGTGAGCGTGAGTCCAAATCTCCATATCCGCAATCTCAGTGATGATATCATGACCTTGACATGGGATGCGGATAGCTGCAGCAGAACGGGTTTTATATACAGTATTGGAGCAGAGATGAGGACATGCTCGGACTGTTTTACTACTATTGCATTCCATGACACTATTAATGGTATAAGGTGATCCAGACTGGATATTGCATTCCAATTGTTTCCCACTGTCAATCAGGCGTGAAATAATAACTAGACTGTCTGCTTAATGTTCATTCCCTATTCTGAGATATATATATATATATATATATATATATATATATATATCACAAAAGTGAATACAGCCCTCACATTTTTGTAACTATTTTATATCTTTTCATATGACAACACTAATGATATGACACTTTTATACAATGTAAAGCAGTCATGGTATAGATTGTATAACAGTGTAAATTTGGTGTGCCCTCTAAATAACTCAACACGAAGCCATTAATGTCTGGCAACAAATGTGAGTACACCCGTAAGTGAAAATGGCCAAATTGTGCGCAATTAGCCATTTTTTCCTCCCAAATGTCATGTGACTCAATAATGTTGCCAGGTCTCAGGTGTGAATGGGGAGCAGGTGTGGTAAATTTGGTGTTATAGCTCACACACTCTCTCATACTGGTCACTGGAAGTTCAACATGGCACCTCATGTCAAAGAAATCTCTGAGGATCTGAAAAATAGAATTTTTGCTCTACATAAAGATGGCCTAGGCTATAACATGATTGCCAACATCCTGAAACTGCGCATGAGCACAGTGGCCAAGACCATACAGCAAGTTTAACAAGACAGGTTCCACTCAGAACAGGCCTTGCCATGGTTGACCAAAGAAGTTGAGAGTACATGTTTGTTTGTTCCAGAGTTTGTCTTTTCAAAATTGACGTATTAGAGCAACAAGCATTGCTGAAAAGGTTACAGCTGTGGGGGTTAGCATGTCAGTGCTCTAACCATATGCCACATACATCATCAAATTGGTCAACATGGTTGTCGTCTAAGGCGGGCTTTACACACTACGATATCGCAGGTGCGATGTCGGTGGGGTCAAATCGAAAGTGACGCACATCCGGCGTTGCTCTCGACATCGTAGTGTATAAAGCCTTTTACATACGATTAACGAGCGCAAAAGCGTCGTTATCGTATGATCGGTGTAGGGTCCGACATTTCTATAATGTCGCTGCTGCGACGGTACGAAGTTGTTCCTTGTTCCAGCAGACAGCACACATCGCTGTGTGTGAAGCTGCTGGAGCGAGGAACATCTCCTACCTGCGTCTCGTCCAGCTATGCGGAAGGACGGAGGTGGGCGGGATGTTTACGTCCCGCTCATCTCCGCCCCTCCGCTTCTATTGGCTGCCTGCCGTGTGACGTCGCTATGATGCCGCACAACCCGCCCCCTTAGTAAGGAGGTTGCCGGCCAGAGCGACGTCGCAGGGCAGGTGAGTGCATGTGAAGCTGGCGTAGCGATAATGTTCGCTACGGCAGCAATCACAAGATATCGCACCTGCGACGGGGTGGGGACTATCGCTGCAGCGTCGGTAACACATTGTTACCGATGTCGCAGCGTGCAAAGCCCGCCTAAGAAGGAAGCCTCTTCTAAAGATCATGATCAAGAAAGCCCACAAACAGTTTTACGCAGAAAAGCAGACTAAGTACATTGATTATTGGAACCATGTCCTGTAATTTGATGAGACCAAAAAAAACTGATTTGGTTTAGATGTTCTCAAGCATATGTGGCGGCAATCAGGTGAGAAGTACAAAGACAAGTGTCTCTTGCCTACAGTCAAGCATGGTGGTGGTAATATCATGGTTTTGGGCGGCATTAGTACTGCTAGCTGTGGGGAGTTACAGTTCATTGAGATAACCATGAATGCCAAAATGTATGGTGACATGCTGGAGCAGAGCATGATCACCTTTCTTCGGAAACTGGGCTGCATGGTAATGGTACCTCAAACAAACCTCCAAAAGAACCCCTGCCTTGTGAAAGAAACTGAAGGTATATGTGCTGAAATGGCCGACACGTCTCCAGACCTAAACCCTATTGAGCATCTGGGGCATCCTCAAATGAAAAGGGGAGGAGCGCAAGGTCTCTAACATCCACCAGCTCTGTGATGTAATAATGGAGAAGTGGAAGAGGATTCCAGTTTCTCCTGTGAAGCTCTAGTGACTTCCATGCCCAAGAGAGTTAGGGAAGTGTTTGAAAGTAATGATGGCCACACAAAATATGGACACTTTGGGCAGAATTCAGCCATTTTAGGGCGTACTCATTTTTGTGGCCTGCAGTTTAGACATTAATGGCTGTGAATTCAGTTATTTAGAGGCACACCAAGTTATACAAGCTGTACACTGGCTACTTTACATTGTATCAAAGTGCATATCTTCAGCGTTGCCCCATGGAAAAATATAATAACATTTTTACAAAACTGTGAGGGGCGTACACATTTTTGTGATATAATGCATATATACAATGTGAATATATATATATATATATATATAATTGCCTTATTCTGTCTGTCTGTCTTGCTCCAAAATGACGTCATTACAGTGACAACCGTCGCATTGGCCGCTTGGCTCAGCCCGGCCACGCCCCCCGCACACATTGGCCGCTCGGCCCGACCACGCCCCCTGCACGCATTGGCTGCTCGGCTTGGCTCAGCCACACCCCCCACACGCATTGGCCACTCGGCCCAGCCATGCCCCCACACACTGCACGCCCCCCACACACTGTGCCTGCCTGGCCACGCCCCCCATACACTGTGCCCGCCTGGCCACACTCCTCCACACACACCCGGCCATGCCCCCTGCACACGCCCAGCCACGCCCTCAAACACTGTGCCCGCTCGGCCACGCCCCCGCACACTGTGCTCACTCAGGCACGCCCCCGCACACTATGCCTGCTCGGCCACGCCCCCCACACACTGTGCCCGCTCGGCCACGCCCCCACACACTTTGCACGCTCGGCCACGCCCCCGCACACTTTGCATGCACGGCCACGCCCCCGTACACATTGGGTACCTATACACCTCCCCCCAGTACTACTCCATCTATTAGACACCTCCCCCCAGGACTACTCCACCTATTAGACTCCTCCCCCCAGGACTACATCACCTATTAGACTCCTCCCCTAGGACTACTCATATTAGACTCATCTCCCCCCAGGACTACTCCTCCTACTATCCTCCTCTCCCCAGGACTCCTCCTCCTATTAGACTCCTCTCCCCCCAGGACTCCTCCTCCTATTAGACTCCTTTCTCGCCAGGACTACTCCTATTATCCTCCTCTCTCCCCAGGGCTACTCCTCCTATTATCCTCCTCTCCCACCAGGACTACTCCTCTTATTATCTTCCTCTGTCCCCAGGACTACTTCTATTATCCTCCTCTCAACCCAGGACTACTACTCCTATTATCCTCCTCTCTCCCCAGGACTACTCCTCCTATTATCCTCCTCTCTCCCCAGGACTACTCCTCCTATTATCCTCCTCTCCCCCCAGGGCTACTCCTCCTATTATCCTCCTCTCCCCCCAGGGCTACTCCTCCTATTATCCTCCTCTCCCCTAAGGACTACTCCACCTACTAGACTCCTCCCCCCAGGACTACTCCACCTATTATACTAAACCCCCAGGACTACTCCTCCTATTATCCTCCTCTCTCCCCAGGACTACGCCTCCTATTATAATCCTCTTTCCCCAGGACTACTCCTCCTATTATCCTCCTCTCCCCCCAGGACTACTCCACCTATTAGACTCCTCCCCCCAGGACTACATCACCTATTAGACTCCTCCCCTAGGACTACTCATAATAGACTCCTCTCCCCCCAGGACTACTCCTCCTATTATCCTCCTCTCCCCCAGGACTCCTCCTCCTATTAGACTCCTCTCCCCCCAGGACTCCTCCTCCTATTAGACTCCTTTCTCGCCAGGACTACTCCTATTATCCTCCTCTCTCCCCAGGGCTACTCCTCCTATTATCCTCCTCTCCCACCAGGACTACTCCTCTTATTATCCTCCTCTCAACCCAGGACTACTCCTCCTATTATCCTCCTCTCTCCCCAGGACTACTCCTCCTATTATCCTCCTCTCTCCCCAGGACTACTCCTCCTATTATCCTCCTCTCCCCCCAGGACTACTCCTCCTATTATCCTCCTCTCCCCTAAGGACTAATCCACCTACTAGACTCCTCCCCCCAGGACTACTCCACCTATTATACTAACCCCCCCCCAGGACCACTCCTCCTATTATCCTCCTCTCTCCCCAGGACTACGCCTCCTATTATAATCCTCTTTCCCCAGGACTACTCCTCCTATTATCCTCCACTCCCCCCAGGACTACTCCATCTATTAGACTCCTCCCCCCAGGACTACATCACCTATTAGACTCCTCCCCTAGGACTACTCATATTAGACTCCTCTCCCCCCAGGACTACTCCTCCTATTATCCTCCTCTCCCCCAGGACTCCTCCTCCTATTAGACTCCTCTCCCCCCAGGACTCCTCCTCCTATTAGACTCCTTTCTCGCCAGGACTACTCCTATTATCCTCCTCTCTCCCCAGGGCTACTCCTCCTATTATCCTCCTCTCCCACCAGGACTACTCCTCTTATTATCTTCCTCTCTCCCCAGGACTACTCCTCCTATTATCCTCCTCTCAACCCAGGACTACTCCTCCTATTATCCTCCTCTCTCCCCAGGACTACTCCTCCTATTATCCTCCTCTCTCCCCAGGACTACTCCTCCTATTATCCTCCTCTCTCCCCAGGACTACTCCTCCTATTATCCTCCTCTCCCCTAAGGACTACTCCACCTACTAGACTCCCCCCCCAGGACTACTCCACCTATTATACTAACCCCCCCAGGACTACTCCTCCTATTATCCTCCTTTCTCCCCAGGACTACGCCTCCTATTATAATCCTCTTTCCCCAGGACTACTCCTCCTATTATCCTCCTCTCCCCCCAGGACTACTTCACCTATTAGACTCTTCCCCCCCAGGACTACTCCACCTATTAGACTCCTCCCCCCAAGGATTACTCCTCCTATTAGACTCCTCTCCCCAGGACTTCTCCTATTAGACTCCTCCCCCTAGGACTACGCCTCCTATTAGACTCCTCTCCCCAGGACTACTCCTCCTATTATCCTCCTCTCTCCCCAGGACTACTCCTTTTATTATCCTCCTCTCCCCCCAGGACTACTCCTCCTATTATCCTCCTCTCTCCCCAGGACTACTCCTCCTATTATCCTCCTCTTTCCCCAGGACTACTACTCCTATTATTCTCCTCTCCCCCCAGGACTACTCCTCCTATTATCCTCCTCTCCCCCCAGGACTACTCTTCCTTTTATTCTCCTCTCCCCCAAGTACTACTCCACCTATTAGACTCCTCACCCCAGGACTACTCCTCCGATTATACTCCTCTCTCCCCAGGACTACACCACCTATTATACTCCTCTCCTCCCAGGACTTCTCCTCCTATTATCCTCCTATCAACCCAGGACTACTCCTCCTATTATCCTCCTCTACCCCCAGGACTACTCCTCCTATTATCCTCCTCTCTCCCCAGGACTAATCTTCCTATTATCCTCCTCTCTCCCTGGGACTACTCCTTCTATTATCCTCCTCTCCCCCCAGGACTACTCCTCCTATTATCCTCCTCTTCCCCCAGGACTACTCTTCCTTTTATCGTCCTCTCCCCCAAGGCCTACTCCTCCTATTATACTCCTCTCCCCCAGGACTACTCCTCCTATTATCCTCCTCTCTCCCCAGGACTACTCTTCCTATTATCCTCCTCTCCCTCCAGGACTACTCTTGCTATTATCCACCTCTCCCCCCGGGACTACTCTTCCTATTATCCTCCTCTCCCTCCAGGACTACTCTTGCTATTATCCTCCTCTCCCCCCGGGACTACTCCTCCTATTATACTCCTCTTCCCCCAGGACTACTCCTCCTATTATACTCCTCTCTCCCCAGGACTACTCCTCCTATTGTACTCCTCTCCCCCCAGGACTACTCCTCCAATTATACTCCTCTCTCCCCAGGACTACTCCTCCAACACACACACACTGCACAAAACATACCTCCCCCAAAACACACACACACACACACCCACACAAACCGCGCAACTCACACAACACCACACACACACAACGCTGCAGACACACAGCGCTCCACAAACAACGCAACACACAATGTAACACACAAACAACACCGCTCTCTCACACCCCCACACCCAGACAACACCCAGAACATTTACAGTGCCCTACACAAACACTTGGTAACTACACACAACAACATCTATATATATAACAAAAATCATTCATTAACTACACAATAAATTCTAGAATACCCGATGCGTTAGAATCAGGCCACCATCTAGTGTATATATATATATATATATATATATATATATATATATACATATATATATATATATATATACACATACTGTATGTATATATCTATATATCTATATATATATATATATATATACATATATATATACAGTGCCTACAAGTAGTATTCAACCCCCTGCAGATTTAGCAGGTTTGATAAGATGCAAATAAGTTAGAGCCTGCAAACTTCAAACAAGAGCAGGATTTATTAACAGATGCATAAATCTTACAAACCAACAACTTATGTTGCTCCGTTAAATTTTAATAAATTTTCAACATAAAAGTGTGGGTCAATTATTATTCAACCCCTAGGTTTAATATTTTGTGGAATAACCCTTGTTTGCAATTACAGCTAATAATCGTCTTTTATAAGATCAGGCCGGCACAGGTCTCTGGAGTTATCTTGGCCCACTCCTCCATGCAGATCTTCTCCAAGTTATCTAGCTTCTAATCTTGAGCTCCTTCCACAAGTTTTCAATTGGGTTAAGGTCAGGAGACTGACTAGGCCACTGAAACACCTTGATTTTTTCCCTCTTGAACCAGGCCTTGGTTTTCTTGGCTGTGTGCTTTGGGTCATTGTCTTGTAGGAAGATGAAATGACGACCCATCTTAAGATCCTTGATGGAGGAGCGGAGGTTCTTGGCCAAAATCTCCAGGTAGGCCGTGCTATCCATCTTCCCATGGATGCGGACCAGATGGCCAGGCCCCTTGGCTGAGAAACAGCCCCACAGCATGATGCTGCCACCACCATGCTTGACTGTAGGGATGGTATTCTTGGGGTCGTATGCAGTGCCATCCAGTCTCCAAACGTCACGTGTGTGGTTGGCACCAAAGATCTCGATCTTGGTCTCATCAGACCAGAGAACCTTGAACCAGTCTGTTTCAGAGTCCTCCAAGTGATCATGAGCAAACTGTAGACGAGCCTTGACATGACGCTTTGAAAGTAAAGGTACCTTACGGGCTCGTCTGGAACGGAGACCATTGCGGTGGAGTACGTTACTTATGGTATTGACTGAAACCAATGTCCCCACTGCCATGAGATCTTCCCGGAGCTCCTTCCTTGTTGTCCTTGGGTTAGCCTTGACTCTTCGGACATGCCTGGGCTCGGCACGGGTGGAAACTTTCAAAGGCTGTCCAGGCCGTGGAAGGCTAACAGTAGTTCCATAAGCCTTCCACTTCCGGATGATGCTCCCAACAGTGGAGACAGGTAGGCCCAACTCCTTGGAAAGGGTTTTGTACCCCTTGCCAGCCTTATGACCCTCCACGATCTTGTCTCTGATGGCCTTGGAATGCTCCTTTGTCTTTCCCATGTTGACCAAGTATGAGTGCTGTTCACAAGTTTGGGGAGGGTCTTAATTAGTCAGAAAAGGCTGGAAAAAGAGATAATTAATCCAAACATGTGAAGCTCATTGTTCTTTGTGCCTGAAATACTTCTTAATACTTTAGGGGAACCAAACAGAATTCTTGTGGTTTGAGGGGTTGAATAATAAATGACCCTCTGAATAAACTTTTCACAATTTAAAAAAAAAATAAAAAAAGAAATAACATTCTTTTTTGCTGCAGTGCATTTCACACTTCCAGGCTGATCTACAGTCCAAATGTCACAATGCCAAGTTAATTCCGAATGTGTAAACCTGCTAAATCTGCAGGGGGTTGAATACTACTTGTAGGCACTGTACATTTATATATTTATGATACACTATATATACACACTGTAGCAGTAGAAAAAAACACCAGCTCACCCACTTGGAGTTCCATAAGAATCTGACCGGTGCACGGACATCAGCAGGACCCACTGAAGTGTGAATATGAAGAAGGAATTTCTAGCATCTAGGTTCCAGATTATTTTAAAAAACGAATTTCTTTATTCCAAATGATTTAAAAGGTCATTCCATATGTATAAAACAAGTGGCAATTATCAAACAGGTACGCGTTTCGGAGGATCACCTCCTTAGTCTCAGACTAAGGAGGCGATCCTCCGAAATGCGTACCTGTTTGATAATTGCCACTTGTTTTATACACATGGAATGACCTTTTAAATCATTTGGAATAAAGAAATTCGTTTTTTTTAAAATAATCTGGAACCTGGATGCTGGAAATTCCTTCTTCTTTATATATACACACTGTGTATGTGTGTGTGTGTGTGTGTATATATATATATATATATATATATAAATTACCAATGGGTGCTGTTTACATTGAATAAATTGTATATTGGTCAGCTTTTAGGATGGGAACAGTTAATCAAATGAACCATTTTTAAACTTTAAAACCAGTGGCGTGTGAGTAAGTAATATGGATATAGCTTAATTTAATGTCTGTTGCTTTTAATGCATCTTTTAATGCAACATTTGTCATTGCTTAAAACATGAAAATCAATAGCAAGATGAATATAGCAGTGTAAAATAGCTCGCGGCTTGTAGGTGATTGAGAAAGATAAGAAAAGATGTGGAGCAGTGCTAATTCGTACAATGTGCAGGCAGCAGGCGAGCAATACACTCAATAGCCTCCTCATGTTCTCTGATTTCAGGATGCCAGCAGAGCTCGGGGCCAGTGAATCCTTTTCCCATGCCAATGCCTGGTTCAGCAAGTCTGGGAGGACAAGGAGGGGAATTGCTGCCACACTTTCTCCTAGAACCTGTGGATGTTTTCATTGTGAAGAACAAGCCGGTGACCCTGAGCTGCAAAGCCACCCCAGCCACGCAAGTCTACTTCAAATGCAATGGAGAGTGGGTCCACCAGAGTGACCATGTGATTCAGCACAGTGCAGACCGCAGTACGGGTAAAAATACTCATACACTTCCATTTAAATAATGTCCATTATAAGAAATTATAGTTATTTCTATTCTGTACCACAAGATCTCTGTTCACAAAGGCTAAAGCCTCCCACACATATTAGATGTCTGTCAGCCAAACAGTTCAATGGATTGTTCAGCCGGTAGCTATCCCGGCCGTCTCTCTCATACACAAGACCGCTCACGCTGCTAAGTGCTCCTGTGCTCTCTATGAATGAGCCTCTGCCAGACATCTTTGGCAGTGGCTTATCTCAGGGAGAACAAAAGAATTGGCAATCTTAAATCAGACATCCTAGATCAGTGTTTCTCAACTCCAGTCCTCAAGACCCACCAACTGATCATGCATTCAGGTTTCCTTAGGGTACCTTCACACTTAGCGATGCAGCAGCGATCCGACCAGCGATCTGACCTGGTCAGGATCGCTGCTGCATCGCTACATGGTCGCTGGTGAGCTGTCAAACAGGCAGCTCTCACCAGCGACCAGTGAACAGCCCCCAGCCAGCAGCGACGTGCAAGCGACGCTGCGCTTGCACGGAGCCGGCGTCTGGAAGCTGCGGAGACTGGTAACTAAGGTAAACATCGGGTATGGTTACCCGATGTTTACATTAGTTACCAGCGCACACCGCTTAGCTGTGTGTGCAGGGAGCAGGGAGCCGCGCACACTGAGCGCTGGCTCCTTGCTCTCCTAGGTACAGTACACATCGGGTTAATTAACCCGATGTGTAATGCAACTACATGTGCAGAGAGCAAGGAGCCGCGCACACTGCTTAGCGCTGGCTCCTTGCTCTCCTAGCTGCTGTACACATCGGGTTAATTAACCCGATGTGTACAGCAGCTACATGTGCAGAGAGCCGGAGCCGGCAGCACAGGCAGCGTGAGAGCTGCGGAGGCTGGTAACTAAGGTAAATATCGGGTAACCACCTTGGTTACCCGATGTTTATCTTGGTTACAGCTTACCTCAGCTGTCAGACGCCGGCTCCTGCTCCCTGCTTGCTTCATTTGTCGCTCTCTCGCTGTCACACACAGCGATCTGTGTGTCACAGTGGGAGAGCGCCTTTGAAGAAAACGAACCAGGGCTGTGTGTAACGAGCAGCGATCTCGCAGCAGGGGCCAGATCGCTGCTCAGTGTCACACACAGCGAGATCGCTAATGAGGTCACTGCTGCGTCACAAAAAGCGTGACTCAGCAGCGATCTCGGCAGCGAGCTCGCTGTGTGTGAAGCACCCCTTAGTCAGGTTTTAAGGATTTCCTTAATGTTGCACAGGTGATGCAATTATTCCCTGTCTAACCTGAAAACATGATCTGTTGGTGGGTCTTGAGGACTGGAGTTGAGAAACACTGTCCTAGATGATTAACTTCCCTCGACAATCATCTGTCTGGGACTCCCATTCCCATTAAACTGTCAGCCTATATGAATATCATCATCTGGTTCAGTCAACGTTAGTGGACATTCTTTATATAGGGATATACAGCCATTGTTCTAAGTAGAAAACAGGAGACAAAGAGGCAGTTATATCATTCATTAAGAAATATAAAAATAAAAATTCCCCGATTCATCAAGAGCGGCATTATGCACCCCATTCTAGATCAGACCTAGGAACAATGGTTGAATCCAAGGCATCTGATTTATTAAAGGGAATCTATCAGCAGATATTAGCTATGTAATCGGAAGACAGCATGGTGTAGGTGTTAACAGACATTTCAGCAATGTGTCTCTGTAAGCTGTTGTTTACCTGCAATGTTTGTTTTAGCTTCAGGAGATTATCATAGACTAGGTCAGCTTGTGTTGAGCATCCCCCTTACTGTGACTAGCATCTCACTGTCTATAGACATTGTACATAGAGAGCCTGATGTGGGCGGGAGCAGCTTTCTCAGCTGTGCTGCATTGCCAAATTTGAAAAATTCTGATTGTGTCAGAATGGCTGCACTCAGTAATCTAAGTGATACACCGTTGGATTCAGGATCTCTTTGTCTATATCATGCTGCTCTCAGATGATGTAGAGAAAACCTGCTGACATATTCCCTTTAATATGTGTATGCCTCTTAACGAATTGGGCGCTTTTAAAAAGTGGCTCCATGTTTCTTGCCACAAATATTACTGTCCAGTCAGGGACTGGGTTAAGATTTGTGGCATCATGCAACACACAAATTATCACTAATTAGCCTATGGACTATCTCCACGCCCTGTCCTGCCATTATCCTACCCTAGCTTCACCATTTTTGGCAGAAATCAACCTAAAAGTTGCAATATTTTTGTTCATTCTCATGTTGAGAACTTTTCAGTATTTACCCCAGATTTCTGGCATAAACCCTTTGATCAATTGGGGCTAAAGAATATTTCTCAATTTTTATTTCATTTAATACACTACAATTATTGTGCTTTATTTAATGCCATATTACAAAGGTATTGTCCCCTAGACGTATTGCGTCTATCTCCACAATACGGTGCCATATGGAGGCGACATATTGCGGCACACAAAGTGCCCATAGCTCTGTGAGGACGTTGTGCTCAGCCCAGTGCAGTGGATTAGGGTTAGTTCATACAGTCGATCCATACTCTATATATCTCCTATACTCCATAGAATGACAGACACTATTTGTTACTTTTTTACATATTTTCCTAGCTTTCATTCCATGGGGACATTTTATCCTTTAAATTGAAGGACGTAAATGATAAAAGTACAGTATCCAAATCTTCTAAGTCATTCAGATCCATAGTAAAGAAAGAAATATTATACTAAACACCCACACATGTACATTAAACTTCACTGTATCACTTGCGGAAACTAAAAACCATTCACTTGTATAATGTAAATTATTCAGTCGAACGGCAATTTTACAATCTTTAAGACCACCGAGCTTTTAATTCACATTAGTGTCAATGGTGGCTCCATTCCCTTTAATAATTAACCACTACACATATACATGCCCATTATTCTGTGTCACTAGCCACAGCAGTCAATTAGCTTGCATTTAGCAGGTGTAATAGGCTCCAATTTCGGCACCGGTTTGCTGGGTTATCAGTCGGTACCCTTTACCCCTCACTGGAAATTGACTGGCTGCATTACTAAAGATTTTTCTGAGCTGTAGATAAGTCTTAAGCTTCCACAGTTCATTCTCTTCTTTCCGCATTATCCCCCCCCCCCCCATATAAACACATCCCGCTCCCACCTCCTTACAATAGGGAGACGAGGACCGAGGATCATGGCTCGGAGCTTGACAATTGACAGTAACTGGGAGCCATGCCACTAGGCTCTGCTTTTTTTTTTCTTTATCATATCTCACAATACTATACCGAGGAGAGAAGAAAATGAAGGGAAGGGGTGAGCAGGGGAAGTAACAGGTTTTTGTTTTTCTCTTTTGTTAATTAATTAAACTCTAAATAAGTCCATTCTTATGCTCTCTTGTAATGAGCCTAGAACAAAAGGCAGGCAGAAGAAAGATAGGCATAGGGGATATAGGGCACAGCAGCTACCTCTTGCCTTTTTCCTATTACAAAAGACTCTAAGGCAAGCAGTCTGTGGACGTTGAATCGTTCGCCTGCACTGGCTTGATAAACCTAGGCTCTTTCGTTAATTTAAAATTTGTAAAAAATCACAGCAGTGAATAGAAATTCCCCACACTGCGCTATCTTAAATGTCTAAAAAAAAAACTCGAAGAAACTATTAATTTTATTGTTACTATTTGTTTTATTGTAACTTTTCAAATAGTTCAGATTTTAAAAAAGTTTTATGCATGCATTTCCTATGCGAATCTACAATGTCACATCATGATTATACAGACTGTAAACCATAATGTATTAATTATCATAGAGAGTGTAAACATTAAAGGGTTATCCCATGGAAAAGTCAAGTATCTTTCCCTAAGGAAGTATTCCTGGGAGATTAAAAAATATTCTAATGGCCGTGCCCTGATAAACACTAAAGGTGCTGTTCCCCATCCTCAAACTACCTATAATTCAGTGTAACACTGGTGCTGCTCCCCGGTGCTCCCCCTCCCTTCTGGGAGGGGACGTAACACATCAGGAAACCTGCTCCATGCTGTCTAGTAACATCCAGCCTCCAGATAATATCTGGTTCCCTGCAGTCCAAGAACATAGGGCATGGTTGTTACTGACAACATGGAGCAGGCTATACACCTTAATGTGTGATGTAGTGTCCCAGAAGGGAGGGGGAGCACCAAGGAGTATCTCCAGCATTACACTGAATTACAAGTCGTGTAAGGATGGGGAACATCATCATGGATCTCATCTTTAGAATTTATAAGTCCATGGCAATTAGAATAATTTTTTATCTCAGCTTTAAGGGATATGATAAACCTGCTCCATGGTGTCTAGTAACATCCAGCCTCCAGATAATATCTGGTTCCCTGCAGTCCAAGAACATAGGGCATGGTTGTTACTGACAACATGGAGCAGGCTATACACCTTAATGTGTGATGTAGTGTCCCAGAAGGGAGGGGGAGCACCAAGGAGTATCTCCAGCATTACACTGAATTACAAGTCGTGTAAGGATGGGGAACATCATCATGGATCTCATCTTTAGAATTTATAAGGCCATGGCAATTAGAATAATTTTTTATCTCAGCTTTAAGGGATATGATAATTGTATAATCAATCGGAGCCACACTAAGATATCCACAGATCAATACAACAGAGGACTCCATTCTAGAAGAACTATGTATAGACCAATGGTTATGCATGGACTCTACTTCTTGATTCATTGTCTATAGGATTGACAGAAAGAGTTGGACACTGTACTGGCATGTCTCTATCAGTGCCATAGACTTTCATGTGTGACTACAGCTCCATTTAAAATAAGGACTTAAAACTTAACATGAGAGGATCTTTTGAAATTCAAATTCACTGACTTTGCTGAATTTTCCCCACCAATTCAATTAGCTGTAAATATATTTGCACCAATTTCATCACTGGAAAGCTTGTAATTGCTCAATGGTCATACAAACTTACAATCTACAGGCAAGAGAGAGAGGACCCTTACAGTCTATAAGAGAGAGAGGAGCCTGCTGACCATAAGAGATTATACTTTACAGGAGAGAGAACCCACTCATCATAAGAGCTTACATTCTACAGGAGAATACGAAGATAAACCTTGAAGGTTTTGAAATAAAAAACGGACATACCACTCTAAATGTAGTAATTCCATTATATAAATATTGGTTAAAAAATGTGCATGAATTGCACTCACCTTATTCAAGCTAGATCAAATCCATAGATCCCTTAGGATCAATCTCCACAATCTCTGTCCAGATCTGCCGCTCACCAGGATTCGATACACTGTGAGTCACCTCCTCCCAAGGATCACAGGGAACCAGTAAATTAAGGTGCTTGAAAATCCTTCAAATCCAAAAAGGTGGCGGTGATCTCCCAATGTGTTGTAACAAGAACATTTTATTTGGCTGTTATGAAATGTTACAACGCGTTTCGGCTAAAAATCTTAAAAAAAATAGCCTTCCTATGATGAGATTTTACCTGGGGAAGCCTATCTTTTTTAAGATTTTTAGCCAAAACGCATTGTAATATTTTATAGCAGCCAAATAAAATTTTCTTGTTACAACACATTGGGAGATCAGCGCCACCTTTTTGGATTTGAAAGATTTTCAAACACCTTAATTCTACAGGAGAGTGAGGACTCTGCTGACAATAAGCACTTATACTTTACATTAGATAGACAGGAACCCGCTGATCATAGGAGCTCACACTATACAGGAGAGAGAGAGGGAGGACCCCACTGCCCATAAGAGATTACACTCTACAGAAGAGAGACAACCGCCTTTATCATAAGATAATACAGTCTACAGGTAAAGCCTAGGTCACACGTAGCGACGCAGCAGCGATCACGAAGATGATATGAACTTATCAGGATCGCTGCTGCGTCGTTACATGGTCGCTGGTGAGCTGTCAAACAGGCAGATCTCACCAGCGACCAGTGACCAGCCCCCAGCCAGCAGCGACGCGTGGAAGCGATGCTGTGCTTGGTACCTAAGGTAAATATCGGGTAACCAAGCAAAGGGCTTTGCTTGGTTACCCGATATTTACCTTGGTTACCAGCGCACACTGCTTAGCGCTGGCTCCCTGCACTCGTAGCCAGAGTACACATCGGGTTAATAAGCAAACCGCTTTGCTTATAGTTACCCGATGTGTACCTTGGCTACGTGTGCAGGGAGCAGGCAGCCGGCTTCAAGAAGCTGCGGACGCTGGTAACGAAGGTAAATATCGGGTAACCAAGCCTTGGCCTTGCTTGGTTACCCGATATTTACCTTGGTTACCAGCATCCGCGGAAGACGGCTCCCTGCACATTCAGTTCGTTGCTCTCTCGCTGTCACACACAGCGATGTGTGCTTCACAGCGGGAGAGCAAAGACCAAAAAAATGGTCTAGGACATTCAGCAACAACCGGCGACCTCACAGCAGGGGCCAGGTTGTTGCTGGATATCACACATAGCGACATCGCTAGCAAGGTCCCTACTACGTCGCAGAAAATGGTGACTTAGCAGCGACGTCGCTGTCGTTGTGTGTGACATGACCATAAGAGAGAGAACCATGCTGACCATAAGAGATTACACTGTACAGGAGCTAGAGAACACTGCTGATTGCAAGAGCTAATGCTCCACAAGAGAGAATGAGAACCCCGCTTACCATAACAGCTTACACTCTACAAGAAAGAGCGAGAGAGAACCCGTTGACCATAAGAGATTTCACTCTGCAGGAGAGAGAAAACTCCACTTAAAATAAGAGCTTGCACTCTACAGCAGAGAAAAAAAAAGGACCCTGCTGACCATGAGAGCTTAGGCTACGTTCACACATCCGTTTTTTGCAGTCAGGCACAATCCGATGTGTGCCAGATGCAACGGATCCGTCACAGATTGTGGTAAAACTGATGCGAGGGATCCCGTAAAAAAAAACAAACAATCTGTTGTAGCAGTTTTTGCTGAGAATACAGCTGTGGCCGTGGGTAACTTGAGTAACGTCACCGCTGACAGCGCGACTCACTTCAGTTGCCCCGTGGAGCTGACAGAGAGCAGTCGTGGTCTGTGGCCCCTCCTGTCAGCTTCCAATGTAGAAGAGCTGAAAGCGTCGTGGGACCTCGTGTGGATTACATCGGACCTGAAGGGGTATTTGGGGATTATAATAAAGTGGTGAAAGAGGGAGCTTTTTTGTCTTTTATTTCAAATAAAGGATTTTTCGGTGATTGTGTTTATTTACTTTCACTACAGTTTAGTGATGGGTGGGTCTCATAGACGCCTGCCATCATTAAGCTAGGACTTAATGGCAGCTATGGGCTGCCATTAACTCCCTATTACCCCAATTGCCACACAATTGCCACACCAGGGCAATTTGGGATGAGCCAGGTAGAGTCCTGGGACTGTCATATCTAATGGATGTGGCAATTCCAGGTGGCTGCTGGCTGATATGTTTAGGCTGAGGGGCTCCCCATAATGTGGGGCTCCCCGTCCTGAGAATACCAGCCCCCAGCCATGTGGCTTTACTTTGGATGGTATCAAAATTGGGGGGGACCGCACGCTGTTTTTTTTTAATAATATTTTTATTTATTGTACAGCACGATATAGACCAGCCCACCGGCAGCTGTAATTGGTTGCAGTAGGACAGCTGTCACTCAGCGTGGGGGCGCGTCTGACTGCAACCAATCATAGACGCTGGTGGGCGGGGGAAGCAATGAATACGTGATGCAATAATGAGCGGCTGGCATTTTCAAAAGAGCAGAAGCCGCCAGAGCAGTATGACAGCCGTGCAGCACCGCGCCGGTGATTGGTGAGTATGAGAGAAGGGGTGAGTGGGAGAGACCGACTGACAGAGAGAGAAGGACTGACATCGACAGAGAGAGACCAACATCGAGAGAGAGAGAGACCGACAGACAGAGATAGACTAACATTGACAGAGAGAGTCCGACCGACAGAGCGAGAGAGATATTTTCTGGCCAGAAAGGAATTTACACATCTGAGCATGCTCAGTTAAAAAAAAACGGATCCCTCGGTGGAATGCATTTTTTGCCATATTGCGACGGATCCAGCGCCCATAGGCTTTCATTTTACAACACGCCACACGGCACAGTTCCCTTGTGTGTCTTTTCCGGCAGCCGGACGCTGAAATTTTGGCGGATCCGGCGCACGCCAGATCAAACGCAAGGGCATTAGGCACAATCCAGCACTAATACAATTCAATGAGGATAAAAATGCATCCGGCTGCTGTATCCGTTTTATTCAGTATTCGCCGGATTGTGCCTGATGGCAAAAACCAGATGTGTGAAAGCAGCCTTATACTGTACAGGAGACAGAGGACTCTGCCTACCATAAGAGCTTACACTGTACAGGAGAGAGAGGACCCCATTGACCCAAAGAGCTTACACTCTACAGGAGAGAAAGGACCTTGCTGACAATAAGAACTTAGACTGTACAGGAGATAGAGAACCCCACTGATCATAGGAGATTATACTCTACAGGAGAGAGATTTAACCAGTGACTATGAAGATGGAAAATCCTCTGCAGTAGAAACTGTGCTCTGCTGTGAATCTCTGGTCTGTGATGGCCCTGGCACTGACCATCACTGTACAAGCTATGAATATCTGTTGGGCATCATGAGAAAACTCGTGTGGAAGTGCAAAATGATGCTGTGTTTGATACTTCTGCAGTGTGGGATATGGTGCTGGGCAAGTCTTTTACAAAACGCGAATCGAATCTCAAATTGTTTGAAATCTCATGAAATCACAAATTTTGAGAAAGTCGACTCACATTCAACCTTTCAAGGATCAATCCATTCATCTCTACCTAAAACCTCTGGTAAAATGATGAATGGTAATACCAGGCATCATGTCCCCTGTGTGCTTTTGGTGGGAAAACCCATTTACAAGATAACTGAACCGCCAGTATGTCCCCCCGATGCTGTACCAGTTGGGTATATCTGTATTAGGATAATATATCATTGTTTTTGCACTGATGTAAATCTAAAAAGACGTCTAAATGATGAACAACTATAACATTACATGCTTTAGAGACGCTGAGCTCTTGATATTGCTGCGGTTCTCCTATTCTGAAGATTTTCTATGACACTGCGCACACATGACTTACTTTGGCAATGTCACAAAAGACAGAACGGCTGGAACAATACATTTTTGTTCTTTATGGATAAATAGGGAGAATCTGAACATATAAGTTGTCACCAACATCTAACTTAATGGTAATAGATGCCGTGATAAGAAAGATCTATTTTTATAGGCTTTTATCCTATTTTTTTTCTGCAAACTACAGACTAAAGCTTTATAAATCCCCTCCAGTTTAAAACCTGTGGTGTAATCATCATTAATCCCTTCTAACAATTACTATACTATGCAAGTACTTTTTTTTCTTACTGCATTGGCAGCATAGAAAAGATTTTACAAGGGCAATGAAGACCTGCTGTGAGTAGCATTGCTTTATGATTATGGAACTGGGAATAAGTTTCTTCTGGATTTCACTCCTGTTCTAAGTGTAGTTGGATCTCTACTTTTTTTTTTATTGTCAGAGAAATAGATGTAAATAGACACACAAAGGTATTTCCCATAATAAACATTAAAGGGAACCAATGACCAGGATCTTCGTATATAAACTAAAGCCAGTGCTATACGGGCACTATCAGGCTGATTCTATACATACCTTTAGTGGTCAGCTCGGATGTTTAGGTTTTGAAATCCAAGAGAGTAAAGTTTATAAAATCAGCAGCTTCTTGAGTGACAGCAGCTGAGGATCAGATAATATCTGGGGGAGGGGTATTTGTTGCGCCCCTGAGACACCAGGTTGCCACAGGGTAATGCATCTCCTTGAGGTGTGATATCCATCCTTGATTCTAAGGACTCCTGTGTCGGTAAAAGCCACTAACAACACACCAGCACCATCAGGTACACACATACACCCCAACACCAGACTGGGAGACTGCCTAGCAACAGATGACAGGGAGGGGGAGACCCAGAAGGGGTGTGGTAGATGGGAGCTGGCAGGAAGGGAGTTCAGTTAATTCTGTGACAGGAAAGAGGTTGAAGGGAGAGTTCTGTGGGACCCGCAGTCTGGGCGATGTGAGGATTGGGGTCCGGCCTGACCACCGGTGTCGGGTGGACCAGAGAAGCAGTGAGAGAAAAGCAGAGGACAAGAGAGCAGTGAGGAGCCGAAGGAGCCAGTTGGTTTGGTGGCGAGGCAGCCACAGAGCTGGCAGGCCCCAAAGCTGCTTGAGTACCTGTGTGTAGCCTGGGACTGGTAAATAGAGCTCAGCCCAGGTTCTGTCTGTTAACCGCTGGTGAAGCCAAAGATCCAGGAAGGGTTCATCTCACACGGTACCGGCACGGTAGTCTGATAAGAAGGGATTCCCTGCAGTCCATCTTGTAGGAAGACAGTACCAGGCGGTTGCACCTTTTACCATGAACAAAGTGACATCAACCGCAGCACTTGTGTGGACTGAATCATTGCCGGCACACTGCACCGCAACACCAGCTCCAAACACTACTACCACCATCATCACTTGCTGGGGAAAAGCCCTACTTGCAGAGGGCCCAAGTCATCAGAGCTGCATATCCCATCAGCCCCAGCAGAACTTTGCAGCTGCAGCCCCCAAATCTGGATGCAAACCGCAAGTGGCATAGTCACTACAAATCCCCTTTTTATTTTCACTTCCCTTTTATTTTCTGACCGACCTCTAGGGTTCGGGACCGGGCACCGGCCACGACCACGACTATCCCCCTGAGTATCACACATGCCCGGGACCGAGTACCCCAAGCCCTGGGGCGGGTCATATTCATAGTTATCCCCTCCCTCTGTTAGAATTAGCATAAGTATGAAACAATCAACCTAGCAGGACTTGTGGTGAGGTCATACCCATGTGACCAGAAGGCGGGGCCTCAGCCAACAAAGCTGGATACCAGGTCACATGGGTATGACCTCACACAGGTCCTACTAGGTTGATTGTATCATACTTATGCTAATTCGAACAGGGGAAGGAGATAACTATGAATACCCCCCAGCTATTATCTGATCCTCAGCTGCTGTCACTCAAGAAGCTGATGATTTTATAAACTTTATTTTCTTGGATTTCAAAACCTAAACATCCGATCTGACCACTACAGGTATGTATAGAATCAGCCTGATAGTGCCAGTATAGCACTAGCTTTAGGTGATATACAAATATCCTGGTGATTGGTTCCCTATACAAATAGTCCCTCGGGTGCGTACAAATTTTTCCTTCTCTGAGTGTTATGCTGAAAAATACAGTGGTTTTTTTTCCAGTCTAAAGGCTACATACTATATATTGCATTGTCCAAGTGCAAAAAGTAGACTTTGCAGATATTCACATTAAAAAATATCTTAAATTGAACCTGTCAGGTGCAATATGCACCCAGAACCACGAGCAGTGCTGTGTACATATTGCTAATCCTTGCCTAACCGTCCCTGTATATGCTACCATAGATAAAGAGTTCTTTAGAAAAAGTATTTCTAAAGATCTTTTATCTTATGCTATTGAGCACAGGGACTAGTCCAAGGGCGGTATATCCCCCGACTACAGTAGCTGCCCTCTTAGCATGTTTGTACGCCCACAGAGGCGTACTAACATGCTATTGAATACAGCATCACCAGTGGTGATGCGCGTACCTGTGTTTGCTGTGACCGCACTTCTGAATGCCTTCCAGTCATGTGCAGTATGAAGCCAGGTGTACGTGTCCCGGCTTCAGAGAGGTCTACTGTGCATGACCGCAAGTGCTGGGCATTCAGAAGCGTGGACACAGTGAACACAAGTACGTGCGGCACCGCTGGTGATGCTGCATTGAATAGCATGTTAGCATTCCCCTGTGGGCATGCTACCATGCTAAGAGGGCAGCTAGTCGGGGAATATAATGCCCAGGGGATTAGTCCCTGGCCTCATTAGCATACGATAAAAGATCTTTAGAAATGCTTTTTCTAAAGATCCATTTATCTATGCTAGTGTATACAGGGACAGTTAGGCGTGAATTAACAGTTTGCTCCCAGAACTGCTCTTGGTTCTGGGTGCATATTGCACCTGACAGATTCCCTTTAATATTTGAACTAAAATGGGGAGACAAAAGGGCGCAATAGGGTCTTACCCGATATAACATATGATGTTAGAGAAGGTACAGTAACACTCACCTGGTGGGGTTGTGCCAGTCACAACTCCTTCAAATGCATGTGAGTGTCCGCGTGGTTCAAGCAGCGGCCCCGTAGGCACGATATAAAGATAATGGTGGACAAAAGAAAAAACGGGTATATGCCGCGCTTAAAAACCACTGAGTTGGAAGTGATATAATATTTCTCTTTTATTTACAGCATTCCTACGCGTTTCAGAGACAACAGACCGTCTCCTTCTTCAGGGAAAAAAAGAAATCAACCAAGTTGATTTCTTTTTTTCCCTGAAGAAGGAGACGGTCTGTTGTCTCTGAAACGCGTAGGAATGCTGTAAATAAAAGAGAAATATTATATCACTTCCAACTCAGTGGTTTTTAAGCGCGGCATATACCCGTTTTTCTTTTGTCCACCATTATCTTTAATATTTGAGGTATACACCTCCCATGAAGACATGTTTTTTTCTCCTCACCTGCATCTAGCTAATTATTCAGTCATGTTTACCCCCATCAAGGAGTAGTTTCACTTGTGGTAATGCTTCAAGTAGCTTTTATCAATACGTTTCAGGTTCGTTCCAAACCTATGTCAACAATGAACTATATAGCATGATATGTAGTTCATTTTTGAGAAATTGTTAGGAGCGAACCTGAAACGTGTTAATAAAAGTTAGTTGAAGTATTACCACACATGGAACTGCTCCTTTTTCATAGCAGCTTGGTCGGCCAGAATGTCTTTCTCCTACTTCTCCTCAATCTATTTGTTGAAGATCTTCTTCTGCATTACCATTATTTAGAGATGGTTGAATCATTTAGTAGGACTACAGTCCATCGACTGGGTCAGTAATCTGTTTCTACTGGACGGGAGACCTGTTAATCTCTTGACCTCCCGCCGTTGCCAGCTTTTCTTTTAATTAGTCAGGCTGGCCCAACACAATCAAAAGAGGAGCCGGAAATGCTGGAGATTTGCAGGTCTTCCGACCAGTGAAATTACAAATTCAGTTTATATATACATTCTTACTAAGGGTGTACCGCCTCTTTGAAAGAATTGTTTAATGTTTTTCAATATTATGTTAACTTCCAAATGCTGAATACTTCTTGGAAGGAGTAATACTCTGGAAATCGTCGCCTCTACTCCACCAGTGCACTTTTTTTGTGCAGTTAAGAGGATAGGCCTTGTAGTAGGTTTTGGGCAAGCCACTCAGTCCACTGCACTTCCCAAGAAAGGTCATGTGTACCTTTTGTCCACACTGTCAGCCAAGAATCTGAGTTTCTTTACATTGACTTGTCTCAGCCCACCATTTCGTATCATAGCAGCTGTAACAGGCCTCCTGCTAATTATGCACTGAAAGGGCCCCACCGGGTCTTCATCATCCCAGTGGCAATCCAGTGTATTTACTACTTAGGCTACTTTCACACATCCGGATTTTTGCTGTGCGGCACAATACAGCGCTCTGCAGAAAAACCGCAACCGGCTTTTGTAACGCCGGTTGCGGGTTTTTTTGCATAGACTTACATTAGTGCCGTATTGTGCCGCAGGGGCTTGCGTTCGGTCCGGTTTTTGCCACATGCGGCAGATTTTGCCGATGCCGCGGCCGGATCGAACGTTCCCTGCAACGTTTTTTGCTCCGGCATAAAACACCGCATCGCGCCGCATCCGGCCGCTGCGGCGCATTTTTCAATGCATACCTATGGAGGCCGGATGCGGCGCGATGCGGAAAAAAAACGCATCCGCTCGCCGCATGCGTTTTTTTCCACTGCGCATGCTCAGTAGCATGCCGCAACCGGAAAAAAACGGACGGGCCGCATGTAAAAACTTATGCAAAGGATGCGGTGTTTTCGCCGCATCCGTTGCATAGTTTTCACAGCCGGATTGAGCCGCAGTGCTCAAACCGGATGTGTGAAAGTAGCCTTACTCTTCCTCCAGTACTCGCCTATTTTTCACTAGTATGAAGCCCTACATGAGCCTGCATTAATGCAATACCTCTTACAAACTGTCAGCCTGGAAACAATGTTTCCTAAAAACTATGACATTGTAAGGGGTTGACTGCACTACTGTAAAGGTGGGACACACCGATAAGGATAAATGAAACAAAAAAATGGATAACCCACAAATACGCAATGGAAGAAGGTGAGATACACCAATAAGGACAAAAGAAACCAAGGATGGATAACACAAAAATACATAATAGAAAAAGGTGGGACACACCAATAAGGACAAAAGAAACCAAAGATGGATAACACAAAAATACTCAATATAAGAATGTGGGACACATAAAAAAAAGACAAAAGAAACCAAGGATGGATAACACAAAAATACGTAATTTAAGAAGGTGGGACACACCAATAAGGACAAAAGAAACCAAGGATGGATAACACAAAAATATTTAATATAAGAAGGTGGGACACTTCAATAAAGACAAAAGAAACCAAGGATGGATAACACAAAAATGCACAATATAAGAAGGTGGGATACACGAATAAGGACAAAAAAAAAACAAGGATGGATAACACAAAAATAATCAATATAAGAAGGTGGGACACTTCAATAAAGACAAAAGAAACCAAGGATGGATAACACAAAACTACTCAATATAAGAAGGTGGGACACATTAATAAAGACAAAAGAAACCAAGGATGGATAACACAAAAATGCACAATATAAAAAGGTGGGCTACACGAATAAGGACAAAAAAAACCCAAGGATGGATAACGCAAAAATACACAATATAATCAGGTGTGACACATCAATAAAGACAAAAGAAACCAAGGATGGATAACACAAAAATATTCAATGGAAGAAGGTGAGACACACTAATAAGGACAAAAGAAACAAAAAAATGGATAGCACAAATATACTGTAAGGTGAACCGACAGATATATTAACCCATATTAACGTAATCTTGCTCATCTTTCATACCTTAGGTATTCAGCTTCTCTATAAGTTTGGGATACATGTATTTGGAAAAGAGAGTACTTAAACATCACACCTAGTGGTGTAAGTTTCTATGCAGCCAATAATTACTCATAAATAGAGCTCTTTGCTAAAAGTTAATAGTCTATGGTCCCGATTCATCAAAGTGTTTAAGTCAGATAACTGGTGGAAAAAACTTTGAAATGTCACAAAATGTTTGTGCAAACCAAAATTGTGGCCACATTTTGTGACATTTGGCATTTTCATATCAGTTTCTGGCAGCTCCGCTACAATGGGAGGAACTGGAGGAATTGGAGACTAGCTGGAGCTATGGCACCCAATCAAATTCTTCAAGAGTAGTGATGCTTCTTTCTCAACAAATGTTACTCCAGTCTCTGAGGAGCACTGAGGCGCACACCACTAAGACATGCACCTCTTACTAGATTGGTACATATTATTACTGCATGTCTCTCATTAAAACTGGCATATGAAACATCAGTCAGTGAATTGTTTCCTAGTGACATTAGGCATGTAGGGTCTATCCAAATTGTTGGTTTAATTACCAAAAAAGTCTTCAGCAGGTACTAAAATCTCTACTCTACAAGTACCCCCAAGGGAAATAGTATGCTTGTTAGTAACCACACCACTGATAGGCACAGGCAGCAGAAGGCCCCTGTGCAAGAACAGTATATTGGCCTTCAACAGTCCAACAACTCATCATAATGCACAATTACACCTGCTTTGGAGGTTAAACTGGGCCCTCTACCTATTGGGCCCCTGTGTGGCTGCACAGGTTGCACTATTTATAGTTCTGCTTTTTAACCCCACTTAATCAAGAGCAATGGTGGCTTCTTTTTGCAAGAAGTAATGTATAAAACTAAAAAATATTATTGGATCCAGTGATCATGTCTTGTTTTTAATCCTCCTCTGGCAAAAATCTCCAACATTTTCCAATTTTTATACTCTCCACAAGTCCCTGATATCCCCATTTTCTACCTCGCTTGTTTGCTTCTTTCCTAGCTCACATGATTATGATTGCCCTGCAAAAAGTTAATTTCAGACTCCTGTTGAGGTCGACCTATAGGGCCCTGAGTTCTGACTCTTGACACGCTCATCCCTGGTGTTGTAGGAATATATTTATTCTGACTCAAAAATATCGGCTTTTAGGTCACAGGGTCACTAATCTTGCTCATACCTTGGTGAAGCCTTTTTCTCTGGGTTAATGCACATGTACATTACCGTAGTTGTGTGCAGTCTCATGCTTTTCCTTGAAATACAGAAATATTGAATTATACCATTGAAATCCTCTTGCTTCCATTTGGAGGATGTGAATAGCTATGAGGGTCTTTAAAGAAGTTACTCCTATGATAGTATAACTTATTTATATTAACTTAAAAAATGAATTCATACTTATAAGCATTTTTTGTAAAAAAGGTTCTCAAAGTAAAGCAAGTGTGGACACACTACTACGATAGACCATCGTTTACTGATCCTTGGGTATCTGATTCGTAGGACTCAAATTATAAAGGACACTTAGCACTTATAAAAATCATAATTTTACTGTAGATTTTAGTAAATTTGTTGTATAGAAAAACTGTTTTATTACATATATAAATGAGGCGGCTCCAGTGCACCCTTGTTGTGGCTAAATGTTCTGTGCACCATTCGGCCTCCTGAATAACAACCCTCTAAATCTCTCCTTATGGTAATAATTAACAGCGTTGCTTTGGAGAGCTGCCTAATCTAAATCCACAGTTCTGCACATACTAAAAATGTAGGGGCCAAGCACACACACACAGTGTCAGTGTGTGCACTGGTCAAATTCTCATTCCTTTTTCCTGTGTATAGCAGCTGATCACTGCACACGGGATTCCACAGCAGTGGGCAGCCATTGCTGACAGGAGAGGGAGATAAGAGCGTACACAATGTTAGGCTGCTTTCACACCTCCGTTTTTTCCTGTGCGGCACAATCCGGCACTTTGCAGGAAAAACGCAACCGTTTTTTTTTGCCGCCGGTTGCGTTTTTCCTGCATAGACTTTAGTTGCCTGGCACGTTTTTTTGTGCGTCAAAAAAAAACGCATTGCGCCGCACCCGGCCGATGCAGCGCATTTTTCAATGCATGCCTATGGATGCCGGATGCGGCGCGATGCGGCAAAAACCGCATCCGGCCGCCGCGTGCGGTTTTTGCCACTGCGCATGCTGAGTAGCATGCTGCAAGCGGCAAAAACCGGACGGGCCGCATTTAAAAAACGTATGCAAAGGATGCAGCTTTTTCGCCGCATCCGTTGCATAGGTTTTAGAGCCGGACTGGCCAGCTCTGCACCTACCGGATGTGTGAAAGCAGCCTTAGTTTCTGCATTCTCTCATCTCTCTCTCTCCTGTGTGTAGTGGCCACACATTGCTGGGCGATCCTGTGCAGCAAGTGGCCACTACATATGTAGCACCTGCAGAGCAAGGGATTAAATTACTCTTCGCCAGGCCTGATGAAGTCGTGTCTGGACTGGAGATGTCACGGGGTGGCACTTTCTGCCCGGTTTCATGGCCCCGAGGTGTACAATAAAGGAGGGGGTGGTGAAGGATGATGGTGGAGGTTGTTTTCGTGACGCCACCTGCGGTATGCGGCCAGGGAATTAGCCGCCGCTGCTGTTGCTGTCATCCGGGGCGGATGGAAGTAGCAGCTAAGGTGTTTCTGCTTCCCACAGGTGGAGCAGGCTCCGGGGAGGATGATGAGGGGACTAGTAATGGCGGGCGCTGAAGCGTGGGGTGGAAGCGCCGGGAATGAAAGGTGGATACAGTCTCTGCCGGTTCCAGGTGTTTTACATACAGTTTTGCCGCTCACCCGGATAGTACCGGTCACCCGCTATGGTGGTCTCCGTCGAACCCGAATCCTTTAGAGGTTAGAGCCGGTACAGTGGTCGGTAGGCCCTTCTTCCTTGCGCTTGGTGTTGAATCCCCGTGGCCTGAATCTCTTGGGGACCTTGATTCTTGGAAATGTGTTTACTCCCTTCCTGTATGCAGGTGTCTCGGGTCTGTTGTCGGGCCTGCCTTGGAACAGGACCTCGGATCCTATCTGGCACTGTGCTCCGGGACTGTGGAGGCTAGAGGGACATGCAATCCCCCAAGCCTGCAGATTTTGATGAACGACGTAAAGTATATCAACACTAGGATTCTGCACTCTGCGAGAGCAATAAAGCTCTCACCTCGGCGACTGTATCGACTCCTGCATCCCACCAGAGCCTCTGGTAAAACCTAACTGCTCCCTTCCTCTCCTGATGGAGAACTCCTTAACTGTTGTGTTGGCTCCTAGCTCCTGCTGGTGGTTGGTCCTTCTGTTCCAGTTCCCGCCACTTGTGGATTAGGGATCCCAAGTGTTTTGGTATCCTAAAGGACCAACCACATTGGCGACCCCTTTTGACCCGAACCTAGCCCAGTCCACGGTAAAGGATGGCAACCAGATTGTGTGTGTGTGAATTGGTGTGTTGTGGAACCGGCACCGACCTCCTCTTGATCCTGGTTTAGCACCGCACTTTAAGTCAGGTGCAGGACCCTGTGGCAACTGGAGCTTCAACGGCGCCACATTAACAGGAGAAGATGAGAGCATGCTCACAATTTGGGGGACAAGTGTGTGCACACCTAGTGTCAATGTGTGCATGTTCTCATCTTTCTGTGTAACTAGTTCCTTTATTCACAGTAAGCTGGTAACTGGTCACCCGAGGTTGGCTGGTCTTAACTGCAGAGCCTTTGTTTCAGTGCCGATTTAGTGACCTGGTGGCTTCTTTCCCCTGCACCTGTCTTTAGTTGGTGGGTCCCCATGGCTTGGAGCGGCTGGGGTCCCCTCCTGGTTGTCTTCTACAGCAGTCCGTATGACGGTAGCGTGAACCCTGTGGGGTTGAAATCTCTAGTCCTGTCCCCTGTTCTCCCGTTGCAACTGTGTCCCAAACTTCAAGGTCAGTGAGGTACTTGATGGTCCCCTCACTGTGCAGATTTTATCAGGTCTGCCTGATGCGTTTTCCTGACCAAGGATTCTGTACCCGTTGGTGCGTAGTTCCGGGAGTACTCCACCGTACTCCACCGGCAACTAACCATCTGGGCCCTCAGGTCACTGTTACACTCTTGACAGTCCTTCTGTGACGCCCTGGCCTATCGGGTCGTCACAGGGTGCCATGCAATCTGCCCTTCTGCATGGTACCCACTCCTCCTTGGTTTCGGGTCCTGTCAATTTGGTGTTGCTACCAACAGGTGTGCACAGATCCGGAGGAACACTCTGCACCACACCCACCAACCACCCATTTGGCAGCCTGAGGGGAATAGGGCCACCCAGATGGGGGGATGGAAGAGGGAGGGCAGAGATGTCAGTTGTAGAGTAGTAGTTGACCAGTGAGCAGCGGTGACAGGACAGGTCACGCTAGCCACGCAGGTGAGCGGGACCTGAATCGCTTCATGTGAGAGGGATCCACATGTAGGACACACAGTGCCAAGAGACAAGGCTTCAGACCAACCTGCAACACCAAAGGGGCACTGACCCGGCGTACTCGTCCAGAGAGAGCAGGATACTCAAGAGTTTGGTTTACCTGGTGCTAGCGTCAGTGACTTTGGACTGTGTGTGAGTACCCGATATCCCTTTTCACCCGACGGGTTCCCCACTCTATCCATCACCGAATCCCGGGAGACCACTCCCCCTGCCCACGGAGAGGTTAACATCTCGAGCTGCCACACACCATCGTCTTCGGGCTTCCCCCCCAAACGGCAGCGGTAGTCCCTCACATTACCACACACCGTGGGTGGCGTCACGAACATTATCCCATTCACCATGCAAAACAATTACCCTCTTTTCATTTCTGAGGTAGCCACGCGACCCCGCCTCGGATCCGGAAACCCCTTGAGCCACTGCGGATACGGGTCAGAGCAGCCCGTCGGCTGTCGAGGGGGCGGCACATCTTAAGGAAAACTTGGCATCACGAACAGGATGTAAGCAGGACCCAATAACCTGGGTGACGTGCGCCTTGAGAAGTAAAAATCGCAGTCCAAAATCCCGTTTTCTGCGACGCCCGCCATTTTTTCGCTACTTTCACGCCAAGGGGAACCAGGTTGTTTGGGCGGGGGGTGTTGGGACCCGGGACGTTGGGACTGGACTGTCGCAGGGAGGGACCGCAACGTGGAAGGTTGGGTCCCCGCTGACATCAAAACCGGTGGCGTCCCCTGTGGCAGACGAACTCAAAAGTAAAAAATGTTGGTAACAGTTTAAGAAAGCACCTCCCTAATGTGGGATGAACCTGTTCAAAATAAATATGTTTGTTAACCCTTTTCTTTCATTTAAAAAACAAAAATAAATGCTTGGTGTTCTGTAGCTTGCAGACGAGCTACGTTTAACCAAGGGGGAATGTGAAGCCCTAACCTATCAGGTCGTCACAGGGTGCCATGCAATCTGCCCTTCTGCATGGTACCAGCTCCTTCTTGGTTACGGGTCCTGTCAATTTGGTGTTGCTACCAACAGGTGTATACAAATCCTGAGGAACACTCTACACTACACCCACCCATTGGGCAGCCTGAGGGGAATAGGGCCACCC
This sequence comes from Anomaloglossus baeobatrachus, assembly GCF_048569485.1. Taxonomy (NCBI): domain Eukaryota; kingdom Metazoa; phylum Chordata; class Amphibia; order Anura; family Aromobatidae; genus Anomaloglossus; species Anomaloglossus baeobatrachus. The sequence goes on along the minus strand of NC_134356.1, from coordinate 213,010,221 downwards.
AGATGGGGGGATGGAAGAGGGAGGGCAGAGATGTAAGCTGTAGAGTAGTAGTTGAGCAGTGAGCAGCGGTGACAGGACAGGTCACGCTGTGGAGCTGGGCTCCTGTACCCGTCCCAGGTGCCAGACATTGGCCTGGCCAGAAGGAGCTGGAACTCCGGTCGCAGGGGGTAGTGACAGAGGGCACGGTGCTGCTACAGAGAGCGGGCAGGCTGCCTTGTGCTACAACTGGGCAGGGACCAGGGCACAACGGGGTACGTGGACCCTAGGCTGGGAAGAAGCTTCACGCAGCCCAGTAATTTACCCGACGGGAACGGAATCTTCAGGAACCGTTCCCCAGACGTTCCAGAATCGGGGTACTAGCGCAACGAGGGGGATAGGACTTCCCACAACCGTGCAGAAAATCGTAAGCGTGAACCCTGAGAGCAAGCTCACAGTGCTAGCCACGCAGGTGAGCAGGACCCGCATTGCTTCATGTGAGAGGGATCCCACTCCATCCATCACCGGATACCGGGACACCACTCCCCCTGCCCACGGAGGGGTTAACATCTCAAGCTGCCACACACCATCGTCCCCGGGCTTCCCCCCCAAACAGCAGCGGTGTTCCCTCACGTTACCACACACCGTGGGTGGCGTCACGAACATTATCCCATTCACCATCCAAAACAATTACCCCCTTTTTATTTCCGAGGTAGCCGCGTGACCCCGCCTCAGATCCGGAGAACCCTCGAGCCACTGCGGATCCGGGTCCGAGCAGCCCGTCGGCTGTCGCGGGGGCGGCACACTTCCTCTCTCCTTCACTGGCCATCCATTGGTCCAACCCTAGCGTTGTACCATTCTATGGGGGGATTTGGGGAAAAACAGGGATTATCTGGAGTGTTTGGTTGTTACCGACACTGGTCTTCTGGGTCCCTAAGGTTTAGGCCCTACATACTGGTGGGGATGCAGTACCTAGTAGCTCCCTGATGGCTTCAGGGGCGCTACACCATGTGTATGTTCTCATCTTCCTCTCTGGCCACCCACTGCTGTGCAATCCTGTGTGCATTCTCTCATCTCTCTCTCCTGTATGTAGGCGCCGCATGTTGCTGTGTGATCCTGTGCAGCAAGTGGCCACTGCACACAGGACACAGGAGAAGGAGATGAAAGTATTCCAGACTTTAGATAAAATTCTATTCTGGACCAAGGCTTAATCTGACCCCCATTAGAAGTTAATTATTGAGCAGTTCAGGTCTCCGCCCCCAAGCAGTCAGCCAAAAACAGAGCACTTCTGTGGGGAGGGAAGGCAGGGTTTTTCCACTTTTTTGGGGACACTACATCCGATAATGGCATTGCTATCTTCATTGCAAGCCATTCAGGCACTGTGAAGAGGCTCGCACTGGGCCGAGCAGTGAGTGTACCCGAGCACACCGATGGTCACTCGAATGGTCAGCATACGTAAAGCACCCAAACTCTGTATTCAAATACTGATTTAGCAAAGTCCATGTTCAGTACGAACATTGAACTTAAATTTTCATGTTTGCTCATCTCTATTAGTTTCGTGTAGAGTTTAGCAAACCTGAACTGTAAAGTTCAGGGTTCGTACTGAACAACGGGTGTTCGTGGCTCAAACCCGAACATGGACTTTTTTTTTAAAAAAAGTTTTTGATCAAATTTGCTGTTCGTATGCTAATAAAGTTTATTGAAAGATGGAGTGGAGTGAGAGAGGGAGAGGGAGGGAGAGAGAGAGAGAGAGGGAGAAAGAGAGACGACTGTTTTACAGCACAAAAGTTTGGGTCCCCACTCCCCATTGATTTTTATGGCGTTTGGAGTCCAGGGTCAAGTACAGGTCCCAAACCAAATTTTTAGGTTTGTGTCACACTTGCGAGTGACTCGGGCGAAAATCGAGTATCTGCACCTGGCACGGCCTGCCACTGTCTGGACAGGAGCATGTAGTTGCCTAGAAATACATGCAATTTGCACGCTACTGGCAGAAGAGGGGCTGGCCATGCTCGGTGAAGAGACTGGATTCTCTGATGAGTCACTTGCAAGTGTGACACCGGCTCTAACTAAAATGCGGCTAAACCCCGCGAACCAGAATTTCCACAGGTCTGTTCATCTCTATGTTCACATTAAAGGGAAGCTATCATGTAAAAAAAACATGCTATTAGCCTGCAGATATAGAGTTAACATGCAGGTTAATATTGTTCTAAAACTGCCTGGCCTACGCACCGAAAGCCTGGCTAAAGGGAGGAAAGGAATTTTATTGCTATTTTACATTGCTGCGGATGGGCAGTTTTAGAACGCTATTAAGCTTCAGACTAACCCTATACCTAAAGGTTCATAGCATTTTTTTTACATGACAGGTTCCTTTTAACCCTAGAACGCGCAACCATAGAAATCTACCATAGAAAACAAGTAACCTAGCAGGCCTGCGAGGCCCCAGGTATGCGTTCTAGGGTTAATTCTAAGCTTGTTCTGCTGTGATATTATATACATCAGTCATGTGACCACTGCAGCCAATTACTGGTCCCAACATGCAATATATGTAAACAAGTATCGGTCATGTGATTATTGACCGATGACTTTCCTGGCCATCTGCTGAGTAGGCAACAACATTCTCTTTCGCTTGATTCTCTGAATCGGCAGGAGTCAGAAATGTCAGACACTCTCCTATCTTGAAGTTGGCCATAAGACTGTGGGGCCTGCACTCACCCTGACTCTGGAGGTACCCTGGATGATAGGGAGTCCAGGTCACCACCCTAGGCCCTGTCTCCTGTCCAGCCCTATCCTATTACCTCTCGCCGAACCAGCAACCTCGGGACGGGCAGGACACCAAGTAACAACCTCCCAAAGACACAAACAAGGTGATAGAACTGAGGCACACTCACACCGCAACAAACCCCAGAGGAGAGACAAAACAACACCGGAGGCAATAAACCAAAAAGGGATAGGAATAATTCACACCAGGGAACTATCAAACCGAGCAAACAACAATTTGCTGGTCACCAAATAGAGGAATGCCACAGATGCCGGGATTTCGCAACTGCAAGCAGAGACTATCTTTGGCAAACTCCCCAGACTTAAGTAGGAGGAGACCAGCTGGAAATGGTGATTAGCAAACCTGGTTCACCGATTAGCGAGCAACTGCTCCAGGAGGCATTAAAGGGAACCTGTCAGGTCCCATATGGGTTCTGACCTACAAGCAGGGTGATGTGTGGCCTAGAAACCCCTTCCTACCCATCCCTGTGTTGTAATATTGTGTAATATGTATGTATGAAAAAAATAACGTTTTATTACTTGCATGCTCCCTATGTAAATGAGCAGAGAGTCTAGTCCCCTGGGCATCGCATCGCCCCATGAGTATTTGTTTGCTTTCCATGGTATCCCAGCCCTGTGGGCGTGATACCATGGATTTACATGAGCGACGTCACCGTCAGCTCCTTAAGATTCCATGCGTGTGCGCTTGCCATTCCCGCAGCCTTGTTATCCGGGTGCTTGCTTGTTGGCTTCAGACGCGCTTTGCACATGGTCGGAACAGCAGGAGTCTTCTGAGCATGTGCAGTGCACGTCTGAAGCCAACAAGCAACCACCCGTATAACAAGGCTGCGGGAATGGCAAACGCGCACGCACAAGATCTCAAGGAGCTGACGGTGACGTCGCTCATGTAAATCCATGGTATCAGACCTACAGGGGCATGATACCACGGGAAGCATGCAAACGCCCATGGGGCGATGCGATGCCCCGGGGGATTAGATCCTCTGATCTTTTACATAGGCAACATGTAATTAATAAAACATTTTTTCTTATGCATTCACATTACACACTATAACAACACAGAGATGGGTAGGAAGGGATTTCTAGGCCCCACATCACACTGCTACTAGGTTAGAACGCATAAGGGACCTGACAGGTTCCCTTTAACACCTAAAGCGCTAGAAGCAGAGATGAATAAAACAACTGACGCCTGACAGAACAGAGCTACTTACAGAAATCAGGTTGCTTGTTGGATGTGTGTACGAAGTCCAAACAAGTAGTGGATCTGCACTGTGCATGAAACCTAACTTCATGTAGGGCCAAAAATATGCAAATAAACCATATCAAATTAAAATAAATCGATAGGAGAAGTTGGCCAGTATTGGTGGACCATCTAGTTTATTTATTAAATATACATAGGTAAGGGTGGTTGACCTCGGGGAGATCAACATCCAACACCGCGCAGACACCATCACGTGTTTCTCAACGCAGTGACACTAGAACAAAGCCCCCTGGGAAAATATGGAAAACAAGAATGCCGCGGAGACACCATCACATGTTTCTCAACGCTGGCAGGAAACTAGCCAGGTCTTTCACCGGGAAGGAACAACCACGGGAAGGGCAGTCTCCAGTCAAGGAGACCACCTATGCCAAACATGGTATCCATCCACAGACAGCTGTTTCGGGGTATTTGCCCCTCATCAGTGTGGAGTAGGAAACTGGCTAGTGGGAGCAATGGCCAGTAGAAGACTACATAGGTAAGGATGGTTGACCTCGGGGAGATCAACATCCAACACCACGGAGACACCATCATGTATTTCTCAACGCAGTGACACTAGAACAAGGCCCCCAGTGAAAGACCTGGCTAGTTTCCTGCCAGCGTTGAGAAACATGTGATGGTGTCTCCGCGGAATTCTTGTTTTGCATATTTATTAAATATATGCCAAAAGAACCATAAAGAGCTACAATATCACAGTATACAAGTAGAACCGTTTCTGATCTTCACCTTCTGACATACTCAATAAACATGGTAATGAGGGGACTTATACTCTGGTAACTAGTGGCTAGTAAAGAGGAGGCCCAATTACTCATCTAAATGTAGTGCTTCTTGCCTGTATGTTCATGTATATTAGCAGTTTATGTCTCTGAACAGCTAAGAGCACTAATAAACAACTTTCGAAGCAATAATCACCTTGCCTCCACTATATTTTCGCACCTCCGAAGCATTTACAGACGTATACAAGTCATTACTTCTCTCTGGCGTCCATACCTCTACTCTTCTAACCACCCACAGTTAGTTACAGCATCATTAACCTCTTCCCTGCTCATCCAACATCTTCAAAGTTTTGCTTCATTAACGGCATCCTAAATTGCCGCACGAAGATACAATATTTACCTCTGGAGATTTCTAGGTCTCTGTTTTATCTGCTCTAATCTGCAGAGCATTGCATCATTAACTCCTTCACCGCTAGAGACAGGCAATTACTACTTCATTAATATAAGACCACACTTTAGCTTTACACCTTTTATGTATTATTTAATCCGATGAAGAACATAAACAATGTGTTTGTACCCAATTAGTAATTTTTTTTAGATATAGGCTTCTATATCGCTGATATTATGACCTGAAGTAGAACAGTCTGTTTTCTTTTAAGACTTAGTTCCTTGAATGTGTTTTCCCAATTAAAAAGCAGGTCTGAACTTTAGCTGAGTATATGCATTTTCAATTGCTGATGCGAAATCAAAGAGTTGCAGAACTCGCACAGCGCTTTTTAACTAATGTGATGATTTGCAATCTACTTTTTTAACACTTAAAAGGGATTCCATCACCAGGTTCTACCCCATCTTAGAGCAACATGATGTAGGGACAGAGATCCTGATTCCGGTGATGTGCCACTTATTGGACTTCTTGCTGCTGTTTTGATAAAAGCACTTTGCACCTCTAGCAGTTATTTGAATATGGAGCTCTATAACCCCACCCACACCACTGATTGGCAGCTTTCTGCCTATATACAATGTACATAGAAGGCTGCTAATCAGTGGTGATCTACCAGGTTTCTGAATGCTGAGCTCTGTATAGCCTGGCCTAGACCACTAATTGACAGCTTCCTGTGTACAATGTGCATAGGCAGAAAGCTGTCAATCAGTGATGAGGACAGGGTTTTACACAGCTGAGGAATATGGAGGACTACATAGCAACAGGTTTCCTAGTCACCTAGTGACAATCTCCTGCTGATAAAACATCTAATCAAAACTACAAGAAGCAGCCTAGTAAGTGAAACTGGAATCAGAGTCTCTGCCTCTATATCATGCTGCTCTTAATTTAGGTGGCAAACTTCTGGTGACAGATTCTCCTTTCAAGAATCCCTTTATTATGCTAATCATGGGGAAGTACCACACGTACAATGACAGGGAAGGGAAACCCTGTGTTTAAGAAAGGGGAAGATGGTGACCTCTGACCAAGCCTTCCGCTGGCCCCAGGCTCCTATGACCACCCTAGATAGGTTCTGTAGCTTTGCGCTGAGCAGGGTACTTGTCCCTGTCTGACCCTCGACTGTGCCGAAGGTAAGAAATGGAAGGCATGAGCGCTTAGTCAACCCCACTAAGCTCTAAAGAAGACACGGGGAGCACAAACAGGGGAAATTAATGAATAACATCTCCAAGAAGACTCAGGGAGAAGCACAGCAATACACAAAAATGTTTCTTCAGAGGAATACACGCCAACTGCTTGCATCCAAGTCATGTATAGGAATATAACTACAGTATATCACCAGCAAACACAAAGGAGAAATGTGGGTATTTAAGGATGCAAGGGGAAGTGATGATGATTAACAGCTGAAAGGTGAGGATATCCGCAAGGTCTTAAAAGGAAAGGGATTAACCGCAAGCAGAGAAGATACATAGGATACCATTTACACCACAGCAGGAAGAATAGATTGTCCGGGAGCAGTTTGTGTAGCCAAACGCTGCGACCTTCTATACCAGGACACTACAGGACTGTCTGTCAACATGACACACCCATGACAGTACTCCCTTCTAAGAGTGGTCTCCGGACACTCTGGACCAGGCTTATCTGGATAATGAAATTTCATGAAATGAAAGAAACAACTTTGAGGCATTCACATCCAATGCTGGGACCCACATCCTTTCCTCTGAACCGTGACCTCTCCAGTGCATTAAGTATTAAAGGGAACAATGCAGAAAACAACAATCAACAATCTTTGCTATTTGGAACTCTAAATTACCATCAACAACCATGATTAAGGGTAGTGACAAGGGGCATGGCTCCAAGGGTACCACATACTTCTTGAGAAGAGACCTGTGGAAGTTATTGTGGATCCTAAGAGCCTGGTAACTCCAGATAATATGCTACTGGCTTAATGACGGTGATTACTTTATAGGGACCAATAAACCTAGGTCCCAGCTTCCAGGAAGGAACCTTCAACATAATATTCCTGATAACCATATACACATCACACTTAAGGCCCCTTTACACTAAACAACTTACCAGCGATCCCAACAATGATAGAACCTGATAGGGATCGCTGGTAAGTTGCTAGGAGGTTGCTGGTGAGAGGTCACACAGTCAGACGCTCCAGAGATCCCACCAGCAACCTGACCTGGCAGGGATCGCTGGAGCATCGCTACACGGGTTGCTGGTGAGCTGTCACACAGGCAGATCTCACCAGCAACCAGTGACCAGCCCCCAGCCAGCAGCGACGCACTGAAGCGATGCTGCGCTTGGTAACTAAGGTAAATATCGGGTAACCAACCCGATATTCACCTTGGTTACCAGCGCACGCAGCTACACGTGCAGAGAGCAGGGAGCAGCGCACATTGCTTAGCGCTGGCTCCCTGCTCTCCTAGCTACAGTACACATCGGGTTAATTACCAGTCTTGGTATTCGGAAGTGCCAGTAACGTGATGAAATGTAACATCTTACTAAATCTATCCACAACCACTAAAATCACAGTTTTTCCTGCAGACAAAAGTAGGTCAGTAATGAAATCCATGAATAGTCCATGGTCTACAAAAGATAGTCAATGGCAGAAGAGATCCAGATGGACAAGTATGTGTTACCTTGGAACGTGCGGAAATACTGCAAGCAAACACATAGTCAACCACATCCTGTTGTGACTCCAGCCACCAAAAATTATGAAAAAGGAGGTCCAAGGTTGCTTTAATATTTGGATGACCCATAAGTGCAGATTTGTGATGTTCTCCAAGTATTTTAATACACAAATTAACTGCCACAAATAACCTCCATGAAGGGAAAAAGGCTGTGGTGTCCCCCTGAGCCTCCAACAACTCCCTCTCAAGGTCTGGACACCTGCCCAAGACTACAACCCCCTTCTCCAAAATAGGGATAGGGTTCACATGATCACTACCACCATAAAAGCTCCAGGATAAAGCATCTGCCTTGATGTTTTTAACCTCTGGACGGTAAGTCACAGTAAAATTAAACCTGGTAAAAAGCAAAAACCATCTAGCCTGCCAAGGATTGAGATGTTTGGAAGACTCGAGATATGACAGATTTTTATAGTCTGTGATTACGATAAAGGGATGGACTGCCCTCTCCAACCAATGGTGCCATTCCTCGAAAGCTAACTTAATCGCTGCCAAGAATTCTTTATTCTCAACATCATAGTTTCTCTCAGCCAAAGACAATTTCTTGGAAAAGAAAGTGCATGGATGCCATTTACCAGGAGACGGACCTTGTGACAACACATCCCCTACCCTCACCTCAGATGCATCAACCTCTACGATAAAAGGCTGTGAAACATGAGGTTGAATGAGTATAGGTATTGTGGAAAAACATCTCTTTAAAGTAAATCTGTCACCAGGTTTTTGCTACCTCATATGAGAGCAGCATATTGTAGAGAGTGAGACCCTGATTCCAGTGATATGTCACTCAATTAGCTGTTTGCTGTCACTTTGATAAAATCGATGTTTTCTCTGCTGCAGATCTAGCAGATATACAGCACTCATGAATATGCTGAACTATCTGGCAGCATGCCAAGTAGTCCTCTAATGATAATCTACTGCTAATTAGACAGTGATTTTTGTCAAAACTACAGTAAGCAGCCAAGTTAGTGAAACACCCCTGGAATCAGGATCTCTGTTCCTACGTTTTGCTGTTCTCAAAGTAAATGGCAAAAACCATGTGACAAATTCCATTTAAAGAGACAAAAGCCTGCTGGGTGGAATCCGACCATTTAGAGAAATACGACCCCTTTTTTGTCAGGTCAGTGAGAATTTTCATAATCACCAAATAATTCTGAATAAATTTCCGGTAAAAATTGGTAAAACCTAGAAAGCGCTGTAGCGCGTTCAGGTTTTCTAAATGATCCTAGTCAAGTACAGCACGGTCCTTCTCGTGAACCATCCAAAAACCCAAAGACGACAACAGCTACCCCAAAAATAGCACCTCTTGGGCGGCAAAAACACGGTTCTCTGGTTTGGCATACAGTTTATCTCTTAAAATCTGTAATATCTGTTTAACATGTACCTAATATGTCTCCATATCTGGTGAGTTAATCAAGATATCAACCAAATAAACCACCACCAACCTGCCCACTTAATGGTGAAAAATATAATTCACAAGATGTTGGAAAACAGCAGGGGCATTAGTGAGACCAAATGGCATGACCATACTTTCGAAATGCCCCTCAGGTGTATTGAACGCAGTTTTCCATTCATCCCCTTCTCTGATTCTAACCAGTTTGTAAGCCCCCCCTAAATCCAACCTGGGGAGCCATTTAGCTCTCACTATCTGGTTGAAGAAATACAGAATCAAAGGAACAGGATATGGTCTTGGACGGTAATTTTATTCAATTTCCGAAAATTTAAATAAGGATAGAAACACCCATTTTTCTTCTTAACGAAGAAAAGCCCTGCTGCCACTGGTGAAGAAGAGAGTTTGATAAGTCCCTTCCCGAGACTCTCAAAAATGTAATCTTTCATGACTTGTCTCTCTGGACCAGAAAGATTATAGAGTCTGTATTTGGGTAGTTTTGCTCGAAGAAGCAGATTAATTGGACAGTTGTATACACGATGGGGAGGCAAATCCTGACACCCTCGCTCTGAAAATATATCCTCAAAACAAGACCAAAATGCAGGTAAGGTCTCAGTAGAAACCATAGAGAGATAAGTGTTTAAGCAATCATTAAGACAATAATTTCTCCACTCCACAATTTCCCTGGATTGCCAATCCACTACAGGATTATGTTTCACGCACCAGGGTAGACCCAGTACAATAGAAGTGGGAAGGGCCTCTAGGAGATAACAGGAAATTACTTCATAATGCATGGGTTCTACCCTTAAGTGGGCTTTACACGCAGCAACATCGCTAAGGCTATGTGCCCACGGGACTCTGTATCTGCGGATTTTTCTGCAGCTAAATCCGCAGCATTCCCCTGGACACCACACCTTTGCGGATTTGGTGTGGATTTGACGCTGATTTGACGCGGATTTTGTTTTTTTTTTACATTCACTTGCATGGGCAAAATCCGCAGGTAAATCCGCAGGAATAATTGACATGCTGCTGATTTTTCCGCAGGGAAATCCGCATTATTTCCGCTGCGGAAAAAAATACAGCGTGGGAACAGCAGTTCCCAAATGCCATAGAAATGGCTGAGGAGTAGCTGTGCTGCAGATTGTTGAAAAATCCGCGGAATTTCCGCGACAAATCCGCGGCAAATTCCGCGCATTTTCCGCAGTGTGGGCACATAGCCTAACGAGATGTCGTTGGGGTCACGGAATTCGTGACGCACATCTGGCCTCGTTAGCGACGTCGTTGCATGTGACATGTATGAACGACCAAAAATACTCACCTTATCGTTGTCAGGTCGTTGTAATCCCGATTATCGTTGCTGCTTTTGCACGCAGGTTATTCGTCGTTCCTGAGGCAGCACACATCACTACGTGTGACACCCCGGGAACGACGAACAACAGTGTACCTGCATCCTGCAACGAGGTGGGCGTGTCTTTCCTTGGAATGAGGCGGTTCGCTGGCCACAGAAACGTCGCAGGGAAGGTAAGTCCGTGTGACGGGGCCTAATGATATTGTGCACCACGAGCAGCAATTTGCCTGTGATGCACAAACGACAGGGGTGGGTGCGATCGGCAGCGACATCGCTAGTGATGTCGTTGTGTTTAAAGCCCGCTTTAGTCTTATATCATGTACAATCTGTGTCAGGCATCCGTGAGCATGCGGCGCTGAGGTGATGGCATAGATGGAGATTGGTTTAGTTAACATACTGCAGGTAAGCACATGAGTACTTACAAATAGAGCATTCATCATGATGACTTCTGTTCCACTGTACAAAAACACAGACATTTTCTCAGTCTTGCTCTCAGCACCTCTGCTGTTAGGACAAACTGGGATTTACATGTTGAAGACAAACACAGACCACGATCGTCAATCCCCACACCACCAAAGGTCAGCCGAGTCCCAGATGTTCCTTTTTGCTTAGGAGGGGCAGACTACAATAAAATGACCATTTTTTACCACAAAAAAAACAACCTCATTTTTTTTTGTGGATCTTAGTGGAAACATGTGAAGTAGTAGCTCCCCCTAACTGCATGGGCTCATTCAAACCCATGAGTGATGGTTCACACTCAGATCGCTCCCCCCGAGAAATGGTTTCTAGGGAAAGTGGTCTAACCATTCTATCTCAGATGCATCTATCCACATGTATAGCCAAGGACATGTCAGTCTCCAAGGACTCAAGTGTTTCCTAAATAACCAAGCCTTCATTCAACCTTTCTGAAAGTCTCTGACAAAATTGCCTTCTAAGAGCTGGGTCATTCCACTTGCTGTCAGATATCTAGCTTCAAAATCCTGAGCAATAAGTCTCCGCTGCCCGATCCCCCTTCTGGAGGTGACACAGCCTGCACTCAGGCAAGGAGACTTCGTTAGTATCATCATACATAAAACCAAAGGCCTCAGAAAATCCATGCACCAACCGGAGCCATCTTGCAAAGAGAATAACCAGCATTGTGGATCCCCTTTTAACAGTGAGATCCCACTCACTGCTCCTCATCTCCAGAGGAGTAAGGCCGAAGCCTAAAGTACAATATACAGGCTTCTTTGAACACCAAAAAATTGTCTCTACCCCCTGCAAACCTATCTGGTAGAGCAATCTTGGGCTCAGGCGGGACCTGCCTTCAGAATCTCCAAATTTATGAGCAACCGCTGTTGCTGCTGAACAGCAGTCCAAAGATCTGCTTCTTCCAGAGACAGACCCCGAAGCCACTCAGCCAGAACAGTGACAGGATCTATATAAAAAAAACAAATCCCGCGTATAAGTTTTTCGGTTTTTTTATACAGCTGGTGATAATGTCACAATAGGTATGGGGAAGTATCACGCATATGGTGAGAGGAAAGAGAAAGCCTGTGTTTAGGGAAGGGGGAGATGATGACCCCTGACCTAACATTCAGCCAGCCACTGGGTCCAATGATCACCCTACATAGGTTCCGCACCTATGTGCCATGCAGGATACCTGGCCCTGGCTGACCCTAAACAAGGTAAGGAATGAATGGGATGAGTGCTTAGTCAACCCCACTAAGATCTAAAGAAGACACTGGGAGCACAAACAGGGGGAAGTGAACAAATACGTTATCTCCAAGAAGACTTAGGGAGAGAAACAGCAACAAACAACAATGTTTCTTCAGATGAATACAAGCCAATTGCTTGCATTCAAGGCATGTATAGGAATATAATGCTATCACCAGCAAACACCAAGAGGAAGTGTGGGTATTTAAGGACACAAGGGGAAGTGATGAGGATTAACAGCTGAAAGGTGAGGATATCCACAGGGTCCTAAAAGGAAAGGGATTAACCGGAAGCAGAGCAGATACATAGGATACCATTTACACCACAGCAGGAAGAATAGAATGCCAGAGCAGTTTTTGTAGCCAAACAAAACAGTATCCATAGGCTTGGCTGAGGCTAATGTTTACCAGTAAGTGTCGTCTGCCAGGTTTACATCTAGATACAGTTTGCTACAGGTAGCTACACATTTGATATCAATAGGAAATAACAAAATCCATATGTCAGGAGTACAATTAGGTGAAGAAAAGGGGCTTGGCACACGTTCTCAAGGCTAATTTGTATCTTAAAGCATCATTATTTCTAAATATTTTGGGGGGTATATGAATCAAGTATAATACATAAAAACAACAAAAAGCCGCAATTGCATAATGAAGAATCAATGCAAAAGGTTCAAGTTTTACAATAAACCAGTGATTCAAATTTGAGAAAATATAAAAAATAGGAGAATTTGTAAAGACCTGCTCATCTATAGAGGGGGTACAATTGATTCACCAGAACTGAGATGTGCAGTGAATCACAAAAATTCACACTTTTGAAAAATAATGAAAAAGAGTATATAAAAAAAAATTGCACGTTCTTACTGATGTGCTAATTACAGAAGAAGAATGAGGGAAAATTCTTACTCAAGGACTATACTGGTGTTCTTACAAAAAGGCTGCATGCAAACGACCTATGAAAAATCTCTACCATATGTCATATTTCCATATTTTATTCATGTGGTGTTCTGTACAGACTCCGCATAAGTTCCATATGGTATTCTATACAGGCACTGCATGAGTTCTGATGTATTTTTGCTTTAAAACCAGTCATCCTTGCAACCTAGTCAGCAGTTCAGGTTGGAAAATGTGTACGAATAAAGTACCTGCATGGTTCTATATGCATAATTGCTATTTTATTTTTCTAGTATGCATTCTACTAAGAAAACCATCACCCATTTATTAATTCGCTTATATAGCGCTATTAATTCCACAGAACTTTACAGACATTATCACCATTATCTCCATTGGGTCTCACAACCTAAATTCCCGAACAGTGTGTCTTTGGAGTGTGGGAGAAAACTGGAGTATCCACAGAAAACCAACATGGAGAACATATAAACTACTTGCAGATGCTGTCCTTGGTGGGACTTGAACTCAGTATCTTAGTGCTAGACATCTACAGTGACAACCACTGAGCCACCAGGCTGCTCATATATGGTTACATATGGCATCCAGTGGAGCATGGCACATGGAGTCCATACAAGCATGCCACCAATGTTATTAAGTAGAACCAGCAAAAACATAGCATTCATAGGGTACACGTTTTAGGGAACATACTTTTTATTATTATTTTAAAGGCCTTTAGCTCGATTTAGAGCCATAGTGACTTATTGGATGAACACTCTGTAGGAGAATCGTTCTTAAACTAAATCTGTCCACCAGGGTCTTCACTGCTGTTATCTTGATAGTATCAAGCTATCGGGTTACTGATCTTCCACTTTGACTCGTTCCTTCTATTCTTCTGACCATGATGTCCTTTTCCAATGATTGCTTTCTTTATATGATGTGTCCAAAGTAGGCAAGTCGTAGCTTGGTGATTCTTGCTTCGAGTGACATGTCTGGATTGATTTCTTCCAAAATTGATTTGTCTGTTCTTCTTGCCATGGTATGGATAACATCCTTCTCCAGCAACACATTACAAAGGCATTGATAGTTCTTCTGTCTTGCTCAGGTTTCGCATCCATGTGTTACTACAGAAAATACGAGTCTATGTGCGAGCCAGGTCTTTGACGCTAGTGAAATGTTGACATTGTTGGTTTGCCCACAGCTATTCTCCTATTGACTTCCTATGTCATCACTGCATCTTGAATGATCTTTGATCTGAGTACGGTGAAGTCCTTTCCAACTTTCAGTTCGTCTCTGGCCATCTCAAATGTGTCCCTGTTGTACCTGGAAGTAGATAATATCTTTGTTTTCTTTGTACTGAGTACGAGTTCCATGTTTGAGATTTTCATCTTGACACTCTATGATAGGTCCTTCATTCCATCTATGCTTGTTGCTATTAATGTTAAGTCATCTACGTATTTTAGATTGTTGATTGGTCAGGCAGTTTTTTTTTGTTCTTTCTTCATTCTCAGCAAGTCCAGCCTTCCTGAAAATATATATTTGTCATACCAAAATCAATGAATCTTCCTCCAGCCTCGTTTTTTTACCAACTTGCAAAGTTTCCAACAACAGTTCCATGTTTGTCATGGCCCAATTTGGCATTCAAGTCTCCCATGATAATGAGTGTTTTGGTGTTTTGTTCTTGAACTTGGTCATAGCGTAGTTCAAAAGTCTCCTCCTCGGCATCTTTTTTTGGTGAATAATCTTGTATAACTTTGACATGGATTGGCGCTCGTTGTAGTCATATTAAGATGACTCTATCACCGACTGTATTATACTTCAGGGCAGGGCCAGCTGATTTTCGGTTCAGAATAAAACCGACATCATTTCTTCATCTGTTATTATCACCAGAAGAGTAGACCCAATAGTAGACCTAGTGTTCGTTTGACTGGAAATGTCAGGATGAAGTCCATCTTAGTTCGCTAATTCCAAGGTAAGTTGAGTCCTGTTCTGTCCATCTTGGCTTTGACAATGTTGAGTTTGCCTTGGTTCATAGTTTGTACATTTCAAGTTCTGAACTTTATTATAGCTCTGCAGCTTTTGATCTTCCCTTTCAGCCAAGCGATATCAGCACTGACACATCCTTGCGGCTTTGATCCTGGTGCGTCATGAGACTTGATCATACTATGTTGATGATCGGCTCTTCCATAGTAGCTTGTTGAGTGCCTTCCGACCTATGGGTGCATCTTTCAGCACTATATCGAACTCCTTTAGTTGTACTCTCCATCAGTTTTCGTGGCATATTATAGAAGTATATTGCCAGGCCTTTCTTCCACACAGTAATGTGGCTCTCGTGAGGGAGCCACACTGAATCAGAGTTGTATGTTGTCCATACAAACGGCATCATCATTGTTAAAGGGGTTTTCTTAAGTACATTTTAACCAATAGATCTTAGAATAAAAATAATTTTACATTTGGATGTGTTGAAAAAAAATGTCCCTGTGCTGAGATCATTTTACAAATGTGCTCCTGCTATGTACTGTGTAATGGCTGTATCTGACTATGCAAAAAGCTGATCAGCACATACCACAGTTTCTGGGCAGGGAAGGAAAAAAAAAGAGAGCTTACAGACATTACAGCAAGGGATTGCAGCTGCTTCTTTCTGTGAGGTAAAATATTTCCCTGTTTTAAAACATGTTGTACCTCACAGAAAGAATCAGCTGTGATCCCATGCTGTAATGCCAGTATACTCTCTTTTGTTTCCTCCCCTAGCCAGGAGCTGTAGTATGTTCAGACCATGTTCTTGCATGGTCAGACACAGCCAGTACATAGCAGGGTCACATGTCCCTGTGCTGAGATCATTTTATAAATGTGCTCCTGCTATGTACTGTGTAATGGCTGTATCTGCCTCTGCAAAAATTTGATGAGCACATACTAGCTCCTTGGCAGTGAAGGAAACAAAAGAGAGTTCACAGACATTACAGGAAGGGATTGCAGCTGCTTCTTTCTGTGAGGTAAAATATTTCCCTGTTTTAAAACATGTTTTACCTCACAGAAAGAATCAGCTGTGATCTCATGCTGTAATGCCAGTATACTCTCTTTTGTTTCCTCCCCTGGTCAGGAGCTGTAGTATGTTCAGACCATGTTCTTGCACTGTCAGACACAGCCAGTACATAGCAGGGGAACATATAAGTATATCTCAACACAGGGAAAAAAAATGTAACACATCCATTTGGGGAACTTATTATTATTCCAAGATCTATAGATTAAAATGTACATTGTTGATAGGACAAGCCCTTTAAGTCTATCATCCTAAGCTCTATCACATACATGGACTCTTATAAACTACATATATTTTACGAATTTACAAAATATCATAAATAATAAATATATTATTGTCAGGAATCCAACTGCTGGACACCTCCACTGATTGTGAAAACGGGGTCTCAAATTCCTCTGTGAGAATGGAGCAGTAGTGAGCATGTGCAACGGATGCTCAATTCATGACTCTGGAAAGTCTGATTAGTCAGCCCTTACCGTATTCAACCGACCCCTACCCAAACCTGAAATCTTACCTAAAATAAAGACAAAGACTGCATGATGTTGGATATAAAAGGCAACAGCAGCCCCGTTTATTAACAACCAAAACAGTTAATATTAATTCAATAACCGATGATAGACACCTGAAAGGAAGAGGGGTAAATAAAGGTACCAAAACCGTTTAATTACAACATCAGCTCCACCACGTGCCCTCAGCCGCACCACACCGACTCGAGGACACCCAGCCGAATGTTGCCCAACATGCCCTGCTGAGACTCAACCCAGTAAGGACCCATGTTACCAACCAGTTGCACCACCAGGGGTAACCCGTTCCTGCACTGGGTTCCACCTCACTGTTTTGTGCAACCCCCACCTTCAAATACCCCCCTCCTTTTATCCCGCTGCTGCGACAAAATCTATCCATCATCTTCTTCTCGCTGGTGAATGAACTGCTTCAGGGAAAGTGGGCGGGAACAATTCCTGTCACCTTTCAGGTAGGAGTGACCAAGCCCTTTTGGACCTGACCTTATATACTGCCCCCCACAACACTACCCCCTGACCAATCACAGTGACCAAAATCCAACTGTCCCTATAACTCTGCCCTATAACTTTCCCGCAAAAGGCACTCCACCACATTAACCCTTTAACTGCTCCTAAGGCCTAACATCCCTCCATAGTAATGCTGCCATCCCACGAGCCCCTTTCGGGGCAGTAGTCCGGGCTGTTCTTTGTTTACAATAAAAATGGTGGTTGCACATGCTCACTGGCACTACATTTTGACAGAGGACTTTGAATTCATCAGTCTCTGGATCAGGGGAAGGTCTCAGCAGTCAGTTCCTCAGTCTTATATTTATTGTTCGTCCTGCTCAATTTTCTTCAGATTGAATAGATCTTGGAAGATACAGGTCAAGTTAGGACAGCATTACTGGCCAAGATTTACTGCATCTGACATTCTGCCTGAAGCAGTTTGCTGACATAGCTCACGCCATTGTCCAGAGGAAAATATTCTAATACTAAAGTGATAATCATCTAGCAAATCCCATAGGGCATTAGGTCGCCTCCTAATTTTGTCTGTTTTTTCCTGAGCGATTTTGAATAATGAAGAAAAGTGTCAACACCACACAGCTGCGCTCCACAAATAATCCTGTATACCCATCACAAAAACAAGATTGCAGAGCAGAATGTGGTGGAGATAAAAGCACAAAACACCCACAGTACACAGCTATGGCAACGTACGCCGAGAAACATAAAGACGTTTAACTAGATATTATTCTGTGGGAAATCTTCACAAATCACATTGCTTGTTTGAGCAACATTGCTCTTCATCTAGTTTTGTCTTCGTTTACTAAGAGGTTACTTCTTGCTTAATGACAATCGGCACTAGGATGCAGCGGACAAGTAGAAATCCCACAGAGAAATAGCACAACCATGCGTGAGCAGGTTATCGGAGACAAAGTAAATTATCCTTGGCGGTATCAATGTACAAAAAGCAATTTCAATGTCTGTGGCGATGTACGCGCACCATGCTCAGATCAGCAGCTGCTCCACGTAAGGGCTCTGCTCAGTGAATACTCTACATATTTACTGCTCAACCATGTAAGCATGTGAATCTAGCGAGCAGCGGAGGTGAGACTGATAAAGGTTAATTAGAGATGTAAATGAGTGAAATGAGGGAAGTGTCGTAATCTGTTTAATGTCGGGACTACAGACACTATTCAAATTGAATTTTTAGCAACTGCTTTCCATAAGAAACCATCTTTACCCAGTTGAAAACCTTATAGAGTACCTGTTTTCTTCACAAATCTAGTACAAGGGAAAATAGGGTTCTGATCTGGCATAAATCCTAAGTCATATGAAAAGGCTCGTTAAAAAGCCACTTTTGACTTTTAAGATTTCTACTTCCAATAGGTGGCACCAGAGTTTGTCTCCTTCCTGGAGAGACAATTTGAATAGGAAACTTTGTAATAATCTTATTAGAGAAATTGTTATTATTATTTATTATTCTAGCTCCTTTTATTTCATGGCTCTATCTATGTGAAAAGAGGTATACATAATAAAACAATATAATCATAAACAATACAAGGTACAGTCTGGTACAGGAGGAGAGAAGACCTGCCCACGAGGGCTCACAGTCTACAGGGGTGGGTGGGGATATAGTAGGTGAGATCTGCTCTCTCTACTCCCCCGCCAGGTGCCATACACCAGTTATGGTTGTGATGATGGCAGCCCTGAATCCGTGGACCCCCCCGGGTACGGTTGCAACCCCTGTGACCATGATCGTTCTGCTCCTGGGTATACATAATAAAACAAGTACAATAATCCTGAACAATACAAGGCACAGTCAGGTACAGAAGTTGAGAGGCTCACAGTCTACAGGGGATGGGTGGGGATATAGTAGGTGAAATCTGCTTCTTTGTCCTCCCCCGCTGGGCCTCTTTGCAGGAGTGGGCCTTTCATATGAGCAGTGCATGGCACAGTATACTTGATGCACTATATATAGACAAACACAACATCTCATTTATAGATTAGTGAACTTGAACTGTAAAGGTTGAGGTTCGTACTAAACACTGGGTGTCCGAGGCTCTAACTCGAACACGGTCTTTAAAAATTGTCTGTGTTTGAGTTCTGGTGCTAACCACTCAATCGAAAATTCAGTTATTTGAGTACATTCGGTGCAAGGGCCCAGTGGGAGGCACTTGCAATCTCTAAATGGCTCTGTGTCGCCCGGGGACCAGGGGTTACTCAGATCCGGGCCACGAGGTCACTTCTGTGGGTATCACGGTAGCGTGACCCGGTCTGTGATCCCAGGCTCCACAGTAAAAGGGGTTTGTTAAGGGAGATTTATATTGTCCGTGACGCCACCCACGGTTGTGGTGATTGGAACACCACCGCTGCTCTGGACGGGGATCCCGGGAGTGATGATATGGAGCAGCTAGATGTTATTTCTCCCCTCCGTGGGTAGGGGGTTGGTTGTCCCGGGGCCTGGTGATGGGGATAAGTAGGGAGCAGGGCGCAGTGCTGCGGTGCGGTGCCCGAGGGCACGGGCGTACTCACAAGTATGTCACACAGAGTCACTGGTAAACTAGGAATTGCCGGTGTCCGCAGCCTTCGGTACGGGGTGTTAGTGTCCCACACACGGTGCAGCAGCTCCTGTTCTTTCCCTGCAGCCAGGTGCCTTTCTCTCCACTCTCTTCCTCCTTCTCCTCAGCCGGGAACGGGGAATACACTCCCCTGCAGTGATCCGGGTCACCCAGGTACCGGGGGGCCACTACCCTGCCCGGCTACCTCTGGCCCCTTCCTCACTCACAGCCTGTCCCGGCCCTCTCGGAGCACGCTTCACCATCAGCCTGGGAGCTACAACTCCAGACTCCTCTTCTGTCTGCCTCTCCAAACACTCTGCTCCAGCCCCTCCCCTCTGCTCTGCTTTTCTCTTACACTGGGGGCTGTGGTTTGTCCTGCTGCACCGGTGTGAGATCAGATTACCAAGGAGGATTAACTCTTTCTATGACAACCTGACTTTGCCAGGGCATCACAGCTCTAACTCTGGGTAAAAAACAACGTTTTCGGATATAGTGTGTCCAAAAAAAACACGCTTTCTCCCTCGGAAATGCTCTGTTTATGGCTGGCTGTATGTGGCCGAGAGCTAAACTGCCCAATCAGTGACTTCCATTATACTCCTTACTCAAGCCCATTAGTTTGGGATTCGGGAACAGGTTCAGGTCAAGTCTGGGTCCCAAAACTAACTTTTAACTAAAGTCCAGCCGAATCCAGCGAGCCCGAACATCCACTGGTTCGCTCATCTCTACTCATTTATTTTACTAACTACCCATTGAATTACTTTTGGAAAAGTTGAAATGACATAAAAGAGCAGCAGCAATTCAAGTAGTATCCTCTATCCCCTGCCAGTAATACTCTGCATCCCAGAAAATAAGACCTACCCAAAAAATAAGCCCTAGTAGGATTTGGGAGGCTTTTTGGAATACCCTTAAAATATAAGCCCTACTCCAAAAATAAGCCCTATTTGCGGTTAAGGAATGTGTTCAAGCAGCTAAAAAGTTTAAAGAACACAGCAGGACTCTTAATCAAAGAACACAGACACCACCTAAAGAAAGCAGACACCACCACTCTCTCCCTGAAAAAAAAATTGCACTCACCAGACCCCAAACAATTACAGTTGGCAACTGACGATGGTGGATGAGCTCTCACACAAAGATCTTCATTGCTGTCAAGTTCCTCGCCATTTCAGCTGCATTGCACTGCAGCTCTCACAAATAGATCGAGTACCAGTATCACTCCGCGTGAGTGATGCTGCTTCCAGTCACCAGGGGGAGCCAACCGCTGTAGAACACAGGGGGACATGACAGTGATGCAGATTTGTACGTGAGAGCCCATTCACTTGCCCACTGTAATTGTTTGGGGTCTGGAAAGTGCGATTCTTTATGGGGTCTCAGCTTTTTTTGGGGAGTAAACTAACCAGTACTTGGAGAATAATACATTTAAGCAGGTAATTCAAACCATTATAAATATGGTATGTATCCATCACAGTAGGACTGGTTCTGCACTATGAGAATACCAAATCAGATAAGAAATGTACATCTGAACCAGTAATAGGATTAACACAAAATGTTGATGTTTCAGAATGTGATCACAAGATTATATTTGAGTAAATGTTGTTTCTTTTTTTTTGTTCAAGAATAAATGTGGATTTTTGTTCATGGGAAAATATAAAATATTCCCTGAAAAGAAGCCCCAGTGCATCTTTTGGAGCAAAGATAGTATAAAGCGGGCTTTACACGCTGCAACATCGCTAGCCGATGCTAGCGATGGTGAGCGTGATAGCACCCGTCCCTATCGTTATGCCGATATTTGGTGATCGCTGCCGCAGCGAACATTATCGCTACGGCAGCGTCACACGCACTTACCTGGTCGCTGTGACTGCCGAACAATCCCTCCCTCAAGGGAGAGGGATGTTCGGCATCACAGCGACGTCACCGCGATGTCACTAAGCGGCCGGCCAATCAAAGCGGAGGGGCGGAGATGAGCCGGACGAACATCCCGCCCACCTCCTTCCTTCCTCATTGCTGGCGTGTGGCAGGTAAGGAGAGGTTCCTCGTTCCTGCGGCGTCACACGTAGCGATGTGTGCTGCCGCAGGGACGAGGATCAACTTCGCCCACGCGATAGCAACAATATTTGAGAATGGACCCCCATGTCAACGAGGAGCGATTTTGGACGTTTTTGCAACGATCCAAAATCGCTCCTAGAAGCCACACACAACGAGATCGCTACAGCGGCCGGATGTGCGTCACAAAATCCGTGACCCCAACGAGATCGCTGTAGCGATCTCGTAGCGTGTAAAGCCCGCTTAAGACACAGTCTTATTTTCAGAGATTCACGGTATTTACATTTAGCTAAGGAGTGGGCAGTGGCACCCAGATTCCATATTACTGAAAGGCCCTTGAAACCCTGTTTCTCCCCCTGAATTGATCATTCTTTTACAGTATTCTCAATTCACTGGTAAAATTTATCTTTACTGAATATAGATGTTCCCATTACTGAGATAGGAAATAATAATTGGTGCTTATAAAATTCTACGGAGAAATGTAACAGTCATTTCAGGAGAACATGGGTCTACTTCTAGCTCCTCCCTCCTCCATAAATTTTAAGAGCACCAACTGTCATCTCTTATCGCAAGAATGTGTACATCTGTCTTCACCTAAAAAAAAAGATTTTAATAAGGCTGAAGTCACACGCAACGATATATCGGGCGATATGTCGCTGGGGTCACGGATTCTGTGACGCACATCCGGCATCGTTAGAGATATCGTAGCGTGTGACAGCTACGAACGACTGTGAACGAGCAAAAATACTCACCTTATCATTGCTCGTTGACACGTCGTTCATTTTCAGAAAGTCGTTCCTCCTTCTGTGCGCCGCTTGTTCGTCGTTCCCGTGGCAGCACACATCACACCGTGTGACACCCCGGGAACGACGAACACAGCATACCTGCGTCCCAGCTGTTGTGTGACGTCGCTGTGACGCCAAAGGTCCCTCTCCCTTCAGGAAGAGGATGTTTGCCGCCCACAGCGAGGTCGTTCGGGAGGTAAGTACGTGTGACGGTGATAAACGACTTTGTATGCCACGGGCAACAAATTCCCTGTGATGCACAAATGACGGGGGCGGGTGCGATCGCTCATGCGATCGCACGATATATCGTCTTGTGTGACGCCGGCCTTATGGACCGAGAGTGAAAGATTTTTACTGGATGGCGTATGCTCGATGTCATTCATTAGCCATTTGTCACCCTTGAAAAATGGACACTGTTCAGGGGGGCTAATTACTTTCTCCCATTGAAGTGAATGGATACACCAAGAGACACATTTGAATACTGGTTTTGGATATTACATCGTAACCTTCTGATGAAATGCTCAGCACGGATCACTACCAAAATATTAATGCGCTCTTAGTACAACTTAAGAAAAGTTAAGGGTACAAAAATTTCTGTATATAAAAACAAGTAATCCGATATCCGTTCTGACAAGACATATAATCCACCTCCTTAATATATTATATTTATAGTAAATTTTCTGTGAATGCGCCAAAAATCTTGAATCCTTTCTATTTAAATCAGCAAATACGGTATTGAACTCTGCTTACCTTTCCTTGAGGAGAGCTCAGAAGATGCACCCTAGCAGCTACAATGGCGGCACACTGTGATGAATCCCCATTTCTACAATGCAATAATAGATCAAAGCACATTTATTCAATTACTAAGAATTTGGAGGTTATATTGCACCACAGTACACTTTAAATTCATGAGATTTATTTTATTTATGCTCTTCATCCTCTAATCCTCATCTCTTTATTTTCATGTCTCCTTTTCAGCAAAAATAAGTTGGTTTAAATCTAACTCCGCATACAAAAGCTCAGTTCACCTGTCAATCCGAGCGGAAGATCTGGACTTTCGGTTATGTCTATTGAATTATGCGGGAATGGGCATAAATTATAAAACTAAATATACGTACCAGCTACTTATTCTTCAACTTGTCAGCTTGGGCTTAAAGTTCATGTAGGTAAAAAATAACAAATTGTCAGGTACTCAACTTTAAGTGATTTCAATAAAGTCTCGTACATTCGACCTCGAGAATGTTCCTGGCAATTTGAAGATTAAGTTTTATTTCTACATGATGTTTTCCAAGCCAAAACTCATGAGGATAACACAAAACGAGCATATACCCTACAGTAACAAAATACATAAATAGGCGTAGTACATATAAACAACAAAGGTTAATTGGTTAACACTAGTTGATTAAAAAGCATAAAAGCCATCCCATACATTAAATTATTAAATAAATATGTGTACCAGTTAGTTATTCTTCAACTTCTCAGCTTGGGCTTAAGGAACATATTAGGTAAAAAAAATAAATTGTCAGGTACTCAATTTTAACCCCTTTACGACCTTTAATGTACCTGTACGTCCAAGGCCATGTCTGTCTCTTTAATGAGAGTTCCCATGGTCCTCTACCTGTGATCGCAGGTAATCTGACCTCAGGTGACCTCAATTAACTCTCACTGAATTCATAGACATGCATCTCCTAGCAGAAAACTGCATTTTTTTTTGCAAAGAGATGCAGATTTGGGCTGAAATTTTGACACCATATTCCTGCACCCAATCTACACCTCCTGACAAAAAAAAAACACATCACTACCTCATGCAGTATGATGCGGTAGTGATGCAAATTTTTTGCCAAGAAGTGTAGATTGGGTGCAGGTGTGTAAAAATTCCAGCATGAAATCTGCATCTCACAGCAAATAAAAGGCACAAAAAATGTATTTTTGGATGCCCTTTCGGTGCAGTTTTCGTCCAGGAGGTGCAAATTTGATGCTAAAATCTGGTGTAGACAGGGTGTTATAGCATCAATGTGTCATGTGTGCCGCCCCTGCAGCGAATCGAACCGCTCGGATCCAGGGGTGGTGATTACTCGTGGCTCGATGGTCTCCGGACCCGGGGGCCAGGGGCCACACTCAAATATGAAAGGGGGTTATTTACAGGGGATTTGGTATAGCTCGTGACGCCACCCGTGGTGTACGGTAATTGGGAGTATCGCCGCTGCCATTGGGAGTACTCGGGTGATGGAGTGGGGCAGCAAGATGACGTTACCCCCCACGGGTAGGGGTAGGCCCAGGGACTCAGGGGCCAGTCGGATACTCACTCAGCAATAAAGCAGACGCTGACAACAGGGTAAACCAAGTCTCTGACTGCCACTGCCTCTCGAGGGGAGCTCGTCCGGGTTCCGTCCCCTGGTCCGTAACCTGCCTTCTGGCACAAAAGTTTAGATTGTCCGTTGTAGCCCGGTAGCTTGGAGCTGTCCAGGCCCCGCTCCCCACTATGGCTAAGTGAGGGAGCCTGCTCTCAGGAGCTCAAGCTTGGGATTTCAGTGGTCCACTTGCTAGGAAAGCCCTATTCCCCTTGTTGTGCTAGTTCCCCCGATCTCTGAGCTTGGTGGGAACAGTCCATAAAGGCCCTGTCCTCCGCAGGTTAATTGCCGGGTCGCCTGAAGCGTCTCCCTGACCTAGGGTCCGTGTACCCCGCCGTGCTTTTAGTCCCGGACCGGTGATAGGACCAGGCTGCTGACCCTCCTCCTTGACGGGTTCCAGGCACCTAGGCTCAATCCCCTACAACCGGGGGTCCGACTCCTCTAGGTCCAGACCACTGTCTGTGACCTATTTTACTTCTCCCCTGCGAGCTCCAACTCCAAGCTTCCTCAGAGCTCCTTACAGCTTGAGGGCTACCACTGAACTAACTTAACACCTCCCACCTCCCTGTCTGACACCGAGGTGGGCGGCCCTATTCCTGCTTAAGAAGCCCACTGGTGTGCCTGACAGGTGTTGTGCAAAGTGTATCAAGGTTTTGCTAATGCTGGTGGAGGCAGTACTGCAGGATGGAGACCCAGAACCATGGGGGTTTGAGTCCTGCACGGGGAGGGCAGATTGTGCAGAACCCTGTGACGACCCGAATAGTCCAGGGCGTCACACATGCACAGACTAGGAGATGGCCATCAAATGGTGCAACTCAGAAGTTACAACGGGATTGAAAGGAGGTAGGAAGACCCTTGCGATAGGAAGAGGGGATACGGGTCACACCTGATAATAACCTGTGTCTGCACCCTAAGCTTCTCAATGTCCATAAGCGGATCCTTTCCCCCACTGCCGTCATGAACCTAGTCCCTTACTGTCCCTTCACTTACCCTGAATAGTGCCAAAACCGGTAAGTGCACTAGACATCACCACTAAAATAAACCAACACGGAAAGAAGGGAGATGTGGCACCCTGGACTAGCCAGGTCGTCACAGGTAACACACATGCACCCGCCACCCCCACTAGACAGTAACATTAGCCAAACACAAAACACTTGTTGCCTCCTTCCAGGGTCTGATGTCCACACCAGGCAGGGCGGAACCAAGCGGTTGGCCCCACCCACTGAGGAGTTCACAGGCCTGGAGGCGGAAAAAGTGACAGAACAGTGGAGGAGGTTGACGTGAGAGGAGTAAAGTGGAGAGTGTCTGGGTTTGTGACCCAGGCACTGACAACAAGGTTGGCAGACAGTGGTGGCCGTCTGCAGGAGTGGTGAATCAACGCGGAACCGTAGGATCGGGGTCGGGCGTTGGCCCGCCGGTACCGACCGGGGAACGAAGTGAAGCCAGCACACGCAGGCAGGGCCATCGGACTCCGACTAGGCTTGGAGTCGCCGTCAACAGTCAAATCCGAGTGTGACAGGAACCCCAGGGGTTTCCTAACAGCCAAAGACCCGTTAGAAGGCAACCGCCCACACCCTGAGGGTATACAGCTACCGCCTAAGGCTAGAGACCCAAGGGCCAGCACCTGCAGGCAAACGGGCTCCTCCGGCATCCATACACTGGGGAGCAGACTACCGTTGGGGACCCATCGTAGTCAAACAGTCCACAAAGGTGCAGGGAAAGACAGCCGCCATCACCTGTCTGGGGAGAGACACTGCAGCCGGCTGCGGGACCCGTCCATCCAGCCGTTTGGTTTACTGAGGACTTTGTGCATCTCTTACTGAGTGAGTACACCCGTGCCAGCCGGCACCGCGCCGCGCTGTCCCTGCAACCCTGCACCTCACCAACCCTGTCTCCCCGTCACACCACCGGGCCCCGGGACCACCGACCCCTACCCACGGAGGGGGAAAACAACATCCCAGCTGCTCCCTACCATCACTCCCGGGATCCCCGCCACCAGCAGCGGTGGTGCCCATCTTCACCACAACCCGTCGGTGGCATTACGGACTAAATCCCCCAAAACCAACCACCCTTTTCACTCACGGGCGAGGAGCGCCGCTCAAGTCCCCGGATCTGGCCCACCGCTCGAGCCACCGAGCAGCAGCCGCAGCAGCGCCGGACCCGAGCGTTAGCGAGTGCAGCGGTGGCGGCCTCCCCGCCCGCGACAAAACTTGGCGTCACGAACAGGATTGAACCCATCTACTTACCAGTAGAAGTGCGCCTTGTGGTCTCCACCAGCGGTGTCCGGCCGAAATTTTGAAGCGCCGCCATCTTTGGCGCGAAAATCTCCCGCTCGAGCGTCTTCTCCAAGCAGGGAAGGCGCGAAAGCGAAGCCCCGCCCTCAACAAGCAGAAGTGCTGAAGAGAACCAAGGGGGGGGCAGGTGTGTGTCTGCCTAATGTAGCCGAGGCTATAAAAGCGGGGACGCCAGGACTCTGCAAACATTTGGTTCCTGGAACACTGCTGCGCACGATGTCCCGTCCGTCCGGTGATGCTGAAATTCCCGAGCCCACACCAGGAATGGCGGCGTGGGTGGAAGCCCGGACCGCACAAATGTGCTGCCGCCTTCAAACTCAGGTCCGGTTCTTGATGGAGCGCTGGGTGGCCGAGATGGAGGAAGTGGCGGCGGCCGTGCGGAGACGCAAGGTGGAGGCAGTGTTGGAGGAGCGGATAAGCGACCCACGCCCCTGTTTCTGAGAAGGACCGGCCGCTGCGGCTGAGGGGCCCGGCCTGCACCCGCTCACCCTCCTGCCTCCCCCGCCATCCGTACCGGTTGCTGTTGCCCCTCCGCTCGGACTGCTTCCCCCAACACCGGTAGCGGAATCAAACCCGTCCGCCCTAGAGGACCAACCTGGGGGCGTTGTCTGTGAACGGCCCGCATCCCTCCCGCTGCCATGGAAGATACCGCGGGAGGTGTCCGCCCCCGACAAGAAGCCGTCGGCCCGGAAATGGCCGCACCTGAGATCGTCCCGGCTCCGGCAGTCCGCCCGGCCGTGGAGGAACCGGCCGCTGCCGGCCCGAAGGCCCAAGCGGTGAGGTCAGCTGTCCCTGAATCCCACGCCTCGGCTGAGGCTGCACCGGGCCGCCACTGCAAAGCAGCAGTCCAGGCCACGTCACTGCATAACCCCCACGAGAGAGTACCGGTAGTGGCCGGTGTGGGCGCGGTCCAGCGGGGCCCGACCCAGGCGCAGGGGTCTGCCAACGCCCCTTATTGGGACAGGGAACCAAACCAGTTGGGCCGAGAGATTGCCGCCAAGGAGCAGCAGAGGGCCGAAGTGATGGCGCGAGTGATTAAGGAGAAAGATGCACTTTGCCATGCTACCTTTCGGGTGCGGGGCCCGGTGAACGAAAGCAAAGTCCGGCAATTTGACACGCGGAGGGGGTTCGGTTTCATCTACGAGCCAGGCCTGGAGGCTGAAGTGTTTGTGGCCCGCCGCGATGTAAACTCACACCTTCCCACAGGCCACCCAGGTCGCGATTTATTGCCTGGCGACCTGGTAACTTACACCCGCCACTGCGGGGAGAGGGGCTGGTTCGCCCTAGATGTTAAGCAAAGGAAGAGCTGCGGTGTGCAGATGCGGCCCCAGCCCCCTCCTCCACCGAGCCGTCCGGATGTCGAGCTGGAAGAGGTCCTGGATGAGTGCGACCTCAAATAGTGGCAGCGGTCTACCGTTGCATACCGTTGTCCCCTGTTGGGACCCCCAGCACCGTTAAATATGTGAGTGAATGAAAATGAATCAAAACCGAAGCTTCACCTGATTATCTACATGATTATCCCGGCCGTTGCCGGCAAGTTGTCCCCGGAGGGACTCTGTGTGTTTTTCCCACCCACATGAGAAACTGCTCATGAACATGGCCGAGAACTGGCAGGCCACCCACGAACTGGTGGGCTTGTAAATAGTATTGTGGGATGGAAACCGTTGCCGCCTCCGGAGAGGCAGATTGGAGGAAGGGCCCGCAGCAGAGCAGGCTGGGGCCCGGCCACCACCAGGACCGCATCCTCCGGGGGTCAGGGGTCCCCCTGGACATGGGGACCCCTGAAGTGACAGTCGGGTGCTAGTAACCGTACCCGTTCCCGCTCGGGCAGCCTGAACCTGGACTGGGGTCAAGGGGTGCTGCCCACTTTTTAGGGGCTGCATCAGGGCTAGGTTGCTTGGGTGGGAGAGTGGAAGACATCCGTCCATCCGTCATTATTAAAAGTGTTTTTATGTGCAACGTTCAAGTGACCTGACGAAAATGCTTATGTTTTATATGTTTACATGTTAATTTATATTTTACAGTTGAAAAATAAAATCGGTGATGGACGGGCAGCCCGCAGACAGTCTGCATTTCACCAAGGGGGAATGTGGCGCCCTGGACTAGCCAGGTCATCACAGGTAACACACATGCACCCCCCACCCCCACTAGACAGTAACATTAGCCAAACACAAAACCCTTGTTGCCTCCCTCCAGGGTCTGATGTCCACACCAGGCAGGGCGGAGCCAAGTGGTTGGCCCCACCCACCGAGGAGTTCACAGGCCTGGAGGCGGGAAAAGTGACAAAACAGTGGAGAAGGTTGAAGTGAGAGGAGTAAAGTGGAGAGTGTCTGGGTTTGTGGCCCAGGCACTGACAACAAGGTTGGCAGACAGTGGTGGCTGTCTGCAGGAGTGGTGAATCAACGCGTAACCGTAGGACCGGGGTCGGGCGTTGGCCCGCCGGTACCGACCGGGGAGCGAAGTGAAGCCAGCACACGCAGGCAGGGCCATCGGACCCCGACTAGGCTTGGAGTCGCCGTCAACAGTCAAATCCGAGTGTGACAGGAACCCCAGGGGTTTCCTAACAGCCAAAGACCCGTTAGAAGGCAACCGCCCACACCCTGAGGGTATACAGCTACCGCCTAAGGCTAGAGATCGAAGGGCCAGTGCCTGCAGGCAAACGGGCTCCTCCGGCATCCATACACCGGGGAGCGGACTACCATTGGGGACCCATCGTAGTCAAACAGTACACAAAGGTGCAGGGAAAGACAGCTGCCATCACATCACCTGTCCGGGGAGAGACACTGCAGCCGGCTGTGGGACCCATCCATGCAGCCGTTTGGTTTACCGAGGACTTTGTGCATCTCTTACTGAGTGAGTACACCCGTGCCAGCCGGCACTGCGCCACGCTGTCCCTGCAACCCTGCACCTCACCAACCCCGTCTCCCCGTCACACCACCGGGCCCAGGGACCACCAACCACTAACCACGGAGGGGGAAAACAACATCCCAGCTGCTCCCTACCATCGCTCCCGGGATCCCCGTCACCAGCAGCGGTGGTGCCCATCTTCACCACAACCCGTGGGTGGCGTCATGGACTAAATCCCCCAAAACCAACCACCCTTTTCACTCACGGGCGAGGAGCACCACTCGAGCCACAGAGCAGCAGCCACAGCAGCGCCGGACCCGAGCGTTAGCGAGCGCAGCGGCGGCGTCCTCCCCGCCCGCGACAGAGACATACAGAGGAACATTGACCAAACAAACAGCAAGGTAGCAGCCAAACACCAGGGCTACAGACGGCTTTTCTCCAGCAATTTCCAATTATATTCTCTCTACACGGAGGTCAGTTCTGAGTGATTTCTCTATAACCACCATCATGTGATGGAACATGTGACTATTTAAAGGGAGTTGGAGTGGTCACAAACAGGCTGCACCTGACATTGGATTAGCAAGCAACTACCAGAAAGGAAAATTACATTAACTCTTGCTGCACCAACAGAAAGCAAACACATTTAAAATACAGAGTTTTACACGGCAATGTGAGACTCGGATCCCAAATCTGTCACAAGTCTCTCAAGTACAGGAGATACTCATGACACATGGGGTCATTATGGCTATTCTGATTACTTTTTGTATTCCTGAATGTTTGGTTAGTGTTACCCTGTCTATCTTCAGTGCTGGGTGACTGGTGTACACTATGTGGTGTCTGATATAGGGGGTTCTTTCGTTATTTTATAAAGCACTGGACTGGTTATTTGGAGGTTGTATGCTACTAGTGTTTATAGTCATATACGTTAGTGCTCAATTATAAACATAATATATTACCTGTGTGGTCTTCTTGAGTACTTTGCAATGAAATTTAATCTTAGGTACATGCATTATCAATCATATACAATCCTTTAGTGATATATTTTGGATAAGTCTCGCAATTTTATGTAATTGTTTTGTTATTATCCACTAATAAAGATAAGATCAATTTGCATATATTTTAGTTGTCCAAATAGTTTTTTAAATGGATATTCTCATGTTATAATATTGAGATAGTTGGACAGTAGGAAAGTAAGAAAGTTTGTAATTGACTTGCTTTTTTGATCTGTTGTCCTTTCCTGCCATGAGAGATTTATCTTGCAAAGTGTACAGCTTGATGCCAAAGAGCTCAGACACCAGAGCTTGGCCGAATATGTGCAGTATATTCTGGGCTGAGTTAACTCTTGAGATACTAGTTACCTTGTCCAGCCAATTGATTTCTGTACAGCAGTTAGCTGCCCACCTCCCTCCCCCTACCTCTCAGCTCCTCCAGAATCACAAGCCTTCAGCATTGACATTTTCCCAAATCCATTTGCTTAATCACAGCTCACTTGTTGAAAGGCCCTGTTATCTCTGCATGCAAATATATTGATAACAGTGTAGACTTCTGAACAAGCACTGACAGACCAATAATGTGTTACAGTACATAAGCACTGTAGTAGGATGAAGCAACTGAACCAGAACTGCCATTCAAAGAGGAGTGATGGCCACCAGCAAGAAGAAGGTGAAAAAGACTGGAAAACTGTCTGATACTGAGGACACAACCCTTTATGTATGACATCAATGATAATACTGTGCCAATATTTGAACACACTATTAATAACATTAGAAAAGGGCCCGGTCGCTATATTAAAAGGGTATCTCCCAGGAGAAAACAAACTTTACTCCTCCCGATAGCCACCAGCGTTCAGTCACATAGCAGTGCCGGTGTGACTAAGGTCACTGTGCTGGGGCAAGCTTCCTTCCGCCGCTTATAGTATTGTGAGCACTGAGAGCATTGACTGTAGCTGTACTGACCCGCCTGTGTGGCTGAAGCCAGTGGCTCCTAGGAGAAATAAAATTAGTTTTCTGCCGAGACCACACTTTCAGTTTGTTGGCCAGGCACCTTTCTAACACTATTAACCTACAGTTTACCTTAGATCTGCAGGTTAATAACACTATCCAATGTGAAAGGTTCTCTTTAAAAAAAATCCAAATCTTGAGTCAATAATCCCTTTTCTTGTAGAATCTTCCTTTTTGTCATTTCCAGTTTAGATGCCTTCTTTGTATGTTTTGCGTAAATAATATTTTTATCAGTAAAAATTAAAGATTTTGTTGAACTGTACAATTTGTCATGATACCAATTAAGGAGAATTTTCTGGCATCCAGGAAAAATGTATTAAACTTACCAACCTATAAGAGAGGGATAGCAGAAGGCTGGCACTCTTCAGACCCATCTCTCATAGTAATCTGTGAAAAATGTATACTTTAAAGTGTTTTTTGAACCTTGGGAGCATGTGGCTGATAGTTGGCCCACAACTGGATCAAAGATATTTCTTCATGTTTATCATCTCACAACACACATACTTTGATATTTTGTCCGTAGATTTTCTCATAAGAGAGTATTGGATCAATTATGCAAATGACACTCTGATCAAATAGTGTGATCTGATTCACTTGCACGAGAACATTGTAGGAAAGGTGAGGAAAAGATGGAGGACAAGTGTACTCCAACTTTTCCATTCTGTGAACCCATAATAATTGGACTGCACTCGGGTGTCATCCGAGTGCAGTCCGATGATTTCCATGCATCAATAGACTTGAATTGGTGAGCATAATCAGATTTGAACTTCCACTTACAGTTATGCTGTTATT
This sequence comes from Anomaloglossus baeobatrachus, assembly GCF_048569485.1. NCBI lineage: Eukaryota > Metazoa > Chordata > Amphibia > Anura > Aromobatidae > Anomaloglossus > Anomaloglossus baeobatrachus. The sequence goes on along the minus strand of NC_134356.1, from coordinate 212,977,342 downwards.
TTTTCTCATAGAAGAAAAAAGTGGCTCCAGCTCCAGAAAAAGGTAGATAAAAAGCTTTCATTTTATTCCATTTTCAACTATATAAATTCAATGCAAACATAGGGGGAGGAAACCGGCTATGCGTTTAGAATGCAACTGCATTCTTTGTCAAAGAGGAAGGCTTTGAAAAAGAACGCAGTTGCGTTCGAAGCGCGTCACTGGTTTCCTTCCGCCCCATGTTTGTATTGAATTTTTATATTTGAAAATGTAATAAAATGAAAGATTTTTATTTACCTTTTTCTGGAGCTGGAACCACTTTTTTCTTCTTTTGGACTGCTTTTGTTTGATCAGGAAGGGATTCCGAGCATACCAGAAGAAGTGACTGGGTTGGTGAGCTGACAAATATTCCTAAACAGGTTTTTTTCTCATGCCAGGTGATCGCCATTGCCCCATAGTATAAAATTTGGTTGAGTACTAGTCGATATCTGATAAAATATCAGATAGTACTAGTCTGAGTTATACGCTCGTGTGAGCTTAGTCTTAGGGGCATTTTGAACACTACGACATCGCAGCTGCGATGTCGGTGGGGTTAAATCGAAAGTGATGCACATCCGGCGTCGCAGTCGATATCGTAGTGTGTAAATCCTTTTTAATACAATTAACGAACGCAAAAACGTCCAAATCGTATCATCGGTGTAGCGTCGGTCATTTCCATAATTTCGGACAGACCGATGTTACGATGTTGTTCCTCGTTCCTGCGGCAGCACACATCGCTGTGTGTGAAGCCGCAGGAGCGAGGAACATCACCTTACCTGCGTCCTGCGGCTCACGCCAGCTATGCGGAAGGAAGGAGGTGGGCGGGATGTTTACGTCCCGCTCATCTCCACCCCTCCGCTTCTATTGGCCGCCTGCCGTGTGACGTCGCTATGACGTTCGCCGGCCAGAGCGACGTCGCAGGGCAGGTGAGTGCATGTGAAACTGCCGTAGCGATAATGTTCGCTACGGCAGCTATCACCATGATATCGCAGCTGCAACGGGGGCAGGGACTATCACGCTCGGCATCGCAGCATCGGCTTGCGATGTCGTAGTGTGCAAAGTACCCCTTACAGTGTAACACATCAATTTAATGGATAAGATTTATGATACAGTGTATGCATTTAATTATATTTACTGTCCACTGAGGATCTTTTTATCTCTACTATTATAGGTCTACCAGTAATGGAAGTGAGAATAGACATCTCTAGGCAGCAAGTGGAGAAGATCTTTGGGCTGGAGGAATATTGGTGTCATTGTGTAGCTTGGAGCTCGTCTGGAACCTCCAAAAGTCAGAAGGCATTTATCCGAATTGCATGTAAGTGTTCTTGGCTACAAACTAAAGCGTTACTAATATCAAATGGATTTACTCAACAAGGTATATTTTAAAAAATCTAAACTTATAACAACATATTTCTTAATGTTCATGGCCGGTTATCAAATTAACAAAATGGCCTTAAAAAAAAAGAAACAAATTTTGTGTTGTACTAAAGCAACATTTACATTATATTTGGGTTCTACAAATAGAGCATAGACTGGGAATTTCACATAACATGCCAATAAAATATTACTAAAGGGGTATTCCCATCTTAGATATCTGACATACAGTATATCTCAGACATTTATGGCCTGCTTGCCTATTTTTGAAGTAAATGTAGTGATTCCCATTTTACGGACTGTGGCCATAGGATTGGAGTATGTTGACCTTCATTCCTCAGGTCACTTTCATAAGTAAGTTAAAAACATACACGTTTTACACTGATGTCTTAAAGGTGCGTCTGTCCCTCTGTGTGCCGTGATTTTGGCACACGTGTGTTTTCTGTGTGCTATCCATGATAGCACACGGAGAGCAGAAACTTTATACTCACCTGTCCCCAGCGTTACTGTTTGTCGTGCTGATGTTTCCCGTGCTGCTGTCTCCGGCCGGTGCTGCTTTCTCCCCGCTGCTGTTACTTCCGGGTTGCGGTGCAGTGAATATTCATGAGCATAATTAGCTGGCCTGGAAGCAGGAGACAGCAGCGCCGAAAACAGCATCGCTAGAGACATGAGTGTAGAAAATCATTTTACTTCACTGGCACATGTTTTCTCTGGTACGTTTCACATGGATCACATCACTGTGTGGTTCGTGTGACATCAGTGCTGCTGGAGAAAAACGGACTTGTCTCCGTGCGGCAAACACGGACACTCACCGCACCGCATGGACCCACGGGTCCCTGAGAAATCACTATTGTGTGTGCAGACCTATTGATTTTAATGGGTCTGCCTATGTCCGTGATCCCGGTATGTATAAAAATGACGGCATAAGTACCGGAATCACTGATGTGTGAAAGAGGCCTTAGATAAGTGCTGATCACTGAGATGGGAAAGTCAAGTGTGAAGAAGTTCAGCTGACTGTGATGACCTAACATAGTCTAACCATAACCTATGTATTTTGGTGAGAACCTAGCCTATGCAGTAAGCTGAAACATATATTATTACCAAGTAATTGCATGGTGGTGTCATGGCTATTGCAGACAGTATCTGTGTACGGACTCATTTTTAGGTGCAGTTTCTGAGATCAGATTTGTACTGGCAGTTCCATCTTATTTCTCTAAACAGTATAGATTGAAGAGTTGGTTTAATATCAATAGTACAACTTGAAGATCCAATATACACACAAGGCAGTAATAAGTCAATTTTCTTTATATTGTTACTTGGAAGCAGCTGATTTTTATCTCAGAACTATTGGTCACACTGACTCCGTCCGGATTATTCCACCTGTGTTCATGCCCGTCTTACTTCAAGTGTCCTTTAATCTTGCACTTTGGTTTATATTGTGGCCCGAAGGTTTTGAAGGAGTGATCTCAATCGCTGGCTCTCAACGCTGTCTTCAGGCAGGTTATCCTCACAGGACTTAAAGGATCAATATATTTCTTCTTTCTTTTTTCCAACAATGCTCTGAAAACTTCAGCAGTTTGAAGACAGCTTTGAGATTCTCCAAAAAAACAACAGTTATACAGAATATTTTACTGGCGCTGGAGCAAAATGAAATGGCCAAACAAGACCACATGCAAATGCTTTGCTTAGGGATATATCCAGCTAAGTTAGCTGACTGCATGCTAAATAGAGGGGTCCCAAAACACTGTCTGGCCAGAAGCCTTTCTAAGAGTGAACGAACAATTCATGAAATGTAAGAAGATGTGTGATGTTTTAATAAAGTATAGCAGCCATTTCAGTGAGGTGGTGGACCGGTGACGCTTTCAAAGCCACCTTAGGTCTATATCAGGACACAGGAAGCAGGATGGCAGAGATTTATGTAACCATCCAATTAAATTCTTTAAGTGCAAATTATCATACTATTATAGCATCAATTATCAAAACGCTTAAAACCAAATTAATGTGCACTGGTGTCATTAACTGTTAAAAAAATACATTAAAAATGTATTATGGGCTGCAGGAAACGGAAATAAAATTAGTGAACAGCTATCAGTATGGCAGGGTAACTTTAATAACTCCCTTACTCTTAGTTTGGGACTAAGTTACAAAGGAATATAGAAATTGTGTATAAGAAACTTTTCGCAAAAGGTCATTTATGCACCATATACTTTATTTAGCATGCGTAATATTACACACTGGGGAGTATATTCTTCTTTATGGCAGTAGTTCCAATTTCATTTTAGAGGGAACTTGTCACTGGGGTTTCCCAATAGAGTGGAACCTCGGTTTACGAGTAACCCGGTTTGCGAGCATTTCGCTATACGAGCAAAGCTTGCTGTAAATTTGTAACTCAGTTTACGAGCAAGCTTTGCTGTATGAGCAAATAGTCACCGCACACACTTCCGGTTCTGTACTTTAACCGCGCTCTGACCCGCTCTTGCAGTCCACACAAACATGCACAAACACGCACAAACACACACGCACACACGTTATGCTCACCTTACCTTCCGTTCCCTCACCGGCCTTCTGGTTCTTGTAGTTCGCTGGTACAGTATGTGTATCGGGTAACCATCATGACGATGGAGGAACTTCCGCTTTCAGTGCTTCTCAAAGGCAATCAGACGCAAGCAGCTCATGCCTTTGACATCAGCGTGCTCGCCAAACAGAGGTAAGCGGCTAATGTATATGACATTGACACTGACAGTGGAAGCTCTTGCATCGTCGCGATGGTTACCGGATACACATACCTGTGGACTACAAGAACCAGGAGGCCGGCGAGGGAACAGAGGATAAGGTGAGCATAATATGTGTGTGTGTTTGTGTGTGTGTAGAATGGCACAATAGGGGACATTGCACAAGTTGTGGAACGAATTGTTTGAGTGTTCATTATTTCCTATGGGAAATTTTGCTTTGCTAGACGAGTAAATTGGTTTATGAGCACACTGCCAGAACGGATTGTTCTCATAAACCAAGGTTCCACTGTATAAAGTACAGCCACCACCTTTAAGCTGTATGTATGTCCCCAATCCCTTTATATAGCTCAAAAAAGACCTTTTATTGTACCCAAAGACAGTGCTATCTGGTCCAATGGGCATCTCTGGACTTGATGTGGTGCTTCCTGTCTTCTTGTGATCACTGTACTCCTTCCCTTCTTCATGTGGAGGAAAAAAATCCTACATCAAATGAAATCCTACATCATCCACACAGTGTCCTCCAATCATGCTCTTGCGCAAGCATACTTTTCTCTACAACCTGACGTAACCCTCAGTCTGATACAGCGCCGCACAATCAGCTCTACTCTCACCTACTGTATCCTCACCTATCCCTTGTAGACTGTGAACCCTCGCGGGCAGGGACCTCTCTCCTCCTGTACCTGTCTGTGTCTTGTACTGTTTAAGATTATTGTACTTGTCCCTATTATGTATACCCCTTTCACATGTAAAGCGCCATGGAATTGATGGCGCTATAATAATAAATAATAATAATAATAATAATAACCCTGCTGAGGTCAGAGAAAAGTACTGTAATGTGCATGTGAAGACTTTACTTCCAGGTCATCGGTGCTCTTTGGCTTTTCCTGGTGCATGCACATTACAGTTCTTTGCTCTGCTCCCAAGGAGGGTAGAGTGAAGTATGCCTACACAGCAGCACAATAGGGAGACACTGTGTGGATCAGCGGCAGACACTGACAGCTTGGGACCCCTGTGCAAGAAATTGTGCCTTTCCCCCCCCCCCCTTTTTTTATGGTGATGAAGCTACAAATATAGATATACATATATATATATATATATATATATATATATATATATATATATATATATAATATATGTGTGTGTTTCAGACATGTGCCACCCCAGCAGCAGTCGAACCGCTCAGATCCGGGTGTCGCTATTCGTGGCTCAAGGGTCTCCGGACCCGGGGGCTCGGGGTCACGCCGAAACGTGATGGGGGTTATTTACAGGGGAGTTAGGTAGTTTGTGATGCCACCCATGGTGTGTGGTAATAGGGAGTACCGCCGCTACTGTTGGGAGTACCCGGGGTGATGGAGTGGGGCAGCCAGATGACGTTACCCTCCATGGGTAGGGAAAGGCCCCGGGACCCCGAATGGTGGGATGGATTGCAGGGGGAGCACAGGCTCACTGGTAGCAGGGATTAATCAGGTACTCACTCAGAAGGAAAGCAGAAGCTGACAATGTGGTAAACCAAGTCTCTGGGTGCCACTGCCCTCTTGGGGGAGCTCGTCCTTGGTAGGCAGCACCCCCACAGTTGGTCAGGGAAGTGGCCGTGACAAGGGGTGTGCCTCAGCTGTGGCTTCTCCATCCGGTTTGGAGGAAGATGGTCCCAGTGAAGAGGAGGTAGCCCTGATTTCTTTAGAAGAATCAGATGAGCAGATGGCGGAGGACGGCGTGGTTCCTATTCAGAGGTCTACAGAGTAGCATTTGGGTGAGATACCTGTGGTGTCAGTGTTATTGGCGCCGGCGGTGGCGCAGAGCGATAATGTGGTGGGGGCATCTGTGGGTACTGCAGCGCCAGAGGGGATGGTAGTTTTGAGTCAGTTATTGGAGATCGTGCAGAGTTTAGTGGTGGTTAGAACAGTTGCGGGGGAGGTGCGAGCTATGGCGGCTGCGTGGACGGAAGCGGCGACGGAGGTCACAGGGGAGGCGAGTGCTGAAGGGGTGCTTCAGGTTGCAGCGTCGGGTGAGACTGTGGAGGCGGCAGTGAGCGAAAAGGAGAAGGAAAAGGATGATGAGGTGGTGCGTCTTGACGATAGGGCCAAGAGTGAGGTATATGTTTGCTTTGAGGGTCCATTGGGGGTGCATCTTAAAAAGGAAGTGAGGGATAAAATTTGGAAAAGGGAGACATTTTTTCGTGCTGCCTCTTGAAAAGTTTAATTTGGATAAAGTTAAGCTGAGTGATTCCATAAAGGAGAAGGAGGAGGAGGAAAAGCGCCATTATAAGCTTATTCCTCAGACATTTGCAAATTGGCTGCAGGCATTTACAATTCTAGCCAGTGTTATTGGGGAGAATGAACCAGAGCATTGTTCGGCATTGTTTGGGTATATGAATGCGATTGGGGAGGCTCATAGGACTTATAGTGGTTTAGCCTGCTGCGCTATGATGAGCAGTTTCGGCAGAGTAAGGCTTTGAGGGCAGGCATGCGGTGGGATCATAAGGACATATTCTTATGGGTGAGGTTGATGGCGGCTCCTAGTCAGCCCTTTCGTGGGGGAGCCGGGGGATCGGGTGTTGGGGCCTTGGCGAGTCAGAAGAAGGGGTTTTGTTGGCGATTTAATGATGGGCAATGCAAATTTGGAGCGGCATGTCGGTTCAAGCATGAGTGTTCAGGTTGCGGAGGGGGACATAGTTTGGATAAGTGTTTCAAAAAAGAAAAAGGAAAAGCTGGGGACGGGGCTGGAAAAAGGGAAGATGCCAGTGAAGGTAGAGGCGATGGTGCCTTTTCTAAATAGGTACCCGGATGCGGAAGCGGCGTCCCTTTTGTTGTCTGGTTTTGCCCACGGTTTTCGAATCCCGTCGGTTGTTGGTTCTTCTATGCCACCTTATTGGAATTTACTAGGGAGCACCCTGATGTTGTCGATGAAAAATTGGGAAAAGAAGTAGATTTGGGCATGATGGGCAGTCCGTTTGAGGCCATGCTTAGGCTTGGTGGTTTCCCCATTAGGGGTGGTGCCTAAAAAGGAGCTAATTAAATTTAGGCTCATACATCATCTGTCCTACCCAGAGGGTTCATCGGTGAATGACGGCATTCCGCCTGAATTGTCGGTGGTATATTATGTCTCGTTTGACAGGGCTTTGAATTTGGTTAGGGAGGCTGGCTGGGGAGTGTTGATGGCAAAGGCTGATGTGGAGGCGGCGTATAGGTTGTTGCCGGTGCACCCGGATAGTCGGCTCTTTCTGTGTCTGCTGTCATCTGCCATTCAGCTCTGCTACATGGCTATCTGTGTCTGCTGTCAGCGGCCATGTAGCAGAGCTGAATGGCAGTGACATAGTAAAAACGCATCCCTACACATTTTACACACGCTTGGCAAGTCAATAAATAAAAAAAAAAAGGGTGTCCAATGCATACGTCACAGAACACATGATCTAAAGGATCGCACACAAAATTGATCAATTTAACATAAACTACTAACGCACGTGTGACAGCAAATGAACGACCTACGTGCAATCTCATTCAATCGCATATGCGACCTGGGCGTGTCACATCGCATACGAGATCGCATACCTAATTGTAGGGTGTAAAGCTGGCTTTAGTTCGTTTGTCGAGTGGGCCGTATGGGACGTGTCTGGGTTGTCGTCTATCATTCATATTTGGATGATTTCTTCTGTGTCGGCCGACGGGCAAAATGATTTGTACAGGTCTGTTGTTTTTTTTATTGGATATTAGGACACTCGTTTGTCTATTGGGGGGCCCTGCGGGCCGATGCACGTACGGACGGTCGGCAACTGTGACTGGATAGGTCAGTGGTGTCGATCAAATGGATCGGCATGCGTGGAATGGCGTGGAGCATGGTATTCCAGGAATTTGAGTACTTGAGTGGCAGTGTTGCATATGGGAGGTAACGATTTAAGAGCTCGGGCATCTCATGAGCTGACACGAGACATCAAGGTGGATTTGCTGCACTTATGGAGGGCGTACCCGGGCTTAATTGGGGTGTGGGCCGACATTTTGGCGCGGTTGGTGTGGAGAGGGGCTCGTTCTGTGCATAAGATCAAACGAGCCAGGGCGAAGGTGGTGCAATTTGTGATGAGAAATCGGGGTATTGCGGTGCGGCACAGGGATTTGGAGACATCGAGTTGGCAATTTGGATGGGGTGACTGGGTGCACCTTAATGACATTGGTTCGGATTTGTGGGCGTTAGGATTGCGTGATGGTGTTGAGCGAGCTTTGGGTGTGTGGCGGGTCCAGGCCACTTAAGGAGTCACGTGCCCTGTCCTGTGGCGGGGTTAGGTCTGGTCCAGAGGTGGTTTGAAGGGAATGGTAACTGGACCGAGAGACACTGTCTTGGTATGGTGGCTCCAGGTTCCGGGATATTGCAGGCACGAGGTTCTGCAAAAGTTTGAGGTTATTAATCCATGGGTAATTAATACCTCATCTCTGGGTCGGTGTGGTGCGGCCAGCGATATTGGGCTAAGAAGTGGTTCCTAGACTGGGCCTACCCAGGGTTCTATGCTATTTTGGTATTACTATGTTAACTATTGTTATTTGTTGGGGTTGCCCGTTAGACGGCACCCCCTTGTGTTAAAATGTAAATAATAGGTAATAAAGGCTGCTGTGGCCAATTTGAACCAAGTCACATGCAGTCCGCGTATTATTTACAGGTGGTTAATGGTGGGGTAACACAGACATCACAACTGGAGAATCCTTCCTCAATGGTCAAGAAAGCCATGGAACCCATAGGGTGGAGGGGCGACATGACTAGAGGGAAGGAGTGATGGGGTTAATAGAGACAATAATTGGAGGATTTGTAGGAGGCAGAATGATGTGATTGGTGGGAAGGAGGAGTCCTAAGAGGAAGAGGGGGAGTATACGAAGGATGATAAGAGAAAGGGTTTGTCATACCTTCTCTTGCAACTTCCGGACAAAGACTGATGCCTGCCCACCCTCCCTTGTGCTTGAGTACAGCGTGGTGGATATATAAAAAAAAGGGGGGGATGAAAAGATAAGTGGTGGGATAGTTGAGTGCTGAGACAGGGGTGGTCTTGTCGTTGTTTGTTGGGAAGTGGGAATATCCGGTTGGGTTGATTTGTTTTGTCACAGCAGTGGGGGATAGGTCTGGTCCAGAAGCGGTTTGAAGGGAATGGTAACATTGGACCAACAGACACTGTCTTGGTATGGTGGCTCCGGGTTCCGAGATGTTGCAGGCACGGGGTTCTGCAAAAGTTTGGGGGTATTAATCCATGGGTGATTAATACCTCATCTCTGGGTCAGTGTGTTGCAGCCAGGGATATAGGGGTAAGAAGTAGTTCCTGGACTGGGCCTACCCAGGGTTATATACTGTTTTGGTATTACTGTGTTACCTATTGTTATTTGTTGGGGTCGCCCGTTGGACGGCACCCCCTTGTGTTAAAATGTAAATAATGGCTCAAATTGGCCACAGCAGCCTTTATTACCTAAGTCGCATGCAGTCCGTGTATTATTTACAGGTGGTTAATGGTGGGGTAACACAGACATCACGACTGGAGAATCCTTCCTTAAAGAAGTTGCCCAGTTGCTTAAACTGATTTTTTTTTTCTGATAAATCTTGCTAATATGTGCCTCTCCACACATCTATTATGTTTTTTCAGCAATATTACCTTTTATTCTGCACTAGCAGCACATCATCATTGCTGGCTCCAGCTCTGATGGGGTTAATCTCTCTTCTGACTTCCTGGGTTCAGTTCCGACAACTCCCATAATTCTTTGTGGCTCTAGGGCTGTATCTAACTTATCTAACACACCCACTGTGTCTAACACACCCACTCAGCTCTTCTCTCCACCCAAAGTCTCCTCCCTGCCTCTTCCCAGTGTGGATGCACTGAGAGCAATCACACAGAGACAGCCGAAGCTCCCAGCTCTGCACAACCAGGGGAAGAAAGCATCTATCTTTTGCTTGTTCTCATATAGTTCATAGTGTGTGTGTGTGTGTGTGTACAGAAATTATGATTATTAGCCGGCGCAACATGTGAAAAAAATAAATAAATAAAATTCCCGGAAGCAACACGGAAGCACTTCCGTGTGACTTCCGTCGGGTGCCTGTGCAGTCTGTGTCCTGCTCCAGCCCCAGCCCCGTGGCTGCCTGCACAGCAGTGTCAGCAGCTGCCCGCACTGCAGTGTCAGTAGCCGCGGGGATGACAAGCACTACCGTCAGGAGGTTAGTAAGTTCATTACCTGCGGTGATGAGGTCCTGCACTCCTGATGTCAGCGGTCGTCACTGAGTTCTATGCCCGCAGCTTGTCACATCACCTCTCGCTGTCGACCCGAGACTGTAACTAGTGGTGATGCCACAGGCCGCTTGCGATACTTGGTTTATGAAGGCGGCGTCATTGAACTCAGTGACAGTGCTTCAGTCAGTTCAGCGATCATCGCAGGTAATGTACCTCGCTAACCTCCTGACAGCAGCACTCGTCGTGCCCTGCAGTGACCTGGGCTGACCTATTGATGTTAGCTAAGGTCACTGCACGGCTCTCCCAGCCAATAGGGAACATTCTGTTCTTCATTGACTGGGACATTGACTATGGTATGGATCGTCATGGGACCCCCTTGGATTACACCAGACCTGGATTTGTTTTTCTTTCTAATAAATTGGTGAAAGAGGGAATGTGTTGGGGAGTGTTTTTTCAAATAAAAATGTGTTTGTTGTCTATTTTTTTTTTTATTACTGACTGGGTTGGTGATGTCGGGTATCTGATACACGCCTGACATCACTAACCCCAGGGCTTGATGCCAGGTGACATTACACATCTGGTATCAATCCCATATATTACCCCGTTTGCCATCGCACCATGGCAACGGGATGAGCTGGGGCGAAGCACCAGGACTGGCGCATCTAATGGATGTGTCACTTCTGGGGCGGCTGCAGCCTGCTATTTTTAGGCTGGGGAGTGTCCAATAACGGTGGACCTCCCTAGTCTGAGAATACCAGACCACAGCTGTCCGCTTTACCTTGGCTGGTGATCCAATTTGGGGGGGACCCCGTGTTTTTTGTTTTAAATTATTTATTTAATGTAAAATAACAATGTGGAGTGCCCTCTGTTTTGGATTACCAGCCAAGGTGAAGCTGCCAGCTGTGGTTTGCAGGCTGCAGCCGTTTGCTTTAACCTAGCTGGCTACAAAAGATAGTGGGACCGCATGTCATTTTTTTATGATTTATTTATTTTTTGGCTAAATACAAGGCTAAGCACCTTAGTGCCACATGAAAGTCACAAAAGGGTGCCAGCTTAGAATATGCAGGGAGGTGGGACATTATATATGTCTTTCTCATCTATCTATCTATCTATCTATCTATCTATCTATCTATCTCTCCATTCATTCATTCATCCCTCTATCTCTCTGTCTCTATATCTATCTATCCATATCTATATCTACTCATCTATTTATCTTTCTTGCTGCTTCCGTTTTTTGCAGTCCGCAAAAAAAACACGAAAGGCACACGGATGTCACATGGATGCCACACGGATGCATCCGTGAAAAAAAAGGACCGTTTTTTGCGGCCCGCAAAAACGGAACAGTCATGTGAATGTAGCCTTAACAGCAGTCACTGCCTGCTGCCGATCACATGTGATCGTGTGCGGGCTGTGTGTACAGGAGTTCAGATGAGTTCAGATCAGCTGACTCAAGTGTCGGCCGATTAGGCTGGGGCCACACGGGGATTACTGCGATCCCCTCGCATTACACTCGGCTCACGCTCAGTAGAGCAGAGCTGAGTGTCATGCGTGTGTCTCTGCGGCTGAGGTCCGACTGTGCGAGCAGACCTCAACTGCGGGGGGTGGTCCGGCACTCAGGAAGGGTGGGCCAGCACTGAGGAGGGGTGGGAGGGATTTCTCTCCCTCTCTCCTCCGTAGTCGGCTATTGCGATTCTCGCTCTGCACTTGCGGTACACCGATGTGCCGCAAGTGCAGTGCGATTTTTTTCTCACCCCATACACTTCAATGGGTAAAAGAGAAAGAGTCTTGCATTACAATTGCAGCATGCTGCGATTGTTTTCTCGGTCTGATTAGGGCTAAGAAAATAATTGCTCATGTGCGCTGACACACAGGCTAATATTGGTCCGCATGGAATGTGATGTTTTATCGCACTCCACTCGCACTGTTTTTCTCGCCGTGTGGCTTAGACCTTACTTGTTCTGTGTCCCCATGCATTCATCGCACCGTGTGCGGGCTGGAGTTCAGCTGAGTTCAGATTAGCTGAGTCCAGTGCTGGACTGAACTCAGGTGACCTCACAGCCCGTACACACTGCGATGGATGCAGGGGGACACAGAACAAGTAATCGGCCGACACTGGAATCATCTGATTACTTGTTCTGCTGGCGCTTTGGTCAGGAGTAGGGATGAATGAGCAGTAAAATGCTCTGGTGCTTGATGGGCAAAGCCCATGTCAATTTTTTTTTTAAATTCATTAAAAATAAAAATAAAAAAAAACAATCACATAACCCTAACCCTAGGGTTTGGGGTAAAAAGAAAGTGTGGGCTCCCGCTGCATTTTCTATTGCTAAGGGTAACCCAAGCAGCTACTGGCTGCTAACCCTCGCTGCTTGGTGTTACCTTCACTGGCAATGGAAAATCCAGGGAAGCCTAGCCAGGTACAGCAGGCAGCTACGGGCTGCCCCCAACCCCCAGCTGCCTATTTGTACCCGGTTGGGAACCAAAAATATAGGGAAGCCCTTTTTTTTAAATTATTTCATGAATTTCATGAAATAATTTTAAAAAAAAAATGACGTGGGCTTCACTCATTTTTTTTGCGTTCAGCCAGGTACAACTAGGCAGCTGGGGATTGGAATCCGCAGTGTAGGGTGGCCCAAGCTTTCTGGGCCCCCCGCTGTGAATTGCAGTCCACAGCTGCACCAGAAAATGGCGCTTTCATAGAAGCGCCATCTGCTGGCGCTGTATCCAACTCTTCAAGTGGCCCTGGTGGCACGCTGGGTAATAAGGGGTTAATACCAGCTATGTTTTACCAGCTGGTATAAAGCCTGAGATTCTTAATGTCAGGCCAAGTTTGACCTGGCCATTAAGAATCTCCAATAAAGGGTTAAAAAAAAAAAAAGACATCACACAGAGAAAAATAGTTTATTAGAAATAAATACACAGACACAGTAGGGACTCATTGTTTATTACTCCCTCTCACCCCTCCACAATCAAGAGATTTCTGTACTGATAATGACAGGAGAGAGCGAGGGAAAAGAGAGAGAGCGAGGGAAAAGAGAGAGAGCGCGAGGGAAAAGAGAGAGAGAGCAAGGGAAAAGAGAGAGGGAAAAGAGAGAGAGCAAGGGAAAAGATGGGGGAGGGGGAGAGGGGGGGACAAGGAAGAGGGGGGAAGAGAGAGGGGGGAGAGAAGAGAGAGGAAAAAGAGAGAGAGGGAGGGAAAAGAGATAGAGGGAGGGAAAAGAGAGAGTGAAAAGAGAGAGAGAGCGAGAGGGAAAAGAGAGAGAGCGAGAGGGAAAAGAGAGAGAGCGAGAGGGAAAAGAGAGAGGGAAAAGAGGGAGGGAGGGAAAAGAGGGGGGAGAGGAAAGAGCCATAAGAGGGGGGCGAGGAGAGAGGGATAAGAGGGGGCAGAGAAGAGGGGGAAGACAGGAGGGGGAGAAAAGAGGGTTGGGAGAAGAGAGTGGGGTGGGAGAAGAGAGTGGGGTGGGAGAAGAGAGGGGGGGGAGAAGAGAGGGGGGGAAGAGATGCTCTGTCACCAACTTGCTCCACTCTGTGACTTGTAGTGCAGGTGACAGGGTGGAGACAGTTGGTCCCATGCAGCAGGACAGGTGACAGAGCAGAGCGGTGACATGCTCTGCTCTGACACATGCGATGTAGTGATGTGTCGGTCACAAACGATACGACACACAGATCTGGCTCCCTGCAGTGACTGACAGGAGCCGGATCACCAGTGTGAGCTATTAAAATCACTAAACGGCTCTTTTAGAGTTGAGAGAAGATTATAGTGACGCCGCTGAAACCCCGCCCACCCGCGTCTCACCCCCGCCCACTCAGCAATCTAATTTGTCCCTTGTAAGTGGGCGGGGTTTAGCCGTGGGTGGGCGTGGTTTCAGCGGCGTCACTATAATCTTAAATATGTGTACACCTGGGGTTGTGCCTGAGAAATGCACCCAAAAACACCATATTCCTTCCATGTTATGATGATGACTTGAATAGGGCTCAGTGCGATGTTCAGAGCTTGGCCTATTTTTTCATTACCTAACTCTGCTTTACTCTTCTCCACATCTTTTTCCCTGACCTGTCTGGTGTGCTCCTTGGTTTTCATAATGCTGTTTGATTTAATGTTCTTAAGCAAACCTCTGAGGCCTTCACAAAACAGCTCTAGTTATACTGAGAATACATTACACACAGGTGGATTCAATTTACTAATTAGGTGACTTCTGGAAACAATTGGTCATTCAAGATTTTATTTCAGGGCGTCAGACTACAGGGTGCTGAATACAAAAGACTGTCACACTTTTTAGTGCAATGTTAAAAAAATGTGGAAAAGTTCATATGGTATGAGTACTTTTTAAGGCACTGTAAAGGCTGAATGCCTCAGAAAATTTATATGACCTTTTGGATATTTTTTATGTAAATAAAATCTTAAAAATAACTGTAAAAATATATAATATATAAGTTAAGTAAAAAAATGTATAAACCAAAACAAACAAACACTCCTTAAACCAACCAAACCATCACCTTGGCGACGCTTTGGATACACTTTCTATACTGTGGCTAGTCTACTGAAAATTACATTTAGAGAGAAAACTTAAGGTACCGTCACACCAGCGATCCCACCAGCAACCTGACCTGGCAGGGATCGCTGGAGCGTCGCTACATAGGTTGCTGGTGAGCTGTCACACAAGCAGATCTCACCAGCAACCATTGACCAGCCCCCAGCCAGCAGCGACGCGTGGAAGCGATGCTGCGCTTGGTAACTAAGGTAAATATCGGGTAACCAACCCGATATTTACCTTGGTTACCAGCGCACATTGCTTAGCGCTGGCTCCCTGTACTCCTAGCCAGAGTACACATCGGGTTAATTACCCAATGTGTAGTCTGGCTATGTGTGCAGGGAGCAGGGAGGCGGCACTGACAGCGTGAGAGCAGCCGACGCTGGTAACAAAGGTAAATATCGGGTAACCAAGGAAAGGGCTTCTTGGTTACCCGATATTTACATTGGTTACCAACGTCCGCAGAAGCCTGCTCCCTGCTCACTGCACATTTAGTTGTTGCTCTGTCGCTGTCACACACAGTGATGTGTGCTTCACAGCGGGAGAGCAACAACTGAAAAATGGTCCCGGACATTCAGCAACAACCAATGACCCCACAGCAGGGGCCAGGTTGTTGCTGGATGTCACACACAGCAACATCGCTAGCAAGTTGTGCCTCAGCAGCGATGTTGCTAGCGATGTTGCTTAGTGTGACGGTACCTTTAGACAAGACAGAGGTAAAATGTTCTTAATGTTTGATAAATTTGCCAAATCTTTAGACTTTCTAGTATAAAGCTCCATTGACATATATGGCACAATATGTCACCGCGTATAAAGGTCCATTAACATGCACGGCACAATATGTCCACCGAGTGTAAAGGTCCATTAAGATACATGGCACAATATGTCACCACGAATAAAGGTCCATTTGTAGGGGGGTTAAGGGTTTGGCCACCTCTGCATCTATACCCGGCACACTAATGATCTGTAAATGTAAATGCCTTGTGTAGTTCGCCATCAGGTGGCAGTGTTAGAGTGCATATGTCCTGGCACCTGGGTAGGCAGAAGGAGGAGGAGAACAGGGACTATATAAGGGTGAGTTGATTGGAGAGGAGGAGGAGAGTCCCTGAGAAGATGGAGCTGTGAGAGCGCCAATTTGGATATTCGGACCCTATGGGTCACCCCCATGGCCGCGACTCATGGGATCCAGTCCGGATTGTGGAATTGTGTCCCCCACAGAGAAGTGTTTAGTCTTGTGGTCGGGGGGCCTGGCGTCAATATCTACTGGCAGGAAAGTCCAGAAGTCATCACTCTCGGAAGGTCAGTGCACCCCCAATTGGTGAGGTATGTCTTGATGGCTTGGCACGAAGGGGAGACCCCTAAGCGGTTGTGGACCTCTGTGTGGTTTTGAAGAGTAGGGAATGAAAGAGAGGCTCAGGAAGCACAGAAGGTTCCCAGGTGTCCGAGATACTGACTGCTGTAAAAATATGTCAAGTGTGAAGAATATAAAGAACCCCCATGAGACGGTTACCGATGCCGGCAAGATGCGGACTGAGGTGTTATGAAGCTCCCAGAAATAAAGTACGTCTTTAAGAAAGAACTGATGCTGGACTTTATTTTCTGAAGAAGTGAGAGAATGTGATGTCGCCTGAGACTGTTACGGAGTCCTCCTGTGTGTGGTGCATCGACAGGAAGGTGAGGGGTTAATGACAGGTTGTGCTTTGACCTGTTGTTTCCTTGCTGCAACGATTACAAGTACTGCCTGCCCCATTTATATATATATACATGGCACAATATGTCACCACGTATAAAGGTTCATTAACATACATGGCACAATATTCCACCAAGTATAAAGAAAAAAGGTCCATTAACATACATGACACAATATGTCCACTGATCAGTAAAGTTTTACCGATCGGTGGACATTTAAGGGCCCGCTTCCACAATCATGTCAAAATATACGATAAGCCAAGGTCGTATTGTATGTCTGTGTCAGTGCCCTTGCCATTCATTATTCCTATGAAGCCTACACTGTGGCCCAAACTGTAGTATTGAAGTATATAGTACAAGATATCAAAAAAGTATGATTTAAGTTCCCAAGAGGTACTAAACATAACCTATAAATCAATTAAAAAAAAGTTTAACAAAATACGAAAATTTAAAAAATATATACGTTTGAATCATTCACCTTTTTTTAAATAACAAAAAGTATATTTAAAGTATATTTAAAAAAATATATATTGTTGCTATTGTTATGTGTCTAAAAGTCCGAGAAATTAATTATATATTAACCTTATACATATATAGTAGATGCAAATAAAAAAAAAATCAAATGCCAGAAGTGTCATTTTTTTGATCACTGCACCTCCCCCAAAAAACTTCACAAAATTGATCAATACATCATATGTACATAGATCTTTAAACAGAAGAACTAAAAAGTTACAGGTTTAAAATGTAAAATATATATATATATATATATATATATATATATATATATATATATATATATATTTGGTAACTGCAGAGTGGGCTTTTCAGTCCAAATGCTCTTAAACATCGTGACACTGTAAGACGAGATGGATCCTTACCTTGTTCTCCATGATTGCACTGACTTTAGATTTCATGTTGCTCAGTCATTCGTCACACATGTATAATGTCGCCAAAAGTGGCTGGTCATTTAGGACCAAAAATGTTGGTCAATAAGGGGTTTACAATTTAACAAAAGAGGGGAAAGTCAGGGACCTATATTTACTGATGTTGATTCTTTTCCGAATGCATCTTGTCCTCGTTGCCTATGAACCAGATCATAAGTAATGTGACTGCGTGAAGGAAGGCACAATGTAAAGCAGCAACAGTTCGCATGCAACTATGTGTTTTTCTTGAGTGTCGGGCTCTAAAAGACGAGCCGGCTAATTTGTTTTGCTGATGATTGATGACACACTTATTAACAATCTCATGCTACAAAGTTTCTCTGATGTGAAAATGCATACTGAAGTTCTGCAGAAAGTGGCATCACATTCATCAAAAGAGCATTTCTAGTGGAAAGATTTCTACTTAACCCACAGGGAACTATCCTAAGCAGCGGCTGCAATAAGGACTAACATTAGAAGCACAAGCGTCTCAACCATAAAGAACAAATAAACAACACATCCAAATTCAGTATATCGAAGAAACGATTGAACGACTCTGTCTTTAACTGTCTCCTGCCTGGAGGGACTCTTCTTTAATCATGGCTTTTTTTTAAAACTTTATCAACTTCGTTTTTAAGGGCCATTTACATTCGACATCGCTAACGATATATCGACGGGGGTCACGGCGTTAGTGACGCACATTCGGCGCCGTTAGCGACGTCGCAGCGTGTGACACCAAGGAGCGATGTTCAATTACTGCAAAAACGTCAAAAATCGTGGATCGTTGAAACATCGTTCCTTTATCAAATATTGTTGGTGGTGCATGCTGCTGGTTGTTCCTCGTTTCTGCGGCATCACACATCGCTATGTGTGACACTGCAGGAGCGACGAACATCTCCTTACCTGCGTCCACCGGCAATGAGGAAGGAAGGAGATGGGTGGCATGTTCCGGACGCTCATCTCTGCCCCTCCTCTGCTATTGGACGGCTGCCATGTGAAGTCGCTGTGATGCAGCACGAACCGCCCCCTTAGAAAGGAGGTGGTTCGCCGCCCAGAATAGCGTCGCAGGGAAGGTAAGTCCGTGTGACGGGTGTAAGCGATGTTGTGAGCCACGGGCAGCGATTTGCCCATGATGCACAACAGACGGGGGCGGGTACGCACGCTAGCAATATTGGTAATGATATCGCAGCATGTAAAGTGCCCTTTAGTCCGGCAGTATAACTATATCATTGAAGGATGGTTACATAGTGTGTCCTTGCCTTGGTGCCCCAGAAACTATGCATTGTGCATAGAATTGACACTCGGTATAAAAATTAAACGTAAATAGTGTAGGCAGGCTACAATATCAGCAGAGTGTTTAAATTTTGCCACATTTGTAACTTGATGGTTGCAATCACCAACAAGCGAACAGGTTGGTTACCAAAATATGTGAAACACAGCTTTGCTGTTACTGTTGAGTACACACCTTGGCAGTACCAAAGTAACTCACAGATGTAGGCAAACAAGGAGTTTACTTTAGGCTTAGGTCTGATATTACGGAAGGCTCACCTGGAGCGTTGGATCCACTAAAGGGCACTTTTCACCCTGCAATATCGCTATCGATATTGCTAGCGAGCGTACCTGCCCCCGTCGGTTGTGTGACATGGGCAAATGGCTGTCAGTGGCGCACAACATCGCTTACACCTGTCACACTGACTTACCTTCCCTGCGACGTCACAGCGATGTCACACGTCAGCCGTCCAATAGAAGCGGAGGGGCGGAGATGAGCGGGCGGAATATCCCGCCCACCTCCTTCCTTCCTTATTGCCGGTGGACTCAGGTAAGGAGATGTTCGTCGTTCCTGCGGTGTCACACAAAGCGATGTGTGGTGCCGCAGGAATGACGAACAAACAGCGGCATGCACCATTACCGATATTATGAAAAGGAGCGACGTGTCAATGATCAACGATTTTTGACGTTTTTGAGATCGTTGATCGTCGCTCCTAGCTGTCACACGCTGCGATGATGCTAACGACGCCGGATGTGCGTCACAAACACCGTGACCCCGACAAAATATCGTTAGCGATGTCACAGCATGTAAAGCACCCTTTAGTCTCTGGTCTTTGGTGGGCACACAAACTCCAGGCATTGGTTCAGTTTCCCAGATGACATATGGAATTAAAGGACTTGAACTATCTAGAATCTCAGGAGGATTCAGACAGATGGAGAAGAATCCAGCAGGGATGGACAGAAGTTGAAAACACAAAAAGTACAGATAGTAGAGTATACCAAACAAGTTTTAGTCTCAATCCTAAAACACCAGAGTGTGATTTAGTAAGCCTTAAATAGGCCTAAGGAGATGAGGTCATGAATCCTCCGGTTAACTTTCAAAACCCAATGTGGAGCACAACCATGGGCACTTGACCCAGGGAAAGGAAGCATAGCCCTTGATACCGGGGATATGAATGTAACAATTTAGTTCCGGACACACTAGCCTGGCAAGGACATTACAAGAGTGTGCCAGAACCAGTCTGTAACCTCTGTCAGGCCCAAGTTACTTTGTCATTTACACCTATCTGGTTTAAGACAAAGGATATGGCTCACAACTCACAAGTCCTGAACTATTTCTACAAGGAATTCCAGGGCTCCATACTGGCAAATCTTTTGGACCATCACCACCTCCCCTACCCACTTTGGATTCTAATTTTGTACTATAAAGATGCATTTAGAGATCTTTAGAAAACCACCAATCAGCAAAATTAAAGACAATCAACATTCATTTAATGGCCTGTTTAAATCAGCCGATTCCATATCTGCGCATACTAAAGCTTGGCTACGATCGTTCTTTGCAAACTGATTATATTTTTAGCCTGACATGTCCAGTTTACATAAAATGATACAGTGCTAAGAACGTTGATTCAGAGTAAGTTGAAAATCATTCTACTTGAGATGAGTGAAGGATCTTTTGAAATTCGAGATCTGCGGTTTCTCAGAATTTTCCTCCAATATTTGATTTGTGGCAAATAAATTTGCTCGGATTTCAGTACTGGACAGAAAAGTGGTGGAGTGGTGAGTGTGTGTGTGTGTGTGTGTGTGTGTGTAGAGGAAGTGCAAAGAGGAAAAAGACATTTTCTTTTAATATGATCTTTCTACTCTGCTTGCCCGGTGAATCTAGAGATGGAATCCAACCCGTGGAGGATCGGTTTGGTGGGTTCAGCCGGACTTTAAATAAAATTTGGTTTGGAACCCAAATTTGACCTCAACCCCAATGGAGGTCAAAAATTGGGCAGTTTGGGTCTTTGCCAACATGCAGCCAGCCATAAACCTTACACTTCCAGGGGAGGGTAGGCAGTGTTTTGCAGTTATTTTTTGGGGGGGGGGGTCCACACTACTTCCGATCATAGTGTTGTTACCCACAATTTGAGCCGTTCAAATACTGCAAGCAGCTCACACTGGGCTGAGCACTAAGCGTATCCAAGCACAGGATTGCATATGTAAAGCACCATAACTCTGAACCCAAACACTGATTTTTTTAGTAAAGTCCGTGTTTGGTACAAACACTGAACTTTACTTTTTAGGTTCACTCAACTCTAGCAACAATCCATTTTTTCACAATACATGTGTAAGCAACTTGACTGATGTCACCAAAAAAGCTTGTTCATCATGCATAAAATCATTTATGTGAGAGAAACAATTCTCGTTCATCCTTCAAAAATTGTGTAATGTAAATGGAGACTGCTCAGTCAACGATTAAACCAACAAAATAGAGGACTGGAAATTCAAGTCCTAAATAGGTATGGATTTCCGTGATTGGTTGATTGTGGTCTAAGGCAATTGCTCAGTAGCAGTTGGAGCATTGGAATGAGAACGTACTGTATTTGTGTCATATTATTCACTGTTATTGCAAATGGTACTGTTCATTTAAAACCATGAAATTGATTCCCAAACATTTATAGCTAATTAGATTACATTTTCTTTTCATAGCATGAATGGAAATGTGCATACAATACTTTTTCAATTCATGCATTCCAAATAATTAGTATTACTTATGGGATTTAAATGTTGACGACACCAACACTTCAGATTACACTGTTTCTACAGCCAAATTGGTTCAGAGACGAAAACAGTTGACCTTAACTAAATTTGTGGTGCTGAAATCGAACATGGTCCTTAAATTTGCTGATTGGGTCTAATTTTAAGATCCAGGAGGTAGTTATTACTTATGACACCTGTCATATAACCTTATAGAAAAATTGTGCCTTTTTTATTTAATCATCATTATTGCATTGTTAGTAGTCGATTACATCATCTATTTAGTCTATTGAGCCTTCAGTCATTTATCATCTTATGGTGACCAATCAAAAAAGGCCAACTCAGCTCCAACGACGAAATCCTAATTACAAGTGCATCATCTACTTTTATAAATGCTCGCTGTGTAAGACCCGCAACACACATCCGTTTTTTTTGTACGTGTGCAGTACGTATTTGCTTGTACCGGAGACACGGAGATACGGAGACCCATGTTATTCAATGGTAGATGGCACACACACGTAAAATCACACGGAACGTGTGTCCGTGTAGTAAGTACGTGTGTGCGCTTTTCGACACGGACAACATGTCCGTTTTTGGCCGGCATCACGCAGGCACAGAGCCGCTAAAGTCTATGGGTCCGTGCCTGCACGGACCGCACACGGAGTATGTCCGTGTTCAGCACGTTTCGTCCGTGTGCATTTTTAAACGAACGATGTTATTTTTTTTTTTTGTTAAATTCAATATACTTACCTTTTTTCATGATGTTCTCAGTCATACTTACATGGGCGCTCGGTCTGTTTCTTCCCCCGGCTCATACTTACCGCTCCCCGATCACCAGCGCTGCGAGGAACTTCTGTGCAGAGAATACGCGGCAACAATTACTTTGAAAAAGCCAACCGCTCATTAATCAATCTCGTATTCCCTGCTTTCCCCGCCCACAGACGCCTGTGATTGGTTGCAGTCAGACACGCCCCCCACGCTGAGTGACAGCTGTGTCACTGCACCTAATCACAGCAGCCGGTGGGCGTGTCTATACTGTGCAGTAAAATAAATAAATAAATAATTTAAAAAAAACGGCGTGCGGTCCCCCCCAATTTTAATACCAGCCAGATAAAGCCATACGGCTGAAGGCTGGTATTCTCAGGATGGGGAGCTCCACGTTATGGGGAGCCCCCCAGCCGAACAATATCAGTCAGCAGCTGCCCAGAATGACCGCATCCATTAGATGCGACTGTTCTGGAACTGTACCCGGCTCTTCCCGATTTGCCCTGGTGCATTGGCAAATCGGGGTAATAAGGAGTTAATGGCAGCCCATAGCTGCCACTAAATCCTAGATTAATCATGTCAGGCGTCTCCCCGAGATACCTTCCATGATTAATCTGTAAGTTTCAGTAAATAAACACACACACCCGAACAAATCCTTTATTAGAAATAAAAAACACAAACACATTCCCTGGTTCACCAATTTAATCAGCCCCAAAAAGCCATCCATGTCCTGCGTAATCCAGGATGGTCCAGCGTCGCTTCCAGCTCTGCTGCATGAAGGTGACCGGAGCTGCAGAAGACACCGCCGCTCCTGACAGCTCCACGCGGCAACTGAGGTGAGTACCACTATCAGCTGTATCCAGCGGTGGCCGCGGGTAACCTCAGTGACAGCTCAGCTGATCGCGCGGCTGTCTTCAGTTGCCGCGTGGAGCTGACAGGAGCGGTGGTGTCTGCTGCTGCTCCGGTCACCTTCATGCACCGTCGAACTTGGGGTGTGTTCGTCGAACGTTCGTCGAACACTTTCAAACACGTTTGAACACCAAAGGCAAATACAAACATATACAAACATGCACAAACACGAACACACCCACACATATTATGCTCACCTTACCTTCCGTTCCATCGCCGGCCTCCTGGGACTTGCAGTTCGCCGGTACAACATGTGTATCGGGTAACCATCTCGACCAATGACAGAACTTCCGCTGCCAGAGCGCTGACGTCAAAGGCAGGAGCCGCTTGCCTCTGATTGGCCAGTGCGCTGCCTTTGAGTAGTATCTGACAGAGGAAGTTCCTCCCTTGTCGTGATGGTTACCCAATACACATCCTGTAGCGGCGAACTACGTGTATCGGGTAACCATCGCGACGAGGGAGGAACTTCCTCTGTCAGACGCTACTCAAAGGCAGCGCACTGGCCAATCAGAGGCAAGCGGCTCCTGCCTTTGACATCAGTGCTCTGTCAGCGGAAGTTCCGGCATCGGTCGCAATGGTTACCCGATACACATCTTGTACCGGCGAACTGCAAGTCCCAGGAGGCCAGCGATGGAACGGAAGGTAAGGTGAGCCTAATATGTGTGGGTGCGTTCGTGTTTGTGCATGTTTGTATATGTTTGTATTTGCCTTTGGTGTTCAAACGTGTTCGAAAGTGTTCGACGAACGTTCGACGAACACACCCCAAGTTCGACGAACTGAACTTGAACACTAGGGTGGTGGCTTATCTCTAATATTGACATGTTTCTATATGTTTTATTCAGAAATGCCTAGTTATTGCATTAACAAAGCAGATAGCTTTTGCTACATATGTAAATAAGTCACTTTTGCATCACAAAGGCAAAAGCTGACTACCTTGATGAGCAAAGCCTTTAAAGATATGTCACACTAAGCGACAGCGACAACGACGTCGCTGTTACGTCACCATTTTCGGTGACGTAACAGCGACCTTGTAAGTCGCTGTTATGATCGCTGCTTAGCTGTCAAACACAGCAGAAGCAGCGATCATAACGTCGCTGTGCTACATGTGCAGAGAGCAGGGAGCCGCGCTTAGCGCTGGCTCCTTGCTCTCCTAGGTACAGTACACATCGGGTTAATTAACCCGATGTGTGCTGCAGCTACATGTCACAGTGCAGAGAGCAAGGAGCCGTGCGCACTGCTTAGCGCTGGCTCCTTGCTCTCCTTGCTACAGTATACATCGGGTTAATTACCCGATGCATACTGCAGCCACATGTCACAGTGCAGGAGCCGGCACTGGCAGCAAGAGCGGAGGCTGGTAACCAGCGTAAACATCGGGTAACTAGGGAAAGGTCTTCCCTTGGTTACCCGATGTTTACGCTGGTTACAGCTTACCGCAGCTGCCAGTGCCGGCTCCTGATCGCTTCATTTCGTCGCTCTCTCGCTGTCACACACAGCGATGTGTGTGTCACAGCGGGAGAGTGACGACCAAAAAATGAAGCTGGACATTCAGCAACGACCGGCGACCTCACAGCAGGGGCCAGGTCGTTGCTGGATGTCACACACAGCGACAGCGACGGGACGTCGCTGCAACGTCACAGAAAATGGTGACGTAGCAGCAACGTCGTTGTCGTCGTCGTTATGTGTGACACCAGCTTTAACCTGTATTTTGGCTGCAGAATAGGAGACCATGATAAGAGTTGGGCTTCACACATATGCTGCAATAGATGGGCATCACATCTTACCCTGTGGATGCATAGGAAGAGGCATTCTATGCATTTTGCAGTCCTAATGATCTGGAGAGCCAACTGATCACACTACCAAGTGATATTTCTTCATAGTGCTCCATTAGGAAAGGAGTTTTAAAGAAGAAGTGGACTTTACAATATCTAAACATTCCATCCTCAATAATACGCCCAGTACCAAGTACAGAAGACCTACCAGTCCTAAAAGCACCAGAAACATTTTCAGTCTAGTCAAGTGAGGAAGAAAAGGACGTTTAGTGTCACCAAGCATCTTTCTCTCACGACCCAGACTTTCTATCAGCTGAACCACACCTTATAACACAAAGTGAACTGAACCATACCTTATAATACAACAACCTAAAAGCAAGCCTAAAAGCCATTTTGCAACATAATGGCAATGTGTTACCTTCAATTCCAGTTAGTTGTGCAGTCCACATGAAGACAACATGAAACAGCTGTTGAGGAACCTGAAGTATGACTAACATTTGTGGCCGCTCTGTGGTGAATTAAAGGTGGTTGTCCTCTTACATGGTCTCCAGGGTGGAGACTTTCCCATTACTAAGAGGAGATGACAGTTAGGGCTGATGAGATTCTATGCAGATAGAAGAGGGGGTGGAGTTCTGTCTCTAGCTCCTCCCTCTGCCTCTAGCTCCTCCCATCTTCATAGATTCTCATCAGCACCAGCTGCCATCTCCTATCTCAGTAATGGGAAAGTTTTCACTGAATACAGAATTTTACCTCAGAATTGAGAAGTTTGATGATGACTGATCAATTCTGGCAGAGAAAGAAGCAGATTCCTCTGATAAGAAATATTACACAGTTGCTTATTTTCATGTGTATTATTTATTTATGAAACAGAAATTAAAATGACGGTTAAGCTTTAAGCTCAATTCACATGTCTTTTTGAGACGAACCTAAAATAACTATTGCAAACATTATTATGGGGTCTGTCTGGTTTCTGTTTGGATCAGTTTCTAAAATGGAAGAAAAAGCGCAGCATGGAGAATTTTTTTGTGTTCTAAAATGAACCCATAATTGAGCCTATATAGAGCCCATGTAATTATAATGGGGGCATTCTGCTTCCATTGGCATTAGTTTTGGCCATTAATCAGTTTACCAGTTCTTAACAAAGAACAGATAAATAGAGCTCCTAAACAGACATGAACTTATTCTTACATGTTAGACAAATACAGCACACCAACATACACACACAATGCTTAGTTATTAGTAGAGCTGGGTGAGCTCGCAAAAAACTGCTCATTTTTTAAACAAAATCCGGATTCAGTCCAGAATCTAGTGCCCATATAAGTCTATGGGAACCAGAATCCGGGGATTAAAAATGTTAATGGAAGGGATAGGGGGATGGGAGCGCGCGCGGTGTACTCATTGAACCTCCATGTCAGGGCGTGTTCAAAATGCAGCCCGTGATGTGTCCTCCTCTGTTCAGCCTGAGCAGCCTGCTTCATGAAGCTGGCGGCTCAGAATGAGATGCGCCCGCGATGTATACTCTGCACTCTGTACACGCAGCACATTTTATATTCTGCCGCACAGCTGAACACATCATAAAATTTACTAATTCACAGGATAATACCTGCATGTGTCGCACCCAGGGAAGGGGGTACTCGGTCCCGGGCAGTTGCAAATGGGAATGTCACTCTGGTGGCCATTGCCCGGTCTCGTGCCCTGGGGTTTCTTTTGTAAAAGGGGAATATTTATAGGGGAGATAAGAGTTAATGTTCATGACGCCATCTGCGGGTTGCGGTTAAAGATGGAGAACCTCCGCTGCTGAATGTGGGTACTCCCAGAGCTGGGGTTGGTAGCAGCAATGATGTTAGGCCCTCCGAAGGTAGGGCCATGCCTGGGTGATGTGACAGGGTAATAACGGAGACCACACATGGTTGTCTTGAACAGTCTCTACTCACTCAGGCCCTTGGATTACTGGTTCAGGTCCCTTGGAGTATCAGTGCCAATGTAGTGACCCAGGTTGCTCAGTCCCCGGCACTCTCTGTTAGTTGGGTCCCCGTAGCGTGGAGTGTTTGGGACCCAACTGTCCCTTTTGGTGGTTGCAGTTTCCTTCTCTGTACGACGGGCAATGCGGACCCTGTGAGGAGGTAAGTGTCCGAACCCCGAGCCTAGTTTATTGCTGATGCCCCCGGATTATTTGATTCGGTGAAGTCCATGAAGTGTCCTCCCTGGGCAGGTACTTATCAAGCCGTGTAGAACTGGTGCTTGATCTAGGGCCCAGTGCCCCGTGCGTGCTCTGGTCCCAGCGGTACCTATCCCTAACCGCCCTGGCGACCTCTCTCCCGTGCCCCCGGGGTCACTGCTGCATGGATCCAGCTTCGGCACGTCCGCACATCTCTCTGTGTGCCTCACTTCTCTCAACTCACTGCTGACCCCTCCCACCAGGCTGGCTAATGCCGGGACTCGTTCTTTCCATGGCGATCATCCCCTTACATGGTTAACCCCTATGCCCGGTGTGGCAAGGAGAACTAGGATTTTTGGTTGTGCTTAGGTGGTATCGGCACTGGTACTCCAGGTCCCGGGGGGTAGATCCTGCATCCCCGAGAGGATGCAGTTCCTTGTAGTGCCCTGAGTGGCTCAGAGAGCTACACATGTATTTCTACTTTTGGGCAGCAGATAAGCCCCACCCACTTGTCATTAAAGCCCCACGCCTGTAACACTGCTAAACTCTGCTCATGACCTAGTGTTGTCCGGGCACCATTCCTTCCATTTTTTCCTCTGACTGAAGTACCATTAGTACTGTCCTGACGGCATCCCTGGGATCACAGTTGTAAGGCTAAGTTCACACAGTGCATCTTTTGCTGCATTTTTGAGGTCACAAAGATGCACCAAAATGCATGATTTTCCTTCTTCCACTAAGATCTATGAGATTTTGATTTTGGTGTCCACACTGGGCATCTTGTTTGTCTGTTTTAAAGATGAAAAACAAAAAGCCAGCACTAAATGTGCACTTCAGCACTAAACATTCCAAACTGTACTTATTATAAAAATTTTGAGATTTTTGCCAAAAAATTGCAATTTCTTGAGCTGCCTCGCCACGTCACGGCAAATCTCATTTGAGGCAGTCCTACACTAAAATATTTTTATAAAATGTGCCATACGGCCTCACATATGAATAGTAGAACTGCTCTTAGCAGCACTCACCTGGTCTATTTCAATCCCGTACCCATGACTGAGTCATGGCTGTGGGCGGGACAGGTCCAAGCAAATGCTGCATGAAGTAAATAGCCTGTGGACAAGGCCTGATGACTTAATGTGAACAGTCACCAACCACCAAAATCTAGACAGATGGAATACATCCCAAATTGGGGTGCATAGCAAGGTGGGGGTCAACCACCGACCAATTCAATGAAGAAAAAACAAAAAGCCAGCACTAAATGTGCACTTCAGCACTAAACATTCCAAACTGTACTTATTATAAAAATTTTGAGATTTTTGCCAAAAAATTGCAATTTCTTGAGCTGCCTCGCCACGTCACGGCAAATCTCATTTGAGGCAGTCCTACACTAAAATATTTTTATAAAATGTGCCATACGGCCTCACATATGAATAGTAGAACTGCTCTTAGCAGCACTCACCTGGTCTATTTCAATCCCGTACCCATGACTGAGTCATGGCTGTGGGCGGGACAGGTCCAAGCAAATGCTGCATGAAGTAAATAGCCTGTGGACAAGGCCTGATGACTTAATGTGAACAGTCACCAACCACCAAAATCTAGACAGATGGAATACATCCCAAATTGGGGTGCATAGCATGGTGCGGGTCAGCCACCGACCAATTCAATGAAGAAAAACAAAAAGCCAGCACTAAATGGCTTTTTGTTTTTTCCTGTTTTAAAGATGCAGTATGTCAATTCTTTTTGCGTTTTCCCAGCGTTTTTGAGCCCTTCCAGTCAATAGATTTGACTTAAAAAAGGCATTGAACAAAACCCAGTAAAAACGCGTTTTTGCCGCGGTGCGCTTTTGTTGCGTTTTTTGGGCCAAAATGCTGCGTCTTTGTGGTAAAAAAAAAGATGCCGCATGTGAACATACCTTAACAGTCGGCTTTACTACCTGTGTCACACTTGAAACTCACTGACTGACCCCAGGAGGAGCGAAACCACTTCATTATATAATTCAGTGCCATAAAACTGCAACCACACACATTACAAGAATCCATTATTTTGCCTAGAGCACTCACCAAGTACATTTTTCATTTTAAAGGCACAGTACCTGAAAAATCAACACGTGATGAAAATTGTTGTATTGTCCATGGTAACCATAAATATAGATTGAATAACGCTTTACTAGTGGGAAGTGAACAATAAGGCCGGGGCCACATGTGGACTACTGCGATCCTCGCATGACACTCAGGTCATGCTGGCAGCACAGCGGGAGCCGAGTGTCATGCGAGTGTCACTGCGACTGAGGTCCTATCATGCTATCGGACCTCAGCTGCGGGAAGCGGGCCGGTGCTGAGGAGGGGAGGGCCGGCGCTGAGGAGGGGCAGGAGGGATTTATCTCCCTATCTCCTCCTTTGCCGTCTTTTGCCATTCTCGCCCTGTACTCGCAGTACACTGGTGTACTGCGAGTGCAGTACGATGGTTCTCTTGCCCCATAGACTTGAATGGGTACGAAAGAAACAAGGATCGCATTGCACCCGCAGCATGCTGCGACTATTTTCTTGGTCCGATTAGGCACATAGGCTAATATTGGTCCGAGTGGAATGCGATATTTTATCACATTCCACTCGCTCTGATTTTCATGCCGTGTATTTTAGGCCTAATGGTAATATTCAGTGTATACACACTCGTGTGTTATAGTATCCACTACATCCCTTTAACATTTATTTTTTTTATGTTTTAGATTATTTATAGTAGTCTTTGTATAAAAAAAAAACATAAATGTGCCTATTTTATTGAATAAAATTCTTTGAAACACATCTATGGCAAATCCATTGCATTTATGTAGATGAGCATTCATCTAAGATCTGATGTCATAATTAACTGCCTAGGCCATTATTCTGCTTGTGCCTGTATTATAATAGGTGGCTGCAGGTGGTGTATTATTACTTCTTACAATAACCGATTTCATCGCTTCCTATAGGGATGCAAAGTAGTCTTTTGATGGTGTATATATGTGTGTATCTATTAGCAGTGCATTATTTGTCCCCAAGGGAGAAAATCATAGAATATATCACACACAGCACATTGAGACTCATTTATTATTTTTAGGTTTACAATGTCTTGAAAACAAAAAAAAGTCTAACAATTTCTTCCCAGCTAAATTTTTGAATCGTACATTTTTAGAGACGCTGTATATCTGAAGGTCACTCTTGAAACAATACATTAATACCTAGAGTACTTCCGTTCCCTATACATTATTCATATTGTGACTATTTTGAGAATTGCTTTATGTTGTGTTTGCTGTGTTTTATTACGCCTTGGGCGCAAATAGACATTTGTCTCGTTTTATTACGTATCAATCCCAGCACACTTCTATTTTATTTAATGCTGTTTTTATTTGTCTTTACTCATAGGTTACTTGCCACTTGATATTGTATGGGCTTTTTATTTTTGTTTATTGTGCTGTTTTTTTTCATATTAAACCCTTCTTTCTAGCAAATGGTGGGAAAAAAAAAGATTACAGCATAAAAGGGAAAAAAAAGGTTATGTATGTAACTTGGCAGGTTTAGAAAAAATGAGAATGTTTCCTTTGGTCGTTTAAGACGTGAATAATATCAGAGGAAAGGCTGATTGTGACATAATCCAGGCTTTGCATGTTTGGATAACAATAAAATGCTTAAATGAAACATATGCAAATTTGGCAGCGTCATAAAAGGCGATTTAGATGTAAGCCATGTTTAACAGGATCTGCAGTTTTTCTTCAATGTTGTGAAATGTGGTTTGTGATAGCGTGTCAATGGTCTAACCAATGTAACATATAAAACCTAGGATAAAAAGAACAAATACCCTGCAGTAAGTGAATAAATAATAGTGATCCATGTAAATAACATTGTGTACTTAGTTGACACTATTTTGATCAGAAGAACATAAAAGACAATCCAGCACGAGAAGGTGTACTTAATCAGGATCGACCCTAGCTCTAGTAATTTACCTCGCTATGGCCAACTAGCCTCAAAATAGAGCAACACCCAGGCATGACTGTTTTATCCTGCCCACAGAAAGCTAAATAGTCAAAATGCACAGCTAAAAAAGGGGGGCTTTGCCCCTGTATGTACAAAGTAAAAAAAATAAAGCAAATCTGAAGAAATGAGCTAACAAACCCTTTGGTACAAGTGCAATGTGTAGGTACACAGTGACACCGGGGCCATCAACAGACAGAATCAATGCAACATAAAAGATATTTCACCATGAGAAGGTGTACCAAATCAGGATGGACCCTAGCTCTTGTAATTTACCTTGCTTTGAACCAGCTGGCCTCAAAATAGAGCAACACCCAGGCATGACTGTTTTTTCCTGCCCATAGAAAACTAAATAGTCAAAATTCACAGCTAAAAAAGGGAGAGCCTTGCCCCTGTTTGTACAAAGTACAAAAAACTAAAGCAAATCTGAAGAAATGAGCTAACAGACCGTTGGTACAAGTGCAATGTGTAGGTGCACAGTGACACGGGGCCACCAACAGACAGAACCAATGCAACATAAAAGACATTTCACTGCGAGAAGGTGTACCGAATGAGCATGCACCCTAGCTCTAGTAATTTACCTCGATATGAACCACCTGGCCTCAAACTAGAGAAACACCCAGGTATCACCATTGACCCCTTGGAATGGAGATTTGCCTCTTACCATTCCATAGGAATCTTTCTGATAATCATTTGTCTATAAGGTGACATTCTGAAGTAAGGGATTTTTGAAGTATCATGACTGTTTTATCCTGCCATAGTCAAAATGCATAGCTAAAAAAGGGGGAGCCTTGCCACTGTATGTACAAAGTACAAAAAAAACTGAAGCAAAACTAAAGAAATGAGCCAACAAACAGAATGGTACAAGTGCAATGTGTAGGTACACAGTGACACGGGGCCATCAACAGACAGAACCAATTTAACATAAAAGATATTTCACCATGAGAAGGTGTACCTAATCAAGATGGACCCTAGCTCTAGTAATTTACCTTGCTATGGCCGTTGGCCTCAACATAGATGTCGGCAGAGCAGGACCCAGGCATGGCTGTTTTATCTTGCCCATGGAAATCACTATAGTCAAAATGCACAACTAAAGAAGGGGAAGTCATGGCCCTGTATGTACAAAGTACAAAAAAAAAAAACTAAAGCAAAACTGAAGAAATGAGCTAACAAACCCAATGGAACAAGTGCAATGTGAAGGTGCACAGTGACACTGTGGCCATCAACAATCAGAACCAATGCAACATTTAATATGCACATTACCTGTCATGCAGTGTTTGACTTTACATTTGCTGGGTGTCATGGCGGCATTGAACTCTATTCATACTGCAGAGTCTGAGAAGCAGCCTGAGGTCTTTTAGTTGTACAGCCTGACTCAGGCGTTGGCTGTGTTTTGCTTTACTGCTCTCCATTCACAGCCACCTTAAGGGTGCGACCGCACTTTGCTTTTTACCTGCTTTTTCCCTGCTTTTTTGCTGCTTTTTCAACCGCAGCGTTTAATGGCACAATGGTTGTGTTCTGCTTTTCAAGCAAAGTCTATGGGAATTTGGGTTTCTTGTCCGCACTATGCAGTTCAAACTGCAGCCTTTTTGTTGCAGAACTTTGGTCAAAAACTCAGCTTTGCAGTGCAAAACCGAAATGGCAAAAACAATTGACATGTCAATTGTTTTTGCCATTTGGGTTTTGCACTGCAAAGCTGAGTTTTTGACCAAAGTTGTGCAACAAAAAGGCTGCAGTTTGAACTGCATAGTGCGTGTTAGAAAACCAAATTCCTATAGACTTTGCTTGAAAAGCAGAACACAACCATTTTGGCATTAAACGCTGCAGTTGAAAAAGCAGCAAAAAAGCAGGGAAAAAGCAGGTAAAAAGCAAAGTGCGGTCACACCTTTAATCTTTATAAGGTTCTGAATCTGGTTGCTTATCACCAAATATAGCTCAGCCTTGCATCTGCAAAATCAGTCATTATTGTAGTGATCCAGAGTCTGTTGATCAGTGGTGTGATTTCCTGAATGGAGTGTAAATATGCCTGTTGTTAATTTATTTCCTCCCTGTGTTTTATTTCCTCTTGGGTTCATATTGTCTCTCTCCTCTATCTTATTGCAGTGTGTGTGAGTTTTGTTTTTTCCCTGTCTTTGTTATTTGTTGGGTTTGCTTTTCTGGTATTGGTGGGGGAAAGGTAAGATCAGGGTTTAAACAGGAGTTAAGGTCATATTGGGGGCTCAGACCTAGCTACCATCAACCTTACCTCTGGGACAAGGGACAGCGTAGGGTCCCTTGTTTGAGGGTCAGCTTTGAGGTCCCTCTTTGGTTACCCCGATTCCCCGTGACGTTATCTTTCTAAAACACATGCAAAATACAATATACATAACCATATGATGTAGTGCCAACAGTATCTGTGAATCGAAAATGTGAAAAATAGAATAAAAATGTTTCTACTTGAGTAAAAATGTGATATGATTGTATCTTCATTTTATGAATCAGATTGGGAAAATCTAAGAAACATATTCTACTTAATTTAGAGTAGAGCTGCTATCTAAAAAAAAACAAAACAAAAAAAAAAAGAATGTTATCTATGGTATAATTATTTATACTTATACTATTTTGTAACGTTTCATTCTTGAACTTTTCTCCATTGTTATGCTGTCTGTACCCCTATTATCATGTGCCCTAATTGTTTTCCTTGGAAAAACCGTAATACACTAGTACTGCAAATGAGCAAACAAATTAATCTTGTCTGAAGACAAAAAATACATCACAAAGTATTAACATTCAAATGTTGTGGGGAAAACAACAACTAGCAAAGGGTAAATTAATTACAAAAAATTACATTATTATTTCTAAACGAAACCATGCCACCCTAACCTAATTTCCACAGTCTTAATTCATGGTAAGGTTTAGAAAAGGCCAAGAACCTCTGCTCTGCTAATTACTATCAATTTTTCTTTCACGCTTCTGCATGAGTGCGCTTTATAATACAGAATGTGCAAGCTTATAAGAGGCAGCATTGACCACACATAACATTGCAATTCACTTAAACTTGTATTCCCATCTCTACCATCCGAACACAATATGTAGTATGTGTAGTAATAATAGCAAATACCTTAAATTAGAAATGTAGGATAGTTATCCTGATATATAGCCATGTCTCTTATCTCATGTGCAGGGCATTACAGCTTAGGTATCCATGGTTACAACTACGTGCAACTAAACTAACTGCCACTACATGAGTGGAAATAAACCATGGATACCTAAGCTGCAATGCCCGGTCCATGAGGTAAGAGACATGGCTATATCAGGAGAACTATACTACATTTCTAATTGGATGTTGCTAATATTCTTGGAGATGGGAATAGCGTTTTAACCCCTTCACAACCTTGGACGTACCAGTATACTATGTGATAGCTGCAAGACATTATATGGAATCCCTCATGATCATGCCTGAAGTTATGTCAGACTTTTATGACTGATGAAATATTCTGCAATGGATAAAATGGTTGCGGGATTTTGAAAATTGGTTAAATTCACCAGAACCTGCAAATTTCATAAAGTTCACCTTAAATCTGAGTCATGTTGAATTGATTCAGTCATCTCTAATAGACATACAAATTAAAGGGTACATGTACTGTTTTATTACTTTTTATATCTCTTCTAATGTAGTACTTCTACTATATAACAAAGCATAAAACCCCAAGCTCATTGGTGGCAGGTCCAGGTCCTGAGCTCTTTGCTCTTGCCCAAGTGCGCACTCAGGGTTAGGGTGCGCTCACACGAGCGTGAAAAACAGATGAGTGCAATGCGAGACAATCTGGATGCGAGAAAAACGGCAACATGCTGCTAGAGCCGTATCCCTCGCACCCATTCAAGTGAATGGGTGCGAAAGAAACATCGCACTGCACTCGAATGTTATCCCAGTGTAGTGCGATATATGCACAGGCTGACAATGGAGGAGATGGGGGGGATTAACCTCTCCCTCTCCTTCACAGCGCCCGTCCTCAGCTTCGCAGTCGCATGACACTCTACTCACGCTCGCAGCAGAGCCTGAGCCGGGGGTCATTACCATATCGCATCCGTTGCTCTCGCATCACATGCCAGACGCTAGTGTGACTCCAGTCTTATAGAAAGTCTATGAGCCTGTACAACGCTTTATGTGCACACTTGTGTTACTGATTTTCAAGCATTGCTCATTCAACAATTTTTGGGGCAATTAGTGGGGGTCTCAAAATTCCATCTCCACCAAGATGTAGGGAGTTTCATACTCTACCATATATTAGACATAAAAAAGAGTATAGGTCAAGTTTAATTATTATTTTGGGAACCTATGTATTCATATGCAATATAGATAACATAACAACTATATAACATTAAGTAACATTATCAATTATTTAAATTACAGAAGTAAAATAAAGTATCAAAAAAAGCCTACATACGGTACCCCTCACCCATGGAGAATTTTTTTCTAGCACTCCAGTGGTCCTCGTTGGTCTTTGTTCACCTTGTTGTACCACTGTTGTCCTTTCTGTCCATGTGGCGGCTGGAATCTCATGCCAAAGTTTAATAATGTGCCTTTGAACAGGACCAATCACCAGGATTTTCCTATATAAACTAAAGCCAGTGCTATACTGGCGCTATCAGGCTGATTCTACACATACCTTTAGTTGTGAGATCTGATGTATAGTTTCTGAAATACAGGCAAGTAAAGTTTGTGAAATGCACTGTTTTTTAATGATAGCTGCAACAGAATATCTAATAGGTGGGTTGGGTTTTGCTAGTTATTCCCACCCCTGTCTGCCTGCCTGTCCTTCTTCCCTCCTTCCTCCCCCTGTAATAACAGATACAAGGGGAGGAAGGACAGGCAGGCAGACAGGGGGAGGAATAAGTTGCAAAACTCAACGCATCTATTAGATATTCAGTTGCAGCTATCAATCAAGTAACTGTGCATATCACAAACTTTACTTGCCTGTATTTCAGAAACTATACATCCGATCTCAGAACTAAAGATATGTATAGAATCAGCCTGATATTGCCAGTATAGCACCGGCTTTAATTTATATAGGAAAATCCTGGTGGTTGGTCCTCTTTAAAGTTTTATGCCAAACATCAATATTATATTACTCCAAAATGTATTCAATATTCATTGAATGGTGAAAACAAAGCAACTCATTGGATACTACAATTTCATGCAACATACTGTGTATATAAAACTAGGGACCACAGAAATCTTTATAGCATGTTTATTTCATGCTTTCCTGTACTCTTTCTTTTCTTAACACCCTCACTATAGACCAAAATTTAATGTCAAAGCCATTCAATAAAACTATGATGCTTACTTTATAATAAACTATTGGCCTTGGTGGCTTTTAATTTTCATGGTGCACCAGATTTCTTTTTTTCAGATCCCTTTTCAGTATTTAGATTGCCCTTTGAACCTACTTTTCATGGAAGACAACACATAGACTATGATGCTCTTTTGATATCTGAAACACTAGAATAGAATGTACCAAAATATAATTCAAAATATATTAGTGAAAACTGAAAGAAATTTACTATTTCCGTTCATAAGAGCAGAGCATGAGTCTCTTCCTTAATGCAGTATGCGACATGAACAGGTCACAACTTGTTAAACAAATTGTTACGTCATGATAACTTCTTCATAAATATAAATATGACAAATATATATATACATATATATATATATATATATATATATATATATATATATATATATATATATATTTATTTATTTTTTGCATTTTCAGTAAATT
Source organism: Anomaloglossus baeobatrachus (assembly GCF_048569485.1). Classification (NCBI taxonomy): domain Eukaryota; kingdom Metazoa; phylum Chordata; class Amphibia; order Anura; family Aromobatidae; genus Anomaloglossus; species Anomaloglossus baeobatrachus. The sequence goes on along the minus strand of NC_134356.1, from coordinate 212,940,518 downwards.
TACTAGAAAACTGGCAGACACTTTTAGAAATCTCTCCCTGTGTCATTAATCTAGTTCATTGAATGAAACGCTCTCGGGTCCATGAATGTAATTGAGATAACGTGGACATGTTAATAAATGTTTTACTACATCTTTATTGCTGGCATGAGCTGAATGAAGGGGTTTGTATAGGAAGAGTGGTTGACAAGAACTGGAGTAGTTGAGATGTCTAATACATCAAGAGAAATGATCACTGCAGCCTTCCTTATAAATATTCATCCGCTAATTGAGTAATGCCATGTAAACAGCAAATGAACACTCGGTGAAGAAATCCGTGAAGATAAGGTTTCTGCTGAAATGCATGACTTGCCAAATAAGCACAATGTGACTTTAATAAGAACGTGGGAACCTTTAAAAGGTCTCCTAAATAACTTTACATGATCACAAATGCTAAAATTAAAAACAATTATAAACACTACATAATATACGAATTCCTGATAATCATCTTTATGAGCACATTGGACATCCCATTCCAAAACCAGTCTTTAACCTGTCTTGTTGGGTAACCTGCAACTATAGCAGTCTCTTTTTTTTTGTATTCTGTTATGCCAAAAGAGGATTTGTGGGGTCAAGTTCTTATTATGCACTAAAAGGTAGAGAAGGGCCAATCTTTTAAGGTTTACGTTGCTGGCTTCGCTGAATTTTCTGTAAAATTTGATTGGTTGTGCACAAAAGTATGTGTATCTCAATATTGGAAAGCTTATAATTGCTTGGAAAATAGACATGGGGAGAAAGATAATCCCACTGATCATAAAAGCTTACACTTTACAGGAGATAGAGAGGATTCCGCTGATTATTAAAGCTTACATTCTACAGGAGAGAGAAGAGCCCATTGATCATTAAAGGTTACATGCTACAGGAGAGAGAGGACCAAATTGACCATAAGAGCTTACACTTTACAGGAGAGAGAGGACTACACTGATCATAGGAGCCTACACTCTACAAGAGAGAGGGGACCATTTTGATCATAAGAGCTTACATTCTACAGGAGAAATAGGACCCTGCTGATCACAAGAGCTTACACTCTACAGGAGAGAGAGAGGACCCTGCTGACCTTAAGAGCTTACACTCTACAGGAGAGCGAGGACCCTCCTGACCGTAGGAGCTTACACTCTACAGGAGAGAGAGGATCCCGCTGATCATAAGAGAGTACCCTCTACAGAAGAGGACCCCACTCATCATAAGAGCTTATATTCTAGAGTAGAGAGAGAGGACTCCGCTGACAAGAGCTTACACTCTGCAGAAGAAAGAGACTAAGGGCCGCTTTACACGCTACGACATCGCTAGCAATTGCTAGCGATGTCGAGCCCGATAGCACCCGCCCCCGTCATACGGCCGACATGTGGTGATCGCTGCCGTAGCGAACATTCTCGCAGCGTCACAAGACATTCAGCGACGTTGCTGTGACTGCTGAACAATCCCTCCCTCAAGGTGGAGGTGTGTTCGGTGTCACCGCAATGTCACCGCGACGTAACCGCGACATCACTAAGCGGCCGGCCAATAGAAATGGAGGGGCAGAGATAAGCGGGACGTAACATCCCGCCCACCTTCTTCCTTCCTCTTTGACGGCGGACGCAGGTAAGGTGAGTTTCCTCGTTCCTGCAGTGTCACACATAGCGATGTGTGCTGCCGCAGGACCGACGAACAACATCGTACCTGCAGCTGCAACAATAATTGGGAATGGACCCCCCATGTCACCGATTAGCAATTTTGAACATTTTTGTAACGATTCAAAATCGCTCATAGGTGTCACACACCCAGGTACTGATCACCACTGTACAAGGTATGATAATCTGTAACATGTCAGAGCTGTAGGGCATTATGGGGAAGTCCGAACAGCCATGCAAAAAGACATCACCATGCTGTTTGATGCTTCAGCAGTGTGGGAAATAGTACCAGACATTTATTTATTTATTTATTTGCAAATTGAATCTCAAAATGTTTGAATTCAGGAAATTCAACATACAATTGATGCTCTGCGGATAGATCTGCTCACCTATAGTAAAAGGGCTTTCCCGCAATCAGAATTCATTCAGGTGTTCATTGGGATTATAATCAGGCTCTGTGCAAACCACTTGTGTTTATCCACACTAAACATGTCAAACCATGCCTTTATGGACCTAGTGCACAAGGCATAGTCATGCCGGAGTATTAAAATGCCTTCCTCAAAGATGGAAGTCTATAAATGTCTAAAATGCATTTTTATGTTGTTTCATTTAGATTATTATTCACTACATATAAGATACCTAAGCCACTATATCCCTTAATATTATTACCAATGTATGTTTATGGAGTGCTACGAGTGTGTCACGTCCGCAGGTGACATCTTGCATTGGAGTTGATTTACTTTCTATTGATGCTGAAAGGGTTAAGGACTTTTTCCCATGCTGGCTGAGATTACTTTTAGCCATAATCATAGCTGCAACATTTTGTCATCACACCCTTCTGCTACATAAACCCATTCCTGGCTTTACTCTATGCCAGTGATAGATATTCTGTATACTGACCGCGTTGTAGGAGCTTGTCTCTGCATATCTGTCTTGTTGTTTCAGTGGCAGCTGCAAAGTTTCCTGCTGACGAAACCTAGGAGTGCTTTTGTTGTGTTTTTCACCACCTGTTTGCCTTACTTTGCTTGTGTTGTTTTATTGTAGTAGTGGGACTAATATCCCGTAGGCCAACACCCCAGTCAGGGTAATTTCAGGGTCGGCGAGGGCCTAGCCACGTGACGGAGCACAGGGGTAAGGAGGACCCATCTAGTGACATAAGGGACTGCAGGGATCAGCCACAAGTGACTTTGACTTGGTGACTCCTCTCCTTATCGCCCGGGCCCTCCTTTCCCTCTATGTTGTGCCGCACGCTGGGCATTTCCTCATCCCGACGTGACATGATTGCATGTGTGTCATTTCATGCTTTTGTTGGTACTTAAGATACCTTGAGCACCCAAACCTAATCAAAAGAACAGGTATCTACGTGCTTCTTGTCATATTATGTAGTATTTTTACAGACAAGTCACTCATAAAACCTAGGTGATGATATCTGTTTGCAAAATAATGTTAAGAATCTCATAGTCCATATGAATGGCAGTTTTCTGGTAACAAATATGGTATACGCATGGTTGTGTTACGTCAGCATTGTATGGTAGTTTTGTTTGGCTACTGTTTTAATGCATTATTTAGGAATTGCAAGGTGCATTTACTATTTTCCTTCATTTACTGAGTGTCATTATTCTGTGCATTGAAGCATTGTTTGATAGCATTTTAGATGAGTGGATCTAAAAAGCTGGACACTGATTATCTTGATTGTTCCACACATATGCATACTCTTGTGTTCGAAGAGTGGAGTAAGTCACAGACACTGATGTTTCTTCCCCAATAGAAAAAGATTGGGCATGGTAAAATCCAACAGCCTGATCCTTTTTTTCTAAAATATACCACCACGACATAGTCAGAACACCACCATAGTTGGTCAATCTAATGTGTGTGTGTGTGTGTGTATGTATGTATGTATGTATGTATGTATGTATATATATATATATATATATATATATATATATATATATATATATATATATATATATATATGGCTAGCAATATTCAGCCTCTTTCATGCCTTTGATGGTCCTGTAAGGCTAAGCTTTCTGCCCAAAATCAACTTTCACATACATTCCTCTCTTCCAGTCATCTGGGTGGAACCCAAACCAGAAACAGTCTTAAAGCAGACTTTATGGTAACCCCACTGGACATGATTGATGTCCTTAATGCAGGAATAGATCGAATGTAGGTGCTGGAATCACACCCACCTGGGCTGATTGATGTCCTTTATGAAGGAAAGGATCAAATGTAGATACTGAAATTACTCCCACCTGGGCTGATTGATGTCCTTGCAAAGGAAAGGATCAAATGTAGATACTGGAATCACACCCACCTGGGCTGATTGATGTCCTTTAGGAAGGAAAGGATCAAATGTAAATAATGGAATCACACCCACCTGGGCTGATTGATGTCCTCCAGACAGCAATCCAGACTATGGGAAAGGCATCACTCTCATCCAGGGATGGTGAATACAATACCTGGATTAGGGCTTATATTTGATGAGGCACCTCTCTGATAACTGGAAGAGGGCAATTAGCATAGCAGTCATGACCACTATAAAAGTTTAATTTGGACAGAAAACCTAATCCTTAATCTAATCTAATGTTAGAATTATATAAAAGGGAAGAATACCACCATGGTGACAGTCTGGGAGGCTTAGGGGCACTTTGCACACTACAACATCGCAGGTGCGATGTCGGTGGGGTCAAATTGAAAATGACGTACTTCCGGCATCGCATGCGACATCATAGTGTGTAAAGGCTCGATGATACGATTAACGAGCGCAAAAGCATCGTAATCGTATCATCGGTGCAGCGTCGGCGTAATCCTTAATTACGCTGACGCGACGGTCCGATGTTGTTCCTCGCTCCTGCGGCAGCACACAGCGCTGTGTGTGAAGCCGCAGGAGCGAGGAAGATCTCCTACCGGCGTCACCGCGGCTTCCGTAGAATATGCAGAAGGAAGGAGGTGGGCGGGATGTTTACATCCCACTCATCTCCGCCCCTCCGCTCCGATTGGCCACCTGCCGTGTGACGTCGCAGTGATGCCGCACGACCCGCCCCCTTAATAAGGAGGTGGGTTGCCAGCCAGAGCGACAGTCGCAGGACAGGTGAGTCCATGTGAAGCTGCCGTAGCGATAATGTTCGCTACGGCAGCTATCACAAGGATATCGCAGCTGCGACGGGGGCGGGGACTATTGCGCTCGGCATCGCAGCATCGGCTTGCGATGTCGTAGTGTGCAAAGTGCCCCTTAGAGCTCGTTGCAGGCTGCCTTTAAGCAGTAGGGTCTTCCATAATGAGATTCATTCTAGAAAACCCACAACCTGATAAAATGTGTTTTTTTTGCAGAAAAAGGACAGCTTTTTCCCATTGTTTAAAACGTTGAAAATATTCAGATATTCCAGACGTTAGTAAACATACAGAGAACATTTGGTTTCTATGGATACCTAAGTGATATTCTAATGTTTCCACTAGCTCGACACTTTTAAAAATAGTATCTATCTCTCTACATGCCGAAGATACCTTATTCCATGAAGAGAACGGCATCATAACAAACCTATTTTACCAGGAGCGAAACTCGAGACTTGTGTTGGAGGGCATCTCTCCATTATTGTACTTCACAGTATGGCGTATTATATATAGCTGTCAGTAAACTGAATATACAGCCGCACCAGCACTGCGATACATAGATTTATATAGTAATTGAAACTGAAGAGTACTAGCGGGTAAATGAAAAAGTAAGAGATTTTTCGGTACTGGGCTTTACAAGTTGTATCATCTGGATCTGAACATCAAGTGGCCGGTTATGGACAGCTCTTAGCACTTTGATTTTGAAGGTGTAAAAGCTAAGACGTTGACTGAAGGATGAGTTAATCATTATTCTGGAATGATATACAGGTTCTAAATTACACAAGTAATGCTGAGAATGGCTTTGGGTACATCAATCTTAATAAGTGTACATAATAAAGAATTATACTGTATAATACAGTAAATTGGTACTGAACACCCAGGTGTTAATAATGCATTAATATAAGAATAAAGTGGCAATGTCTCTCCGATATAATTGTTAGAAAGGACAAATCATTCAGTTCCGTAGAAGTTAAAGAATTCTCTCCATTCTTGAAACCCAATGTGGTGGTGAGCTAACTTCTACTTAAAATGATTCCACCACCTTATTACAAGGGGTTGTCCAAGACTTTAACATTAATTACCTAATCTTAGGATAGGTCATCAATGTCAATGATCATTTGGTATGTGACACCCTGCACCCTAACCGATCAGCTTTACCCGATATAACCACCGGCTGAAACTACTCAGTTGCAGAGCTGCACAACTCTATAGTGGGCATGGCTGGGTATTGCATATCCTCCCCTATTCTAATCAATTGGGATGATGGAGCTGTGCTGGGCAGCTCTTCAACTGAGTGGTACCGGCCGGCAGTGGCAGTGATCGGTGGATGTGATGGGTGTTGCACCCCCACCAACCAGACATTGATGGCCTATCCTAAGGATAAATAATCAATGCTAAAGTCCTGGACAACACCTTTAAAGAGAATCTGATAGTAGCATAGTGTATAGACTGAGAGCCTTCTTCCAGCAATGTATCACTTACTAGACTGCTTGGTGTTGTTTTGATAGAATCCCTGTTTGGTCTGATTGAGATGTAGCAGAGTTATGACTTCAGGCCTGTGTATAACCCAGTCCACATCCCTGATTGGCAGTTTCCTGTGTACGCTGCAAATTGTGAGCAAACTGACAATCAGTGGTCTGGGCGCAGTTACACAGATTAGCCTAAGAGAATATCCAGTCAAAGGTTGCTTTTTATATGCTGGTGTTTAATTCGTGAAAAATTCCATAACAGTCAGTGTGTAGCAATACAGGGCAATGCAAGGTCCAACGTTTCGGCTCATATGAGAGCCTTCACCAGGGACATGAAATACCGTATTGTGTAAGGAAAAGCCCTGCACACACAGTATATATAGAGACAATGTAGGTTATAGGAGAAGCACAAGGCTACTAATAGAATCCGAGGTTCAGGATGGAGTCGGGGTAGAGAAATGTCCGGACAGTATTACGGCTTGCCGTAATACTGTCCGGACATTTCTCTACACTGACTTGTGGGGGCTCTCATATGGAGGATACAATAAGGGCTGATCTCAGTATGAGATGATGCAATAGATTATGAAGATGAGTCACATCAGGAGAGGGGAGCCTGAGGATTGTACTCCGTGGCCAGATAATAGGGGAAATTGCCCCATGAGTATACCGAGGCTAATCAGAAATGGTGCAAGGACCAAAGAGTAATCTGGAATGCCTATTGCAGCATGTAGTCAGACTGACTCATTCTGACTATATGCTGCAATAGGCATTCCAGATTACTCTTTGGTCCTTGCACCATTTCTGATTAGCCTCGGTATACTCATGGGGCAATTTCCCCTATTATCTGGCCACGGAGTACAATCCTCAGGCTCCCCTCTCCTGATGTGACTCATCTTCATAATCTATTGCATCATCTCATACTGAGATCAGCCCTTATTGTATCCTCCATATGAGAGCCCCCACATGTCACATAATACGGCCGTAATACTGTCCGGACATTTCTCTACCCTGACTCCATCCTGAACCTCGGATTCTATTAGTAGCCTTGTGCTTCTCCTATAACCTACATTGTCTCTATTTATACTGTGTGTGCAGGACTTTTCCTTACACAATACGGTATTTCATGTCCCTGGTGAAGGCTCTCATATGAGCCGAAACGTTGGACCTTGCATTGCCCTGTATTGCCACACACTGACTGTTATGGAATTTTTCACGAATTAAACACCAGCATATTAAAAGCAACCTTTGACTGGATATTCTCTTTTTCTCAATCTGTGTGCCGGGGTTTTTTGAATTATTGGACAACTTTTGTCTCCCGAGCACCAGTTCGTTCAGTAGTAGAGCGCAGCTTATCTCTTCTCAACACAGATTAGCCTGACTGCTCTAGATTGCATGTGAGATGTAGGCCTTTAGTGATAATCTTCTGATGATAAAACATTGATTGTAGAGAAACTACAGCACACTGCCTAGTAAGTGACACATCGCTAGAATCAGGGTCTCAATTGCTACACTATACTGCAGTCAAATTAAAAAGTAAAAGCCTGCTGACAGATTCCCTTTCAGGCTAAGGACACATGGCGAGAAAAATGGAGAGAGTGGAATGCTATAAAAAAACGCATTCCACTCGGATCAATGTTACTCTATGGGGCTACTCCCATGTGCGATTTTTTATCTATGCACTAATCGGACCAAGGATAGAATCGCAGCAGGCTGCGGGTGGAATGCGATTCGTTTTCACTTGCACCCATAGAAGTCTATGGGTGCGAGTAAAACATCACACTGCACTGAGATTACAGCGAAGTGCAGTGCGATATACGCATCAGCTGATAATGAAGGAGATGGGGAGATTAGTCCCTCCCTCTTCTCTGCAGCTGTGATCTGATCGCAGGTTCGCATCACAGTGGCATGAAACTCGGCCTACACTCCAGCAGAGTGGGAGCCGGGGGTCATGCGATGCACTCACATTATTGCTCGTGTGGCCCCAGCCTAAAGCCTGCTTTATACCATACGATCCAGCATACGATATCGTATGCGATCGTACCCGACCCATCGTATGTGCAGCACGTTCAATTTGTTGAACGTGTCGCATAAACGAATAACCCCCCGTCACATGTACTTACCCATCCATACGACCTCAATGTGGGCGGCGAACATCCACTTCCTGGAGTGGGAGGGACATTCAGCGTCACATCGACGTCACGCAGCAGCTGGCCAATAGAAGCGGAGGGGCGGAGATGAGCGGGACGTAAACATCCCGCCCACCTCCTTCCTTCCGCATTGCCGGCGGGAGCCGCAGGACATAGGTAAGATCTGTTCATCATTCCCGGGGTGTCACACGCTGCGATGTGTGATACTCTGGGTACGATGAACAATCTGACGTGCAATTTTTAGGAGTTGAACGACGTGCATGCGATGAACGTTTTACCGTTCATTCGCAATCGCACGTAGCTGTCACACACTACAATGTACCTTACGATGCCGGATGTGCGTCACTTACGACGTGACCCCGCCGACACATTGTAAGACATATTGTAGTGTGTAATGCGCCCTTTAGGACACAAATCCCACTGTGACTTGCTGAACTTTCCAGATTTCCTTTTACTGGTTGCCATTATTTGCTTTTGTTCTCATTGTGATGGAGATGCCACCTAATTATGCAAGTTTATTTACTGTTATTTCACTTGTGCAGTAATGACAGAACATATTATATGGTGCTGCAATGTGTACAAGATCTAGTGTAGTGTCATTTTAAGCACGTGGATGCTTCATAAAGCTAGTGTCATATATGCCATTCACATTAGGCATGCCATGCATTGCTCTGTAAATGTATAATCTATATTAAAAGAGTTGTCTGAAGTTGCTGAACACAAGAGACTTCCAGATCTCTGGTTGCCAGGGTTGCTAGATGGACATGTCTGCTGGTGGCTCGGACAGGGTACTTCCGGGCTACCAGAATCAGCGTTGCTTCTGCAAGCTTTGGGGAGGCAGCGTTGCACTGCAATTCTCTGGATCCAGCAATCTAGCCAGCTTCAGGGCTGCGCTTATAGGCTCTCTCAAAAAGAGCTTGTATGTGCTGTATTCCTTGCTGGATACTGCTGATAGACTACAGACATGGCTGCTAACCAAGGCAAGAATAAAGTTACAATTCTCTCTATTCTTCAGAGAGGGTTTTCTATAACAACTACAGTAAATTGCAAAGTTGCTTGTATTTATAAGCACTTTGCAATTTCACCAATTTAAAATGATGAGACAACCCCCTTAGACCATTTTGTTTGCTGAGCTTGTTTGTAACATGGACAATTTAGTATTAGTATTGGTATGCCCATGGAAGGGTAAAGAGAACAGAAATGGGCTCTCCAGTAGAGGCCAGACACAGCATGGTACAATGAAGGAAAAGCTGTCCAGCTAAATAGTGTCTGCATCTTAGCTAGATAGAAGTGGAGGTGAGGAGTAGTGTTGAGCGGATCCGAACTGTAAAAATCCGGATCCGCGCGGTTTCAGCATCCGATCCGGGTCCGACCCCGTCGCGGGAATCCGGCTGCACGATCCGCAAGTTTTTTTTTTCTCTCTCTCTCTCTCTTTCTCTCTCTCTCTTTTTCCAACCCGCGAGGGATCCACCGGACCCGGATTATTACAAGTCCGCTCAACTCTAGTGAGGAGTACTTATAATTTTATAGAGCATAAGGACTATAGAGAGTGCCATAGAGTTCAAGAAAGCAGCACGTGTAAGTGTTTGCACTGTCAATGGTGCATTCCGGACTTGTGCAAAGACATTTAACCTGACATATTCCTCTAAACAACCAGCATGTGTACATTCATATATAAATACTTCTCTTAACAAGCCATTCTTATTATATCACTCCTATGTGCAAAACTATATTTTTAAATTCCATTTTCAATATGCAAAAAAGTTTTGAACTATTCAATGGGGTATTTGTTTCCCCAGACTAGTCAGTGTGGGCATCATAACATGATTTGCAAGGTGTCATCACTGCCTGTCTGCATATCTTGCGCATGCGCACAGCTTTCTTCCGTACACGTCAATCACCTCTGAATCTAGGTGAACGCTTCCCAGCTTCAGAGGCCCAATGTGCATATCCAGAAGAAATGAAAAAGCCTGACATAAGCAGAACAGAGCTTACAGAATCGCCAACTAATTTTTGACTTCTCCATGGACTTTGCGCTTTTTTATTTCCAGACATGCACAGTGCGCATGTTAAGCATACATCCAGCTTCAGAGGCACACTGACTTGTATGTAAGAAAGTTGCAGGAGCTTGACAACATCGTGAGTGGGACGACTAGTCTGCGAAAACCAACGCCCCTCGACTAGTCTGAAACCTATTTGCATATTGAAAACAAAATTTAAAGATAGTTTTTGATATACATGCTAATGGTTATTCAGCAGAAAGGGCTCGTTAGGCAGGATGTTTATATATGAATGTCCACATACTGGTGGTTTGGCGACCATGGCGGACCTGTCAGATTCCCTATAATATTCTACCATGTAACAGCATGTAATGAAGCTTCAGAAGTAGGAACTGGGGGCCATATATATCTATTGTACAGGAAACAAACCTGTCAATAATTCATTCCATAAATAAGTCAGCAGAAGGGGAACACGAGAATCTGATAGTCGCAATTTTTTTTAATAAATCTTTTTTGTAGAATTTTTTTAAAACTTTGCCTAAATGTATCATATTACAGAAGAACTAGATAAGCCAGAAGCATAGGCAACATTACGTATTACATGTATACAGATTCTGTGGTCAGTAAAAAGTACATTATTTATTACTTCTAAGGACTTTATAAAGAAAAAGTCACTATTCCTTACATGTAATGAACATTATTACTTCCAAGGATTTTATAATGGAAAAGTGTCTATTCCTTACATGAGATGAACATTATGTATTACTTCTAAGGACTTTATAAAGGAAAAGTGACTACGAGGGGCTGCTGGCTTTACCCAGAAACAAACAAACTTTATATGTATTCCACAAACTCTCCACTGATGTCAACACACTTCTTATATTGGTATTCCAAGTTCTGTAAGCCTAGCAAAAAGAAGGATTTCGATTGTGCCTCAAGCCAGTCATCCGTAGCAGCCATGGCATCAGAAATGGTGTGAAATTTGGTACCCTTGAGGTGTTACTTCAAGTTTGGAAACAGATGATAGTTGAATGGAGCTACATCTGGTGAATAAGGTGGGTGGTCAACTAGCTGGAAGCCCAGCTCTGCCAGTTTTGCCATGGTCGCTTGTGCAGTGGAGCGGAGGCGTTGTCTTGCAGGAACAAGATTCCTTTGGACAGCTTGCAGCACCTTTTCGCCTTCAGAGCTGCCTTCAATTGGTCCAAAAGTTCAATGTAATACCTTGCATTGATGGTGGAACCCTTTTGAAGGTAGTCCACTAGGAGCACGCCCTCCTTATCCCAGAACACAGACGCCATCACCTTAGTGGCTGATTTTTGCACCCTGAACTTCTTTGTACGAGGAGAACCATTGTGTCTCCACTCTTTTGACTGCTCCTTGTTTTCATGGTCATAGAAATAAATTCTGGTCTCACTATTAGGGGTACTTCTCACATAGCGAGATCGCTAGTGAGATTGCTGCTGAGAAACTTTTTTTCGTGACGCACCAGTGACCTCATTAGCGATGTTGCTGTGTGTGACACTGAGCAGTGATCTGGCCCCTGCTGTAAAATCACTGCTCGTTACACCCAGTGTTGGTTCATTTTTTGGACGTTGCGCTCCCCCTGTGAAGCACACATCGCTGTGTTTGACAGCGAGAGAGCAATGATCTAACTGTGCAGGGAGCAGGGAGCTGGCTTCTGGCAGCCTGCGGTAAGCTGTAACCAAGGTAAATATCGGGTAACCAAGCAAAGCCCTTTGCTTGGTTACCTGATATTTACCTTGGTTACTAGCGTCCGCCACTCTCAGGCTGCCAGTGCAGACTCCCTGCTCCCTGCACATGTAGCCAGAGTACACATCGGGTAAATAAGCAAAGCGGTTTGCTTATTAACCCGATGTGTACCCTGGCTAAGAGTGCAGAGAGCCAGCGCTAAGCGGTGTGCGCTGGTAACCAAGGTAAATATCGGGTAACCAAGCGAAGTGCTTTGCTTGATTACCCGATATTTACCTCAGTTACCAAGCGCAGCATCGCTTCCACGCGTCGCTGCTGGCTGGGGGCTGGTCACTGGTCACTGATGAGATCTGCTTTATTGACAGCTCACCAGCGACCATGTAGCGAAGCACCAGCAATCCTGACCAGGTCAGATCGCTGGTGGGATCGCTGGAGCATCGCTAAAGTGTGATGATACCCTTAGTGACCAGTCAATCCAGGAAGTTCCTATCAGTCCAGAAACACTGACAAATGGTCTGGGAAGTTTTCATTCACATGCTTCTCTGATCTGTCGTCAAACATTTGTGGACCCACTTTGCAGATAGCTTCCTCATGTCCAAATGTTCATGGATAATGACACAAACACAATCACGGGAAATCCCCATGATGTCTTGTTACGAGGGGGACCCGGGGAAGCGTGCCAAGATGGGGAATGGACAGCTTCCGCCGGTCAAGGTCCACTGTGCGGTGTAAGGGACCGCTGCTATGGTGGGTGAAGAGTAGAGTTGAGCGCGGTTCGTGGTTCGTGGTTCTCCAGTTCTAGGCTCGAGTGATTTTGGGGCATGTTCTAGATCGAACTAGAACTCGAGCTTTTTGCAAAAGCTCGATAGTTCTAGAAACGTTCGAGAACGGTTCTAGCAGCCAAAAAACAGCTAAATCTTAGCTTGGTTTCTGCTGTAATAGTGTAAGTCACTCTGTGAATCAAACTATTATCACATTTCAGTGTATAGTGTGCGTGAACAGCGCCTTCAGATCACTGCTGTTTCTATAATGGCGATCGCCATTTTTTTTTTTTCTTGTCTTCCTTCCCTAAGCGCGCGCGTCTTGTGGGGCTGGCCAGCATGTCAGCCAATCACAGACACACACACACCTAAGTGGACTTTGAGGCAGAGAAGCAACGGCATGTGTGATAGGATCTGCATGTCACATGTCCCTGCATTATAAAACCGGACATTTTCTTCACGATCGCCATTATTTGCCTTCTGCGTCTTTGGTGTCAGACATCACTGTCGCAGTTCCGTCCTTTGTCCTATCGCCGATACAGCTGTATGCGCTGCATACACAGCGTTAGACAGCTTAGGGAGAGCACATTCTAGCAGTCCTTTTAAGGGCTCATACCGGCAGGGTCAGAGAGCCATAGGTGACAGGTCCTGCAAACAGCAACAGCGTCTGTGTAGCCCAGGTCAGGGATTTCCTCCCTGCATTTCACCATTAGGAGGGAATAGAAAGGCAGGCTTCCATTCCTCTACCCAGAGCACCACAATCCTGCCACTGTACCCTCTTGTCCTCTGCACACTCCAACTCATTCTAACTAAGCCATTATACTAGCAAACACTCAGTGTACCTAGTGGCATCCTATCTGTGGCTATTGGACTTTGCTATAGTCCCACTAGTGCAAAGACATTTGCAGAGCACATCTGCCTGCATTGCACACTCCAAGTTTTTTAAACTAAGCCATTTTACTAGCAAACACTCTGTACCTAGTGGCATCCTATACGTGGCTATTGGACTTTGCTATAGTCCCACTAGGGCCAAGACATTTGCAGAGCGCATCTGCCTGCGTTGCACACTCCAACAAATTATAACGAAGCCATTATACTAGCAAACACTCAGTGTACCTAGTGGCATCCTATACGTGGCTATTGGACTTTGCTATAGTCCCACTAGTGCCAAGACATTTGCAGAGCACATCTGCCTGCATTGCACACTCCAAGTTTTTTAAACTCAGCCATTATACTAGCACACACTCAGTGTACCTAGTGGCATCCTATACGTGGCTATTGGACTTTGCTATAGTCCCACTAGTGCCAAGACATTTGCAGAGCGCATCTGCCTGCGTTGCACACTCCAACTAATTATAACGAAGCCATTATACTAGCACACACTCAGTGTACCTAGTGGCATCCTATACGTGGCTATTGGACTTTGCTATAGTCCCACTAGTGCCAAGACATTTGCAGAGCGCATCTGCCTGCATTGCACACTACAACAAATTATAACGAAGCCATTATACTAGCACACACTCAGTGTACCTAGTGGCATCCTATACGTGGCTATTGGACTTTGCTATAGTCCCACTAGTGCAAAGACATTAGCAGAGCACATCTGCCTGCATTGCACACTCCAAGTTTTTTAAACTCAGCCATTATACTAGCAAACACTCAGTGTACCTAGTGGCATCCTATACGTGGCTATTGGACTTTGCTATAGTCCCACTAGTGCAAAGACATTAGCAGAGCACATCTGCCTGCATTGCACACTCCAAGTTTTTTAAACTCAGCCATTATACTAGCAAACACTCAGTGTACCTAGTGGCATCCTATACGTGGCTATTGGACTTTGCTATAGTCCCACTAGTGCAAAGACATTAGCAGAGCACATCTGCCTGCATTGCACACTCCAAGTTTTTTAAACTCAGCCATTATACTAGCAAACACTCAGTGTACCTAGTGGCATCCTATACGTGGCTATTGGACTTTGCTATAGTCCCACTAGTGCAAAGACATTAGCAGAGCACATCTGCCTGCATTGCACACTCCAAGTTTTTTAAACTCAGCCATTATACTAGCAAACACTCAGTGTACCTAGTGGCATCCTATACGTGGCTATTGGACTTTGCTATAGTCCCACTAGTGCCAAGACATTTGCAGAGCGCATCTGCCTGCGTTGCACACTCCAACTAATTATAACGAAGCCATTATACTAGCACACACTCAGTGTACCTAGTGGCATCCTATACGTGGCTATTGGACTTTGCTATAGTCCCACTAGGGCCAAGACATTTGCAGAGCACATCTGCCTGCATTGCACACTCCAAGTTTTTTAAACTAAGCAATTTTACTAGCAAACACTTAGTGTACCTAGTGGCATCCTATACGTGGCTATTGGACTTTGCTATAGTCCCACTAGTGCAAAGACATTAGCAGAGCACATCTGCCTGCATTGCACACTCCAAGTTTTTTAAACTCAGCCATTATACTAGCAAACACTCAGTGTACCTAGTGGCATCCTATACGTGGCTATTGGACTTTGCTATAGTCCCACTAGTGCAAAGACATTAGCAGAGCACATCTGCCTGCATTGCACACTCCAAGTTTTTTAAACTCAGCCATTATACTAGCAAACACTCAGTGTACCTAGTGGCATCCTATACGTGGCTATTGGACTTTGCTATAGTCCCACTAGTGCCAAGACATTTGCAGAGCGCATCTGCCTGCGTTGCACACTCCAACTAATTATAACGAAGCCATTATACTAGCACACACTCAGTGTACCTAGTGGCATCCTATACGTGGCTATTGGACTTTGCTATAGTCCCACTAGTGCCAAGACATTTGCAGAGCGCATCTGCCTGCGTTGCACACTCCAACTAATTATAACGAAGCCATTATACTAGCACACACTCAGTGTACCTAGTGGCATCCTATACGTGGCTATTGGACTTTGCTATAGTCCCACTAGTGCCAAGACATTTGCAGAGCGCATCTGCCTGCGTTGCACACTCCAACTAATTATAACGAAGCCATTATACTAGCACACACTCAGTGTACCTAGTGGCATCCTATACGTGGCTATTGGACTTTGCTATAGTCCCACTAGTGCCAAGACATTTGCAGAGCGCATCTGCCTGCGTTGCACACTCCAACTAATTCTAACGAAGCCATTATACTAGCACACACTCAGTGTACCTAGTGGCATCCTATACGTGGCTATTGGACTTTGCTATAGTCCCACTAGTGCCAAGACATTTGCAGAGCGCATCTGCCTGCGTTGCACACTACAACAAATTATAACGAAGCCATTATACTAGCAAACACTCAGTGTACCTAGTGGCATCCTATACGTGGCTATTGGACTTTGCTATAGTCCCACTAGTGCCAAGACATTTGCAGAGCGCATCTGCCTGCGTTGCACACTCCAACTAATTATAACGAAGCCATTATACTAGCACACACTCAGTGTACCTAGTGGCATCCTATACGTGGCTATTGGACTTTGCTATAGTCCCACTAGTGCCAAGACATTTGCAGAGCGCATCTGCCTGCGTTGCACACTCCAACTAATTATAACGAAGCCATTATACTAGCAAACACTCAGTGTACCTAGTGGCATCCTATACGTGGCTATTGGACTTTGCTATAGTCCCACTAGTGCCAAGACATTTGCAGAGCGCATCTGCCTGCGTTGCACACTTCAACTAATTATAACGAAGCCATTATACTAGCACACACTCAGTGTACCTAGTGGCATCCTATACGTGGCTATTGGACTTTGCTATAGTCCCACTAGTGCCAAGACATTAGCAGAGCACATCTGCCTGCATTGCACACTCCAAGTTTTTTAAACTCAGCCATTATACTAGCAAACACTCAGTGTACCTAGTGGCATCCTATACGTGGCTATTGGACTTTGCTATAGTCCCACTAGTGCAAAGACATTAGCAGAGCACATCTGCCTGCATTGCACACTCCAAGTTTTTTAAACTCAGCCATTATACTAGCAAACATTCAGTGTACCTAGTGGCATCCTATACGTGGCTATTGGACTTTGCTATAGTCCCACTAGTGCAAAGACATTAGCAGAGCACATCTGCCTGCATTGCACACTCCAACTAATTATAACGAAGCCATTATACTAGCACACACTCAGTGTACCTAGTGGCATCCTATACGTGGCTATTGGACTTTGCTATAGTCCCACTAGTGCCAAGACATTTGCAGAGCGCATCTGCCTGCGTTGCACACTCCAACTAATTCTAACGAAGCCATTATACTAGCACACACTCAGTGTACCTAGTGGCATCCTATACGTGGCTATTGGACTTTGCTATAGTCCCACTAGTGCCAAGACATTTGCAGAGCGCATCTGCCTGCGTTGCACACTACAACAAATTATAACGAAGCCATTATACTAGCAAACACTCAGTGTACCTAGTGGCATCCTATACGTGGCTATTGGACTTTGCTATAGTCCCACTAGTGCCAAGACATTTGCAGAGCGCATCTGCCTGCGTTGCACACTCCAACTAATTATAACGAAGCCATTATACTAGCACACACTCAGTGTACCTAGTGGCATCCTATACGTGGCTATTGGACTTTGCTATAGTCCCACTAGTGCCAAGACATTTGCAGAGCGCATCTGCCTGCGTTGCACACTCCAACTAATTATAACGAAGCCATTATACTAGCAAACACTCAGTGTACCTAGTGGCATCCTATACGTGGCTATTGGACTTTGCTATAGTCCCACTAGTGCCAAGACATTTGCAGAGCGCATCTGCCTGCGTTGCACACTACAACAAATTATAACGAAGCCATTATACTAGCAAACACTCAGTGTACCTAGTGGCATCCTATACGTGGCTATTGGACTTTGCTATAGTCCCACTAGTGCCAAGACATTTGCAGAGCGCATCTGCCTGCGTTGCACACTCCAACTAATTATAACGAAGCCATTATACTAGCACACACTCAGTGTACCTAGTGGCATCCTATACGTGGCTATTGGACTTTGCTATAGTCCCACTAGTGCCAAGACATTTGCAGAGCGCATCTGCCTGCGTTGCACACTACAACAAATTATAACGAAGCCATTATACTAGCAAACACTCAGTGTACCTAGTGGCATCCTATACGTGGCTATTGGACTTTGCTATAGTCCCACTAGTGCCAAGACATTTGCAGAGCGCATCTGCCTGCGTTGCACACTCCAACTAATTATAACGAAGCCATTATACTAGCAAACACTCAGTGTACCTAGTGGCATCCTATACGTGGCTATTGGACTTTTCTATAGTCCCACTAGTGCCAAGACATTTGCAGCACGTCTGCCTGCGTTGCACACTCCAACGAATTATAACTAAGTTACATTGTCAGGGATATTTATTCTTTATTATTCTGCTGTTAATAAAGCTAGACCACCACTGCAATCTTCACCACCTCTCAATTTTTACTACCACATTTTCAGTCCACAATCTTGTCGCAATCAACATGAGTGGCAAAATGACAGATGCTGGTGGAAAGGGGAAGAGGCGTGGTGGAAAAGGCAAAAAATGTTTTGTCAGTGGGGAAGGTGGCAAAGCTCCATTATCATCTGCTGAAGATAGACCATCTACTAGCAAAAGTAAGATGTCTACTACTTATTGTGGACAATCCGATGTGCTCCCTTTTTTACGGACACGAACAAGAGGAACAAAGGTAGATGATGGGCAAAAAAGGAAAATGCTTGAATGGATCTCAAGTGGTCCAACAAGAACCCTCTCAGCCACTTCAAGTACCGCATCCAAAAAACACCATTCCTCTGAGTTGTCATCCCAATCACACTTGATTTCTCCCAGCTCTGAAGTCTCCATCAGCCCTGCACAGTATGGTGGAACTGAGATGGCTGAGTCTGCAGAGCTGTTCAGTCACACTATAGCCTGGGAATCAGAGGTCTGCTCCCAAGCTACAGTGAGTACAGAACAGGAAATGGTCTGCAGTGATGCCCAGAACCTTTGTGACTCAGATTCAGGCCGTGAGGACCAAGTTTCTGAGCATAATGTTGACCCTTTGTCACAAACTGTAACACCTGTGGTTATAGACAATGAGGAACATACTGATGAAGATGAGACGCAGATACCCGATTGGGATGACAACTTAAATATTCGGTCAGGGCAAGAAGAGGCTCGGTCTGAGGGGGAGGGGAGTGCAAACACAACAATTGATGATGACGTTCTAGATCCCACCTACTGTCAACCCCCAGTCAGGCACTCGAGGAGGTCAACAGAGGCGGTGGAGGAGGATGCAACCGACGACGAAGTTACCTTGCGCCTTCCTGGACAGAGTCGGAGCACTGGTAGCACGTCTACAACTGCATCCTCAGCCACCACTCTGCCTATGAGCATTATTCGGGGTGGATCAACAGGTCGCATGGCCTCTAAGCCTTGCCTAGCCTGGGCCTTTTTTCACATCGAAAAAGATCGCCCAACTCATGTGATATGTAACATTTGTCATGATTCTGTTAGTAGAGGTCAAAACCTCAGCAGTTTGACAACTTCTTCCATGAATCGTCACATGAATAAATATCATAAGTCCCGGTGGGAAGCTCACCGTGCTGCAATGCCGGCTAGCGGAGCGAACCATCCACCGCCCGCCCCTTCCAGTGCATCCGCGCGCTCTTCATCTTCTAGGACTGTGGGGACAGCTGTCACACCTGTTTTTCCACGCAAAACTTCCACCACTGTAACCGCAACAGGCAGTTTGCTTGTAAGGTCGTCAGTTGGTTTGGAAGGGGAAACAAGTGAGTGTGTACAGCTCTCTCAGACATCGATAGCACCAACGTTGGATGAAGGCAACATCATGTCTCCGCCTGCACTTTCCTCACAAACCTGCATTTTTCCAGGGACACCCTACTCAACACCGTCTACACACAGCAGCCAGATCTCTGTCCCTCAGATGTGGTCAAATAAAAGGCCACTTCCTCCGACCCATGACAAAGCTAAGAGGTTGACTCTATCCCTCTGTAAGCTGTTGGCTACCGAAATGCTGCCTTTCCGCCTAGTTGACACACAGGATTTTAGAGACCTTATGTCTGTCGCTGTGCCCCAGTACCAGATGCCTAGTCGCCACTACTTCTCTAAGAAAGGTGTGCCCGCGCTACACCAGCATGTCGCACACAACATCACCGCTTCCTTGAGAAACTCTGTGTGTGAACGGGTGCATTTCACCACCGATACTTGGACCAGTAAGCATGGACAGGGACGTTACATGTCGCTGACTGGGCACTGGGTAACTATGGTGATAGATGGTGAAGGGTCTGCTGCACAAGTCTTGCCGTCCCCACGACTTGTGTGTCAATCCTCTGTCTGTCCAAGTTCCGCCACAGCTTCTGCATCCTCCACCTCATCTGGGTCCTCCACCTCCGCCCCAAGCCTGCCTGGTCAGGCCACCAGCGTTCTCACTGCGCAGAAGGAATCACGCACGCCTCATTACTATGCTGGCAGCCGAGCGCAACGGCATCAGGCGGTCTTTAGCTTGACATGTCTTGGTAATAAGAGTCACACAGCTGAGGAGTTGTGGTCAGCTCTGCGGTCCGAGTTTAATAAATGGTTGTCTCCACTCAACCTGCAGCCTGGTAAGGCCGTGTGCGACAATGCTGCAAACCTGGGTGCGGCCCTTCGCCTGGGCAAGGTGACACACGTACCTTGTATGGCTCACGTGTTGAACCTTGTCGTGCAGCAATTTTTAACACACTATCCCGGCCTAGATGGCCTTCTGAACAGGGCACGAAAACTGTCTGCTCACTTCCGGCGTTCAAGCGCCGCAGCTGAGCGACTTGCATCGCTACAGAAGTCTTTCGGCCTGCCGGTTCATCGCCTGAAATGCGATGTGGCGACACGCTGGAATTCAACTCTCCACATGTTACAGCGACTGTGGCAGCACCGCAGAGCCCTGGTGCAATACGTCATGACGTATAGCCTGGGCCAACGAGATGCAGAGGTGGGGCAGATCACCCTGATGGAGTGGTCTCAGATCAAGGACCTATGCACCCTTCTGCACAGTTTCGACATGGCGACGAATATGTTTAGCTCTGACAATGCCATTATCAGCATGACGATTCCAGTCATTTACATGCTGGAGCACACGCTAAACACTATTCGGAGTCAGGGGGTGGGACAACATGAAGGGGAGGAACTACAGGAGGATTCATATGTGCAAGGGACAACAACATCACCAAGGTCCAGACGTTCATCATCACCAACGCAGCAGGCATGGGACCATGGGGAACAGGGATCGACAAGGGCGCATAGTAGCAGGCGAAATGTTGAGCAAGGTGCAGGAGAACATGAAGAAATGGAGGACGAACTGTCCATGGACATGGAAGACTCAGCGGATGAGGGAGACCTTGGTCAAATTTCAGTTGAAAGAGGTTGGGGGGAGATGTCAGAGGAAGAAAGAACGGGTAGCACCTCTATGCCACAAACACAGCGTGGACTTGGTCCGCATGGCTGCGCAAGACACATGAGTGCCTTTTTGTTGCACTACCTCCAACATGACAGTCGTATTGTCAAAATTAGAAGTGATGATGACTACTGGATTGCCACACTATTAGATCCCCGGTAAAAGTCCAAATTTTGTGACATAATTCCAGCCATAGAAAGGGACGCACGTATGCAGGAGTATCAGCAGAAGCTGTTACTCGATCTTAGCTCGGCTTTTCCACCAAACAACCGTGCAGGTGCAGGGAGGGAATCTCCCAGTTGTAACTTGACAAACATGGGACGGTCTCGTCATCTTCAGTCTACCCGTACCAGTAGGACCGTATCTGGTGCCGGTAACAGCAATTTTATGGAATCTTTTCATAATTTTTTTAGACCCTCTTTTGCAAGGCCACCAGAGACAACAAGTCTGACACATACTCAACGGCTGGAGAGGATGATACAGGAGTATCTCCAAATGAACATCGATGCCATGACTGTGCAACTGGAGCCTTGCTCCTTTTGGGCTTCAAACATAGAAAAATGGCCAGAGCTCTCCAGTTACGCCTTGGAGATTTTGTCGTGTCCAGCTGCCAGCGTTGTCTCTGAACGTGTATTCAGTGCTGCTGGGTGTGTGCTGACAGATAAGCGCACGCGTCTGTCCAGTGACAATGTGGACAGACTGACGTTCATCAAAATGAACAAGTCATGGATCCAGAAGGAATTTACTACCCCTGTGTCATCCTGGGGAGAGTAAATGCTTGTGGATT
The DNA here is from genome assembly GCF_048569485.1 of Anomaloglossus baeobatrachus. NCBI lineage: Eukaryota > Metazoa > Chordata > Amphibia > Anura > Aromobatidae > Anomaloglossus > Anomaloglossus baeobatrachus. The sequence continues at coordinate 212,918,445 of NC_134356.1, read as the reverse complement.
TGGAATGTGCTTGATGCAAATCAAAACATCCTGTTTGCAACTAGGGCCCAAGTGCTGCCACTGATGGGGTGTCTGTGTGGCCCAATTTTTGGAAAAAAAGGGAGACTCCGCTTGGAGTAACCCTTGCTTGATGTGTTTTTAAAAGAAGCCAAGATGAACAGAGCTGGGATCAGGAAATACTTTGCTACCTACCCCGGTGTCATCCTGGGGACGGATAAGAATGGCGTATTTTTGAATGTGCTTGATGCAAATCAAAACATCCTGTTTGCAACTAGGGCCCAAGTGCTGCCACTGATGGGGTGGGTGTCTGTGTGGCCCAATTTTTGGAAAAAAAGGGAGACTCCGCTTGGAGTAACCCTTGCTTGATGTGTTTTTAAAAGAAGCCAAGATGAACAGAGCTGGGATCAGCAAAGACTTTGCTACCTACCCCGGTGTCATCCTGGGGACAGATAAGAATGGCGTATTTTTGAATGTGCTTGATGCAAATCAAAACATCCTGTTTGCAACTAGGGCCCAAGTGCTGCCACTGATGGGGTGGGTGTCTGTGTGGCCCAATTTTTGGAAAAAAAGGGAGACTCCGCTTGGAGTAACCCTTGCTTGATGTGTTTTTAAAAGAAGCCAAGATGAACAGAGCTGGGATCAGGAAATACTTTGCTACCTACCCCGGTGTCATCCTGGGGACGGATAAGAATGGCGTATTTTTGAATGTGCTTGATGCAAATCAAAACATCCTGTTTGCAACTAGGGCCCAAGTGCTGCCACTGATGGGGTGGGTGTCTGTGTGGCCCAATTTTTGGAAAAAAAGGGAGACTCCGCTTGGAGTAACCCTTGCTTGATGTGTTTTTAAAAGAAGCCAAGATGAACAGAGCTGGGATCAGCAAAGACTTTGCTACCTACCCCGGTGTCATCCTGGGGACAGATAAGAATGGCGTATTTTTGAATGTGCTTGATGCAAATCAAAACATCCTGTTTGCAACTAGGGCCCAAGTGCTGCCACTGATGGGGTGGGTGTCTGTGTGGCCCAATTTTTGGAAAAAAGGGAGACTCCGCTTGGAGTAACCCTTGCTTGATGTGTTTTTAAAAGAAGCCAAGATGAACAGAGCTGGGATCAGGAAAGACTTTGCTACCTACCCCGGTGTCATCCTGGGGACGGTTAATTATGGGGTATTTTTGAATGTGATTGATGCAAATGTAGCTGTGAAGTGTACAACTAGGGCCCAAGTGCTGCCACTGATGGGGTGGGTGTCTGTGTGGCCCAATTTTTGGAAAAAAAGGGAGACTCCGCTTGGAGTAACCCTTGCTTGATGTGTTTTTAAAAGAAGCCAAGATGAACAGAGCTGGGATCAGGAAAGACTTTTCTACCTACCCCGGTGTCATCCTGGGGACGGATAAGAATGGCGTATTTTTGAATGTGCTTGATGCAAATGTAGCTGTGAAGTGTACAACTGGGGCACAACTGCTGCCACTGAAGGGGTGGGTGTGTGTGTGGCCCAATTTTTGGAAAAAATGGAGACTCCGCTTGGAGTCACCTTGCGGTGTTTTACATGATTTTAGAAGGGCGTGCCATGCCTATATCTGTGTGTCCTCCTCTTTTTCCTTGTCCAGCTGTTTTGTTTTCGCATGAGTATATGTCCTTGTCACTTTCCAATGTGTTTGAGTTGTTTGTCACCTTTAGGACACCTTTGAGGGTGTTTTCTAGGTGTTTTTCTGTGTTTGTGATTGCCTGCCATTGTTTCCTATGCAGTTCGAGTTCGGTTCGTCGAACGTTCGACGAACCGAACTCGAACGGGAGGTCCGTTCGGCGAACCAACCTCGAGCCGAACCGCGACCGGTTCGCTCATCTCTAGTGAAGAGTGAGCGGGTTGCTGCTAGCGATCGTCTGGAATGTCACAGACGATCTATGTACACCGGTCTGCCCTAACCCGTGTGGGTTGTATGGCAGGGATCACACGGCTCGGTGTACCTGTTGCACGGGGAAGCACAGAGGTGCCCACGCACGTGTGCCAGTGGAAGTCACGAGAATATGGCACGAGGGTAGCACAGAGGTGCCCACGCACGTGTGCTTTCAATAACCAGGTGAGTCCAGTGGAGACTCGAGGAGCTCACCTGGGACAGGAACACGGCCTGTAGAAGGAGCTACTGCCGGAGCAGCAAGGCAGGGACACGGCCTGCAAACCAGGTGCTGCCTAAGCAGCAAGGGCCAAGCCCATAGAAGAAGATAATGCCTGAGCAGTGGCGTGGCAGCACGCTGCCAGACATCCAAACATAGAAGGACGGTCGCGCACCGCCATGATGGCAGGAGGAGCTTTTAAGGAGGTGTAGCTCCAGCCAAGGGCGGGCGCGAGGCGGAGATGACGGACTTGACCCAATCAGGATCCACGACATCCCAGCCTGGCCAGTCAGGATTCACCACGTCACCAGCCTTGTCATCAAGCCGTGTGATGTCAGTGGGCGAATCAGGATCCACCAAGCATAGCACATGCTCACCCTCCTGCCTCTGGGAAATAGAGGCGGGATCCTCGGTCTCACAATGTGTAGAGATAACGGGAGTCTCACTGCTTCCCTGAGCAGCAAATCTCTGCACATTGCGCAACCTCACAGACCTTCGAGGCTGCTGAGCAGGAGGAGCTGTGGCAGGCAAGGAATGGGAGACCGCCTCATTTCTTGCAACAGGAGTACCACTAGGTGTCACCCTTGTGCTGCCTCTCTGAGGAGGTTTCTCCTGCACTCTGCGCAGTTTGGCAGACCTTCGGCGCTGCGGAGCAGGAGCGCTCGTGGCAGGCAAGGAGACTGTCTGATTCCTTGCCACAGGAGAGCCACGAGGTGTAACATTACCCCCCCGTCTAGGCCCCCCCCCTGCCCGTGCTCGAAGGCCGCTATCAAACCCGGGGCGTGGATATGATCCTCCAATTCCCAGGATCTATGCTCCGGACCACGGCCGACCCACTCCACGAGGTAGTACCTCCTGCCCCGTATAACTTTTGTCTCCACAAGCTTCGCCACCTCAGAGTCGTCGGGCGGGGAGTCAGTTTGAGGCGTCAGGGACCCCGAGAACTTATTAAGTCGTACGGGTTTCAGGAGGGACACGTGAAAGGTGTTGGCTATAGCCCAGCGTGGAGGGAGCTGGAGTCGGTATGCCACCGGGTTCACCTGCTCTAGCACTTTAAACGGACCCAGGTACCTAGGGGCGAACTTGGCTGCCTGTACCCGTAGGTTAACATTCTTAGAGGACAGCCACACTAGGTCACCAGGGGCGAAGGATGGTGCAGGGCGGCGGTGCTCATCAGCCGTTGTCACCATCCGGTCTTTAGCCCTCTTAAGGGCCTCTTGGGTGTTATCCCAGATCTCCCGGGCCTCGGTCGCCCAATCCTCCACTCTAGGATCGGGTGACATAATGGGCATCGGAACCGGGATTCTGGGATGTTGTCCGTTATTGAGCAGGAACGGAGTCTGACCAGAGGATTCATGGACCGAATTATTAATGGCAAATTCGGCCCAAGGAAGGAGGTTAGCCCAGTTGTCGTGGTGCGCGGAGATAAAATGGCGGAGGTAAGTTACCAAGGTCTGATTGGTCCTCTCTACCAGTCCATTGGTTTCGGGATGGTATGCGGAGGAGATGTTCAGCTCTATCTGCAGGAGCTTACAGAGCTCTCTCCAGAAGCGAGACGCGAACTGGGGACCCCGGTCGCTCACCACCTTGTCAGGCATGCCATGCAGCCTAAATACATGCCTAATGAATAAGGTGGCGAGAGCACGTGACGTCGGGAGTCGTGGGAGAGGCACCAAGTGGACCATTTTAGAGAAGTGATCCGTGATGACCCATACGACCTTGTGCCCTGCTGACTTGGGCAGATCTCCCAGGAAGTCCATTCCCACCACTTCCCAGGGACGATCCGGCACTGGCAGTGGGTGAAGAAGACCTGCCGGTCTCTGCCGGGACGGCTTATTCCGTGCACACGACATACAGGCTCCCACATACTCCTGTATGTCCTGGGGTAGTCTCGGCCACCAATAGTGCCTAGTCACAAGGTCTCTGGTCCTTTTGACCCCAAAGTGACCCCCGACCTTGGAGGCATGGGCCCACGATAGCACCTCATTCCGTAGTTCAGGGGGAACGAGGGTCTTGCCAGGTGGCACCTGGTCCAAAGAAGTGGGAGTGACCATCCTCAAGCTGTCCGGGGGTAGTATAAGACGAGGCTCCTCCTCGTCCTCCTCCAACACAACCATACAACGTGACAAGGCATCGGCCCGTACGTTCTTCTCACCGGCCAGGTGGCGGATAATAAAGCGGAACCGGGAGAAGAACAAGGACCAACGGGCCTGCCTTGGGTTCAGGCGTTGTGCTGTCTGGAGGTATGTGAGATTTTTATGGTCGGAAAATACTTCAAATGGATGCTTCGCACCCTCCAGGAGATGCCGCCATTCCTGGAATGCTAGTTTCATCGCCAGTAACTCCCTATCCCCTATGGAGTAGTTCCTCTCGGCCGGAGAAAAGGTCTTGGAGAAAAAGAAACAAGGATGCTTCCTTCCTCGTTCGTCTTTCTGGTACAGGACTGCACCAGCACCGACCGAAGAGGCGTCTACCTCTAGTAGAAAGGGTTTGGAGATGTCTGGACGATGAAGGATGGGAGCTCTGGAGAAGTAAGTTTTGAGAGTGTGAAATGCCTCTACCGTTTCCCGTGTCCATGCTTTGGGATTAGCGCCCTTGCGGGTAAGGGCAATGATGGGTGCTGCCACCGTCGAGAAGTTGGGAATGAACTGGCGATAATAATTGATAAACCCCAAGAATCGCTGGATCGCTTTCAGCGAGCGGGGCTCAGGCCATTTCATCACTGTCTCCAACTTCCCCGGATCCATTGCTAACCCCTGACTGGACACGATATACCCCAGGAACGGCAAGGATTCACGTTCAAAAACGCACTTTTCTAGCTTAGCATATAACGAATGAGTGCGGAGCCTCTTAAGTACTCGGATGACATCCCTCCGATGGGTGGCAAGATCGGGGGAGAAGATAAGGATATCATCCAGGTATGCAACCACGGAAAGATACAAATCCCGGAAAACATCATTCACAAAGTCTTGAAATACGGCGGGGGCATTGCAGAGTCCGAAGGGCATTACGAGATACTCGTAGTGACCGTCCCTGGTGTTGAAAGCGGTCTTCCACTCATCGCCCTCTCGGACTCGCACTAGATTATACGCCCCGCGTAGATCCAGCTTCGTGAAGATCTTTGCCCCGCGGAATCGATCAAATAACTCCGTAATGAGGGGCAAAGGGTATTTGTTTTTGATCGTGATTGCATTTAATCCCCTGTAATCGATACAGGGGCGTAGATCCCCTTCCTTCTTTTGCACGAAGAAGAACCCCGCACCGGCCGGTGAAATAGACTTGCGAATGAACCCTTTTGCCAGGCTGTCCTGAATATATTTGGACATAGCCTCCGTCTCTGGAGCAGAGAGGGGATACACTCTGCCCCTAGGGGGCTCGGAGCCTGGCTTCAGGTCTATTCGGCAATCGTATGGCCGGTGGGGAGGAAGGGTATCTGCGGCCCTCTTGGAGAAGACGTCCCTGTAGGCCTCATAAGGTGTCGGTAAACCTGGCTCCCCTGTATTCCCTGAGGACCCAACCGACCTAATGGTAGCGGGTGGTTCGGTAGTCACGAGGTGCTCCCTACAGGATCCTGCCCATGATGAGATCTCCCCTGTTGCCCAGTTGAGTATAGGAGCATGCTGTCTCAACCAGGGGAGGCCCAGTAGGATCTCATCCGTCCCCCCTGGAAGCACCAGGAAGGACACCTGCTCATGGTGTCCTGGTGGTACTTCCATCCTGAGAGGGATGGTGATCTGGGGATGGGATCGACTAGTAGGGACCCGTTGACTACCCGAACCCTGAGTGGCTTGGGTAAGAGAACCAGGGGAACTGAGTATCGGGTTGCCAGGGAGGTCGAAATGAAATTGCCATCAGCGCCTGAGTCCAGGCAGGCCAGAGCAGAGAAGAGAGTAGTGCCAAACTGCAACTGGGCGCTGATAGTCAACCTAGAGGGAGAAGCAGCGTCTAGTAACCCCCCTCTGTTGGAAACTAGACGCTGTCTTTTCCCGACGGTTTGGGACATCGGGTAGCTATGTGTCCCCTCTGCCCACAGGAAAAGCAGATGACACCAGACCGAGAACCTGGGGTAGAGGAGACCGCTTTGGACACCTCCATTGACTCCACGGAGTCGCCTACAGAGCTGGCTGGGAGACCTGTCTGGTGGAATACGGGAGCCAGACGCTTTTTAGGCCGTGAGGACGTGGGTGCTGAAGAGACCTCGAGCCTCTGCTCCGCCTGGCGGATGTCTATGCGAGAGGCAACCACAATCAAGGACTCTAAAGTAGCAGGCACCTCACGCGTGGCCAGTGCGTCTTTGACGAACCCTGCCAGGCCCTCCCAGAACACAGGAACAAGGACCTTATCGGGCCAGTCCAGCTCTGCGGCAAGTGTCCTAAAGTGTACGGCAAAGTCCCCGACTGAAGCGGACCCTTGCCGAAGTCGTAGGAGGCGCAGCGCAGAGTCGTGGGTGACTTGAGGCCCGAGGAACACCATTCTCATGGCCCCAAGATAAGATGCTAAGTTATTCACCACCCGATCTCCGCGCTCCCACAACGGCGTGGACCACTTCAGCGCTCTCCCTGTGAGCAGGGACTGGACGAAGGCTACCTTCGCCTTCTCGGTAGCGTAAAGAGTCGCGGACAGCTCTAAGTAGGTGGTAACTTGGTTTATAAACCCACGGCACTCGGAGCTGTCCCCGCTAAAGCGCTCTGGAAGCGCAAGGCGAGGAGACCTTCCACCCAATAGCACAGCTTGGGTAGCCGCCTGGGTGGCGACTGTCGTCAGAGCAGTCTTGTCGGAGGAAGACTGCTCCACTGCTGCCAAACGTGATTCCAACTGCTGCACATAACGCAGCAACTGCTGCTGCTCTTCAGCCATATCCAGACCTTTGGCGCGACCGTAATGTTATGAGGGGGACCCGGGGAAGCGTGCCAAGATGGGGAATGGACAGCTTCCGCCGGTCAAGGTCCACTGTGCGGTGTAAGGGACCGCTGCTATGGTGGGTGAAGAGTGAGCGGGTTGCTGCTAGCGATCGTCTGGAATGTCACAGACGATCTATGTACACCGGTCTGCCCTAACCCGTGTGGGTTGTATGGCAGGGATCACACGGCTCGGTGTACCTGTTGCACGGGGAAGCACAGAGGTGCCCACGCACGTGTGCCAGTGGAAGTCACGAGAATATGGCACGAGGGTAGCACAGAGGTGCCCACGCACGTGTGCTTTCAATAACCAGGTGAGTCCAGTGGAGACTCGAGGAGCTCACCTGGGACAGGAACACGGCCTGTAGAAGGAGCTACTGCCGGAGCAGCAAGGCAGGGACACGGCCTGCAAACCAGGTGCTGCCTAAGCAGCAAGGGCCAAGCCCATAGAAGAAGATAATGCCTGAGCAGTGGCGTGGCAGCACGCTGCCAGACATCCAAACATAGAAGGACGGTCGCGCGCCGCCATGATGGCAGGAGGAGCTTTTAAGGAGGTGTAGCTCCAGCCAAGGGCGGGCGCGAGGCGGAGATGACGGACTTGACCCAATCAGGATCCACGACATCCCAGCCTGGCCAGTCAGGATTCACCACGTCACCAGCCTTGTCATCAAGCCGTGTGACGTCAGTGGGCGAATCAGGATCCACCAAGCATAGCACATGCTCACCCTCCTGCCTCTGGGAAATAGATGCGGGATCCTCGGTCTCACAATGTGTAGAGATAACGGGAGTCTCACTGCTTCCCTGAGCAGCAAATCTCTGCACATTGCGCAACCTCACAGACCTTCGAGGCTGCTGAGCAGGAGGAGCTGTGGCAGGCAAGGAATGGGAGACCGCCTGATTTCTTGCAACAGGAGTACCACTAGGTGTCACCCTTGTGCTGCCTCTCTGAGGAGGTTTCTCCTGCACTCTGCGCAGTCTGGCAGACCTTCGGCGCTGCGGAGCAGGAGCGCTCGTGGCAGGCAAGGAGACTGTCTCATTCCTTGCCACAGGAGAGCCACGAGGTGTAACAATGTCTGCTATTGCTTTAGCTGAAATTTGTCGATCCTCCAGTATGAGGTTGTGCACAGCATCGACGATCTCTGGAACAACAACCACTCTTGGTCGTTCAGGAGTCATTCCTCATCATTGGTACTAAAATGGCCTGTTTTAAATTTGGCAACCCAGGTCTTAACTGGGGAATATGAAGGTCATTAAAGGGAAGGTATCGCGGTTTTTTATTTTTGTATTAAAAATAGTGATTATGAAATCAAGTATTTCTAATACAAAATGAAAATTGCAGCTCATTTAGTTTTTATTTAATTCTTATTTTACAGGAGGCACTGGGGGCCATGCTGGATTTGCTGTGTGTAACTACAGTAAGGCTGCTTTCACACATCCGGCTTGAGCTCTGCGGCTCAATCCGGCTGTGCAAGCTATGCAACGGATGCGGTGAAAACACCGCATCCTTTACATAAGTTTTTCCCATGCGGCCCGTCCGGTTTTTGCCGCTTGCGGCATGCTACTGAGCATGCGCAGTGGCAAAAACCGCATGCGGCGGCCGGATGCGGTTTTTGCCGCATCGCGCCGCATCCAGCCGCCATAGGCATGCATTGAAAAATGCGCCGCATCGGCTGAATGCGGTGCGATGCGTTTTTTTTTTGCCGCACGAAAAAACGTGCTAGGCAACGTTCCATCCGGCCGTCGCATCGGCTAAATCTGCCGCATGCGGCAAAAACCGGATGGAACGCAAGGCCTTGCGGCACAATGCTGCACTATTTAAAGTCTATGCAGAAAAAACGCAACCGGCAGCAAAAAAAAACGGTTGCGATTTTCCTGCAAAGTGACGGAGTGTGCCGCATTGCAGAAATCGGAGGTGTGAAAGCAGCCTAACTCATTCCTTTGTGGTAGCCCCTGTGCATAGAGAACAGTGGTCGGGATCCGACCCCATGCAGTACGTTACAGTGGGCATCTGTCCAGATCACAGCAGAGGGAGATCAGCGCCAATATTGTGGAGCTCACAGCGTATGCTGTATGCTCCACTATACCCCTGTCAACCACCGGGATGTGTGAGTATGGGCCGCCTCACCTCCCCTCTCCCCGTTACCGTCTCCGATGACATCCCATCCCTCCGTTCTCCCCAGCCCCTGCTCTGCCCCATCTACTGCTGCTGCCCCTCCCCCCCGCCGTTACCGTCTCCAATGACATCCCTCTCCCTCCGTTCTCCCAAGCCCCCGCTCTGCCCGCCGCCGCAGCTCCCCTCGCTCTGCCCGCCACTGCTGTGTGTGTGTGTGTTTGTGTGTGTGTGCGTGCGCCACTGCATGTGAGTACCTGTGTGTGTACCGGTGATACTGTCTGCAGGGTTGTGTATCTAATCCTATCCTGTGTGATACTATCTGCATAGCTGTGTATCTAATCTCCTGTGTGATACTGTCTGCTGAGCCGTGTATCTAATCCTATCCTGTGTGATACTGTCTGCAGGGTTGTGTATCTAATCCTATCCTGTGTGATACTGTCTGCATAGCTGTGTATCTAATCTCCGGTGTGATACTGTCTGCTGAGCCGTGTATCTAATCCTATCCTCTGTGATACTGTCTGCTGATCTGTGTATCTAATCCTATCCTGTTTGATACTGTCTGCATGTCTGTGTATCTAATTCTATTTTGTGTGATACTCTCTGCTGAGCTGTGTATCTAATCCTATCCTGTGTGTTACTGTCTGCATGGCTGTGTATCTAATCCTATCCTGTGTGATACTGTCTGCACGGCTGTGTATCTAATCCTATCGTGTGATACTGTCTGCATGGCTGTGTATCTAATCCTGTCGTGTGATAATGTCTGCTGAGCTGTGTATCTAATCCTATGTTGTGTGATACTGTCTGCAGAGCCGTGTATCTAATCTTCTCCTGTGTGATACTGTCTGCACGGCTGTGTATCTAATCCTATCCTGTGTGATACTGTCTGCAGAGCCGTGTATCTAATCCTATCTTGTGTGATGCTGTCTGCAGAGCCGTGTATCTAATCCTCTCCTGTGTGATACTGTCTGCATGGCTGTGTATCTAATCCTATCATGTGATACTGTCTGTTGAGCTGTGTATCTAATCCTATGTTGTGTGATACTGTCTGCAGAGCCGTGTATCTAATCCTTTCCTGTGTGATATTGTCTGCACGGCTGTGTATCTAATCCTATCCTGTGTGATACTGTCTGCAGAGCCGTGTATCTAATCCTATCCTGTGTGATACTGTCTGCACGGCTATGTATCTAATCCTATCCTGTGTGATACTGTCTGCAGAGCCGTGTATCTAATCCTCTCCTGTTTGATACTGTCTGCTGAGCTGTGTATCTAATCCTATCCTGTGTGATACTGTCTGCAGAGCCATGTATCTAATCCTCTCCTGTTTGATACTGTCTGCACGGCTGTGTATGTAATCCTATCCTGTGTGATACTGTCTGCAGAGCCATGTATCTAATCCTATCCTGTGTGATACTGTCTGCAGAGCCGTGTATCTAATCCTCTCCTGTGTGATACTGTCTACAGAGCCGTGTATCTAATCCTCTCCTGTGTGATACTGTCTGCTGAGCCGTGTATGTAATCCTATCATGTGTGATACTCCTGCTGTCCTTGGTGACACTTTAGACATTTGTGGTCATCAACAAAATGACTCTGCACTATGTCTCTACATGCCATTCTCTGTTATCTGTTGTAAACACTCAGATTGGGAGGGGGGAGGCATGCCATCACACACAGGAGAGCAGACTCCGCCCACTTTACTGCATATATAATGGGAGCTTTTTTTACAGTGGGATTTCTGTAGGATTTCAGCAGCTGCTCTCCCTAGTGTTTAACAATGGAAAATATCAAACTTTTTAATTTTTTTTTTATATTTTGCTCAATTAAAAACAAATAATATTTAAACAAAACATTAAAACATTATTACTTTACATTTTTTCAGTTATTGAAAAAAAATTTTTGACGATACCTTCTCTTTAATCCCCCAATGTCTGCGACATATCATCATGAATATCCTTCACAGACTTTCCTTGCAGAAACAAGAATTTTATCACTCCTCTGCTCTCAGTTGCTGTGAATATGAGATTAGACTCCACCATTTTGTTTTCCCGAGCGCGTAGAACACTGTTGCCATAAGCAACAAACACAAAAGTTGGAAAACATATATTAGACACATAAGGCTGTGATGTAACATTCATTACCATAGCAACAAAAAAAGAATCACAAAGCCAAAGACTTATCAGCAGACCCTCGTATTCCTTACATGTGATGAATATTATTTACTAGCTGTAGTACCCGGGCGTTGCCCGGGATAGTAACTGTCTCTCTGTCTCTCTCCCAGTCTCTGTTTGTGTGTCGCTGTCTGTCTGTCTCCCTGTCTGTCTCTTTCCTTGTCTGTCCATTTCTATCTCTCTGTTTGTATTTACATCAGTCTATCTGTCTCAATCTCTGTATCTGTCTGTCTCTCTCTCTGTCTTTTTGCCTGGCTGTCTCTTTGCCCATCTGTCTCTTTGCCCGTCTGTCTCTTTGCCCGTCTGTCTCTTTCCAGGGCTGTCTCTTTCCAGGGCTTTCTCTTTCCAGGGCTGTCTCTTTGGGCATTTGTCTCTTTGCCCGTCTGCCTCTTTGGGCATTTGTCTCTTTGCCCGTCTGTCTCTTTGCTCGGTCTGTCTCTTTGCCAGGTCTGTCTCTTTGCCCAGTCTGTCTCTTTGCCCGGTCTGTCTGTCTGTCTCTTTGCTCTGTCTGTCTCTTTGCTCGGTCTGTCTCTTTCCTGGTCTGTCTCTTTCCCGGTCTGTCTCTTTCCCGGTCTGTCTCTTTCCAGGTCTGTCTCTTTGCCAGTCAGTCTCTTTCCAGGGCTGTCTCTTTCCAGGTCTGTCTCTTTGCCCGGCTGTCTCTTTCCCGGGTCTGTCTCTTTGCCCGGCTGTCTAGTTCCCCGTCTGTCTCTCTGTGTCTCTGTCTCTCTCTATCCGTCTCACCACTGACATCTTTTTACCTCACACATAAGCTTTTTATACTTACAGTTTATTTTGTTCCTATTGTAACCACTGACAGTTGCTATTTCTAGCCTGCAGCTCCCAGCTCCATTCAGTTTAATGGCTGCAGGATTTTTGTAGAGTAACTGGAAAGCACGGGGTTAAATTTACCTGCCCAAACATAGTCTATGACGTTCCCTGAGTCACATGGGGCGTCTGTGCAAAATTTCGTGATTGTAAATGCGACGGTGCGGATTCCTTTAGCGGACATACACACATACATACACTGAGCTTTATATATTAGATTACTTCCAAGGACTTTATAATGGAAACGTGACTGTTCCTTACAGGTGATGAGTAAAGACAATTTAGAACACTATATTGGAAAGAGTTCTTTATAATTAGTCAGACTATGGAAGGTCTTACACCGAGAAGATGTAAGAGCCCATACTATATGAGAATTTATAAAAGGGCTGAATTCTCATAATTAATGGTAACGAGAATTAGAATAATCTAATGATGAATGTTAGGGTTGAACTTGATGGACTTGCGCCTTTTTCAACTTATGTAACTATGAAAAATAATCTTTGTAATATAAAGGAATCTCTGTGGATACAGAATGAGTGAATATAGCATCATTAATTAGAGAATCACACCTTTGCCGATCATTAGTGTTTTCCAATTAATTGTTTCTAGGCTAGATCTTCATTGCTTTGTTCATCTTTTATGGCTTTTTTTTTCCTTTCTCGGTTTTCTAAATGTTAAAAGATCATTCTGTTAAATGACTTTCGCCAATGCTAATGTATGCCTCCAGATATTCTTTATTGTCTGCTTAGCCTTGCCATCAACGCATTTATTCCGGAATAGATCAGGCTTTGATTTTCCATGTCATTGCCACCATGTCACCTCACTCCAGTGCCTTACAGACTGTAAGCTCCTCAAGGCATGCGTCTATTTATTCCGTAGTATCTAATACTGACTTTTAAATCATAGATGTAGGGTGCATGATGAGGCTGCTGACAATCCTTGCGGAGGGTACCGGTGCTTTCCTAACAATAAATACAAGCAAGCATTTTCTGCCTAGAACAAAGTTGTCAGGCTCCTTTTATACTACTAAAAACAAACAAGAGAAGACAGGTGAGCAAAGAGGTGGCCTGTGTTATAACCGAGCTGGTATATTTTGCCACAGGGTGCCGGTATAGCCTCGCTATGAGGGACGGTGCACCCCCACGTCAATTGCTGTCACTTGCAATCCAGCCATGTGTGCTCTAAGCCGGGATTCAGCAAGGAGAAACAAAAATGTAGATGAACAGGCTAAATGAATGTGGAATTCAGTTTATTTTAGACCTGCAGACCCCAAGGGGAGGGGAAGGCACTATGTATACATCCTTCTCTGTCACTCTCTATCACTGTCACACTGTAATATGTGGTTATACATAGCTGGCAGGAGCTGTACCGGAGAGCCAATACAATCTGGCGCTTCTCTACTTCTCCACTAGCGTTTCAATGTCACTATGCATCTGACTTACCTGATATTAAGCCCGTGCGTTTCCCATTTTCATACTCCTATTTTAACGTTGATTTATCCTTACAATTATAAAATCTATTTCTTTTTTGTTTTTGTTTTCTTCATTAAGACCTCAGGAAGAATTTTGAGAAGGAGCCATTATCGAGGGAAGTGTCTTTGGATCAGGAGGTGACTTTGTTATGTCAGCCACCTGAGGGGATTCCTCCTGCGGAGGTGAGTGCTGCAAATGTGTCACCAAACATTACTCCCCTGTGCGCAATCCTTTCACATATCTGCATGTCAAGGCAAGTACGTAAACATTTATTCGAGCTTGTTCCCCCCGCACGTGACTTTATTGGGTTTTATAAGGCTCAAATAGGTTATGGTTAGATTTGTGTACACTTGAGGCTGTGCTCTCATAGATAACAGTCACAAACAAATTTAGAATTAATGGAACGATGTTGGAATGTAAAGGCATTGTGATTAAAATTATGGGTTTGCTTTTTTTTCTATTGGTAAAATGTAAGTCATAACAGCGACTGATATACATATATACCGTATTTTTCAAATGCTCTAGGCAGGCAAAGAAAAAAATGCTGCAAAGTAAGAATGCTTACAAAAATAAGTGTTAAACAAAAGAGAAATCTAAATAAAATCCATATTTAAAGGGAACTGGTCACAAGATTTGTCCCGCGGTCTGGTCACATGAGCGTCGTTGGTCTCAGTCCGGCACCTCTTCTCTTCCTTCTATCGTCGTTTGCCTTCCCAGCTCCATGTGGATGACGCATCCTACGCTCTCCATTGCGCTCCTGGTGCACTTTTTTCCACCCTGCTGTGGACATAGTATTGTAATGGGCCGGTGCAGGGAAAGGTCGAAGAACGCCCACTAATGCGCACTACAATGCTTTGATCCTCTGTGTGGATGACGTAGGACATGTCATCCAGAGGGAGCTGAGTTGGGAAGGAGGATGGCAACGGAAGACAAAGATGAGGCGCCGGACCCAGACCAGTGATGCCCCATCAGTCCAGACCGCCCCGAAGGTGAGTATAATAAAAGTTGATTTTTATATTATGCAGATTGGCTTGGGCACTTATATACAATATTTTAGAATGCTGTGTATAAGAGCTTACTGGTGGTGGGCGCAGTTTATACGGGACAAATTGGTGACAGGTTCCCTTTAATGCTTTGCCTTCAGAACAACATTAAAGTATCAATTCTCTTAGGTACACTAGAGCTCAGTTTGATAAGGAACTCATCAGGGAGGTTGTTCCAAACATCTTGGAGAACAAACCATAGATCTTCTGGATGAATACTTGCATAAATTATTCTGTGTTTATATGTAATTACAGAGAAACCAAATGATGTTGAGATAAGGGCTCTGTGGGAGATATATTTTGTCCCTTCCAGGATTCCTTTATTCTTCCTTAAGCTGCAGATAATTCTTAACATTCAGTTAGTCACAATAAAATATTTATACTATTAGTCACATGGGGTTGCTGTGGCTCATATAGTCGACACCATGTCTCATGGTGCACTGAGGAGGGAGGGGCGTCCAAGCTAGGAAGATACCAAAACAGCTAATTACCACCTTCCATACTTGCAGAAATATGATGAAAATAAATTTCCTTGGGGTCCAATGGATTCCACGTGACTAATTAAAGGTTAATGATATTGGCTGAATGCTTATGGCAGTTGTCTTGTTGCTGAATGCATTTGGAGATAATCATGCACTTCCCGGATGGTCTTGCATGATGGGTAAATATCTGCCTGTATTTCTCTGTATTGTGAACACCAACAAATGGGCAACATTGAGGACCGTAGACGCAGTGGTTGACCAAGGAAACTTAGTGTAGCAGATGAAAGACGCCTCATGCTTACTTCCCTTCAAAATCAGGAGATATCTAGCAGTGTCAGCTCAGAATTGGCAACAACTAGTGGGACCTAGCTACACCCATCTACAGTTTAGAGAAGTCTGACCAGAAGTGGTCTTCATGGAAGAATTAAGGCCAAAAAGCATACTCTCAATGTAGAAACAATTGTACACGATTGTAGACAACAGTGAAATAGAGTGGGGAATTTGGTCAGAATTAATGGTGTCATCAAATCTGATAAACATAAGCAGATGCCTATCTATCAAACAATACAATAAGGGACGCTTCCAATTTATTCTGCAGCAGGTCGACAACTCGATACATACAGCCGGAGTCATTAAGAACTATTTTCAGTGTAAGGAGAAAACAAGGAGTCCTGGAAGTGATAATATGCTCTCCATGTAGCACTGATCGCAACATCATTGAGTCTGTCTGGGTTTGCATGAACAGAAAGATGGATTTACGCAAACCTAAACTCAAAGAAGATCAGTGGTTATTTTTCAATGATATTTGGAATGACCTCTGCCACGTTTCTTCAAAAAGTGCGTAGAAATGTACCTAGAGGAACTGATGCTTTGATGGCAAACAATGGTTACATAAAATATTGAAATTATTTTATCTTCTGTTCATTCTATTAGCATTTTGTTAACTGAAAAAAAGAAACTATTAACACTTCAATTTATGAAACCATTCTTAAGGCCGCTTTACACGCTACGATATATCAAACGATATGTCGTCGGGGTCACGTCGTTAGTGATGCACATCCGGCCTCGTTTGACATATCGTAGCATGTAACACAAATGAGCGACTGTGAATGAGCAAAAATACTCACCTTATCATTGCTCGTTGACACGTCGCTCATTTTCAAAAAATCGAACGTCCTTCTGTGCTCCGGTTGTTCATCGTTCCCGAGGCAACACACGTCGCTCCGTGTGACACCCCGGAAACGATGAACTGCAGCTACCTGTGGCCGCCGGCAATGTGGAAGGAAGAAGGTGGGCGGGATGTTTACGTCCCGCTCATCTCCGGCCCTCCGCTTCTATTGGCCGGCCGCTGTGTGACGTCGCTGTGACGCTGAAAGTCCCTCCCCCTTCAGGAAATGGATGTTCGCCGCCCACAGCGAGGTCGTTCGGGAGGTAAGTCCATGTGACGGGGGTTTATGACTTTCTGCGACACGGGCAAGAAATTGCCTGTGCCACACAAACGATGGGGGCGGGTGCGATAGCACGAGAAATTGATACGTGTAAAGCAGGCTTTACTTTATAGGATTTTTCCACACCTGACTAAACATTTTGCACAGTACAATAAGCCACTATGCACAATAATTCCAGGAGTAGGAACGTTGACATGTTGTATCATGATGGCCTCTTTATTGACCTAATACCACTGTTCACAAAGTCTATGATCATGCAATGCAAAACTGCAATGAAAGGTTACCATCTTCAGCAAAGAGTCGCACTTTTGTCATGGACAAAATGATTGCAGCCATTGTTCAAGTTTGCATCTCCATGAAGAGGCCTTCCGGAAGGAAAGTCACATCATTCCTACTCTCAAGATTGTGGTATGGGGTGGTATAACGTATAGTAGTCAGACCCCTCAAGTGTTTAGTGCATTTATTGTGGCAGAACATTCCTCAGACAACCATTAAAAATCTCATTGACAGCAGCCAAGGCGTGTAAAGTGTGTGTGGCGCTGAAACGTGATAATGAGTAAATCAAGATATTTTGAAAATGTTTTGATCATTTGCATATCATTTGCATCTGTATTGATTGTGTGATTTTCATAATTACTTCAGAAAAAACTAAGGAGCAAGAAAAAGCGCAATAGGGTGATACTGTACCACAATTGTGTATAGATGAGGAGTGTGTGGTGACCAGATTTGATTGTGTAGCACAGAATAAATTCAGAGTATAAAAACTGCTGCAAATCACACGAGAGATGGAACAGGAGAAATGAGAGTGACTTCTACTTGCGCTGCTGAGAATGTCCAGTGAACGGATGTAGGACACACAAGATAACTCTTATGGCTTATTTTCTACCCGTTTCAAGTTATTCCAACCACTTCATCCCATCAGTAAAAGGCACATTACTACATAGTAAGTCACAGGCAGGAACATATCTTGCTATGGTTTTGAAAGTTGTCTAGAAGAATATTGGTTTTAATATCAAGATGAGAATAGACACCACTAATCATTTCACTGTAGGCTTTTATCTCTTTAAAAGGTGACCAACCATCTTTTACACTGTATGTGATTAGCACTAACAGGCTTAAGTCAAATGCTTTCTTTTACTGGTAAAACCCCACTAACCCTAGTGAAGGTTGCAGTATACAAAATGCAAAGTAGATTTCTACCCTTACCCTTGTCATGTGTGTCAAAAAGGAACTACACCCTAATTACCTGCACATTCTTTGTCTGAAATAATGCTGCATTTTCCCAAAAAGTAAGACAAGGTCTTATTTTAGGCTCCAAAAGATGGCTTATGGCTTATGGCCTAGGCCTTATTTTCAGGGGATTTAATATATTTTGTATTGGTGCCAATGATTGGGTCTCCCAGTAATCCAAAATGAATATTATCTCCCTTCCCCCACCCATCCTCTATGACAGTGTCAGTGATTTTATCAAAACTACACTAAACAGCTCAGTAAGTAACAGATCGCTGGAATCAGGATGTCTGTGTCTACATGATGCTGCTCTTAGATAAGGTAGCAAAAATCATCTGGCGATGGATTCTGTCATGAACAGCCGGGGAAGTCACTCAGATATCCCGCAGCTGTTCGCTGATTTGTCACAAACACGACTACTCTCTAGCACCCCCCTTGTCTGCAGGCCACTTTTGGTACTGCAGGACAATGCATAAGATGAGGCTGCTGAGCTGCTAATGCCAAATATTGGAGGTCTCACAGCAAGGGTAAATGTATATATCACCGATTCCCGCTAATGGAATATATATATATATATATATATGTATATATATATATATATATATATATATATATATATATATATATATACACCTCGGTACCCTTAATGATAGCACTCCAATAATGCTATGCAATAATAATTATGCTGCCACCACTGGACGTTTCACAGACAGTCCAGGTACCCGTTACAGATAGCATAAGGCCCTTCGGGTTTTTGGATTCGTATATAAAGCATGAGGAAAGAAACTATTAAATTTTATATATTTAATCCGAAAATAGGCAGTGTTTAAAAAATATACAAGAATTTACAAAAGGGAACAATACAAATACAGTATAGACAGTTACATTAAAAATAAAAGGTATAAACGTGAAACTTACTAAACTCGTGCCATAGAAGTGACAAATGAATTTAAGAAGTGGAGGGACTCCAAGAGAAGAAGATGGTAGAATCGGCCAGCATCACCCTTACTGATGCCCTCCAGTACTGACTGACCCCCCCAGAAAGGAGCTAGTCTCTCTTATGCCTTAGGTAACCCCCCTTCTCTGTGACCTCATTTTACAGTCTCTTGTGGGCTGTGCCGAGATTGTCCCAAAGGTTCCTTAATTCTAGCTTTTCACATATCTTTGCCCCTAGGCCACTCAGGTGAAAGATATTAGCGTCATATTTTATATCCCGATTTTACATTTACATAGATACCAAACACCACACAGCTAGTACGATTTTACTGGCCAATTCTAATTTGTCGTGATACCAGTGATCTCCCCGTCAAGCGAAATGGTGCGCTGGGTTCAGCACTCCACAGGGATTCTGGCAATATGTTTTCCATTTTTCTAGCATTAACGTAGCGCTTAAAAACTGTTTTGGAAGTTTTCCCTCCAATAGAACAAAGGATTGTCTTTCTCTGCATCCCTTGGCTGTAGCTGTACCATCACCCAAAGTCATAAATACCTAAACTTTCAGGCCGATCAGATAATCATCATGACGATCTGTGGCTGATGGCAGAGAAGAGGGGGGGGGTGAGGACCCTTCAAGAGTTTTACATGACAGATTCCGTTTAAGGTAATCATACACATTAGATAAGTCGAATAATCACGAGTTGACACTCCAACATCTAGATTGTCCTCTACCTGAGCATACTTTGTTGGGGTACACTCTGGAGGCCCTCATACACATTGTTTGGTAGACCAATTCTGGCATGAGTTTTCTATAATATATATGGGGCTTTGAGCAGGGGTGTAACAACCGTGGTCGCAGACATCGCGACTGCTACTGGGCTTGGGGGGGCTGTCACAGGGCAAGCATCCAGCTGAAATACGTTGCAGCACAGAGACCCATCATGCTAACATGATGGGGCCATATAAACCAGGATGGGGACATGATGAGAGCATATATACCAGGATGGGGCCATATATACCAGGATGGGGTCATATATACCAGGATATAGGCATGATGGGGGTCATACACCAGGATGGGGCCATGATGGAGACATATTCCATGATGGGGTCATGATGGGAATATATATACCAGTATGGGGCCATGATAGTGGACATATATTCCAGGATGGGACCAGATATACCAGGATATAGCCATGACGGGGTCATACACCAGGATGGGGCCATGATTTGGACATATACCAGGATGGGGCCATGATGTGGACATATACCAGAATGGGGGACATATTTACCAGGAAGTGGCCCAGGATGGGGGACATTAGTACACAATGAAGAGGAAGGGGGGCAAGTTGTGTAGTAGAGTGCTACAGTGGCCCATACATCTGACGAACATGTTGGGGGGGCCAGCTCAAACTCTGCACCAGGGCCCATCAGAGTCCAGTTACGCCACTGGCTTTGAGTAAACCTCTGGATTATAGTCATTGTTGGAGTACTTTAATATAGGCTTATCTTTATTCTTTGGAAAGACTGCTCTATAGTTCCAAAGCATGGGCTCAATCTCATGTTAGACCTTGACGTTATCTATGCCTAAATGGCGATCTTGTTTATGCAAATTTCCCTTTTCTGTTACAGAAAATCCATTTTCAAGGCATTCTTCTCCACAAAACATGTCGACATTATTTCTTTTATGACAGATAAAAAGTCCCTGACACACAGCAAATATGGTTTCAAGTACACAAGAAAATGCCTGTCTGTATGAATGCGCTTTGCCAGGCTCTCTGCCGCTAGTTTAAAAAGAAAGGACTTCAACTCAAATGTGTAATCCATGGTGGGAACAATGTTTTAGTGATACATGATGAAGTGTCTGTGCATCGCCTTTAAAGTAATGGGAGGCATGCATTCATTTAAAGAAAGATCACTGAAGCAAACTCTGGCATTTAGAAATTCACTCCAGAACAATAGTGTATAAACATTATTCTACTATGAGAAGAGTCAATATAGAGAAAAGGGAAAATACCAATATGTAAGGAGAGATGAATGCCGATTGGCACTATATACAAGGCTAGAACGCTGTGTAAGCCCCCCTGTGACATCCGTTTTCACATGTACCGGAGACATTGACACACGTAGACCCATTAAAATCAATGGGCATGCACACATGTCCGTGCTTTGACATGGATTGTGTGTCCGTGTCGAGTACATGCATGTCTGTGTTCTCCACATGGTAACATGTTTGTTTTCTGATAGCAGCATGGATGTCACATGGACCGCACGCTGATGTGATCCATGTGACATCAGGGTGACATATACAGAAGGAAACGCATGTCACTGAGAAATAGATGTATTCTTATACTTACCTGTCTCTGGCGCTATTGTCACACCTGCTTCCAAGCCCACTCATTATGCTCATGAATATTCACTGCACTGACTGCAGACCCGGAAGCAAGTGTGACAGCAGCGCTGGAGACAGGTAAGTATACAAGATTGTGCTGTTAGTGTGCTATCTGGATGTCACACAGATAGTACACCAACAACACACGGAATACACACAGGTGGACATACTGTATGTACCTACACCACAGCATGTGCAAAACATTAATTTTTTTTGCACAGATGTGTGAATGGAGCCTTTAAGTATCGCATGCTGGCCCACTATTAGTTAGGTTGCTGCATTATACATTTTTATCCTTTATGCCAACATTTTGTTAGATATATTAAATTGTTACTTAAAAGAATTTTCATGTGTGTTTTAATTGGAAACTTTACAACTATACAATTTGCCCCATTTTTGCACCAGTTGGTCCGGGCAGATTTTTCATCATCAGTACTCGAAACGCCAAAAGGTTGTTTCCTTGGAATAAATATGATCAGTTCCACATAGAGTACCAAATGTGCTCTCTGTAAGAGTAAATCATGAGTTATTTCTGAAAAATGAAGTTAACAAACACTAGCCTACTAAGCCACGTAAGGCCTAATTCACACATTGAGTATTTGGTGAGGTTTTTACCTCAGTATTTGTAAGACAAAACCAGGAGTGGGTAATAAATACAGAAGTGGTGCCTGTGTTTCTATTATATTTTTCATCTGATTGCTCTACTCCTTGTTTTTGCTTATAAATACTGAGGTAAAAAACTCACCAAAAACTCAACGTGTGCATGAGGCCTAAGTAATATATTTTAGCTAAGGCCACATGTACACGTTGAGTATTTGGTGAGTTTTTTACCTCAGTATGTCTAAGGTAAAACCAGGAGTGGGTAATAAATACAGAAGTGGTGACGTGTTTCTATTTTACTTGTCTTCTGATTGTTCCACTCCTGTTTTGACTTACAAATACTGAGGTAAAAAACTCATCTACTGAATGTGTGCACAAGGCGTAAGGGTATATGCACATGATGATTTTTTTCAGGCAGTTTTTACCTGAACACACATGAAAAATTACTTAAGTGTTAAAAATAATGAACATATGTACAGCAATATGAAAACGAGATTGCTGTACATTATGTACTGTCTATTATAATGTTCTCCAACTGTTTTAGGAATATATATATCTATATATATATATATATATATATATATACAGTCATATGAAAAAGTTTGGGCACCCCTATTAATGTTAACCTTTTTTCTTTATAACAATTTGGGTTTTGCAACAGCTATTTCAGTTTCATATATCTAATAATTGATGGACTGAGTAATATTTCTGGATTGAAATGAGGTTTATTGTACTAACAGAAAATGTGCAATCTGCATTTAAACAAAATTTGATCAGTGCAAAAGTATGGGCACCCTTATCAATTTCTTGATTTGAACACTCCTAACTACTTTTTACTGACTTACTAAAGCACTAAATTGGTTTTGTAACCTCATTGAGCGTTGAACTTCATAGGCAAGTGTATTCAATCATGAGAAAAGGTATTTAAGGTGGCCACGTGCAAGTTCTTCTCCTATTTGAATCTCCTATGAAGAGTGGCATCATGGGCTCCTCAAAACAACTCTCAAATGATCTGAAAGCAAAGATTATTCAACATAGTTGTTCAGGGGAAGGATACAAAAAATTGTCTCAGAGAGTTAAACTGTCAATTTCCACTGTGAGGAACATAGTAAGCAAATGGAAGAACACAGGTACAGTTCTTGTTAAGCCCAGAAGTGGCAGGCCAAGAAAAATATCAGAAAGGCAGAGAAGAAGAATGGTGAGAACAGTCAAGGACAATCCACAGACCACCTCCAAAGACCTGCAGCATCATCTTGCTGCAGATGGTGTCAATGTGCATCTGTCAACAATACAGCGCACTTTGCACAAGGAGAAGCTGTATGGGACAGTGATACGAAAGAAGCCGTTTCTGCGAGCATGCCACAAACAGAGTCGCCTGAGGTATGCAAAAGCACATTTGGACAAGCCAGTTACATTTTGGAAGAAGGTCCTGTGGACTGATGAAACAAAGATTGAGTTGTTTGCTCATACAAAAAAGCGTTATGCATGGAGGCAAAAAAACACGGCATTCCAAGAAAAGCACTTGCTACCCACAGTAAAATTTGGTGGAGGTTCTATCATGCTTTGGGGCTGTGTGGCCAATGCCGGCACCGAGAATCTTGTTAAAGTTGAGGGTCGCATGGATTCAACTCAGTATCAGCAGATTCTTGACAATAATGTGCAAGAATCAGTGACGAGGTTGAAGTTACGCAGGGGATGGATATTTCAGCAAGACACTGATCCAAAACACCGCTCCAAATTTACTCAGGCATTCATGCAGAGGAACAATTACAATGTTCTGGAATGGCCATCCCAGTCCCCAGACCTGAATATCATTGAACATCTGTGGGATGATTTGAAGCGTGCTGTCCATGCTCGGCGACCATCAAACTTAACTGAACTGGAATTGTTTTGTAAACAGGAATGGTCAAATATACCTTCATCCAGGATCCAGGAACTCATTGAAAGCTACAGGAAGCGACTAGAGGCTGTTATTTTTGCAAAAGGAGGGTCTACAAAATATTAATGTCACTTTTATGTTGAGGTGCCCATACTTTTGCACCGGTCAAATTTTGTTTAAATGCGGATTGCACATTTTCTGTTAGTACAATAAACCTCATTTCAATCCAGAAATATTACTCAGTCCATCAGTTAGTAGATATATGAAACTGAAATAGCTGTTGCAAAAACCCAAATTGTTATAAAGAAAAAAGGTTAACATTAATAGGGGTGCCCAAACTTTTTCATATGACTGTGTGTATATATATATATATATATATATATATGTATATATATATATAGTTAAAAATACTGTTTCTCTTTGTCTCATGTTTTACAAAAACTGTATTTCTTTTGCTGAAGGTGGAGTGGTTGAGGAATGAAGACATATTAGACCCTGATACGGATTCCAATATTTTCATTGGAACAGATCACAGCCTTGTTTTAAGACAGGCTCGCCTAGCTGACACTGGGAATTATACTTGCGTGGCCAAAAATATAGTTGCTAGACGGAGGAGTAACTCAGCAGCTATCACCGTTTTTGGTAAGTTAGGCATTGGTTGTCCTCGATTAATAATAGACATTTAAAAGGGAATGTTTTATCAGAAAATGACAAAATGAAATATTTCGAACCAGGTTTTTGTGTTAGATTTTTATAGTTATTGTTACCCCTCTATAAATCACTTGTAAGGCCACATCTGGAATATGGGCTTCAGTTTTGGGATCCACATTTTAAAAAAGACATTCAGGCTTTAGAGTCAGTTCAAAGGCGGGTAACTAGACTACTACAAGGAATGGAAGGCCTCCCATATGATGACAGGTTGAAAACGTTAGATTTGCTTAGTTTAGAAAAAAGACAACTCAGAGGAGATCTCATTTATATGTATAAATACATGTGTGGTCAATATAAAGGACTGGCATTACTTATTCCTTCTATAGACAATACTAAGGACCAGAGGGCACTCACTGCGAGTGGAAGGAGGGTGATTTTGGCAGCTAAATAGGAAAGGGTTCTTTACAGTTAGAGCAGTCAGACTGTGGAATGCCCTACCACAAGAGGTAGTAATGGCAGATACTATAACAGCTTTTAAAAAAGGGCTGGATGATTTCCTCAGTACACACAACATTGTCGGTTATATATTATTTAGTGATAAAATATATTATTTGTGGTGGAAGGCTGAACTGGATGGAGTTAGGTCTTTTTTCAACCTATGTAAATATATAGTTATGTTACACAGCTATATCAACAGAAAAATAAATGAGAGAATGTGACTTAAGAAAATGTATTCTCCATATTCTGGTTTCTAAAGACTGTCTGTCTGCCTACAGTATGTACATTGCATACAGTATATATATATATATATATATATATATATATATATATACATTAAGGCAGCGGCTTCATGAAGCCAGTAAAGTGGGGCAGTGACCCAGGATCTTGTTCACACCAACAGTCTTGTATTCACACCACGCAAATGTTACAGACCTGGAAACCCGTAACGCAGCCGGTTCAAATGTCCCAATCGCCTCCTGCATCATTGTGGGAATCTAGGATGCAGGGGTCCACAGGTTTCGCAATACAGGCCTGTGTTGCTTCACACAGCACCTGCTGCTCCAGCAGCCTGGATTCCAAATGAGACACATATTGCTGTGTACTGTTGGATTAAATGTATTTCCCCAGACATGAGCCTGTTGCAAGACCCGGACTGGAGGGAGAGTTCTGCCCCACTTCCAGAACTTTCCAAAAATAAAAGCCTACTTCCCAATCTTTTATTTTATGTTGCAACCATAGCATGACTGAGACTACAACACACTCCAGCCGGTCTCACAAGGTCTCCAACCATATTCTGGGGGAAACATAGTAACCTTCATATGTGATACTTGTCACTGCCTCACAATATATACATAATGTAGTACCAAAAGTACACAAGTTGATCACTTGTGTAATATTGATATGGTGTGATGAATCATACTGATTTCTTAGCTAGCAGCAACTTTTCCTATATATTTTTTGTAACTCTTTGTATATATTCCTTCCAAGTTAATGGAGGATGGTCATCATGGACTGATTGGTCTCCATGTAGCACAACCTGTGGTAGAGGCTGGCAGAAAAGAAGCCGAACTTGCACCAACCCTACACCATTAAATGGTGGATCATTTTGCGAGGGTCAGAATATCCAGAAGACAGCTTGTACAACCCTTTGTCCTGGTAAGTGGCATGATATAGAGAATATATTCATCTGCTAGGCAGTATATGTTATGTGTAGGAAATGGATAGATAGGTCAAAGCATGGGATAGAAGCGGAGCATGGTGTTAAAGGAGCTGGATTAAGTAAATATATAATAATTAAATATTTTAGAATTGACTTGAGCTAATATCAACTCTTAATCTCACACTCGCACTCTCTGCAAGGCATGAGGAGTTCTGAGAGTTATCAATGGAGTTCTGCTTTAGCTGCCTATGCCTAAAATGCTGAACGGTAAACTCCCCCCATATCAGTCTTCTAGGTACAGGGACATCCAAAGCATTGTTTCACTTCGTGAACACCATAGATCTCAGACTTCTCTTAGTATGACTTGTGGGGTGATGAGGAAATTTCGACAAATCATCTCTCACGCCTGGAATTTGGGGTTTGCCTCCTCAATGTGTAAGAAGTTTTGAATTGTGAATATATTGAAGCTGCTTATTATCAGATAGAGAGATTGGCTTCTTCTGGAAACAGACAAGCAGAGAGAAATAGCCCTGTGCAATGCAAGCTCCAGACAGCTCCATTATACGGGGAGAGCAGATGGAGGATTTAGAAATAATGTATGATGAATGCTTGGCACTTGCATGAGATGGGAAGGCAATATTAGGCATGCTAGACGAGTATTTATATTTTGCTTTTATTTTTGCTGGTTGGCTATGTACACAGTGAGTGGAGGATGGGCAGAGTGGAGCTACTGGTCTTCTTGTACTTCTGATTGCACCCACTGGAGAAGCAGAGATTGTACCCAGCCAGCCCCAAGGAATGGTGGGCTACAGTGTCAAGGGCCTGACACAGAGACCCGAAACTGCACCAGTGAACTCTGCATGCACAGTAAGTGTTGCTACTTTAGCAGCCACAGCTAGCTCTATATTTCCACGTACCTAACAAAGAGGTGCATGATAACAATTTCCACTGTGTAAAGTAACTGCTTATCTTATTACCATGTTTCTCCTAAAATAGGACAGGGTCTTATATTATTTTTTTGGTCTGAAAGATGGGTTAGGACTTATTTTCAGGGGTGTCTTACTTTTTTTTCCATAGACAAAAATTTACATCTATTCTTGAACAAAAAAATAAACTTTTATCCAAATATAAACATGTCGTCACTTTCTGGAATATCATCAAAACTCTCCAAAACCTGACCTCCATCATGAATTTCTTGAGATCCCATTTTCTTTTTCCATATACAAAAGTCAACATCAACCAGTATTCATGAAAAAAAATCAATGTGTTAAGGCAGCTACCAGGAAACATGTAAAAAAAGACCTATTCACAAATTATATATAGTCTTGAATAAATTATAAACTGTATGAACTCTACTGAAATGTAACTAGGGCTTATTTTTGGAGTAGGGATTATATTTCAAGCTTAGTCCCAAAATCTTGAAAAATGATACTAGGGCTTATTTTTGGGGTAGGTATTCTTTTCAGGGAAACAGGGTACTTTGTTTATGGCACCGGTCAACCATATTCACTTGACTTGGCCATCTGGAGTCAAGAGAAGAGTTGATTTTCATCCCTTGTCCGGTCAGAGTTTAATGATTCTATATTTTATCCTGACTTCAAAGGGAATTGAATCTGAAAACATTTCATACTTAAAAACTTTGTTCTCTGTGGAATCAGCTCTCGAGAGACATAATTTCATCTGCGAAAAAACAGGGTGATGTTTCATGTTAGCGGATCAAACTACTGTTTTGCTGCAAGCGTTCCTTGCAACTTAGAGATTGCTATCTTCAGGCGGGTATCCCTTGGGGTATATGTTTGCTGGGTATACAGTCCTGGTGTAATTTTCTCTTTTATTGTTGCTATAGAAGATTTTTTGGAAATACCAATTACATATATCAGATATTCTGTCAGTAATGTATATACAATAAGGTTATAACGCTATGGTAGAAGATGACCAGCTAATATTATTACAGACTGACCCATTAATCTAAACATTACAAATCTTCAGGACGGACTAAATAGAAAAAAATGTACTCATCTTTGTGAAAGTAGACTTTCTGCTGAGGTTTCTTATTCTTAGTCAACCCGTTCCTCCTCGAATGTTATCTATCTTTGTAGCTGTTCTGATAATATTTGTTCGGTTTAATCAGTGATAATTCATGATCTATCTCGGCAAAAAACAAACCTGATTCCACCAAGATAAATCATCGGCTAATGTCTGCTGTAATGGAAGAGTTAAATGACTTTTTAGAGATTACAGTAATTAATTCCCCCCTTAAAACCTAATTCTGATTAAGTGTCCTCGGGGAGCAGAATGTTGATTCTTTTCCACGTTGATACATTTTCTTTTCATGCAGCTGTAATCATGCCTTTCAACATTAGAAAGTCAATGTAGATATGTACCTTGGAAATGCGCAGAAGATTTTCATCAACTTAAGTGACTGTTATTATGCAAATAACACTTTAAAAACCACAACTAGAGGTGTGGTCTCAACATATTAGAGCTGCCGCAAAATCCATGACCTCCTGTTATACCAGACAATCAAAAATTACACTATTTAGTCATCTTGTTTCTTCGGCTATGTGCCCATGGGACTATGTACCTGTGGATTTTGCCGCGGAAAACCTGCGGGTTTATCTGGATTTTCTAGATAAATCCGAAAGGTTTGAACACGTGCAGACACTCCCCATGTTATCCTATGGGACATGGGGAGTGCTGTGTCCATGCTGCGGTATGTGCAGCTGCAGAATATGCTGCAGATGTCCCGCAGCCGCACGTAACTGCATGTCAATTATTCCTGTGGAAATACCTGCAGAATTCCTGGCCCTCCACTATGGAGATAGAGGCCGGGACTTTCGCAGGTAAGTCGCACGATTGTCCACAGGTTTAACGCAGCTATTTTGCTGGAATCCCGCAGCTATGTTTAGCTGCGGATTCTGGGGATCAGCTGCGGTAAACCTGCGGACGTACCCTCGGATATATCCGTGGGTACATAGTCCTGTGGGCACATAGCCTTAAAAGGAATCTCCAGTAGGATCAATACTCACCCCTTCATAACCGGGCGATTTTCCGTTTTTCGGTTTTCGGTTTTTGCTCCCATTCTTCCGAGAGCCGTGACTTTTTTATTTTTCCATCAATCTTGCCATATCAGGGCTTGTTTTTTGTGGGACAAGTTGTACTTTTAAATGAAACCAGGAATTTTAAGATATAGTGTTACAAAAAATCCAAATGCGGAAAAATTGCAAAGAAAGTGCAATTGCACACCTGCTTTTGGGGTATTTTATTCACAGTGTTCGCTGTACGGTAAAACTAATGTGTGGGTGTGATGCCTCAGGTCGGTACAAGTTCGGAGACACCAAACATATGTAGGTTTACTTTTAACTAAGCAGTTAAAAAAATAATTGAAGTTTGTCCAAAAAAGTGCCATTTTCCACGGCCTGTAGCGTTCTCATTTTTCAGGGTATGGGACTCAGTAATGGCTTATTTCTTGCATCTCGAGCTGAAGTTTTTAATGTTACTATTTTTGTGCACATGCAATATTTTGATCACCTGTTATTGTATTTTGCACAAAATTTGCAATGACTAAAAAACGTGATTTTGGTTTTTGGAATTTTTTTGCCACCACGCCGTTTACCAGTTAGGTTAATTGATTTTATATTTTGATCGATAAGACATTTCTGAACACGGTGATACCAAATATGTGTATATTTTTATTTTTTTTATTGTTTAATATTCAATGAGCCAAACAACAAAGTTGGGGATGCACAGCAATGAATAATGTTTGATTAATAATGTGAGGGTGCATGAGCCCAAAAGGATTAATGAAAAAACGAAGAAAAAGGCTTGGGCTAAGAAATGCACTCCACTCACTAATATACTTAAATTTTCACACAAGTTTATTTAGACAAAAAGATAAAAACATATTAAAAACAAGGTGCCATCCGTCATAAATACAGCATAAATAGAATAAGGTTGTCATGAACAAAGTCCGTATGGAACAATAAATAGACAGTGGATTCAATATCCACACCAGGCATGAACTGTCAAGAAGATTATCCACATATAAAAGCCCTCAAAAAGACATCAAGGCTGGAAGTAATCAAAGTCACTGGGATCCGATAAGTAACTTATAATTTATAGCAAATATCACCCAAAAATATTCAGTATACAACCTGTATCAGATACCCATGCTGCCACAACCAAACAGACAAAGACATCCCATCATTATAAGGATAAATGCTGACATAATGTGGAAGTTAGTAAATCCCCACCTAACTTCCACATTATGTCAGCATTTATCCTTATAATGATGGGATGTCTTTGTCCGTTTGGTTGTGGCAGCATGGGTATCTGATACAGGTTGTATACTGAATATTTTTGGGTGATATTTGCTATAAATTATAAGTTACTTATCGGATCCCAGTGACTTTGATTATTTCCAGCCTTGATGTCTTTTTGAGGGCTTTTATATGTGGATAATCTTCATGCCTGGTGTGGATATTGAATCCACTGTCTATTTATTATTCCATACGGACTTTGTTCATGACAACCTTATTCTATTTATTCTATTTATGCTGTATTTATGATGGATGGCACCTTGTTTTTAATATGTTTTTATCTTTTTCTCTAAATAAACTTGTGTGAAAATGTAAGTATTCTTTTCTTCGTTTTTTAATATTCAATGAGGTGAATGGGGCCGATTTGAACTTTTATTTTTTTAATTCTTTTTTATTTTTTTTTAAATTTTTTTAATTTTTTATTTTACTAGTCTCCCTAGCAAAACATAAGGATAAGCAGTCTGATCGCTTGTTCATTTCCGTTGATCAGAGCTGTACACCTCTGATCAGCAGAAATGCTGCATTCCTGTTAGAGCCACTGCTCTGTCGGCTCTAACAAGAAGTACGTCATGATAACGACAGGCGTCATCACATGACCTGTCGCAACCATGGCAACCATTGGCTCCCTGTGATTGCGTCACATTGCCTCCGATGGCAGTGTTGAAAGGCACTTTCCCCACCACGGCCATTTAAATTGTGCTGTCACATTTTGACAGCAAGACCTAAGGGGTTAACAGGCATGTGTAGATTGCAGATCTACCGGTGCCTGTTAGCTGCACATGTCTGCTGTTCAAATCAGCAGACATATGCAGGGATCACCGCCGGCTTACCATAGTAGCCAGCATTACCTCAGCATGATTTAAGATGTACCGGTAAAGGTTTTTTTTTCAAAAGTATGATCAATAGGCTGAAAAACGTCATAAAAAAGTTTGTAGAATATGCACCTCATTTAAGAACAATATGGCTTCAAAATTGTCTCTATTTAAGGGAAAACTACAATTAGACATGTTTGTTTGAAATGATGGAGCATTTTAACTCACATCAACAACTCCTTCAATCCATTGACCTAGATGACAACCTGTAAAACAATAATAGCCAAAGTAGCATTCAACTTTGTCCCTCCCTGTACCTGCTTATGGGGACAATAATGGTGACTATATTCAACTAAGTCCTGTAGCACACTGGTTACACACCAATAAAGCTTGACAAAATGCAAAATGCCATTGATCAGCAGTGCTCTGGAGAAGTCAGCCAAGTTCATTTTATGCAGTAATAGCAGGTTATGAAAACTATAAAATTTGTGGTATGCATAGGCTCTACTGGACCTTATCCTAGCCTCTACACATGAAAAAGGTGTAGCCCCACCTGTGGGTGCATATTTTGTTTGTTAAGGACATTATAAAATCTTTGAGGCACTTGTATCTTCCTAAATTTGGTAAGATGGCTTGCAGCTTTGGAAATCTACTTGGTATGACACCAGGAATTTAAAAGGGGACTTCTCATATAGGGTTAATTCTAAAATTGCTCTAGAATCTATAGTAACTTCACCAGATTATGTGCACACTTCATAGCTATTAAAGATGAGGGAATCAATTTGATGCAAATTTATGTCAAATTTTTGGGAATTTCCTGAACACAATAAATATCTAGAATTTGAAAATCAGTTCAAACAAATTGCCTAAAATGCACGCCATCATATTACACATTTCAGAAGAGTACATCAGCCAGAGATGACTCACATAAATTTATATGTGGTAGGGCAGGTTTACCCATAATATAGGTTTCACAACACATAGTATTTTAAAGCCTATCAGAGGGAACTATCATAGTCTGTATAAAAGCCAAAACAGAGAATGCAGCAACCATTTTGTGTTGAATCTGGATAAGAAGAGAACATGACAGATCACAGCTTAGGCATAAAGAGAGGCAGTCATAAAATGGTGAATATATACGATACGATACGATACGATACACTTTATTGATCCCGTGGGAGATTATGGTATCACAGCAGCACAACTTAAATAATAACATGAATTGCTTAATTGACAAGACAGTAGAGTTGACAGAAGAACATTATACATTAGATTAGGTCATACACAGTGGGTAAACTGAAAAGTAGAAGAAATAAAGAAGTAAACATTCACCTTGATGATTTAACACTAATGTTATTGTTGTACATTCCCTTAGCAGTTGGCACAAATGATTTCCTATATTTTTCCTTCTTACACCTCAGAAGGATTAGCCGGTTACTGAAGATGCTCTTCTGTCTAATGAATAGCTGATATATGTGCATTATTATTCATAATAGCCATACGCTTTTTCAGAGTTCTTCTATCCACTACCTCCTCAAAAGAGTTAAGATTGCAGCCAACAGCGGAGCTTGCCTTCTTGATAAGCTTATTCAGCTTATTAGCATCAGAGACCCGCACACTACTACCCCAGCATATGAGTGCAAAAAAGATGGCACTTGCCACTACAGACTGGTAGAACATTTCTAACATTTTGCTGCACACATTAAAAGACCTCAGTTTCCTTAGGAAATACAGTTTGCTCATCCCCTTCTTGTAGACCCTCTCTGAGTGGCATCTCCAGTCCAGTTTGCTATCCAGGTGGACACCCAAATATTTGTAACTCTCCACCTGCTTTACCTCCTGATCAGCAATAGTGATCGGTAAACATTCCATCTTTCTCCTGCTATAATTGGCCACCAACTCCTTAGTTTTCTTAACATTTAGTTGTAGATAGTTACCATGGCACCAATCCACAAAATTTGACACCACCCTTCTATATTCCTCATCACCTTGGTCCCCCCTAATACATCCAACAACCACGGAGTCATTCGAGAATTTTTGAAGGTGTCAAAAATCAGATTTATACCGAAAGTCTGATGTATACAGTGTGAATAGAAAGGGCGCTAGCACCGTTCCCTGAAGGGCACCTACACTGCTCAATAATATGCTAGACACAACTGCTCCCATCTGTAAAAACTGTGGCTGATCTGAAAGGTAGTCAGTTATCCAATTTCTCATCCCCTCCTCCACCTCATATCAGTCATAATTTTGTGTAGTAAAGGCTGTTTTACACGCTGCGATATCATTACCGATATCGCTAGCGTGCGTACCCATCCACATCGGTTGTGCGACACGGGAAAATTGCTGCCCGTGGCGCACAACATCGCTCAGACCCGTCACGCAACTTACCTGCCTAGCGACGTCGCTGTGACCAGCGAACCGCCTCCTTTCTAAGGGGGTAGTTCGTTTGGCGTCACAGCGAGGTCACTAAGTGGACGCCCAATAGAAACAGAGGGGCGGAGATGAGCGGGACGTAACATACTGCCCACCTCCTTCCTTCCGCATTGCCGGCGGCCGCAGGTAAGGTGAGATTCCTCGTTCCTGCGGTGTCACACACAGCGATGTGTGCTGCTGCAGGAACGACGAAATACATCGTACATGCAAGAGCAACGATAATTGGGACTAGGGGGGGCATGTCACCGATTAGCGATTTTGAACGTTTTTGCGACGATTCAAAATCGCTCATAGGTGTCACACGCAACGACATCGCTAAAGCGGCCGGATGTGCGTCACAAATTCCGTGACCCCCAACGAGCTCGCTTGAGCGATGTCGTAGCATGTAAAGCGGCCTTAAGAGTGGCAGCAGGGTGTTAAATACACTCGAGAAATCAAAGAACATCGCTCGCACAGTGGTTCCGTCATTCTCCAAAAATGAATGTACAGTATGTAACAGAGAAAGAATAGCATCGTTTACCCCCAATCTATGCCGATAGCAAACTGTAGGGGATCAATAAAAACCCTCACCCTCGGACTCAAGTGAGCAAGCACTAATCTTTCCAAGGTCTTCATAGCATGAGATGTTAAGGCTACAGGACGATAGTCATTTAGGGATGCAGGAGAAGTAGTCTTGGGTACCGGAACCAGACAGGAAGTTTTCCATAACACTGGTACCCTCTGTGTTTGTAGACTCCCGTTAAATAGATGTGTAAAGACCTTACACAGCTGGTCTGCACACACTTTAAGGACACGTGGACTGAGTCCATCTGGCCCTGCAGCTTTACCAATGTTACGTGTCTTAATCTGCCTCCTCACATCATTTTCGGAGACTCTGAAATTAGTTTGCTCATCCTCCAATATCATTTGCACCAGATCCATATCCTCTGTCAGTTGGCATTACACATGTACTGCTAAATCTATTGAAATACTCATTCATCGCATTAGCCTTGTCCAGTTCTCCTCCCCCATGCTCAGACCTCACCTTAAACCCAGTCAATAATTTCATTCCTGACCAAACCTCCCTGGAATTATTGTGGGACAGTTTATTTTCAAGTTTAATTCTGAAAACTTCCTCGGCCTCCTTTATTTTATACTTCAATTCATGCTGTATCATTTTAATTTCCTCTTTGTCACCTAATTTAAATGCCTTTTTTTTCCTGTTGAGCAAGTGCTTCAATTCTTTTGTTATCCATGGCTTGTTATTTACATAATGCCTAATCATTTTAAAGGCCACATCTCACTAAGCGACATCGCTAGCGACATCGCTGCTGAGTCACGGTTTTTGTGACGCAACAGCGATCTTGCTAGCGATGTTGCTGTGTGTGACATCCAGCAACGACCTGGCCCCTGCTGTGAGGTCGCCGGTTGTTGCTGAATGTCCTGGACCATTTTCTTCAAAGGCGATGTCCTGCTGGGCAGGACACATCGCTGTGCTTGACACTGTGTGACAGGGTCCCAATGACAGCAGAGATCATTATACAGGTTGCTACAGCGACCTGTATTGTTACTGAGTCGTTGGTAAGGTCTGACTGTGTGACATCTCACCAGCGACCTACCAGCGACTTACCAGCGATCCCTATCAGGTCGTCTCGTTTTCGGGATCGCTGGTACAGTAAGTCGCTAAATGTGACAGGGGCTTAACAGGCACCAACATATCAATGCAGAAGTTAATGTAATCATCACTCTACCAACAACTTCATTAACATTTGTATACTCGTCCATTGTCCCTAGCAACGCATCCCAGTGTGTAAGATGAAAGCAATGCTGTAGAGCCTGTTCATTTGTTGGATTCCACTTTCTAATTGTTTTAATTGTAGCAGGCAGTTTACTAACAACAGGTTGGTAAACTGGTGACAATAGTATAAGATTGTGATCGGATTTCTCCAAGGGAGTGTCTGTATTATAGTACAGCAAAAATTATTACGTAAAAATTATTATAGTATAGCAAAATTATTGCTTGAAGAAAACAAAATAATACAAAGATTCATCTCATATGGGATAGGAGACCTGACAGAGACTGATTAGAATGGTTACAGTGCTGCTCCTGCATTTCAGTTAAGCTACATGCCCACGATTAGGGTTCACAGGTTTTGGATACAGCATATTATCACTGCATCCAAAATGCTGCAATGTACAGTACAAGCACAGTGAATGGGATTTCAAGAAATCCCATATCCGCTGTGCTTGTTTTCCCCACAGTGTAAACTGATATGCGGTGCAGCCTTTTGAGCTGCAGCATGTCAATTTATTGCTGCGGAGCCACGAGTGTTCTCCTCAGGTAGAACAGTGAGAAAGACCAGAGTGGCCCAAACCCTGATCGTGGACACGAGCAGCTGCAGTCGTCTGCGGAGAACAATCATAGCCCCGCAGGAGAGGACATGCTGCATCCAGAATGCAGCATGTCCGAATCATAGGCACCTAGCCTTACACATTTTTATGCATTCATGCAGAAGCAGGCCACCAATATTGCTGAATAAAAAAAAAACATTTAGCACTATTACTGTCTCATAAAGTGTGTGTGTCACAAACTACTGATTGTTTGCACACCTCTAATATTATTCTAATTTGACATCGATACAACTTAAATACTGTGGCCAGTTGACACTGTTGTTTTTTTTGTGTGTACCTTGTACCTAGCATTTTTAGTCGGTCGGTCTTAGAAAGAGATTACCTGTGCTAAAAAACAAATATAAAAGAGAAGTAAATAAAAAGACACATATGCGTGTTTTTTTCACTATCTGACATGAAACCCGAATAAACCTACCCCGGTTGTAATGACTCTATATAATATGTGTTTCCCTTTTTGTATTGAATTACTGAAATATATTAATTTTTTGATGATATTCTAATTTATTGAAATTGCACTTGTACATAACAAGCCCACACATAACCTTCTATATAACTAATGAGCCCCTATATAACCTCCTATATACATAATGAGCCTCCACATAGCCTTCCTAGATACCTTATGAGCCCCCATAGTCTCCTATATAGAGTGTGAGACCCAACATAGCCTTCTATATACAGTGTGAGTCCCCACATATCCTCTTAAATACAAAGCGAGCTCCCACATACCTGCTAAATACAGTGTGAGTCCCCACATAGCTCCCTGTATACATTATGAGCCCACACTTAGCCTTCTATATACTCCAACATACATTATGAGCCCCACATAGCCTCCTTTATACATAATGACCCAAAACAGTACAAGTGTATAGTAAATACAAACAGACAACAGGGTAAACTCTTCTCAAATGTAACAGAATAAATTACAACACATACCGATGTTGGGTAGGCAAATGGCCTCAGCTTTATCATTGTTAAACGACATTTTCCAAACATTTTATATATCACCTTAAGGCCGCTTTACATGCTGCGATATCGGTCCCGATATCGCTAGCGTGGGTACCCGCCCCCATCTGTTGTGCGACACGGGCAAATTGCTGCCCGTGCCGCACAACATCGCCCAGACATGTCACACATACTTACCTTCCCAGCGACGTCGCTGTGACCGGAGAACCGCCTCCTTTCTAAGGGGGCGGTTCGTTCAGCGTCACAGCGACGTCACAGCTGCGTCACTGAACCGCCGCCCAATAGAAGCGGAGGGGCAGAGATGAGCGGGACAAACATCCCGCCCACCTCCTTGCTTCCGCATAGCGGCTGGGAGGCAGGTAAGGAGAGCTTCCTCGTTCCTGCGGTGTCACACGGAGCGATGTGTGCTGCCGCAGGAATGAGGAACAACTTCGTTACTGCTGCAGTAACGATTTTGAGAATGGACCCCCATGTCACCGATGAGCGATTTTGCACGTTTTTGCAACGATGCAAAATCGCTCATAGGTGTCACACGCAACGGCATCGCTAATGCGGCTGGATGTGCGTCACCAATTCCGTGACCCCAACGAGTTCGGATTAGCGATGTCGTAGCGTGTAAAGCCCCCTTTACTGGGCCCTGTCCTCCACCAACCACAACTTCATTCCCCATGCCTGGTCACTGCACAAGTTAATGAGCATGTGACTCTTTCAGGGCCCAAACAACCCACCAGTTTTGACAACGACATACTTCATAACCGAGTATGGACCAAATCATACCAAAAAAGGTGGAGGGGAGGTGTTGATTGATGATCTGGAGTAAGACAGAGGGAAACTGTACTCCACTACAGTCCCTGAGAGAAGTTCTGTCGCTTATCCATGTTATGTAAATAAAAGCTTATAACCTGACTTTAAATTCATCCATTGGTTTCATAAATTACTCTTTTGAAAGCTGAAACCCTCCCAAATTTGTATGTGGTATGTGCGTCACTGCTGGAGATGCTGCATTGAATAGCATGTTAGCATGCCCCTGTGGGGAATGAGCACAGGAACTAACACCCTTGCAACTGGTCCCCGCACTCATTAGCATAGCATAAAAGATCTTTAGAAATAATTTTTCTAAAGATCTCTTTATGTCTGCTACTATAGCCTGGGACAGTTGGGTAGGGATTAGCAATATGTACCCAGAACTGCTCGTGCTTCTGGGGCATCTTGCACCTGACAGGTTTCCTTTAACATGAGATGTCCTCTTTCTTTCTTAAAAGAGAATGGGTTCAGTGTATTCATTCATACTAAACATTGCTATCATATTCCTTGCCCACAAGTCATCCATAAAACTATAAAACATCTATCCAGCATAAGAAAACAAAATACTATATCTTCATTTGGTACCGAGTTACCATTCCCTGGGAAGGTGTCTTGCTTCTGCTGGCACTTGGTGCTTCTGTTTGAGGAAAGCACTATCCTTCACGTTTTTTGGAGCTTCTCCAAGATCAGGTCCACAGTTGGGGAGATGTGATCACAAATAATTTTTCTGCCTAAGTGTTCCCTCTGCTGGAGCTGTGGAATGGAGAAAAGCACTATTCATTACGTATTCTGGAGCTGCTCCAGACAGAGTTGAGATTATTTTCATGATTACTAGTTGCCATCTGCCAGACAATTGGCCCTATATATTTTACACTATTCTCAGCACTTTGAAGTAATGTAAGTCCTTTCTATGACACCTTTTAAATGCGGCTAAAGCCTTTGTCTCACTGGAAGTCTCTCAATCCCACAATGTTAACCCAGTATTTTGGGAAACTAAATGAAACTATGAAAGTGGTCAATTTGCCAAATTATAGTTCTATTAGACTGAAGACTCTTATACATACCAAGAAAAACCTGTCAGCTGATCATCATTAAGCCAGAAGCTATCTCTCCTAACTTTCCACAGTTTCACCTATGGAAGAGCCCTGCTAGACTCCTCTGGCAGTGACTTACTGTATCTCCAGGGAGAACAAAGGGATCATTGCTGATATTCAGCAGACCAGATCATTCTTTGTCCTGTCATCATCTGTCGAGAGAGAAAGAGAGTCGAGAAGCCCTCGTGGACATTGGACTGTCAGTCAATCTTGTCAATATCTGAAAATATAATGTGTATGAGGCAGGCAAGAAATTGTGCCTGGGTCCCCCCCTATACTATGGCAACAAATATACATCTGTAATATACTACATCACTACAACCCCCATATACTACACCTGTAATATACTACATCCATGCATCCCCATATACTACGCCTGTAATATACTACATCACTACACCCCCATATATTACACCTGTAATATACTACATCACTACAACCCTATATACTACACCTGTAATATACTACACCACTATATCCCCATATACTACACCTGTAATATCCTACATCACTACACCCCCATATACTACACTTGTAATATACTACATCACTACACCCCCATATACTACACCTGCAATATCATCCTCCTTGATAAAGCGAGCACTAAGACACGTGAAACGCGCGTTGGGTGGCCTCCGCCAGTTTCTCCCTGCAGGTTTATTTCTTTGAGCCGGTTTGTATGATATTTAACTTTTTTACGGAATGCTCATATTGTCTTTTTATCTATGCATTAGCCAGCTCAATTCCTACTTTGCCCTGCAGGGGGCCGACTGCTGCTCTCCTTATATGGCTCCTAAGCTGACAACCTTAAACTGGCAACTTAGCCTCTATATATATACGTGATTTATTAGGATTTTACCATTTATATGTATTGTCTCTCTACATATATATTGTAATCCAACAGGATTGTGCTACTCTTCTTATAAATATGTATACTACACCAGGATACTGCCATCACTCTATATTTTTGATATTTGTCTGTTTTGTATCTTGCATAGCCGGTCTATTTCTCTATGCTTTTTATTGTGTCATAAATCATAATCATATTTACTTTTTAAACTTGTTACCAATAAAATTTATATTTTTATTTTTTCAAGTCCACCTCATTTTCTCCATTTTTTATATGTTGCTATGGTGGACATTTGCATGTTAAATGGGATTTTCCCTTGATTTTGTAAAATGGGACTGATAGATTTCTTTACCCCCATATACTACACCTGTAATATACTACATCACTATATCCTCATATACTACACCTGTAATATCCTACATCATTACACCCCATATAGTACACCTGTAATATACTACACCACTACATCCCCATATACTACACCTGTAATATACTACACCACTACACCCCATATACTACACCTGTAATATCCTACATCACTACACCCCATATATTACACCTGTAATATACTACATCACTACATCCCCATATACTACACCTGTAATATACTACACCACTACACCCCATATACTACACTTGTAATATCCTACATCACTACACCCTCATATAATACATCTATAGTATGCTACACCTGTAATATCCTTCATCACTACACCCCATATACTACACTTGTAATATCCTACATACATCACTACACCCCCCACATACTACATCACTACACCCCCATATACTACACCTGTAATATCTTACATCACTACACCCTCATATAATACACCTATAGTGTGCTACACCTGTAATATCCTACATCACTACACCCCCATATACTACACTTGTAATGTCATACATCCCTACATCCCCATATACTACACCTGTAATATCCTACATACATCACTACACCCCCATATACTACACCTGTAATATACTACATCACTACATCCCCATATACTATACCTGTAATATACTACATCACTAGACCCCCCATATACTACACCTGTAATATACTACACCACTACATCCCCATATGTTACATCTGTAAATCTTACATCAGTACACCCCCATATACTACACTTGTAATATCCTACATCACTACACCCCCTTATAATACACCTGTAATATCCTACACCTGTAATATCCTACATCACTACACCCCCATATAATACACCTGTAATATCCTACCCTTGTAATATCCTACATCACTACACCACCATATGCTACACTTGTAATATCCTACATCACTACATCCCCCATATACTACACCTGTAATATCCTGCACACATCACTAGACCCCCATATACTACACCTGTAATATACTACATCACTAGACCCCCCATATACTATACCTGTAATAAACTACATCACTACACCCCCCATATTAGTCATCACTCACAACCCAATGTTCACTCCTCAAGTTTTTAGTCACCACTTTACTCTCCCTCCTCAGGCCTCTCCGTATGGATCCCCTGCTTTGCTGCTTCTTCTCTTGTATGGGTCACGCTGCTGTTTCTCTTATACTGGCCCCGGATGCACTGCTTCTTCTCCTACCGGTAACTTATCAAATGACACATGCGTGCGAGCTGTACTGACGACATCAGGCTGCGTGCGTGTGTCATAGAGATAGTGTTGGCAGGGAACAGTGGAGAGATTCCTGCATTCCGCTGTCTACACTGTGCGGAGCTGCAGGATCGCTCCCTGACCAACACAATGCATGTGATTAAGGCAATCTGGGCCCGGAGCCTGGAGCACCGGACAACAGGTCAGAGTGCCCTCATTACTGACCGGCCAGCAAGGGCCCCCTGAACCTCCAGGCCCCTGTGCCACTGCACTGGCTGCACTCGCGATATGTCTGCCACTGGTCTGATGATCTTGAGTTTACCTGTTTCCCCAACGCCAAGCGTTTCCTGTTTTATAAACATAGCACAGTTACCTATTTTACATAATGTGGGCAGTGTTCCCTTTTTTTTCTCCGTCTTCTTTTCTTTTTCTTTTTTTTCACCTGCTTTCTTCCCCTCTTCCTAATTTCATAACTTACTAAACTAATTCTTCCATAGGATCCCTAAAATGATTGCTTATGTCATTATTATTTGCTGGCCCTAAAAATTATTCTGATTACTGTTAGTTATCCATCTTGGGTCACGTGGTACATTGACAGCCCATAAAACACGTTATTTTTACCCATCAGAAAAAATATATCATGTATAGGTGTATCCTCAATCATAGGTACTTGTTATACTTATCACTTTTTTTCCTCTGCTTTCTTGCAACTCCATTATTCTTCATTATTAATTTAGAATGAAAAAATAAGAACATATAATAGGAATAAAAATGACTGCTTTGTAAGGACTCTATAACAGGAGGCCACCTTGTATTGCAGATTTCCCATCAATACTGATGATGATACATACTTTATTCAACAATATTTAATTTATAGTCTAATGGTTTTTGCTATTGGGTGGACTCTTAATTTAAAGGTCCAGCATTGCTTCTCCAGTGATATAATTGTCAGTGGTGAAGGAAGCCGGGCCTGTGGTGATCCAACAATTGCAGTAGCTCCTTTTTATTGAAAAGTAGTTGTCTTCATAAAGCAATCCATTTTATTATAACTTTTAGTCCCAGTAATCGTTATTGCTGAGACAGTCAATCTGGGAGTAAAGAAGGCCCCTTCCTTGTGATAACCTGATTGTTGTTAATATTGTTATCACAAGAGTTAAAACTGGAGCCAATGGACATCCTTCATGACCCTTTCCCACCTTTGGGTGATCATGGTACAACCTTAAATTTACGACATTGGAAGTTAAACATAATTTTCTGTCAAAAATATAAAACTGTTTTGTCAGGGTGTTAGGGTAAATTGACACACAGCCTTTTTCTGAGAATGCAACTTCAGTTATTGATTGCATTTAATGAGCGCAAACATGAAGTGGATTTAGCAAAACGTGATGTCATTATGTGACTGCAGGATAGCGAGGGACAGGGGCAACTATGCTGTCCTTCACATTAGGGGACCCTAGGCTAACTCTAGCCTCAGGATTACCTCTAATGCTGGAGATGCCAGAGTCCTGTGCCTGGCTATTCTCCTTACCAGATCTAATCTGTTAGCTCCGGAGGGAAAGAAGAGGCAGAAGTGTGATGTCAACACAGATTAAAACAGAAAGGGAGAAACCAAAACACAGATAAATGCAAAATCACAGAAACAAACAGTAAGACACTAAGGAGAAAAGCAAGAGCTGGAAGGTAGCAACAAAAAGACAACAAGTGTTAATGTGGCGC
Source organism: Anomaloglossus baeobatrachus (assembly GCF_048569485.1). Classification (NCBI taxonomy): domain Eukaryota; kingdom Metazoa; phylum Chordata; class Amphibia; order Anura; family Aromobatidae; genus Anomaloglossus; species Anomaloglossus baeobatrachus. Next base: position 212,875,551 of record NC_134356.1, on the reverse strand, counting down.
CCCTGACCTGATCAGGCGCCACTGAGTACTGCACCCATGCTGGGTGAGTGCAAACAGGTAATCCTGAAGGCTGGAATAGGGTGTGTACGCACAGACACATAGTGACAAGGTGTCCCACACCTTTGAGGGGACCCCTGGGCAGACCCAGGAGGGGGCGTGCCTCCACATCCAATCAAGGGGTGCGGTAGAAAGACTGGAAGCTAGGTTGCAGTGACAGACGGAAAAGTAAGAGGAGGTAGCCAGTCTGATAGTGGAGATGCGGGAGAGCGGACACACTAGTCAGACCCTGCACATGTAGTGGCTGTTAGTGTGGGAGAACGGTCACCAGAAGTTGGACAGAAAGACGCTGAGGAAGTCAGCTGGTCGTGTACGGAGACTCCTGGTGACTAGGCACGCACGGGGAACAGGTCCCTAGAGTAGATGTCCATTTATTTGGTCTGCTAAACCTGCCGGTGGGGTGGAACCACAAGTCCCACACCAACCAACTAGAGTCCGAGTATCCGCAGCAACGAGGGGGCCCATAAGGAGGATCGAGGCTGGAGCCATTTTCCTTGGTCCATGCTGCCAGCAAACGGGACAGAAAGGAGAGAAAAGGCAGTTGCGACTTCCCTGGATGAATCCCATGGTACTTCAAGTCAGAGGTTATCTGAAACAAGAAGTGCTAGGAATGCGAGTTAACAATTACCCTTAGACCGGCCTAAAGGATTCCTGGTTCCTCCTGGTTTATCTCAGCATCTCCCGGGTTACCTCACAAAAACATCTGAACGTGAGTAAAACAAGTTGAAAGACACCTTGGACTGAGACTGAGTTATTCTGGGACCTGTTGTTCTACACACCCGAGCCCCTGGGGCCAGCCTCAGTCACGGGAGGCCATACTATCCAACTGCAGACCCCATTAGCCCCAGATGCTCGTTAAACCTGCAGTGGCGGTCACCCATATCCCTGACCGCAAACCGTGAGTGGCGTCACCACTCCCATGTAAATAAACCTGACATACCTGTGGCCAGAAATACCAACAAGTGGAGACCCTGCGGTGTCCCCTAAGGTGGAGTGGTGTCCCTGGGGCGACCGCTGCAGGTGGGCGACACACTTCTTCTGGCGTCACGAACAGGATGTAAATAACCTGACATATTTGTTGCCAGAAGAGAACACCCTGCGGCGTCCCTGGAGGTGGAGTGGCATCCCTGGGGCGACCGCCGCAGCGGTGGGCTCCACATTAACTCCCCAATCCCCCACAGCAATAATGCACAACAACCACCAGTAAGTCTGGATCACAACACATCACCAAACCAGTATAGGTAAACTATAGCTACCTTTAATGGAATAGTCCAGCCAGCATATATAAGAGGGGAATCCAACGTGATTGCCTCTCCAACAGCCTATGATCAAAGAGACTAAAGGCCACTTTACACGCAACAACATCGCTAAAGAGATATCGTTGGGGTCACGGAATTCGGGACACACATCCAGCCTCGTTAGTGACGTTGTTGCGTGTGACACGCAGGAGCGACCGTTAACGAGCGATAATACTCATCATATCGTTGCTGGTTGACATGCTCCCCTATTCCCAAATATCGCTGCTGCTGGAGGTACGATGTTGTTCGTCGTTCCTGCGGCAGCACACATCGCTATGTGTGACACCGCAGGAAAAAAGAATATCACCTTACCTGCGTCCACCGGCAATGAGGAAGGAAGGAGGTGGGCGGGATGTTACGGCCCACTCATCTCTGCCCCTCCGCTTCTATTGGGCGGCCGCTTAATGACGTCGCTATGACGCTAAATGAACCGCCCCCTTAGAAAGGAGGCGGTACGCCGGTCACAGCGATGTCGCTTGGAAGGTAAGTAGTGTGACGGGTATTAGCGATGTTTTGCGCCACGGGCAGCGATTTTCCCGTGACGCACCACCGATGGGGGCGGGCACGCACACTAGCGATATCGGTAACGATATCGCAGCGTGTTAAGCAGCCTTAACAAGCATCCAAGCAGATTATAACTTTTGCTAACCTGCCTAAGGCCTAAAACACACTTCCGCAAAAAAAAACATGCGTGTGACACGGTACGTTTTTCGGGTCCGTGTTCCGTTTTTTTGGGGCGTTTCTCCGGTACGTATGGCATCCGTGTGATTGCATATGCGAGCTGTGTGTACGTGTAAAATGTCCGTATTTGTGTGTAAAATGCCCGTGTATGTGTACGTGGAATGTCCGTGTGTAATGTCCGTTTGTGTTTTGCACAATGTCGTTGATACATGTCAGCTGACAGCAGACAGAGTTGCGCGATGAGAATGAACTTGGGTGAACTTCACCCGACTTCATTGTAATGCCGCGGCTCTGTCTGTGTGCCGCGTACTGATTAGCGGTCACCTGTGAAGGATTCACCAGTGACCGCTAATCCCCGAGTGACTGAAGTTAGCAGCCCTCTCTCATACTTACCGCTCCCCGATCACCAGCATGGCAAGGAACAGCTGTGCAGAGAATGCGCGGCAACAATTACTTTGAATATGCCGGCCGCTCATTAATCAATCTCGTATTCCCTGCTTTCCCCACCCACAGGCGCCTGTGATTAGTTGCAGTCAGACACGCCCCCCACGCTGAGTGACAGCTGTCTCACTGCACCCAATCACAGCAGCCGGTGGGCGTGTCTATACTGTGCAGTAAAATAAATAAATAATTAAAAAAAACGGCGTGCGGTCCCCCCCCCCATTTTAACACCAGCCAGATAAAGCCATACGGCTGAAGGCTGGTATTCTCAGGATGGGGAGCCCCACGTTATGGGGAGCAATAGCGCGATCAGCTGTATTCAGCGTTGGCCGCGAGTAACCTCAGTGACAGCTCAGCTGATCGCGCTATTGCCTTCATTAGCTGCGTGGAGGTGACAGGAGCGGCGATGTCTTCTGCAGCTCCAGTCACCTCCATGCAGCAGAGCTGGATGCGACGCTGGAGCATCCTGGATTATGCCGGACATGGAGGGCTTTTTCGGGCTTATTAAAGTGGTGAACCAGGGTGTATGTTTGTGTTTTTTATTTCTAATAAAGGATTTTTTTGGGTGTGTGTGTGTGTTTATTTACTGTCACTTACAGATTAATCATGGAAGGTATCTCGGGGAGACGCCTGACATGATTAATCTAGGAGTTATTGACAGCTATGGGCTGCCAAAAACTCCTTATTACCCCGATTTGCCTCAGGTCAGTGTGAGTTCGTAGACACCAAACATGTATAG